>NC_092714.1:112509383-113116983 GCF_047496885.1 Scyliorhinus torazame
TGGGAGGGGGACCCAATGTCTTCCTGTTGCCATGGCATATTGCCAGCCTTAGGAACCTCAGCAATGGAGCTGCCCACTGGGGATGGAGAGGGGGGCATGTGAGTCATTTTAGGGTCCAGTGAACGTCACTTCCCAATGCTGCTGACATTTTTCCAACATTGAGAGTGCCCCTGCTGTGCAGAAAGATACCTGGTAACGGGTGCGATTTAACGGAAATTAAACAGAGTCTCGTGTCGGGCACGTTTAGCCTGGTGTTTCCTGGCACTGGTAGCACCGAGAGTGACCCTGCTATTAAAAAGGACTCAGCTTCATTTCTGAGCCTTGGCTAGGAACCCCCTGCCGAGGCCGCACTTCGTCCCATTTCTTGCACCAACCAGCGCCTCTCGCCAGTGCAGGAAAAGAGGACCATTTTTAAATGGCATCGACCCTCTCTATGCCCAACTCATCAATTAAGGGCTCATCAAGCTCCATGCACCCCACCTCATAAGGTAGGTCACCCCTGTGCCCTATTTCCGACATGGGCACGATGCTACCTGGGCACCTTGACACTGCCAGCCTGACAGTGCCCCTGCCAGGATGCCAGGCTGGCAGTGCCATAGTGCCCAGGTGGCATCGGGGTACCAGGATGTCTCCCTGCCAAGAGCCTAACTACTGAGGGGCTTCCGATTGCCTGGGAGACCCCCCAAGTGCCGATACACCTGGTCCATGTTTGTGGAAACCAGGCTGAATGACACCCGCACGGGGTCGCCAAGGCAAGGCCATTCGATCCCGGGCACTGGATAGTTCCGACGTAGACATTTTCAAGTCAGACTAACTCCTCACTTGAATATGCATTTCTGGATACCTACCTCAATGGGCGGGATCCAGATCGCAACGCCTCGCGAGATCTCATTCGAGGTCTCGTGTGATTTACCAGCTTTATTGCATCCCAAGTCGAGTGCCACGAGTGCAATAGATTGCGCCCAAAAGCTGACCTCTTTCCAGCTGCTTCCTAATGGGGGGTGGATGCAGAGGATCTTCCTTTATGGCTACTCCATAGTTGTCACTGGCAAGAATGCCTCCTCAGGTCCTGCTGCTCACCAGCACAGGGTTTGATCCCTTTTATGGTCTCGTTGGCAAGAGCTCTGCCACGGTGGTAAAATTCAGTCCTGTATCTCAGTAAATAAAAGTTTATAAAGAGTGTAAAGATTAGGCTCCATTCTCCCTAGATTATCCTCCTATTTTTTCTGTCCAGGGAAACTGAGAGATCACTGATCGAGTAGGCACCTTCAAGCTTGAAATGTCTTTGTCAGAGCAACATCTGCTCCAGGTTATTCCTGACTTCAGGACTTGATGCCGATTGTGGCTGGAAAATGTGGGAAACATTCTATTGATCAGTACTGGATTTTCAGCCAGGTGATCAAGGAGCTCTGTGGAAAGAGTCGTCTCCGAGGAAGGATGTGGTATTTGGCTAATTTATCTTGTTAAATCATTTGAAAGGGGAGTTTCCTTTTTAAAAACATAAGACATACTTTAAAAAGGAGAACCTCGCGAACACAATGCATATTTTTGGGGAAGCCTAGTGAAAAACAAATGAATCCAGAAACCACCTATGACTGCCAATATTATCTGTGGAAAACATCTACTGAGTTGATAAGAAAACTCAATCTAATTCTCCATCCTCCACAATTTCCGAGGAATATTGGGAAGGATTCTCCATTGGCTGATGCCAAAATTGCGAAACGCGATTGGGCGGAGAATTGTTTCTGACGCCAAAATTGCGGCGGGTCTGATTTGACGCCAAATAGCAATTCTCCATCACCTGGATAATGACGTCGATGAGTTCCGGAACACAGGTACAGTAGATACCTTTGCATTGTTATTAACGGGCCCAACCCGGTATTCTCCGGGGCCTCCGATGGGCGTATTCCCGATGGTGCGGTTCACTAGTGCTTTTAAAAATCGTGAAACAGGCGTTGTGACTGATGAAGGAGAGAGAGAGAGGAGGCAGGACACAGAGGCGTGACTGTGGGCTGCCGAGCTGGACACTGGTCGGACTGGCTGGGATGGGGGGGGGGCCCTGCCAGGGCTGGTTGAAGGGGTTGATGGGGGAAACGGGCCAAGTGGCTGGGGTGACTATCCTCGGGGCTGGGGCAGTGTCCAGTCACAGACCACCATTATCACCATAGCCATCTTGCTGCGCACCCCACTGACCATCCACCTCGGTCCATGGTTCTGCAGAGTAATACCAGCCGTATGCTTGCCCCCATGCCCCCATCCCCGCTGCCAACCCCCCGCCATACCCCTAACCCCACCCGGCCGCCACCCGCCAAGGGGCATGAGGAGGCCCACCCAGGGGAACGACAACAGTAGCCCCCTACGGGGGTGCCGGGCAGGGGCCACGGAACAGACCACTGGCAAGGTCAGCACCAGCCGATGGTATCCCTGGCATCAGGGTTGGGTGCAAGGGCCAGAGTCCCGCATGATGCCGAGCAGAGACAGGGCCAAGGGTGCGAGGTTGGGGGGGGGTAAACATGTGGGGTCAGAGGTCGTAGTGCCAACCAGGGCCACCATGTAGCCCGTTGGACCAGGTTTGGCATGGGGATATGCACTATGCTAACATGTCGGCCTTTCACCCCCTTGCAGACGATGGATATTGACATTCAACCAGCAATGGTGGCCTTCCAGCGAGTGGCGGAAGCCCTGGGGAATGCCCTGTGGCTGTATGAGCTGGCGCTGCTCGAGTAGGAGGAGGAAGTGTAGCGCGCAAAGACTCCGAGAGACGAATAGAGTGAAGTCGATGAGGCTTTATTAAGTGTGACTGTTTCCCCCGCAGTTCGGTAGTAGACTGCCTGCGGGGGAGGACTCCAGGTACTTATACTCCGCCTTCAGGGCGGAGCTAGAGGTCAACATCCAACCAGGACCCGGGATCTGTCAGCCAATGACATCATGGCTGCACAGTCCCACATGACCCCTAATGCATACTACCACATTCACCCCTTGTTAAAAATGAACCCGGCGGGGTGATGCTTCGCATGGTGGTAAGGGTTTACAAGGCTGGTCCTGGGAGGAAAACTTTCACATGTTATAACAGTATGTACAATGTTTTTTTTTTTCAAACTATTTACAGTAATCGTCAGAAAAAGACAAAAAGTTCTCGTTAAAGTACATATTGTAGTGTTAGATCGACGCCATGAGTCGGTCGGGCGGTCTGGTCGTCCGTGTCGATCGCCTCGGCCCCGGTGGTGGTGGTGCTTGTTCCGGTGTTGTCTTCTCCGGGAGCCTTACGGTTTCAGCTTGGGCTTTATTCCTGGTCGGGCCTGGGAGGAGGACTGATCCTCCTGGGAAGGGGGTGGTCGCGGGGTGCGGCGGTGGCAGGAAGGGGGGGGGGGGGTTGGGTGATTGGTGTCGGGGGTGTGTGTGTGTTGCCGGCGGGCGCCAGATCTCGCAGAGAGACCGTGTCCTGTCGGCCGTCGGGGTACTCCACGTAGGCGTACTGCGGGTTCGCGTGAAGGAGGTGAACCCTTTCGACCAACGGGTCCGACTTGTGCGCCCGCACGTGCTTTCGGAGCAAGATGGGTCCTGGGGCCACCAGCCAGGTCGGCAGCGACGTTCCAGAGGAGGACTTCCTGGGGAAGACAAGGAGGCGCTCATGAGGCGTTTGATTAGTGCTAGTACACAGTAGTGACCGGATGGAGTGGAGGGCGTCCGGAAGGACCTCCTGCCACCGGGAAACTGGGAGGTCCCTGGACCGTAGGGCCAGTAGGACGGTCTTCCAGACCGTGCCGTTCTCCCTCTCTACTTGCCCGTTCCCCCGGGGGTTGTAGCTGGCCGCCCTGCTCGAGGCTATCCCGTTGCTGAGCAGGAACTGGCGCAGCTCGTCACTCATGAAAGAGGACCCCCTGTCGCTGTGGACGTATGCGGGGCAACCGAACAGTGTGAATATGGTGTTCAGGGCTTTAATGACTGTGGCCGCGGTCACGTCAGAACAGGGGATGGCGAATGGGAAGCGGGAGTACTCGTCCACCACATTAAGGAAGTATGTGTTGCGGTCGGTGGAGGGGAGGGGTCCTTTGAAATCCAGACTAAGGCGTTCAAAGGGGCGGGAAGCCTTAATCAGGTGCGCACCATCCGGCCTGAAAAAATGCGGTTTGCACTCTGCGCAGATGTGGCAGTTCCTTGTGACTGTACGGACCTCCTCTAAGGAGTATGGGAGGTTGCAGGACTTGATAAAGTGGAAAAACCGAGTGACCCCCGGGTGGCAGAGGTCCTCGTGGAGGGTTTGGAGGCGGTTAATTTGTGCGTTGGCACATGTGCCGCGGGATAGGGCATCGGACGGCTCGTTCAGCTTTCTGGGACGATACAAGATCTCGTAGTTGAAGGTGGAGAGCTCGATCCTCCACATTAAGATCTTGTCGTTTTTGATTTTGCCCCGCTGTGCATTATCGAACATGAAGGCTACCGACCGTTGGTCAGTGAGGAGAGTGAATCTCCTGCCGGCCAGGTAATGCTTCCAATGTCGCACAGCTTCCACTATGGCTTGGGCTTCCTTTTCCACTGAGGAGTGGCGGATTTCTGAGGCGTGGAGGGTTCGGGAGAAAAAGGCCACGGGTCTGCCCGCTTGGTTAAGGGTGGCCGCTAGAGCTACATCGGAGGCGTCGCTCTCGACCTGGAAGGGGAGGGACTCGTCGATGGCGCGCATCGTGGCCTTTGCGATATCCGCTTTGATGCGGCTGAAGGCCTGTCGACAGAGGGAAGGTCGTGGTCTGTATTAGAGGGCGGGCCTTGTCTGCGTACTGGGGGACCCACTGGGCGTAGTATGAAAAGAACCCCAGGCAGCGTTTCAGGGCTTTTGAGCAGTGCGGGAGGGGAAATTCCATGAGGGCGCACAAACGTTCGGGATCGGGGCCTATTATCCCATTGTGCACTACGTAGCCCAGGATGGCTAGCCGGTTGGTGCTAAAAACGCACTTGTCCTCGTTGTACGTGAGGTTCAAGGCTTTAGCGGTCTGGAGGAATTTTTGGAGGTTGGCGTCGTGGTCCTGCTGGTCGTGGCCGCAGATGGTTACATTGTCGAGATACGGGAACGTGGCCCGCAACCCGTGTTGATCAACCATTCGGTCCATCTCTCGTTGGAAGACCGAGACCCTGTTTGTGACGCCAAATGGGACCCTTAGGAAACGGTATAATCGCCCGTCTGCCTCGAAGGCTGTGTACATGCGGTCACTTGGGCGGATGGGGAGCTGATGGTAGGCGGACTTGAGGTCCACGGTGGAGAAGACTTTATATTGGGCAATCCGATTGACCATGTCGGATATGCGGGGGAGAGGGTACGCGTCTAGTTGTGTGTACCTGTTGATGGTCTGGCTATAGTCTATGACCATCCTTTGCTTCTCCCCTGTCTTCACTACTACCACCTGTGCTCTCCAGGGACTATTGCTGGCCTGGATTATGCCTTCCTTTAGTAGCTGCTGGACTTCGGACCGAATGAAGGTCCGGTCCTGGGCGCTGTACCGTCTGCTCCTAGTGGCGACGGGTTTGCAATCCGGGTGAGGTTCGCAAACAAGGACGTGGTTGCACCTTGAGGGTTGCGAGGCCGCAGATAGTGAGTGGGGGTATTGGGCCGCCGAATTTGAAGGTAAGGCTCTGTAGATTGCACTGGAAGTCTAATCCCAGTAATGTGGGGGCGCAGAGTTGGGGAAGGACGTGGAGCCTGTAGTTTTTGAACTCCCTCCCCTGCACCGTTAGGGTAACTACGCAGAAACCTTTGATCTGTACGGAGTGGGATCCTGCAGCTAGGGAAATCTTTTGTGCGCTGCGATGGGTGGTCAAAGAACAGCGTCTTACCGAGTCGGGGTGGATAAAGCTCTCCGTGCTCCCGGAGTTGACTAGGCATGGTGTCTCATGCCCGTTTATCAGCACCGTTGTCGTCGTCGTCTGGAGTGTCCGGGGCCGAGCTTGGTCCAGCGTTATTGAAGCGAGATGTGGTTGTAGTAGTTGAGCGTCTTCTTCGAACCCCGTGGAGCCGTTGACACTGGGGTCCGTTGTTGCCGTCCAAGATGGCGTCGGGGATGAACAAAATGGCTGCCCCCATGCATCGCACATGGCTGGGGGGTCACAAGATGGCGGCGGGGGTGGACAAAATGGCCGCCCCCATGCGTCGTACAGGTCTGGGGTGGTCCATGATGGCGGCGCCCTTCCTCCCCTCGTGGTGGCCGGGACCCAAAATGGCGGCATCTGCGGGTCGCACATGGGGCGCTGGGGGGGTTGGGGAGCGTTAGGAATGCGTGGGGCTCCCTCATATCTGGGGACAGCGGTGGTCGGGACCCAAATTGGTAGCGCTGGCGGGTCATACGTGGGGCGCGGGGGGGGGGTTTGGGGGGCGTTAGAGACGCGCAGAACTCCCTCTTCTTCGTGGAGAGCGGTGGTCGGGACCCAAAGTGGTAGCGCCGTCGGGTCATACATGGGGCGGGGGGGGGGGGGTTGGGAGCGTAAGCGGCGTGCAGGGCTCCCTGTTCTCCCGGGACCGCGGTGGTCGGGACCCAGAGTGGCTGCGCCTGCGGGTCATACATGGGGCGCTGGGGGGGGTTGGGGAGCGTAAGCGGCGTGCAGGGCTCCCTGTTCTCCCGGGACAGCGGCGACCTCGCGGGACCGGTACACAACCGCGAAATGGCCCTTTTTCCCGCAGCTCTTGCAGATCGCTGCGCGGGCCGGGCAGCGCTGCCGGGGGTGTTTCGCCTGGCCGCAGAAATAGCAGCGGACGCCCCCGGTGCGACATGGCGTTTGGACTGCGCAAGCCTGTGGGGTGTCCGGGGGGGGGTGGGTTTGTCGCGACGGGTACGTACGGAGCCCGATGGGCTGCCGCGCGGTCGGGGCCGTAGGCGCGGGTATTTCGCGCGGCCACGTCCAGGGAGGCTGCTAGGGCCGGTGCCTCTGAGAGTCCTAGCGACTCTTTTTCTAGAAGTCTTTGGCGGATTTGGGAGGTGTTCATACCTGCCACAAAAGCATCGCGCATTAACATGTCCATGTGTTCAATTGCGTTCACCGACGGGCAGCTGCAGGCTCGTCCCAAAATTAGTAGCGCGGCGTAGAATTCATCTATCGATTCTCCGGGACTTTGCCGTCTCGTTGCGAGCTGATAGCGAGCGTAGATCTGGTTTACTGGGCAGACATAGAGACTTTTCAGTGCTGCGAACGCCGTCTGGAAATCCTCTGCGTCTTCGATGAAAGAGAAAATCTCCGTGCTTAACCTCGAGTGCAGGACCTGTAGTTTTTGGTCTTCTGTGACCCGGCCGGTGGCCGTTCTGAGGTAGGCCTCGAAACAAGTCTGCCAATGCTTGAAAGCTGCTGCCGCGTTCACTGCGTGGGGGCTGATCCTCAGGCATTCCGGGATGATCCTGAGCTCCATAGTCTTTTTTAGGCACGCTTAATAAATTGTAGCGCACAAAGACTCCGAGAGACGAATAGAGTGAAGTCGATGAGGCTTTATTAAGCGTGACTGTTTCCCCCGCAGTTCAGTAGTAGACTGCCTGCGGGGGAGGACTCCAGGTACTTATACTCCGCCTTCAGGGCGGAGCTAGAGGTCAACGTCCAACCAGGACCCGGGATCTGTCAGCCAATGACATCATGGCTGCACAGTCCCACATGACCCCTAATGCATACTACCACAGGAAGCTGCAGCAGTGGAGCGTGCCCCAGAGGGACAGGAGGCAACCGCCCAGGTTGGAGAGCCAGCCGCCCAACAGGCCGAGGAGGATGAGGTGCCAAGGAGACACCGCATGAGGTCTGTCATTCGAGAACTTGCCAGACCGGGCGTGCCGTCTGGCTGAGCAGAGAGACAGTGCGACATATCTGCCAGATCATGGTGCAATTGGCACCGTGGGGTTATGGGGGAGGACACCTGCTCCCGGTGGCTGTCACGGTAACGGTTTTCTTGAACGTTTTCGCCACGGGGTCGTTCCAGGTGCCGACGGGGACCTGTCCGGGATCTCACAGACCTCGGTGCACAGGTGCATCCGCGCCATCACGGAGACCCTTGTAGCCACCTGAGTTGGCCACTTCACGACTTAAAATGGAGAACAGCAAAGGCTGAAGGGAAATTCAGCCAACGCAGGCAAAGACTAGCAAATACAGAGATCATGTATATTGGAACCTGCAAAACAACCAGACAGCACCTAAACCAGCAGCCATCTGCAGAGTAATGTAGCAGCCATCTCGATAGTAATGTGCGATTCCCAGGCACAATGGCAACAGTTAAGGTAAACAAAGCCAGACTCCTCGGCGCCAGCAAGAGCCAAGACAAAGGAAGGCCAACGGACACTTAGGACCGCCTAGCGATCAGGGAACCGCTTCAGCATTGGAGAAATCGATCCAAGTGGTCGGAAAGTAGTCCAATCACTTGGAACCAGGTACGGGGTCTGCCCCGAAGGGCGGGAAGCCCCTGGGGACTATAAAGTAAAGCCCCCAAGTTCAAATCGTCCTTCTTTGGCAGGGTCACTCAGCAACTTGAACCAACCCTTGACAGTGACCTGTCTTGTTCCCTCCAAGCAAGTAAGTCTCCAGTCAACGCTCGCTATGAGATAGGCGCTCCTAGCTACCAGTCCATATGAGCTTTTGAATCCTGCAGACTCAGGACCTGAACGAAAGGCCATTTGTTCCCCTGACCTGGTGGGCCAGTCCGAAGCTAAGTATAGGCCTGTTAGTTATAGAAATAGCTTAGAAAGTAGAGTTTATGCATGAGTAGTGATTTACTGTGTATAATAAATGTGTTTTGATTTGAATCTTACTAATTGGTGTGTTGAGTTATTGATCATTACTTGAACTTGAACCTCGTGGCGGTATCATAAAGATACCTGGCGACTCTAGAGCAAAGATTATAAAACAGAACCAATTGAACCAACCAAACGTTAGCAACACCCTTTATGCCCAGGCGGCTCAATACATCCACTTCAATGTGGTCCAAGCCCACCAGGATACAAGGCAGCAGGTTTCGCCGCCATCGATGTGAGTTGTCCCGGATCCAGGAGGTGATCGATGGGATGGAAGTTCCCCTTAAAGCACTTGCAGATGACAGGCCGCTCTACGCAGACCAAAAGGGGTTCCACTCGATGAACGTGCAGCTGATATGTGGCAATCAGCTGTGCATCATACATGTCTGCGGCCGATGCCCAGTGTGCACGACACCTTCATCCTGGCACACTCAACGATTCCTGACATGATCGAGATGCGCCCCTGGCTGGGGAGTTGGCTCCTGGGTTACAAGGGTTATCCGCTGCTGACACCTATCCGGAGTCCACGGAACGACGCAAAGACCCATTACAACGACGCCTATACAGTGATTGGGTTTGTGATCGAGCAGTGCTTCGGCCTCCTGAAGATGCGGTCCACGTTTCTGGACCGCTCTGGAGGGGTCCTCCAATATAACGCTGAGAGGGTCGCCTGCATTGTGGTGGCCTGCTGCATTCTCCACAACATCACAAAGCAGAGGAGCGAATTGCTGGAGGAGGAGGAGGAATGCCAGGCCTCGTCCGACAAGGAGGATGCGGGGAGGGTGAGGACATGGACATGGGGCCCAGGCAGGCACGGGAGGCCGCTTGACGTGTGCGCCAGGGCCAACGTACACGGGGCGCTCTGATTGCCTACAGGTTCATTAACTTGGGGCGGGGGTGGGGTGGGGTGGGGGGGGGAGGGATCTTGGGAGGGGCACGGACAACGCATCCCACCCCACACCCCCTCAACACCACCCCATCACCACCCTCACCCCCATACCACCCTCACGGGGGGGAGCTCCAGCTGCCGGAGGGCTGGGGGCAGGGTCTCCGGATGGACCCGCCCCATCTCCAGCAGCTCCTGCAAGACACCGTCCTGTGTCATGGAGAACCGCAATTAAATGGGATCTCACTTCCTCACCCACAGTCAAACTCCACCCCGGTGACCTCCTTTTCCTCCGGGCTACTGACCACATCCAGGACTATCTGCTCTTCCATGGTTAGGGGCTGCAGGTCCAGCAGTCCACCCCTGTCTTCTCCCACCCCCAGCGGTTGTGGGTGGCCTTCTCCTGGGTTGGGGGGGTGGGGGGGAAACAGAAAATGACAGTATTAGACAGGGGTGTTATAGGGGGTGGGTAGCTGATGGCCTCAGTGGCCATGGCACCGGCATGTGGTGCACGGTGGGTTTTCAATTGCCCTCGGATTGGGGGGTAGGGTTACGGGTGTGTGGGATGGGGTTTGGTGCCAAGGACACAGTGCTGCCTACTCACCCTGGCTGCTCTGAGGAGGTTGTGCAGTTTCTTTCGGCACTGCTGGCTGGTCCGGATGGTGTTGCCTACAGCGCTGTCCAACTCTGTCACCTGCGCTCAGGCACGCTGAATGGCGGCGGCTGGCAGCCTCCTTCCCGGGCCGGGGTACAGCGTCATCCGCCTCTCTCCACCGCGTCCAGCAGGGTCTCGAGCTCTGCCTCTGCAAAATGTGGGGCCATGCGTCTTGCTGCCATCTTGTTGGCTGTGATCGCGTGTGTGGGGAGTGCAGTGTGTATATGCGGCTGCAGCTCGTCAATCTCCTGAGTGTTAATTGCGAAATCGGCGAATCCAACACCGTTTCTCATTGGATTGTGTTCCACGTGGCGCCGGTGCTAGTCCCTTAACAGCAGCAGAATCGGTCCAGGTGCGCGCCGGTTTTGTTGTCGTAGAACTCCACGGATTCTGCAACAGCATCAACACTTAGTCTCAGAATTCCGCCCACTGCATCTAAGGTAAGCTTGACACCCAAACCTCCACACTGGAAACATTTAGCAGGAAAATCAAGATATGGGATACATGTTTGTCCTTCGCGATATTGTCATGCATGCTCTGATGACATGACTAACATAACGTGTGCATCCCAGAACTGTGTGGAATTTATAACTAATGTCAAGAAGCTGTACTTCATACCAGCTGGGAGGTTTTGATCTTGTACAACACAGTAAAATAGAAGAAATTGACAGCCCATTTGACATCTTTTTCAATTCTTTTCCCCCAAACTTCTTGACCTGTTTTGTGCTATTACACAAAATTAAGATCTCTTACAAGAAGTGATTCCGGCCCACACCTTCCTGGCTCCCCATCATCAGATTTGGGGATATCCCAATGATGCACCGGGGAATCCCTTTCCGACGTTCCAAGGTAATGCTTTGCGTGGCAATTACCCTGAAGCGCTAACTTCCCGTGTGCAATTGCGCTGTGCTGGGAACCATCCGAAAAAGCGATTTAAATCACGAACTTCAGATGGCTGTGCCAGTGTTATGCTGAGGGTTACTCTGAAAGAGTTAAAAGAAATAAAGCCACGTCTAACTTCAGTTTAACTTCTTTAAAAACCCAGAGCCCCGCACAGGACTCCCCCCACCCCCACCCCCCCCCCACCCCCTCAACCAGCACACTCCCCCCTCCATTAAGCGACACCACCCACCCCCATGTATTCCCCAACCCCAGCCCCCTGTGCATAGGGTTTCGCACCCCCCCCCCCCCACCCCCCCAGCTCGGCACAGGATTCTGTCACCCTAAACAAGACTCCTCCCCCCCCCCCCCCCACCAAATCCCATCCACTTACCTTAGACACTTATAATAATAATTTTTTTCAGTAATAATTTTTATTGTCACAAGTAGGCTTACAATGCAATGAAGTTACTTACCTTCTCCCTGGCCTGTTATTTTCAATAGGAACTTTAAACTCACCTGTTGTATGGCAGCTAGTGCAGTCCTCCTTCACTTTGCTGCTTTGATACTCTGAGGCTGAACCTGGGAACGCGCTGCGATGCCTGGATATCGTGCAGCCTGAATTGGGAAGGTCAGGCGAGACAGGCGCTGAAGAAACTTAGCAGAGGTAAATGGGTACAGCGAGGCACCCGGAAAATTATGGCCCAAACATAATTGGGCTTCTGGGTAGAGTAGTGGAGGCCAAAACCTGGAGTCATTAAAGAAAAAGCCAGATACTGCATGGGAATGGCCTTGTCCAAACTTCATTGCTGTGGAATCAGGGGGATATTTTTAAATTGGATCCTGCAATTCCTTACCAACAGAAGGCAGAGAGGTGAAAGCAAATTACTGCGGATGCTGGAATCTGAAACAAAAACAGAAAGTACTGGACAATCTCAGCAGGTCTGACAGCATCGGTGGAGGGAGAAGGGAGCTAACGTTTCGAGTCTGGATGACTCTTTGTCAAAGCTGGAGAGGACTGGAAATAGGGTCAGATTTATACAGTTGTGGGAGGGGGCGGTGGAGCAGTGAGGCTGATAGTGGGCCAGCGATAGGTGCAGATAGACAAAGATGCCGAGTACAGAAGACAAAAGGAATGGGCAGCACGGTAGCATAGTGGTTAGCACAATTGCTTCACAGCTCCAGGGACCCAGGTTCGATTCCCGGCTTGGCTCTCTGACTGTGCGGAGTCTGCACGTTCTCCTTGTGCCTGCGGGGTTTCCTCCAGATGCTCCGATTTCTTCCCACAGTCCAAAGATGTGCAGGTTAGGTGGATTGGCCATGCTAAATTGCCCTTAGTGTCCAAAATTGCCCTTAGTGTTGGGCGGGGTTAGTGGGTTATGGGGATAGGGTGGAGGTGTGGGCTTGGGTGGGGTGCTTTTCAAAGAGCCGGTGCAGACTTGATGGGCCGAATGGCCTCCTTCTGCACTGTAAATTCTAGAAATCTATATATCTATAATGTAAATGGAGGTTATTAAGTCTAAGAAGGGAGCTGATAGTGACACATGAAGAGATTAGAATGTGCGAATGGCAGAACAAAGTTGAGCAGTGTCTCAAAGGGAACTAGGAACAGATGGCCCAAGTGGAGTGGTGTAAGTGGGGGGACAATGGTGAGAGAAAAACAGCTCAATGGAAGAAAATAAAATAAAAATAAATTTATAGAAATAAAAATGGGGTGAAGGTGGAGGAGAGTTCACAGTCTGAAGTTGTTGAACTCAATGTTAAGTCCGGAAGGCTGTAACGTGTCTCATCGGAAGATGAGGTGCTGATCCTCCAGTTTGCGCTTGGCTTCACTGGAACATTGCAGCAGGCCAAAGATGGACATATGGATGTGAGAGCAGGACAATGAGTTGAAATGGCAAGCGACAGGAAGGTCTGGGTCCTGTCGTGGATAGACTGAAGGTGTTCTGCAAAGCGGTTACCTAGTCTGCATTTAGTCTCTTCAATGTAGAGTAGACTGCATTGGAGCAGCAAATGCAATAGGCCAGATTGAAGGAGGTGCTCGCGAAGCGCTGCCTCACTTGAAATGAGTGTTTAGGACCTGGGCTGGTGAGCAGGGAGGAGGCAAAGGGACAGGTGTTACACCTTCTCCGATTGCATGGGAAGGTGCCATGGGAAGAGAGTGAGGTGTTGGGGGTGATGGAGGGGTGGACCCGGATGAATGGTCCCTGTGAAATGCTGATGGGGAAGTGAGGGGAAGATATGTTTGGTGGGGGAATCATGCTGGAGTTGCCGAAACTGGCGGAGGATGATTCTTTGAATGCAGAGGTTGGTGGGGTAAAAAGTGAGGCCAAGCGGGACCCTATCCTGGTTCTGGGTGGGGGTAGGTCCGGGGGGGGGGGGGGGGGGAGAGAGAGAGTGGGGTGACACATTTGGGAGAGTGCAGCATTGTTGGACACTAGTAAAGCATTAAAAACCCTTCACCACAACCAGTATGATGCCTCAGTCACTGTCGTCCGCAATGCGGGCCGACCTCCGAACTTTTGGCCCATCTCTCCAGGCACACCCCCTCTCCGTGCAAACCGCGTGCAGGTGATGGATGTGAGCAAACACTCAGGAGGCAGGCAGGGGTCAGACTTTGGCATAGATTGAGGAGCACTGCCGCTCAGCTCTCTGCGGGCTATCACCACACACGGACCCTCGACAGTGACCCGCTGATGTTGCCGTCACAATATCAGTACCCTGGAGCGATGCTACACATAACCTGGGAGGGTAGGAAATGGGGGCAGGGAGGAGGGTGGAGGAGGGAAGGTAGCGATGATGGACCAGGTCATGCCGTATGTGAAGCGGGCGAGTATAAGGGCCTCCCTAGCTCTCTGGGCTTGCCAGGAACTCGCTGCTGCCGCCTGTCCTGGAACCTCTGGCTGGTCCCCTGGGCCCTTCCTGGGATTGTCCTCCCACCCCTGCTGGGCTGGCGCCTCCTCATTATCCTCATCCTCCTTCTCCTCCTCGGTGGCCAAATATTCCTCACGCCCCAACTCCAGCGCGTCGCCCTGCTGCTGTGTCAGGTTGTGGAGGACACAGCAGACCACCACAAAGCAGGCGACCCTCTGTGGGGTGTACTGCAGTGCACCACCGAAGCGGTCAAGGCATCGGATCTGCATTTTGAGCAGCCGATGCACCGCTCAATGACAGCCCGGATGGCCACATGGGCCTCATTGTACCGGGTCTCCGCTTCGGTCTCCGGCCTCCGTACTGGCATCAGTAGCCAGGTCCTCAGTGGATATCTGTTATCCCCAAGAGCCAGTCGGCCATCCTTGTGTGGTCCTCGAAGAGGCCGGGCATGTCTGACTGGCTCAGGATGTAGCTGTCGTACAGACTCCCGGAAAGCATCCACACACGTGCATGAGCTGCATGTGGTGGTCACACATGAGCTGGACATTCTGGGAGTGGAACCAGTTTCTGTCAATGCAGGGCACTCCCAGCTGGCCTGGTGCGTGCAAGGCGACATGTGTGCAGTCTGTCAGTCCCCGGACCTGGGGCAACCCGGTGATGGGGGAAAATCGTGACGCTCGGGCATCTTGTTGGACTTGGTCCATGTTGCAGTTGATATAGTTTTTTGCCCCGGAAAATTAGGCATCCGGGCATCCGTGACCTGTCGGATGCACCTGTGGGCTGAGGCCTGAAAATGCCACACAGATCCCCACTCGAGCCCTGGAAGGATCTCGAGGCATAAACGCTCTGGGCCTTGGTGACCTTGACAGCCACCGAGAGGGAGTGCCCAGTTTCTCCACGTGGTGCCAAGTCCGCGAGGACATGGCACAGGTGTCACATCCACTCCTTGTTGAGGCGGAGCCTCCTGCGACACGCACTCTCCGTCCATCATCTGCTCGAATGGCCAACAATGCCTGTACACGCTGGGCTGCTGCGGGACTCCCCGTCTGGATCTCACCCTGGCCTGATGGGCAGCTGGGTCCTCAGGGTGTGGGGTGGGGACTGGCACATTGACAATTGCCTTTGCCTCTGCAGACTCTGTTGCTGTGGCCGTCTCCGGCATCTGGCCGCCTGGCCTTGCAGCAACACCACCAGGGCCTGCTCTGTGGGGTCCAAAAACTGTCCATACCATTGAGTATCTGTAAGGCATTGGGACAGGGTGTTAGACTGACAAACAGCAGTGGCTCCCACCCCGGGACCCTCCATTCCCCCATTGATCTTCCCCTCTCCCCCACATCCGGCACGTCCTGTGCACGCACACCCGGCCGCTGCGGGCAACCCATCAACAGACCCCAAACTCTGCACCCACACATAACGTTAACTGGACCGGGTGCTGGCCCCTCCCTGTTGCACTCACCCACCCTCCGGCCATGGACATGACCCCGGGGCTGTGTCCAATCCCTGGGTGTTCGGATGTTGGCTGCTGCATGTGTGGTGTTGCTTCCCGCAGTATTCAGGCACAGTCTCCAGGCATCACAGTCTGATTGGGATGCTGGGCAGTAACCTTCACATGCTACATGGCCCGCCCACCGAATGGAATCCACTTGGGATGTGTGAAGTGCTCACTTAACTACGATTGCCAATTCAGAATAGCCTTCAGCCGCATGGCCAGAGACTTCTGCAGTCGGTGGGGCAGACGGGCAAGGACAAGGGTTCCCCCTGGAACAGGTGCACGCGATGCGGGGGTTGGTATGGCGCAGCCACGTGCGGTTGCCCTCCAGAGGACCATCCCCTCCACTCACCCCCTCCATTGTGGCCCAGCCCAGCCAAGGGTGTCCCCCCCCATCCCCTGCTGAGCACTGGGGCAGCAAGGCCAGTGTCCCCGGGCTCTTTGCGTGTGAACGAAGATGGCTACTCACCTCCTCGGCTTCCCTCAGAAGCCCTTCTGCCAGGTTCACATATTTTCAAAAGGAGTACTAATCGGCCCCAGCGTGACCACTTGCTGGGGAGGCCGCTGAATCACGGGAAGCGGTGAGATATGTGGGGGCTCCCGTTAATTGTATGGAAATGGGGCTTAAGTGGTGATTATTGGCTATGGTGAGATCCCGATTTCGCCGATGGGAGCGGGCTGGATGCATCACAAACCATTTGGCGTCTGGCGTAGTTCTATTTTATAGCTTCTCCCACTATTAACCGGCCTTGGCGCGCTCTCGCTCGAGTGCAACAAGGCCAGAGAATCGCGCCCAAAGTTTCTAGTTTTGAATAGATCAAGAGTAGTTTGCAAATCTAATACAGAATGGGGAACGACACTGCAGTCATCCGCAAACTGTGTACGCCTAAGGTGGCCAGTTGTATTTTGGCATCGGGTCATAGAATCCCTACAATGCAGAAGGAGGCCATTTGGCCCATTGAGTCTGCACCGACCCTTTGAAAGACCACCCTACCTAGGCTCAATCCCCCATCCTATTCCTGCAACCCCACCCTAAGGGGCAATTGAGCATGGCCAATCCACCTACCCTGCACATCTCTGGACTGTGGGAGGAAACCGGAGAATCCAGAGGAAACCCACGCAGACATGGGGCGAAAGTGCAAACTCAACATAGACAGTCACCCAAGGTCGGATTCGAACCCCGGTGCCGGAGACGACCGTAGCAGCAGTGTCTGCAGAGGCTCAAGGTGGCAACCCCACACTCTTGAGAACCCAGTCGCTCATCAGGTCAGGGTGAGACCCAGATGAGGAGGCTGCGACGGCCCAGGGTGTACAGATGTCATTGGCCATTCGAGAAGATGGTGGACAGTGCATAGCGCAGGAGGCTCCGTCCCAACAAGGAGACGGTGATAGAGATTAAAGACGTTTTCATCAGGCATTATATAGTACTGTCACCAGAGGGCAGTTGATTATTGATGAGGTGAATAGCCACCATCAAGTGGACTGTAAATTGTATGAGGGTTATCACAAAGCCTTGGTTGGCACGGGTCCCAATTTTGAAGGTGTCTGTTTCAGCTCTCCCACTCAAGACAATTTCAGTCATGTAATCATGAAGCAGTTACAGGACTGAAGTTTCTTGGACATCCAAATCTTTGGTGCACAATCCATCGAGTCTCATGACTTTACTAAGTCGAAGGTTTTGGCCTGGTTAATGAATGCAATGGGGAGTTCCTGGTTTTGTTCTCAACATTTTTCTTGGATTCGTCTGACAACAAAGACCATGCCAGAGGGTCCTCTAAAAGCACTCGCTGTCTCTTGGAGGACTTCCTCAGCCTCAGGAAACAGGCTATTCATGATGGTTTGTGTCTGGACTTTCCCTGCTATAGATGAGAGCTAAATACCTCAACAGTTTCCATAGTCTGATTTATCCCCAGCTTAGAGATATAGAGGGTGATCTTGAGCCCTCCAGTATCATCCACAGGATCGGCAGTGCGGGGGGAAAATCCTACGAGATTCAGGAAACGCTATTCACACCGGTGAGATCGAGTTTTCTGATTTTCCACACGCCATGCTGGGGACGTCGCGCGGTTTATGCCCACAAAGGGGGTGAACATAATTTCAATAGTTTTACATGTAGTTAAATATTATTAGCGGGCCCCCTGCCACATGATCCCCCATCACTAAACGTGTTTACAACAGGTTTGGCCAAACCAGAAGCAGTGGAGGGGTCCCTCCGGGTACACGGGGGAAGTACAGCATCCGAGGGGGGTAGAGGGACATGCCCGGCTAGTGCCCTGGCACTGCCCACTGGCACAGGTTGCAGCACCAAACTGTGCCGGGTGTAGTTCAAGGGCTAAGCGTTTGTGGGAGCCCCATGGTGAGGGAGGGTGCATTAATGTGTGGTGGGGGGGGGGCTAGAGAAAGAGCAGACATGGGGGGGGTGGTGGAGTGCTGGTGATACTTCTCTGGTGTTGGTTGGGGGGTGGGGAGAGTGCGGTTCAATGCCAGCGATGCATGTCAGAGGTGGGGGAGGGGGGGGGGGCGGGATGCTGACGATGAATGTTGGACTGCGGTGTTGGTGCAAGAGCCCCCAATACCTTCGTGACGGGTTCTGGGGGCTGTTAGGCTGTAGTGATGATTGGGATGCCCTTTGAAGATGGCATCGCTATCTCTGAGGAACTGGTTGCCGGCTCTGTGAGTCTCGCCAGAATGACCCTGCCAGAATGACTGGGTAAACAACACCCACTCAGTTATTTTTCTCTAAGAGGCTCAGTGTGTGATTTCTCCAGCCAGTTGGGCCCTGCGCTAATCCCGTTGCATCCCGAGAGAGGCCCAAAAAGGGCTTTGCCGGGGGGGGGGGGGGGGGGGCTGAAACACACGCGAGTCACCGGATCTGGGGCACCCAGCATGATCTGGATCATGCGCTTGCTGGGCATGATCCAGATAATCATGCCAATAGGCTCATTGAGATATGCATGGCAAGTTTGAGGCCGCAGTCTCCTGAATCCTGGGAGTCACCGGCCTCACCAGCGAGGCCTCACATGGGCACTGATTAGTACTGGTCTCCACAAGCCAATACCAGGCACAATGGTCACTCCGGGGGGTCTCGGAAGCCATTGGACACGGCAAGACAGTGCACTGGCACTGGAAGGGGGTCAACGGCAGTGCCCGGGAGCAAGGTGGCAAGTTTGTGGTTCCAAGGGCCAGTGCCTGAGGAGGGATTTGCCCATTGAAGGCAGGGTGTGCAGGGCGGTGTGGAGGGGGGGGGGGGGGGGGGGGGTGTGAAGGTGGGCATAAAGAGGCATCATGAAAGTTGGCGAGGTGAAGGGAGTTCCTGAAAGGGGAGGAGGCCTTCACAATCCCATAGTGGGGTATGCTCCCTTGGGGGGTTTCGGCCGATGCCCCAATGCCGACAAGGATGGATGGATGTGGGGCAGGGTCACCCTCATACCTGGGTGGTGGTGCGGGGCACACACTTTCAGTGATGGGGGTCGCATTATCCATGTGTTGGAGGGTGTGGGGGGCCCTCAACCTCACTTTGAGATCGGACACCCTTTCAAGATAGCACCATGATCTCTGAGGAGACGGTCTGGCCAGGGAGTTCAGTTCCCTGCCGCTGCAAAAATGTCTAAATTTGGGATTGACCGGTGAGAAACTCCCCAAGCCCCAAAAAACTGACCCAGTGTGAGTGGATACCGATCTGGATCTCACCCAAAAGGCCTACGAAAACACCCTGCCAAACTCGCCCAAAATGACACTTAGGTGCGATCGGTACAAAGTCCCCGAGCGAGCACGTTTAGCCGCGTGTTTCCCGGCACTCGCAGTGTAAAGAACCACATGGCTATTCAACGCAACTTGTGGTGAATAGGGATCCTGAACAGCGAATGCACGGCCGAGGCCGCACATAGCCCTGTTTTTTTACAATGGGGTACGCTGCTCGCTGGAACACCCCATTGAAGTGAGAGATCGGGTCGCCATTTTTAAATGGCATCCTGTCCCGATCTCCGAGGCCCCAAAAAAATTCCCAACCTCCCCCCCCCCAGCCTAAATGCAATATGGGAGGGTCCCCCGGTCTCCCCTTGCACCCGCCCAACACCCACACCAGGCAACCTTGGCCCGATCGTATGCACGCACAAAATGCCAGCTTGGCACCTTGACAGTGCAAACCTGGCATCTTGGCAGTGACCATGCTAGCTGGCAGTGCCAACTGGGCACCTTGACAGTACCAGGCTGGCACCAGCAGTGTCAGGGCACTACCCTGCCCAAAGGGCATGTAGCTGGGGGCCTCCCATCCCCTTGGAGACCCCCACGAATGCTGTTCCGTCTGGTCCCCATTTGTGGGGACCAGTAGCAAACAGCGCTCGCCCGAGCTTCCCAGGGTGAGGGAAACCCACCCAGACACGGGGATAAAGTGCAAAATCCATACAGCCAATCACCCAAGGCCGGAATTGAACCCAGGTCTCTGGAGCTGTGAGGCAACAGTGATAACCACTGTGCCACCGTGACTGGGGCCACCTTGCCACTGCAGCCTTTACAGCCAGTGAGTCACACGGGGCAGGATTCTCCATTTGAGAGACTAAGTGCTGACCAGGACTGAATGGGAGGGTGGTCGCTGGTCCCGGTGGAGGCGCCAGTGCCGGAGTCATTCAGGACATGCTAATGGGCCAGCAATTTCACCATGTGGACTGCCGGTGGCAGCCATGGAGTGAGTGGTCACACACAGGGCAGCTCCAGGTTCTTTTTACCCGAAACCGGGAGTATTTTGACAGGAAAGTGTAGCTGAAGGTGTGGAGGAGAAGGTCACCTCCGGGAGTGGTGTGTCTGCTGGTTATCAGACCCGGCAGAAGAAGGTGAAAGTCCTGGCCAAGGAACTAGAAGAGACCTGTGGCACAGCAACAATTAGCAGAGGGGGAAGGGTCGCCGCAGGTTGGAAAACCCCAGATGGAGTAACTGATGGCGTTTATCAAAGAGGGGTTTTGCCAACAAAGAAAGGAAATGCAGGAAAACCGATTGAAGGCCATCGAGAGAGAGGTTACACCCCCGAAAGGCTCGATGGAGAGAGTTCAGAAGTGTTTGGAGGCACAGGGGACACAGATCTGGAAGATGTTGAAGGTGATGTCGGATAACAGTAATCAGGTGGTAGTATTGGAGGCGAAGGTGGGGTTCCTGGTGGACCTTTACAAGGTGATAAGAGCAAAGGTAGAGGAGCAGAAGAACAGATCTAGAAGGCAGAACCGCACATCGTCGGCCTGCCTGAAGGGGTGGAAGGCACGAGTGCCACGCGACACGTTTCGAGGATGCTGGCGAGGCTGGTGGCCATGGGGGTGCAGGACAAGGCCCCATAGGTGGCTAGAGCACACAGGTCTCTAAGGCAGGAGCCAAGAGCAGGGGAGCCACCGCGGGTGGAGATTTTAAGGCCTGGGTGGGGTGGGGGGGCACCCATATGGCCGGTGGCGCTCTGCACATTGGGCAGTCAATGGAGTGCGCAACTGGATGGCTGCCTTGTAGGCCGTGGCAACAGAGCTCCATGCCCGGACACAGGAGGGACAACCCGACTCAATGGCCCATCTCCTAGTCATCCCCGGCTAGTCCCCCTGCCCTGGCAGCCGCCCCCAGCCAGCCGCACGCCTGTCAGCCCATTGTTGCTATTTTGGAAACTTTTCTTACCTCCTCTCTCTCCCTCAGGAGCCACGGAGCCCGGCTCCTGTTTTTAAATACCACAAGTGAACCACGCTGGCGTCACTTGTGCCTGGCAGGTGGAGCATCGCGGGACGCCAGAGAGTACTGAGTCAAGCCCGTTAATGCATGCTACTGTATGTTCTGCATGCCCACACCGGCTTGAGGCGTGGAATGCATTCACGCAGCCAACAAGGCTCCAGAGCATGACGGTCTGTTGGGCGCCCGTAACCGACCTCGAGTTTCGGATGACGCCCGACCCTCTGCACGATCGTGATTCCGACATCACTGAATAGAGAATCCACCCCACAGTCATCCTTCGCCTGTACTGGATTGCATTTTGATTGACACGCCCCCCCCCACCCTCAGCCTTTCTGTCATGGGTGGCCCTACCAGGAACAAGGAGTTCCCAATGGTGATTAATGAAGGGCCTGCTGCAGTACAAGGTAATTAAGTAATTGGGTGTGCGCCACAACAAGGTGCCCTCTCAGCCATTTTTGAAAAGCATTAATAAAAAAAAATACAAAAAGCAACCAAGCCTTCACTGTGCGGGGGGACAAGAGAGGGGGTTGGCGGACAAGAGAGGGGGCTGGTGGGCAAGGAGGTGATGGAGAAATGTGGAGTCACTCTATAGGGTGACCTTTGGCTATACCTCCACCAGTAGGCCTACCAGCCTGCTGGGTGCTCGCTTCCAGGTGGTTGATTTACCTCCCATTGTGCTGGGAAACTGAAAATTCCCACTCGGCCTTCATTAACTACTTCCAACAATGTTTTTTAATGGGCTTAATTGTATGCTCACCTCCTGAATTTCGGGCTCGGAAAGTCATGTTGGCCAATCCAGGATCAGGAAGCTGACATGCCACCCAGCCTTAAGTTTCTGACCCCATCTGTCTCCATATCCCTCTGTGAAGGGCCTGCAAATTCAGGCCATTGAGTCACCCATACGTCATGATTCAAGATATGAAATAAATAAAAATGGCAAAATGTTTGTGAAGTACATTGTTATTCAGACATTTTAATTCTCAGAATTGTAAAACATACTTAGATTTAATAATTGACAATATAGAAATAATTTCAATACGTGAGAAAGATATAAACATTGAAACTGAGATGTTGAAGCATTTACAGAAACATTGATGTCACATATCCTCTGAGATGGCTGTATCAAGATAAATAATACAGTAGTATATTCTATTGTAATTATCTGCTTTGGTCAAAAGTGAATGACAATTCTCCATGGCTTGTTTTTCTATGAGGTATAATTGGATCAGTATAAATTTGGAAGATACAATAATTTGAATGGACATTTCTCTATTACCATAATACTTATAGCAAAATGTCTCCACTCACCTCCTTATAAGGTTTACTACAAGGTGCAATAAATAGTACAGTAAAGTAACCCTTCTAACAAATCACACAGGGACACCCATTCTATTGTGAGAGATGAACTGAACTGTCAATAAGGTGATACTATACAGTTTGGCAGTGGCCACTTCTCAAATTCATTGCACACATTTAGTTTAGAGAAGGCTTACACATTTTTAAAGAACTGTTTGGCTATTTATATATTTTGGATTTATCCTTTATTCGTTTTAACATTGTTAAGTCATTGTTAAGTTGTGTTGCAATCAATGGCAGAATTAAGCTTGCACTTTTTGTTTATTTAATACTTAAGCTGAATAACCTATATTTCTCACCTTGTACAAGCCCAGCTACTTTATATATTTTATCTCCTGCTTGTTCTAATCAACAGTTTAAAACTTTGACAAACTTTTGAGCAGGGGTTGGAAGAATATGTACAGATTGTGACTGAAAGAGGTCATAAAGAAATAAATCTTGTGCAGCCAGTCTGAAGATCGTAGAATCAGTAAAAGGTAGTCATTCAATTTGCCTGCCACCTCTATTTTCAAATATCATGGATCTCCTTTGAGGTTGGTAGAAACAACTTGTTGAGGTCTCCAGCCTTTGCCCATTTTTTGGCATGCTCATTCGACTTCGAAGAGTGACACCTGGCTCTGGCCCTTTCTGATTGTCATTAAGTTCATGTGCGTAGCTGCTAGGGGCCGAGAGATCCGATTCTGTAGGCAACTGCTGCTCAGGGCTGGATTGTACTGGACTAAGATGCACCTTGTTGGAGTCAATGGGAGAAGGCCGTTCCACACTAGGCCAGGGTGGACTGAACAGGATGAGGCTTTGAGGCCGGCCTGCCTTTGATCTGAGCTGTGCATGCCGCATAAACCCAGGTTTTTGTTGCACTGGAGATCGCTCCATTCTTGAAGAGGTTGGACTGTCGGTTACATCCTCCCCATTTGCTTTGCAGGTTCTTTTCACAATTGGTGCCTCTTGGGTGGCTTTGGGCTGCACAAGCAAGGTGTCTGGTGAAACTGTACAACTTCCATGTTCAGGTCTTTGAAACTTGGGGAGGCCATTTTCTTTCCCGTCTTTACATTCTGCTACCGAAGAATTGACTAAAGAAAAATCCAGTCTATTTTTGTTCTCAGGACTACTCTGTTCACATACTGTAAAAGGTTGCAAAATCGTTAATACTTTATCCAGAGGGAGAGAGGGAGGAGTGAGATTATTTTTTGCCAAAGGTTGAGGGACTTGGGTAAACTGCACTTTTGGTGGGATGACAGGAATGGCTTTGACTTGACATGTCTTTATCATGTAAGTCATTCGAACAGCAGTGACACCAATTGGGATTGATTGAATTGGATAGCCATCAGATAAAGGAGGCTGGTCATTGACCATAGGGTATAAAACAAGTAATGAGTCCTCATCATTTGACTTCAAGCAGCCTTCCTGATTTCTATCAGGCATTATCCTGATGGGTTCAGTTCCTGCAGACTTTAAACAAGGTGTTGCCCCTGCGCTTAAAATGCATAAACTCTCTGATTCCTTGAATGATAATGGATTGTCTTCGGTTAATGAAACATGCAGCTGATTACTTGTAGAGATTCCGTCCACTTCTTCTGGGAAATTTACACATTTAGTTAGAGGAGAGCCATTTTTTAAAGACTCACCATTGTGGATTTCTAAAAAAGTCTCTGGGTTCAAGTCAATATCATTGATAGAAAATTGAAATGATGTATTGTTAAGACCTTTAAGAGATATTATCTCTGTACAAACATCAGGAGATAATGTCTCCTGTCTTTCACCCAGTGTTAGTATTGGTGATATTAATGTCAAACATTCTTCCTCATCTTCCGTAGCTTCACCCAGCTGGGCCGAATGGGAACTCGGCAGTTTTATTGTGTCATTATCCATCCAGCCTTCAGGTAGCAGGAGCTCACTGCTATCGGTTTCTGATGCCACACATTTCTGATTTGACTGAATATCTGTTAAATGCTCCTTTTGATCACATTTGCCATTGGATAGATAAACTGTCGTATGTTCATTCTGCATGTCGAGGACATCTTCTGGACAGGCTCCTGAATGATTGACATCTGTTTTTGATTTTGGTTCAGGTTTGTTATAGATATTATCCCTGATGCAGGGATCTGAGCACTGATATTCATGGACAACAGTTGGACATTGATACTTTTCATCTGAAGTAGGATCGATCAATTGATTTGGATCAGATTTAGGATCATTTGAGATGAAACAATCTGTATAAATTCCTAAACGTGCTATTGGTGGGCTCTCGATTGGTGTTGTCAAATTGTTTTCATCTGATATCAATTGAGTAAGCTCCACCTTTGAGCAATCACTTAACAAGGGCTCAGTAGATGGACCTTGCTGAGGCAGAGTCGGGCTAGGTTCAGATATTTTGGTGCTGTTTCCTTCACTCGTATCTACATTATTTACGGAGTTTAGCCACACTTCTTCCGTGTTACTTTCAACCATTGGAGGGCGGCTTTGTAAGAAAAGGTCGGGGAGACTGTGTATTCTTTGATGTCCTTTAAACTTTAGTCTTACTGGGGCATCAGCCGGGGGCTTGTCCTCAATATCACTCTTGTCATGTGACTGAACAAATCTTTCCTCCACCTTTTCTTGAAAATGGTTTGTCACAGTGACCTCCTCCGGTTCAGTGATCATGAGCTCTTTAGCATCTGGCCATAGTTGGTCCATAAACGCCTTAGCAGAGGATTCTGTGTCCTGTGAAAATACACACAACATAATAAAGCCTTCATTTTGTGCACTGAAATTGGATTTTTAACATTTGTTAATTGTTTTTGCTGACTAGTGCATCAGACGGTGAGCGTGTGTTGCTACCTGTCATTAAAGTCTATGGGTGTTTATATATTGGTGTAAGCTGGAGGATAGTTCAGTTGAGTTAATGCACTGCCTAATGTTCTTAGACTTATAGATCAAGAATGTTCAGTGGAGGGATCATGCTGGGGTAACTGATCTCAGCTAAAGGAAACAATTAGATTAATCCTGGAATGTGGGGAATCTAGCAGAATTCTCGCTCCCAGTAACTCCTGTTGAAAAATACATGTTTGTCAAGCCTGCCTTTAAATACCAATGACAATGAGAAGTCAAAACACTGGTATTCATTCCTTCCACTCGAGGACATCTGTGCTACATAACAATGGATGGCTGATAAAGCCCTTTCAGTCCTTACATTGAACTAAAAATGATATTTTGCAAAAAAAAAAATCAAAATTCTGTAGTGCAAGCAAGGAATAATTAGATAGATCGGTTTGTATTGCAATATAAAACACAAATATTTATTGGATTTTCCCCATGAGCAAATAATCCTCTTTTAATCACTTGGATCAGAAAACTGAGAATTTCTGCTGAAAGGACATATTCAAGTGGTAAATAGTGATTCGCAGTCAAAGGAAGGGAGATAGGTTACTGTAATGACCTCCAATTGGCATTGTTGGTTGGCCAATTGGAGTATGAGCTCCCTCAATGATAGCTCATTGAGGGGGCCCATATAAGCACCTGTGAAGGCTTTGTGAACCAGCCTTAAGTTGACTGGAATACTAGCAGCACTGTTTGGAGCTGCTCTTGGATATAGTTATTGCAAATAAATACTGGTGTAGTGACGGTACACCTGCTTCCTGTGGATTATTACAGTTACCCCACCACATTTTCCAGAGTCAAGCTAGTTAAAATAGGCAGCACAGTGGTTAGCATTGCTGCCTCACAGCGCCAGGGACCCGAGTTCAATTCTGACCTTGGGTGACTGTGGGTAGTTTGCACGTTCTCCCTGTGAATGAGTGGGTTTCGTCTGGGTGCTGCAGTTTCCTCCGACAGTCCAAAGATACGCACGTTAGGTGGATTGGCCCAGCTAAAACTGCTCCTCAGTATGCAGGTTATGTGGGGTTGTGGGATAGAGCGCAGTGTGGACCTAGGTAAGGTGCTCTTTTAGCGGGTTGGTGCAGACTCAATGGGCTGGATGGCCTTCTTTTGCACTTACTGGATTCTATAATTCCAAAAAGGATCAATCACTTCCAAAAATTGATTCCAAAAAGGATCTGTGTGATAGTACCACTTCTGACTGGATATTGTGTGGGGGATCAGGAGTTATGGGGAGAAGGCAGGAAAATGGGGATGAGAAAAATATCAGCCATGATTGAATGGCGGAGCAGACTCAATGGGCTGAGTGGCCTAATTCTGCTCCTATGTCTAATGGTTTTATGGAAGGGGGTTGCATTTAAAGCCTGCAGCAGCGTAAGGGACCACTCTATAAAGTACACGCTTGAAGAATGACTGTTTGCAAGCTTAAGGCAGTTGTGACATTTTCAGTGACATTGTGGCACATGGGAGTGGAGGTGGGCTGCAGCTGGGTGTTGGATTATGTGATAGCACTGTTAGTGAAATCTAGCCTCTGTAAACGCTACTTCTGAATCAATTGGAGGTGGAAAAATCAGTGTCTGTATATTCTGTTGTGGGATTACCAGTGGGTGGGTGGCAGGTTTGTCCTGTGCTGTCTGGCCAGCCTGGCTTCTCGGTTATAGTCTTCATTTTCCAATGGGAGATTTCCCATGGGAAATTCATTGCGGCCTTTTTGGAATTGATGGGTGGTGGGTGGTGGGCGGCACGGTAGCACAGTGGTTAGTATTGTCGCTTCACAGCTTCAGGGTCCCAGGTTCGATTCCCGGCTTGGGTCATTGTCTATGCGGAGTCTGCACGTTCTCCCCGTGTCTGCGTGGGTTTTCTCCGGGTGCTCCGGTTTCCTCCCACAGTCCAAAGACGTGCAGGTTAGATGGATTGGCCATGATAAATTGCCCTTAGCGTCCAAAGGGGTTGGGTGGGGTTGCTGGGTTATGGGTCTGGGGCGGAGTTCTGGGCTTAAATGGGTGTGCTCTTTCCAAGGGCCGGTGCAGGCTTGATGGACTGAATGGCCTCCTTCTGCACTGTAAATTCTATGTATCTATGAATGGGAGCCCAGGAGCAGGAGGCATAAAGGTAAATGGTAAAGTATTTGTCGACAGGTTTAAAATTAAAATTGGCTGAAAAATCAACTTTCTACGGCCATTTTTAAAGTGCCTGCTGGATGCTTTGAATCAATGTGTTCCCCCTTATTTATCACCTAGCAACACTGAGCCACTGTTTAATATAGGTGTGTTTGATACATGTGTAATGAATGGGAATGATGCAATGTAAGACTTATGATGCCATGGATCATCATTGCCTTATTCAAATCAGTCAGTATATTTTAGGGATGGACTGCTGGATATTGCAGCCATAAATCAGGTGTGTACTGGATTGGGTGGCTAACTGGGACTCATGCCATTTCCCTCCTCCTACCCACTGGTAAACTACCTGCAGTTTGGATGGGACGACTCGGAACATCTGGGACGAACTGTCCTCGACAGTTGGTGGTATCTGGCAAACAAAGATTCCTCAATCTAAAAACATTTGCATTCTTGTTACAATTAACCTTATCAAGTGTGAGTCTTGATAGTGTCAGCAGATTATTCCGTACTGAAATTAGCAGGGGTCTGATCCAATCATTTGCTTTTCCATAAACATTCACTTCCAGCAGAAATTACAAGATTAAATCCTGTGAAGCCCCTCAGTGTGGTGATGTGCATCACTGTAAATACATGTAAGCTAGACAGACACTAGAGGGAGCACCAGAAACATCACACACACACACTCAACCAATAGATAAGTTAGATGGGAGGCGACCAATGGACATTCACGATACACAAGGAGGTGACACGACCACAGGGGGGCATTACACCAACCGATACATAAAGGACACCACACACATGATCAGCCCTTTTGGCCAGTGGAGACAGTCAGTGAGGAGAGGCACAGGGTTGATTCATTATCACACCCACCACGTGGAAGACAGCAGTTGGTTAGTCAGTTTAGGTAGCTACAATAGGATTAGCAGTAGTGTCGAACTCAAGTTATAAAAGTGTACATAGTGTAAATAAATGAGTTGAAGTTATTTACACGTCTCGACCTTCCTTGACAAATGCAACACAAGGAAGCCGCTTATGTTACAAAGGAAACATAACAAAACATGGTACCAGTAGTGAACTGCTTAAATCCAGATAGCCATACCTCAGCGTACAGTGACAACCAGCAATACCCAGGCAAGATGTACGAGCTCCTGGTTCTGCAGCCGCTCCAATGCCACGGCGATCTCCGTGAAAACTGGCAGCGATTCAGGCAAACGTTTGAGCTCTTCCCGGTGGCAGCCGAACTTAAAGACCTAGCCGATGATGAAAAAATAGAGTTTCTCCTCCCCATCGCCGGTGCAAGAGCAGAAGAAATCTTTTAAAAATTCAACTTCTCCAAGGGGCAAAACAGGTACAACTTCCAGGCAGTCCTGGACAAATTCGCCAAATACTGTGAGGAAAACACACTCCAATTGGCGAGGAAAGGTAAGAAAAGTGGCAGTACTCACCTCGAGGCCGAAATCCCGGACCGCAGAGCGATTTGGGTCGAGGTCGGCGGCCATCTTACCAAAGGGATTACACTAGCGCAGTTGCGCGAGAAGTGCGCAGAACCGGAAGGTTCGTTTGCGCATGCGCGAGACGCCATGCATGCGCAATCAAGAAAACAGCCATCGGTAAAGGAACAGCGATCTGCGCATGCGCAATCGCTTCCTACATGCTACGTCACGCGCGTCATGACGTCAGAGGCCCCAGACTGCACCAATTTAAAGGGGAAACGTCCCAAATCCAATTTAAAGGGGAAACGTCCCAAATCAAAGAAAAAATCTTTTAAAGCTGTAAAACAACCTTCCTTCACCTGGAATGACAACACAATGCCTCAAATTGAAAAAGGAAATGAATTTAGCCTCCGAAGAACCCTGCAACAAGCAGTTACCTACGCACAAACCGATGATTCCGACCTCGAATACTTCGATACAGATCTTTACATTTTTTCTGGACCTCGCGAGCCCAATGACAGCTCCATGGTTCTAGCCGACTACGACTCGGACGAACCTTTCGTGTTGAACACTGGCGACCCCCGCATTGAATCCGACGCAGATGCGGATTCATTTTTCGGATTTGAAGATCTTCAACCCAGCAGATATGACGTCCCAACTCATCAGTGCCGGATGATGCTGCAGCCTGAAATTAGGAGACAGGGAGCGGTGCAAGCCCACAGAGAGCGGCCTGCTGCCACACAGAGCGTGGTCCACGCCCCGCTCAGGGTTCCCGACTCTACGAAAGAAGACATGCAAGACTCCACACCGCAGTCCTTGCAGGAACAAGACATGACTCCAGTGTCACAAGACTCCACAGCAAGCTCGTGGACAGACTAAACAATTGCAGAAACGCATGACTCCGATGCGCAGTCCTTGCAGGAACAAGACCATGAGAGTCGAGCAACCTCTTCTGACCAACTAGTGGCAGACGATGCAAGTCTCACGTAAACAGCAAGAAGGCTATAACAGTCTACCACGCTCCACTGCACAGCAGGATGACCATGACGGTCTATCATGCTACAATGAAGGGCACAGCGCTGATGACTGTTCAAGCCCAAATGAAGACAAGCCAAAGGAATCGCCTCTTCCAAGCCCGAAGAAAAAAGGATTATGCGCTGACCTTCAGGATCATTCTAGCCGAAGAGATATTAATAATGCTGCACAGTCACAGAAGGTTGTTGAGGATTTGCTAAAGAAATTACTTGTATGTCTAACTTGCAAGGAGCAGACTGAAAATTGCCATTGCTTTAGTACGGATCGAAAAAATGGACAAGACATTGATCCTCATTTAATGGAAATAACACAACCTGAATCATATCTACAGCAGGGACAACTGTCTCCCTTCAACACAAAATCGCAAAGTCCCAACTACAGAGACCAGCAGTTAGTGAGTAATGACTCTTCAAACCCTGATGGGAATATTAATCGCATTGAACCTATACACACTCCACTGATAAATGAGCAGAACATTGGAGCAAGAATCCTGAGGACACCGACATCGAGTAGCCAGATAAAGCACTTAAAACCCGCAGCAGTTTCAAGTGAACCAATTGTGCTTTCCAGTGATGGTGAAGATGCAGATAAGGTCGACCCGATTATCCATTGTACCACATTAACTCCAGAGATTAAGGGCGTGATTCTCCACTCTCATGCCGGTTGGGAGAATCGCCTGGGCCGCCAAAATTTCCGGGGACGCCAGTCCGACGCCCTCCTGCGATTCTCCCAAGTGGCGGGAACGGCCCGGTCGAGTTTCGCAGGCCGGAGACTCGCCGGAGACACCCACAATGGTGATTCTCCAGCACCCCCACTATTCTGAGGCCCAGATGGGCCGAGCGGCCAGGCCAAAACGGAGGGTTCCCCCCGGCGCCGTCCACATCTGGTCGCTGCAGTCGTGGGCGGTGCGTGAACCCTGGGGGGGGCGGCCTGTGGGGGGGCGAGGCGGGATCCTGCACCGGGCTTCACCTGGAATGTGGGGTGGCCCGCGATCGGTGCCCACCGATCGTCGGGCCGTCCTCGCTGAAGGAGGACCTGCTTCGTTCCGCGGCCCCGCAAGATCCGTCCCCCATCTTCTTGCGGGGCGGATTTAGAGAGGACGACAACCACGCATGCGCAGGTTGGCGCCGGCCAACCCGCGCATGCGCGGATGACGTCCGTTATGTGGCGCCGGCCACGTCATCTATGCGGCGCCGCTTTTACGCGGGCGACAAGGCCTGGTGCGTGTAGATGACGCGGCCCCGATCCTGGCCCATTGTCAGGGCCTGAATCGATCGGGACCGGGGCCGTTCCACGCCGTCGTGAACCTCGACGGCGTTCATGACGGCGCGGCCACTTTGGCGTGGGAGTGGAGAACCCGGCCCTAAGTATTTGTGTCTGGGGAGTAGAATGTGGGTAATTGAGAACAGTAAAAGAGAGACTGTGACTGTGCCAGTCCCAGTAAAATCAGAGCCAGAGGCTATGAAGGCATGTACATTAGAAAAGGTTGCATATGAAGTAACTGAGAAGAAAATTGAAACGGACTGTTCTTTGGAAACTAGTACAATGACGAAACATTGGATCTAACATTTGATGCCCTACATATGGGAGAAATTGAGGGAAATGAACAAGGTTCTGCAATGTCTGGGGGAAGATTTAAAATTCCAAAGAAGAAAAGCCCAAAGGAAGGACAACGGCAAGACAATGACAGTACACCCACATTGTTTGCACCACCAGATGAAAACTCTGACAATTTACCCAACCCTAGTGAACAGCAAGCAGCTACTGAGGATCTACCCACGGTATGTGAAACGAGTGACGACAGCATCCCACTTCCCATGCAAAAGGTGCAAAGTGACAGACCTCAGCTAGTGCATACAGAGGCACTCGATGATCATGGTGAGACCACTGGTGACTCCGGTGACACCACACTACTTCCACCCTCAATTGCTCGAACCTCTCCACTAGTCAATGCATTCCTGCATGTTCCGACTCCAGACGTGCAGCTTCAAGAAATCTCAGCTGACTCCAGTGAACCTGCTAAGACTCCGGACGGGGAGCATCAACAAAAAACAGACCAGACTCCAGATGGGGAGCAACCAAACGGCGACTCTGATTCACGTAAGCCAGACTTTACTCCAGACAGGCAGTGTCGCAAACTCAGTGATGGCACGCTCAGGGTGACAGCAGATGCCACAACGACAGGAGATGGATCACGTGACAATCACACTGGGTCAGCAATAACAAGCAGCAGCTACAGTCCAAGAGGAATACACCAATTTTCACCACAGCTATGTCCACACATTTGTTCCACATCGACATGCGGCCAATGACAGCTCAGGGTGGACAGACCCAGTATTCAAGCCTGCAGCAGCCAGCAGTCTATGCAGCATATTCTCAAACAGGCCAACACTACGGATTGCCCACTAATGGAATCAAGACCGAAGGAGGACTACCGCCAGCGCAATCTGCACTACAGACTGGATACCTTAGTTACTGCCCAGGATTTGCTGCACCACAGCCTGGCCAGACAGCATATTCCTATCAGATGCAAGGTTCTAGTTTCACACCATCACCAGACACTGATGCGAGCAGCAATTCTGTCTCCAAATCGACATGCTTCAACGCTTCTCAGCAGAATCACCCTTCCAGCACAGCATGTGGCCAGAACCAGTATGCACAGTCTCATCCGACTTCAAAATCTGGCACATCCATGATCTCGAATGATACTGTTGATGGTACCTCTTCAATGTCAACGACCTATCAGCTACAAGATGCCATCCGACAGCACCACCACAAACATAAAAAGAAAAAAGAAAAAGACTCCAAATCGGACAGCGCAGTGATTCGACCACTTCTTGGTTCCTGTTGATGGCGTTCATAACCAAGAGAGACATTTGACCATGATGATTGATGGTTTCTGGACTCACATGAATGATTTGGACTTATTGTTTGATCACCGTTCCCATGATGTGTATATACCTTACCTTCTCTACCTGTTCTTTGTTCAGTTTTTCTTAAAGTGTACAGAAAATATGAACATATAAAAAGGGGAGGATGTGGTGATGTGCATCACTGTAAATACATGTAAGCTAGACAGACACTAGAGGGAGCACCAGAAACATCACACACACACACTCAACCAATAGATTGTTGAGGCGACCAATGGACATTCACGATACACAAGGAGGTGACACGACCACAGGGGGGCATTACACCAACCGATACATAAAGGACACCACACACATGATCAGCCCTTTTGGCCAGTGGAGACAGTCAGTGAGGAGAGGCACAGGGTTGATTCATTATCACACCCACCACGTGGAAGACAGCAGTTGGTTAGTCAGTTTAGGTAGCTACAATAGGATTAGCAGTAGTGTCGAACTCAAGTTATAAAAGTGTACATAGTGTAAATAAATGAGTTGAAGTTATTTACACGTCTCGACCTTCCTTGACAAATGCAACACAAGGAAGCCGCTTATGTTACAAAGGAAACATAACAAAACACTCAGGACATCTGACCGCGTTAAACGCAGTATGTAAATGAAAGTTGTTGTTTAATGTCATAAAGTGGGGGCGGGGGGCTTCAAATTTTATCATCGGAGGTCTGACCTTCTGAGGGGAGTTTATTTTTGAAGAAAATATTCCAGAAATTGATATTGGGAATAATTCTATTGGGAGTTCTTCCTAGATGCTTGTAAATTCAGTTAGTGAGTTATTCTGTCACATAGGTTCTCACTGGCCTGTACTGACCTGGCTGACATCAGCCAAAAGCACCTGATTTACTGAAGAGGTATATCATGGGCGACTGAATCAAAAATGTCTGATCTGTCATCTCTCCCAAAATCAAAACTATCGCAACATGTTAACTGATTGTACAATGGAACGTCTAATTGTTCTGCAATAATTCTAATAGATAACCAGGAAGGTGGAGGCTTCACTGTGAAATACAATCGACATCCACGTGCACACATTTGACATCTTCTGTATTATACAGTGCAAGATCAGATAAGTACTCCCGTTCTGTCAAAATGATAATGTTCTAACCTGTTTAGTTGCCAGTTGCTCTTCTGTGTTGCTGATCCATGCTGCGTGGCATCCATGTTGACATGATTCCCGCGTCAGGGGAACAAGTGATGGATGTGTTTCATCCAGCTTCCTTTCCTCAGGAAGGTTTGGAGATACAAGTGCGTTGGTCAATGATGATGAGCGTGTGATGAGCTGCAGTGGATCAGCATGTTGACATGTGGGGTTTGGGGAGGGTTGTGGCTGATTTTGTGATAGTGAGTTTGAAGAATCAGTGAGGGGCTCAGGCTGCAATTGGAGTTTCTCAATTTCCTGGTCATCTAAAATCGGAGAAAAATAAAATGCATTTTTGGATTTCGATAAATATAATTAACATATCCAGAGACACTCAGAAAAGTGACTACTGAAATTTATTCCACCTTTTCCAATATGAGGTATTCTGTAATCTTCCAAACAGAGATATTAAAATTCTATTGGTGATGTGTCCGCACATAAAACAAGTGAAAAATCTTTACTTTGACAATTTGAAGAAATTGAAAATAATAAAGCAATTAATCAATGCAATATTTTGAAATGAGGTGGTCATTTCTCCCTTCCTCTCTGGAAGGTTCTTACTGTTGTGGACATCTTCATTCATCTGCGGTAGTTGAATGCTAAATGGCTAACCAATGAGGAAGAACATTATGGTCCACTTCAATACTTGTCGTCTTCCAGTATTAATAGGGGGCTGGATTCTCCTGTCGGCGACGCTGAAATCGTGTTTGGCAATCGGCCAGACAATCAAAGTACCCGACCAAATCGAGGGGCGGTGCCGCTTTCGTGATGCTCCGCCTCCTCAAAAGTGGCGTACTCGGAGAGTATGCCGCACCACGTATCGACGGCCTCAGGATATTGCATGAGGCCCGACCCCCAATGCTCCACCCTCGACCGGCCGAGTTCCCGACAGCATCGGTCATGTGCGGTCTCATCCGTCGGGAAGTCAGCGGACTCAGTCCAGCGCCGGCGGAGGGCCGATCTGTGGGCATAGGGGGGGACTTTACCTGGGGTTGAGGCACTGTGTGAGGGTGGTCTGGGGTGCGCGAGTCGGCCAAAGGGGGGCACTATTTCGCAGGCCGGGTCCGCAAGCGGCCTCCGCTGTGTAGCATTGTGCGGCCGCTGCAGGCTGCCACCTTGAGCATGGGCGGCCACGGACCCGGCAATTCTCTGGGACGTATCGGCAGCTAGAGCCGGATGCTCCACACTGCCGGCATGTTAGCCCCCAGCTACACGGAGAATCGGTGGCCGTGTTACGTCATTTTTCTGGCATAAAACGCCACTGTTCTCACGCCAGTGTGGGGACATAGCCTCAGAATCGGAGAATCCAGTCCATGATCTCTTTCTGACTGATCACTGCTTAACAATCGGAGTAAACACAAGATTAATTTCTCTCCGAGGCGCTGAAACCTTCAGGTCTCACCGTAATTACCAACAAATCTGTTCACATAAGGGAAATAAATAGGGGATAAAGATGGATCTATTCTTAATATGTACAGTTTATTACCATGCTTAATCACTTAGGGCATTTATAAAGAGTTAGCTTTACATAGCTGTGTGTTTCAGGTTTAACCAAACTGATTTTAACATGCGATACAACTATGAAACAATTTAAAATACTATAGTTGACTGACTGCAGGAAACAAACAAATGTAGCCAGCTTCTTAACACTTTACTTGAAGCTAACACAAGAGTTCATAAATGAGGAGTTAAACACATATTAAACGCATCATATTCATACTCAGCAGGAGAAACAGAGTATCCATTCAGAGTGTGGAACATACCATTCAGTTCACATCTTTCTGTATTGGACTGCTCACTGGGAGGATCTCCTTCCTCTGCCACGGTTATGGGTACAGTAATGCTTTCATCTTGTGATGTTCCATTTGCCGATTTTTCCAAACCCGCGTCTTTTAGATCTTGTGCTTCCCTACAGGGTGTGGTGCTGGTGTTGATCATTCCTGAGATGTGTAATGGCACAGACACAGAGAAAGGCTCAGAAATATTCAATGCCATTGGCTTTCTGTGATGTTGCGGTGATGCTTCAAGGGGAAACAGGTTACTTGGGAAGTTAGATTTTGTTGAAGAATCAATGTGATTTGTCGAATAAAACAACCGCCTCGTCTTTGGTGATGTTGGTTCTGATTTGTTGAAGGAATCTCCACAAAAAACCTTCAGCTGCTCCGGTTGTGACCTGAATGGTTTTCGTTCCTTGGCAGATGTTTCGTGACCAACATTACTGGCACATCCTCCAATAGCACCAATGAGATCTTCCTGATCCCAATCACTGTGCCTCCTACCTAGACTGTACGAACTTCCTGAGCCAAGTGTATGTGATTTCAGTGTTGGTGAAAGATTTCCTCCAAGAACTGCAGCATGTTTAAATCGACGTCCCTTGTCGTCATCTAAGAAACAGAAATGAAATATTTAAGAAGGTTTGAAGTAAAACGCTGTACAAATTAGATTTCTAACTTTATGGTAAAGGGTCTGGACAACTTTCCAATTCACCCCCTTCTGGTTTGGAAGCAACTTACTCAATTCTTCTCAGACCATGAGCTGTTCCCTGATCAAGAGAGAAGGGAGAGGACTTATTGTGGGACATCACCCTCATTTTGTTAAAGCTGGTACATGTAACAAATTCACATCCAGTTTTCTCCGATTAGTTGTCTATCTGCAGCTTGGGATGTTTTATGATGATAAATAATAATAATCTATTTCTTAAATTTAGAGTACCCAATTATTTTTTTTCCAATTAAGGGGCAATTTAGCATGGCCAATCCACCTAACCAGCACATCTTTGGGTTGTGGGGGTGAAACCCACGCAGACACGGGAGAATGTGCAAACTCCACACGGACAGTGACCCAGGGCCGGTATTCGAACCCGGGTCCTCAGCGCCGTAGTCCCAGTGCGAACCACTGCACCACCATGTTGCTCTAAATAATAATAATCTTTATTGGTGTCATAAGTAGGCTTACATTAACACTTCAATGAAGTTACTGTGAAAATTCCGTAGTGACCACACTCCGGCGCCTATTGGGGTACACTGAGGGAGAATTCAGAATGTCCAATTCACCTAACAAGCACGTCTTTCGGGAGGAAACCGGAGCACCCGGAGGAAACCCACGCAGACACACGTGAACGTGCAGACTCCGCACAGACAGTAACCCAAACTGGGAATCAAACCCGGGTCCCCGGCGCTGTGAGCAATGGTGCTAATCACTGTGCCATATAACAACAACTTACATTTATAAAGTGCCTTAACCAAATAAAACATCCCAAGATGCTTCAAAACAAAATATGACCCAAGACACAGAAGCGAATTTAGGTCAGAAGGTGGAATGTGTGGTCAAAGAAGTAGGCTTTTAAAAAATGCAAGAGTGAGAGAGAGAGATAGGTTGATGTTGTCCATTATTGCAATTGAGCCAAGTGTAAAATGTTGCGTTGGGAAAATAAAGGAGTGTTATTTGAACTTAATGAATAGTTGAAAGTAGCTCCACAGCTTTTAACCAACTCCCATCCAGTTGCTATGGTACAACATGCAAACGTAAAATAGAATGTTGAACTGAATGCCAAACCTGCGGAGTTTAAATTCAGAATGTGCCATTTTTAAACTGGACAGATCTCGGACACAGTCAGGCTACACCATGGTTTTTCTTTTGATCATCAAGACAAAGAGAGACAGGGCGGGATTCTCCGACCCCCGCCAGGTCAGAGAATCACTGGGGGGCGGCGTGAATCCCGCCCTCGCTGGCTACCGAATTATCCGGGGCCGGGGATTTGGCGGGGGCATGAATCGCGACGAGCCGGTCAGCGGTTGCTGGCAGCGCCCCCCCCCCTGGAGATTCTCCGGCCCGCGATGGGCCGGGTGGCCGCCCGTTTTCGGCCTGTCCCGCCGGCGTAAATTAGAGTAGGTACCTACTGGCGGGACCTGGCTGCGCGGGCAGCCTCCGGGGTCCTCGGGGGGGATCTGGCCCCGGGAGGTGCCCCCACAGTGGCCTGGCCCGCGATTGGGACCCACCGATCCCCGGGAGGACCTGTGCCGTGTGGGCACTCTATTCCTCCGCATTGGCTGCTGTGGTCCTCCGCGATGGCCGACGCAGAGATGATCCCCCCCTGCGCATGCGCTGGGATGACGCCAGCACACGCTGGCGCTCCCGTGCATGCGCCAACTCGCACCGGCCGGCAGAGGCCCTTTGGCGCCAGTTGGCATGGCGCCAAGCCCCTTCCGCGCCAGCCGGTGCGGCGCAAACCACTCCGGCGCCGGCCTAGCCCCTGAAAGTGCGGAGGATTCCACACCTTCGGGGCGGCCCGACGCTGGAGTGGTTCACGCCACTCCTTCGCGCCGGAATTGCCCGCCCCGCCGGTTGGTGGAGAATCCCGCCCATAATTCCTCAAATCAATGCAGAGAAGAGACTAGAATTATTTTTGGTGTCAGGCGGAGTTGCCAGGAGAAACTGGAGTAAATGGGCTTTATACCTAAAAACAAATGGCACAAGGTTGTGAACATTGTAGACAAGATAAGCCTCGGGAAGCAAGGAAGCTCACGTTTGAATTGGTGAAAAGCAAATTTAGAACATAGAACATAGAACATTACAGCGCAGTACAGGCTGTATTCTTCACATGGAGTGTGTAGCACAGGAACAAACTTCGAAGTAGGGACAACAATCCTAGAGCCTTTCAAGAAACAATTGGATGATATAATGAAAGGACTTTCATTATGCTGGATGAATAAGGTAGGTTGGATCAAATGGTGTTACACATTCCTATTAACCTCAATTTTTCCAGTCTCAGCACCGATCTGATTAACATTCCGATTTGTAGGGAAATGGAGATGGACAGAATTAGCATATTCCACTTCTGACACTGGAAGCCTATTTTTTGAGACCAATTTGTAGTTGTTTAGTTTTCCATTGAATCTAGCCTGATATGCAGCCAGGAAGAATATATCACACCCTCTGCCAAAAATATGGAATTACTCGTTTCATTAAATACAAAATATTGCAGCCACAGAAACTGAATTAATGCCAGAAATAAATTTTTATTAAGAAATCTAACTGTCATGGTATTGGTGGTAAAGGGAAAAGTGCTACTCAAGTATAGAGATTAGTTTCAATCAAAAGATTACTTCAATTCCATGATTACTAAGGATTACAAGTAAAATCTATATGGATATTGCGAATGAGGAACTGGTGTGAGTTTTATTATCTCCAAATAGTTGGGGGAGGTAATGGCATAATGGTATTGGCACTGGATTAGTAATCCAAAGATCCAGGATACTGCTCTGGTGCTCCGGGTTTAAATCCCACCAAATTTGAATTTAATCAAAATTAAAAGTGGTAAAATCCACCTGGTTCATTAATGCCTCTTTGGGGAAAGCAATCTATGGTCTTTGTCTGGTCTACATGCCTGACTCCAAACCCACAGCAATGTGGTTGACTCTCAAATGTTCTCTGAAATGGCCTTCAGTTCAAGAGTAATTAGGGATGGACAATAAATGCTTGTCCATCCAACAATGCCCACACCCCATGAATGAATAAAAAATGTAATGAATTGAATTGGTCTGCCTTTATCTCTCTACTGGAATTTACATTACAATCTCTTGATAAAATTGATAATCTTTTTAAATGGGAGCCATCCGAGTTCAAAGACAATCTTGTCCTCACACGTTAATGGAAGGCAGGTATCTTCAACAGGGGTCACCAGTCAAGAGCGGCGAACCAGGGGAATGTTTCTATTCATGCCACAAGGTAAAACTCAAAATGCCCCCACAGCCTGCTCTCCCCTTTTGAGAGCTGACTGGTGCTGATTTAGCTGAGGGTCATCACACCTCAGGTGAGGGACAAGGTTGAGAAGGTGGGGCCTTCATGAATAACCTCAGCTGGTACAGGAATTGAACCTGCGCTGTTGATGTTGCTCCGCATCATGAATCAGCTGTCCAGCTAACTGAGCTAGGAAAACCCATTGTAGCTGTTGATGAGATCACATGGCAGAGTTCAAATCTTGGATCTATCTATGACTGAGTATCACATCATTGTTTCAATTATCCATTAAGCTACAGAAAAGTGACAATTATAATTAAGTTTAACATTGGTTTCTTCTTTTTTTAAAAACACTTTGATCATACTTTCTACAATTTTTGTTTAATTGGCAAATGCAGAAAACATAATGGTAGATGTGACAGCTCGTCAGCCTGACAGGAAAAGATGGGATGAATTTTCTGTGCTCCTTCTAATGTTAATTTTCTTCCTTTGTATTCCCAAGCTCAGCAATTTAAATATACCAGTACACTGAATTATACCACTGGTGTTCACACATGGAAGAAGATTCAATAGGAGTAGATGAGACACTTCTTAGAAAAGGATGCCAAGATGATTCAGAATTCTTTGTTTATCTTTTTAAATGCAGGATCTTCACAATGTCTCCTTTTTATTGTCTCCCATTGCAGGTAATCTGCCAGTAAAGCTGTAATGGTCTTGGGGTGGTGTCATGCAGCGTGGAAAGCTCTCCCAGTGTGTTCTCACTTTGCAGTGCTAAGTTTTTAAAATTTGAACTTCTGGTTATATTAATCTGGTGTATTGCCTTCTATAACACTGCCGATTTCAGGCTGAATTGAACACTAGTTTACAACCATTTTCCTTCAAAAATATGAGAATGTGAATAACACAATGGATAGAATGTCTTACCTTCTGTTGACAAAGAGCAAAGGGACTCCATACTCTTAGCAGGTCGCATGATTGCCTTCTCTGTTTGAACACAAGGAAATAGAATAGAGATCTGGTCAGTGAGGAATATGGTTGGAATAATAAAACTGGGGAGAGAGTCATAAGACTAAGACCTAATGATCTGTTCCGACTTTATACACTTTGAACAAAGCTTGGTCATTTATGCCCATGCCCTGTACCACAAAATTGGATTGTAACCATTTGCTGTCAGCCTAGGCTTGGTGGACACATTGCCGTCTTTGCAGCAGAAGTGTGTTAGTTCAGAGACTTGAGCACAGAAGCTGAAACCTCAGCACAGTACTGATGAAGAGCTGCATTGTCAGAGATCCATTGCTCAGACGAGATGTTAAGCCGAGGCACTAACTGCCCATTCAGGTGGATGCACAGTAGGCGCTGGCACTGGTTGAAGAAGAACTTAGGAGTTCTCCTGGGAAACCTGCAGCGGGATTCTCCGTTGGCAGCGCACCCTGTGAAGATGTCATATTGTTGTGGTTTCAGGAATGTTCTAGGACTTCTGTGCCAGAATGATAAACAATCATATTCCAGATAAGAAAACAATCTGTATCATTATAAGGAAATGTCAAAAACAGCATACACTAGCAAATTGTTACATTTCCAGTAGTACCTTTACAATCCAGTCACCTTGCTACAATTGAATACAGTTCTGTCAATTTGATATTATTTCAGCCCACAGTTAGACTTGAAATTGTTTTGTGGGAGTACCAGGATCTCCAACTGTAGAGACATTAACATGTCTGAAATAAATTGGCTTAATATCGCCATTAAACAAAAGAGAAAGAAAAGACATACAAATACTTAAAACATTGTTACATTAATGTTTGCATAGTGTGTTCATGTTTGTATTTGAAGGCGATTGCATATTTTGGTATATGAGTGCACATATTTCCCTACCGGCCTCCCCGAACAGGCGCCGGAATGTGGCGACTACGGCTCTTCACAGTAACTTCATTAAAGCCTACTTGTGACAATAAGTGATTATTATTAAAATTATATAAGGAGCGCTCTCCTTTTTTCCTGCCCATCAACACCTAGTTGTGTAGCGAAGAGGAGAAGCAGGAAGAAGGCCCTTATGATAGTTGAGAGGCTCCCCAAGAAACCTGGCATAGGGGCTTTCTCCACAACCTCATGGGCTGGAGGGTTTGCATGTGGTCCTGGAGAAAACATATGGTAAAATGGAATGGAGCTGGAAATGTAGGAAGCTTTTCGTCAGTCCAGAATGGTCTTCGAGCCTTGGGGCCATTGACTGCTGCTCTTCATATTTGAGACAGGAAAGCTGGATGAAGCTTTCCTTTTACACACACAATTCTGTGCAAGTTGGATGGCCAGTTTCCCCTTTGGAAAATGTACCCTGTAGTGATCTGTACATCTATACATACATCTGCACATACACCAGGCACTACAGCACAGATGTAACAGCCACAGCATCACTAGAGGGCAGCAACACAGACAGGTATAAAGGGTCCAGCCCAAGGGAGGATCCACCTCTTTCAGAAGCACAGGGCTAGTGAGCAGCAGCAGACAGAGACAGCTCAGCATAGGCAGTTTACCTTAGCTTCACTGGTCATACCTCTTGACTGCATTATATCTAGTTAAGCTCTGGAAACAGAACAAACCCACTGAATAAAGTATTTGTGTTAACTGGAAGTCTACAATCTTTATTCAGACTTAGAGAATAACATATACCCCTATGTATCAAGGTGTACAACCGCAGAAATATGTGATGAAATCCTTCCAATTTTGGATCTGATTTAAATACGTTCTTGGGTTCAGTGACATCAGTCATAGATTATCATAGAATTTACAGTGCAGAAGGAGGCCATTCGGTCCATCGAGTCTGCACCAGCTCTTGGAAAGAGCACCCTACCCAAGGTCAACACCTCCACCCTATCCCCATAACCCAGTAACCCCACCCAACACTGAGGGCAATTTTGGACACTAAGGGCAATTTATCATGGCCAATCCACCTAACCTGCACATCTTTGGACTGTGGGTGGAAACCGGAGCACCCAGAGGAAACCCACGCACACACGGGGAGGATGTGCAGACTCCACACAGACAGTGACCCAAGCCGGAATCGAACCTGGGACCCTGGAGCTGTGAAGCAATTGTGCTATCCACAATGCTACGTGCTGCCAAGTTACACTTCTGGGAATTCGTTTACACTCCTCCATCTAGATTTGCATAAAAATGGGATCCAGCAGTTGAAAGTATAATTCCCTTGTGATCTGGGCCAGGCCCTTACTTATTTCATGTGCATTTTTCCAATCTTTCCAAAAATGGACCAAGTTAGACAAGATGAGGCTTGGTTCAGTTTGTTAAGCACTCTTTTCCCCCAAACAGTTCAATCAGTAAACCTTGATTACTGTGAGACATAGAAATTATGATCACACAGTGCCTTGTTGTTCACTTTACTTCACTGAAGCAGAATTACTTCCCCCTTTATTCTAACATACAGTCTAAGGCAGAATTGCTTTGCAGTACAACTCCTGTCTTTTATTCTTTTCACAGCACTCAGCTATCTTACTGTCCTCCTTGGTACCTGTGTTTCTTTATTTTTCAAATCTGACTACGTTGTCAACTTTTTGTGAAAACTGACTGCATCCTTCTCGAAAAAGCAGAATGGGCCATAGTGTGAAATCTCAAAACATCACATTATTGCTGTTTATTAATACATATCTTTTATGAAACTGCGCAATGTAATTTAAAGACTCATCATATTTTTCTTTAACAAGTAGATTACACATTTGTTCAATCAGTTCATATCATTCAGGTGAACTAGACATTTACCAGCTATTAACATGCAAAACACACATCATCCAGACTTTCCCTACACTTGTACTTGCCAACTAAAAGCCCAATTAAAATAAAGGACAGGAAGTGGATATTTGTCCAATCGACTCATTCCACCGTCACACCAACTTACCAAGCTAAAGTCAAACTACATTTTGACCATTGACAATGTCTTTGATTCCACAGCCTTACTTGAAGACCCTGAAGTATTACTCAGTATTCAATATATCTATGCCATTTAATGCATTAAGTGGCTCAATACAATCACCCATAAATCTTCCCTCAGGTTTCTATTTTCCCATAGTTTAATCGCCTTAATATTGAGAATCATTCCCCCCTCTACCTTTACCAATGGCCAAATATTTCTCGAGTGTGATAACCAAAGTTGCATATCTGTTGGGCTTAACCAGGCCATCAGAAAACCTCAGCAAGACCTCTGTAGACATACACTGCCCTAGTCCAGCAATGTACCCCAATATTCTGCTTGATTTCTGTGGTGAATATATTCACCTAATGCATGAGCTGCCTGTATAATGATGTGACCTATTGTGACCCATGACCTGGAAGTGATGATACAAGCTACTTCCAGGTACTGTACTGGAACCCCTGTTGGGGCCATATTTAGGCCGGCCACCTGTGGGTGGCACTCATTTGTACAGCCGACTCTGGCAGTTCATGGTTCATGGTTAATAAAGTTCATGGTTAATAAAGCCTAATGTCCACACACTCTCACGGTCTCACAGTGAATTGATGGTACAACAATTTATTAACCATCGACAGCACCATGGAAGCCGCTCTAAAGCCAGATAAGCTCGAACTCTACGTGCACGCGTCAGAGGCCAAGGAGATCTTCGAACATTGGCTTAGCTGCTACGAGGTCTACCTCAACTCCTCCACAATGCCTCACACAGAAACCCTCAAGCTGGGACTTCTCCATGCTCAGGTGAGCCATCGAATCTCCGTTATGATCGAGAAAGCTGCCATGTACGAGGCGGCGGTCGCAACCCTCAAGGCACATTTCGTGAAGCCCGTAAACGAGGTGTTCGCCCGCCACCTTCTCACTACTCGCCGTCAATGCGCCGGAGAATCGTTGGATGAGTACCTGGAAACCCTGACTCTACTCGCGAGGAACTGCAGCTATCGGGATGTGATGGTGGAGGAACACATGAACCTACATATGCGGGACACTACGTGGCTGGGTGTAGTGCACAATGACTTACGAGAGAGACGAGTAGAGATGAAGTCGATGAGGCTTTATTAAGCGAGACTTGTCACCAGCAGTTCAGCAACAGAATGGAGCGGCGGGGAGAAGCCAGGAGTCAGCAGCCAACCAGGACTGGGGATCTGTCAGCCAATAGCATCACGGCTTCACAGTCCCACATGACCCCTAATACATACTACCACATTCACCCCTTGTTAAAAATGAACCCGCCGGGGTGGTGGTTCGCATGGTGGTAGGGGTTTACAAGGCTGGTCCTGGGAGGAAAATTTCGGGCATGTCATTACAGTTTTAGCCCTACACTGGGCTATGTACAAGGTTTGTGAAACTATTTACAATGTTAGAAACAGAATTTTTTTTTGTTACAGTGCAACAACATTCTTGGTGTCACGCCGATGCCACGAGTCGAGCGGGCGGTCTGGTCTTCCTCGTCGATCGCCTCAGCCCCGGTGGTGGTGCAGGTGCTTGTTCTGGCGTTGTCGTCTCCGGGAGCGTTTCGGTGTTTGTTCCTGTTTCACTCCTGGGCGGACACGGGAGGAGGACCGATCCTCCCGGGAAGAGGGCGGTCGCGGGGTGCGCCGGTGGTAGGGAGGGGATGATCGGTGTCGGGGGGGTGTGTGTGTTGCCGGAGGGCGCCAGGTCTCGCAGGGAGACCGTGTCCTGTCGGCCGTCGGGGTACGCCACGGAGGCGTACTGCGGGTTCGAGTGGAGGAGGTGAACCCTCTCGACCAATGGGTCCGACTTGTGTGCCCGCACGTGTTTCCGGAGCAAGTTCGGTCCTGGGGCCGCTAGCCAGGTCGGCAGCGACGTTCCGGAGGAGGACTTCCTGGGGAAGACAAGGAGGCGCTCATGAGGCGTTTGGTTAGTGGTGGTACACAGCAGCGACCGGATGGAGTGGGGAGCGTCCGGGAGGACCTCCTGCCACCGGGAAACTGGGAGATCCCTGGACCGTAGAGCCAGTAGGACGGTCTTCCAGACCGTGCCGTTCTCCCTCTCTACTTGCCCGTTCCCCCGGGGGTTGTAGCTGGTCGTCCTGCTCGAGGCTATGCCCTTGCTGAGCAGGAACTGGCGCAGCTCGTCACTCATGAAGGAGGACCCCCTGTCGCTATGGATATATGCGGGGCAACCGAGCAGTGTGAATATGGTGCCAAGGGCTTTAATGACTGTGGCCGCTGTCATGTCGGGGCAGGGGATGGCGAAGGGGAAATGGGAGTACTCGTCCACCACGTCCAGGAAGTATGTGTTGCGGTCGGTGGAGGGGAGGGGCCCTTTGAAATCCAGACTGAGGCGTTCAAAGGGGCGGGAAGCCTTGATCAGGTGCGCTCTATCCGGCCTGAAAAAGTGCGGTTTGCACTCCGCGCAGATGTGGCAGTTCCTGGTGACTGTACGGACCTCCTCCACAGAGTAGGCGAGGTTGCGGGACTTTATAAAATGGTAGAACCGAGTGACCCCCGGGTGGCAGAGGTCCTCGTGGAGGGCTTGGAGACGGTCTATTTGTGCGTTGGCACATGTGCCGCGGGATAGGGCATCGGACGGCTCGTTCAGCTTTCTGGGACGGTACAAGATCTCGTAGTTGAAGGTGGAGAGCTCGATCCTCCACCTTAAGATCTTGTCATTTTTAAGTTTGCCCCGCTGTGCATTATCGAACATGAAGGTTACCGACCGTTGGTCGGTGAGGAGAGTGAATCTCCTGCCGGCCAGGTAATGCCTCCAATGTCGCACAGCTTCCACTATGGCTTGGGCTTCCTTTTCCACTGAGGAGTGGCGGATTTCTGAGGCGTGGAGGGTTCGGGAGAAAAAGGCCACGGGTCTGCCCGCTTGGTTAAGGGTGGCCGCCAGAGCTACGTCGGAGGCGTCGCTCTCGACCTGGAAGGGGAGGGACTCGTCGATGGTGCGCATCGTGGCCTTTGCGATAACCGCTTTGATGCGGCTGAAGGCCTGGCGAGCCTCTGTCGACAGGGGGAAGGTAGTGGTCTGTATTAGCGGGCGGGCCTTGTCTGCATACTGGGGGACCCACTGGGCGTAATATGAAAAGAACCCCAGGCAACGTTTCAGGGCTTTGGAGCAGTGGGGGAGGGGAAATTCCATGAGGGGGCGCATGCATTTGGGGTCGGGGCCTATTATCCCATTGCGCACTACGTATCCCAGGATGGCCAACCGGTTTGTGCTAAAAACGCACTTTTCCTCGTTGAATGTGAGGTTCAAGGCGTTAGCGGTCTGGAGGAATTTTTGGAGGATGGCGTCATGGTCCTGCTGATCGTGGCCGCAGATGGTTACGTTGTCGAGATACGGGAACGTGGCCTGCAACCCGTGCTGGTCAACCATTCGGTCCATCTCCCGTTGGAAGACCGAGACCCTGTTCGTGACACCAAATGGGACCCTTAGGAAGTGGTATAGATGCCCGTCTGCCTCGAAGGCTGTGTACTTGCGGTCACCTGGGCGGATGGGGAGCTGGTGGTAGGCGGACTTGAGGTCCAAAGTGGAGAAAACCTTATACTGGGCAATCCGATTTACCATGTCGGATATGCGGGGGAGAGGGTACGCATCTAGCTGTGTGTACCTGTTGATGGTCTGGCTATAGTCTATGACCATCCTTTGCTTTTCCCCGGTCTTTACTACTACCACCTGGGCTCTCCAGGGACTATTGCTGGCCTGGATTATGCCTTCCTTCAGCAACCGCTGGACTTCAGACCGAATAAATATCCTGTCCTGGGCGCTGTACCGTCTACTCCTAGTGGCGACGGGTTTGCAATCCGGGGTGAGGTTTGCAAACAAGGACGGCGGTTCAACCTTGAGAGTTGCAAGGCCGCAGATAGTGAGTGGGGGTATTGGGCCGCGGAATTGAAATGTTAGGCTCTGCAGGTTACACTGGAAATCTAATCCCAGTAATGTGGGCGCGCAGAGTTGGGGAAGGACGTAGAGCCTGTAGTTTTTAAACTCCCTCCCTTGCACCGTTAGGTTCGCGATGCAGAACCCTTTGATCTCTACGGAGTGGGATCCTGCAGCTAGGGAAATCTTTTGCGTACTTGGATGGATGGTCAGAAAACAGCGTCTTACCGTGTCGGGGTGAATGAAACTTTCGGTGCTCCCGGAGTCGATCAGGCATGATGACTCGTGTCCGTTGATCAGCACCGTTGTTGTCATCGTCTGGAGCGTCCGGGGCCGTGATTGATCCAGCGTCACCGAAGCCAGTCGTGGTCGTAGTGTCTCGGCGTCTTCTTCGGACCCCGTGGAGCCGTCGATGCTGGGGTCCTTTGTTGTCATCCAAGATGGCGGCGTCCATGAATCACCCGCGGCCGGGGGTGGACAAAATGGCCGCCCCCAAGGATCGCACGTGGTTGGGGGTGGACAAAATGGCCGCCCCCATGAATCGCACGTGGCTGGGGAGTCACAAGATGGCGGCGCCCATCCTCCCCTCGTGGTGCCCGGGACCCAAAATGGCGGCGCCCGCGGGTCGCACATGGGGCGCTGTGGGGGGTTGGGGAGCGTTTGGGATGCGCTGGGCTCGTTCTTCTCCGGGGATTGCGGCGACCCCCCGGGACCGGCACACAGCCGCGTAATGGCCCTTCTTGCCGCAGCTTTTGCAAATAGCTGCGCGGGCCGGGCAGCGCTGCTGGGGGTGTTTCCCTTGCCCGCAGAAATAGCAGCGTGCCCCCCCGGGATGATCTGGCGCTTTAACCGCGCAAGCCTGTGAGGGAGGGGGGGGGGTTTGTCGCGACGGGGGTCCACGGAGCCCAAGGGGCTGCCGTGCGGTCGGGGCCGTAGGCGCGGGCGTTTTGCGAGGCCACATCTAGGGAAGCTGCAATGGCTCGTGCCTCTGAGAGTCCTAGCGACTCTCTTTCTAAAAGTCTTTGGCGTATTTGGGGAGTTCATACCTGCCACAAACGCATCGCGAATTAGCATGTCCGTGTGTTCAATCGCGTTCACCGGCGGGCAGCTGCAGCCCCGTCCCAAAATTAGCAGCGCGGCGTAGAATTCCTCTAACGATTCTCCGGGACTTTGCCGTCTCGTTGCGAGTTGGTAGCGTGCGTAGACCTGGTTCACGGGGCAAACGTAGATGCTCTTCAGTGCTGCGAGCGCCGTCGGGAAATCCTCTGCGTCTTCTATGAGAGGGTAAATTTCCGGGCTTACCCTCGAATGCAGGACCTTCATTTTCTGGTCTTCTGTGATCCGGCCGGGGGCCGTTCGGAGGTAGCCTTCAAAACAAGCTTGCCAGAGTTTAAAAACTGCTGCCGAGTTCGCTGCGTGGGGGCTGATCCGCAGGCATTTCGGGGCGATCCGGAGCTCCATAGTCCTTTAAGCTCGCTTAATAAATTGTAGCGCACAATGACTTACGAGAGAGACGAGTAGAGATGAAGTCGATGAGGCTTTATTAAGCGAGACTTGTCCCCAGCAGTTCAGCAACAGAATGGAGCGGCGGGGAGAAGCTCGGGTTCTTATACTCCGCCTTCAGGGCGGAGCCAGGAGTCAGCAGCCAACCAGGACCCGGGATCTGTCAGCCAATAGCATCACGGCTTCACAGTCCCACATGACCCCTAATACATACTACCACACTGGGGTCCGATCGAACTACATCAGGCAGCGCCTGCTGGAAAACGGGACCTGACCTGCGGGACACGGTAAAGCTAGCTACCTTGTTAGAGGTGGCCTACCAGAGCCTCCGTGCATTCCCTGCTGGCCTGGCAAACCCCTCGTGGACACCATCGTCGTGGCCCCCGTCGGACCAGACTACGTCACAGGCCTGTGCCGCGTGCCTGCCGGCCCAGTCCGGGGAACCGCACTGCTACTTCTGTGGCCAGGGTCAACACCCCGGCAGCGTTGCCCAGCCGGCACAGCGACGTGCAGTGACTGTGGGAAAAAGGGACACTTCGCTCGAGTCTGTCTGGGCTGACCTAAGGCCCAGAAATCAAAAGCTCACCAGGCCCGACCCATGGACTCGCAGGCCCGCAGACCCCGCAATGTGGCCGTCTGCCTGCCTGGAACGCCCCCTTCAGACGCATCATCAGCCTCGTGCGACTCGTGGGGGCCGCCATCTTGGCCGCCGGCTCCAACACCGGCCAACACGTGCGACCGATGGGGGCGGCCATCATGGTCACCATCTTCGCTCCAGCCCAACACGTGCGACTCATGGGGGCTGCCATCTTGTGATACCACCGACCACACAGGCTACCGCAACTTGGCGCAGGTGATCACCCTCGACCAGTCGCAGCCAAAGCACCTGAAAAACTCAATGATGGTCATCCGGGTAAACGGGCACAAGACCCCCTGTCTTTTCGACTCCAGGAGCACGGAGAGCTTTGTCCACCCCGACACGGTAAGGCGCTGCTCCCTCCATACCTATTGTCGCATCACAAACAATCCAGATCCGGGGGTACTGTATCGCCAATCTCGCAATGCAGGGCGCAGAGTACGCTAGTTTTAAGCTCTACGTCCTCCCCCACCTCTGCACCCCCCTACTGCTCGGATTAGACTTCCAATGTAGTCACCGAAGCCTGACCTTACAGTTCGGCGGACCCTTGCCCCCTCTCATGGTGTGCAGCCTCGTGACCCTCAAGGTCTCCCTCCCTTCGCTCTTTGCGAACCTCACTCCTGACTGTAAGCCCATCGCCACCAGGAGCAGACGGTACAGTTACCTTGACATGATTTTTATTAAGTCGGACGTCAGTGACGACTGTTGAGTGAAGGGATCATCGAGGCCAGCAACAGCCCCTGGAGAGCGTTGGTCGTCCGGACCGAGAAAAGAACCGGATGGTTGTGGACTACAGCCAGACCATTAACCGGTTCATGCAACTGGATGCGTACCCCCTCCCCCGCATAGCGGAGATGGTTAACCAGATCGCTCAGTACCGTGTGTTCTCAATGGTCGATCTGAAGTCGGCCTGCCACCAGCTCCCAGTCCGCCCGGAAGAGCGCCACTACACTGCCTTTGAAGCAGCCGGCCGACTCCTCTACTTCCTTAGGGTTCGCTTCGGCATCACTAACGGGGTCTCGGTCTTTCAGAGAACTATGGGCCGAATGGTGGACCAGTACGGTTTGCGGTCTACATACCCGTACTTGGACAATGTCGCCCTCTGCGGCCATGATAAGCAGGACCATGACGCCAACCTTCCGAGGTTCCTCCAGGCCGCCCAATCCCTCAACCTCACTTATAACAAAGAGAAGTGCGTTTTCCGCACTACCCGACTGGCCATCCTCGGCTACGTCGTGGAGAACGGAGTCCTAGGGCCTGATCCCGACCATATGAGCCCCCTCATGGAACTCCCCCTTCGCCACAGCCTCAAGGCCCTCAAACGATGCCTGGGGCTGTTCTCCTACTACGCCTAGTGGATCCCCAACTATGCGGACAAAGCCCGCCCACTGATTCAAACCACCACTTTTCCCCTGACAGCTGAGGCCCACTCGGCCTTCAGCCGCATCAAGGCCGACATCACCAAGGCCGCAATGCACGCAGTGGACGAGTCCATCCCTTTCCAGGTAGAGAGCGATGTGTCAGACGACGCACTGGCCGCCACACTCAACCAGGTGGGCAGGCCAGTAGCATTCTTCTCTAGAACCCTCCACGCTTCCGAAATCCGACACTCCTCGGTCAAGAAGGAAGCACAAGCCATAGTGGAAGCCGTGCGGCACTGGTGGTACTACCTAACCGGTAGGAGGTTCACCCTCATCACCGAACAGCGGTCGGCCGCCTTCATGTTTAACAACGCACAACGGGGCAAAATAAAAAAATGACTAAATCTTGAGGTGGAGGATCGAACTCTCCACCTACAATTACAATATCAAGTATCATCTGGGAATCTCAATGAGCCGCCAGATGCCCTGTCCCGCGGCACATGCGCCAGCGTGCAAGAGGACCGACTTCAGGCTATCCACGATGATCTCTGTGACCCGGGGGTCACCCGGCTTACCCACTTCATTAAGGCCCGCAATCTGTCCTTCTCCACCCCTGAGACCCCTCAAGACTGTCTGTTTGTTTTCCCCAAGAAGTCCATTTCCGGGATCTCGCTTCCATCTTGGCTGATGACTCCAGGACCTGTCCTTCTCTGGAGGCACATGAGGAGCCATAAAACCCACCCCCTGGTCGAGAGGGTCAAGCTGCTCCACGCCAACCCCCAGTACACCTACATCGCGCACCAGGACGGACAGCAAGATACGGTCTCCCTACGAGACCTGGCCCCAGCTGGTTCCCCTGCCAACGCTCCCCCCTCCCCGTGGCCTACCACCACCCCCAGCACCCCTTACGCCCCCTGGGTCACCTGTATTGTCCCACGCCGGCACTGCTGCTACCCACCACCTTCCTGCCTACCCCTACCATTCAACCATCTCCGACACGCCGGACAGAGGCTCAAGCTCCAGACACAACGCCCCTGGAGTCACCACCTGCAACAACCGTGCCCGCCGCATCGCCAGAGCTGAGGAGGTCTAAAAGAACGATCCAGCCTCCAGACAGACTGAATATAGTACGCAATGGATAATATCAATCAGTCATCTGCTATACAGCTCTCATTGAAATGCATATGGAAACCAGTGTGGGGAGAGATGAATAACTGTCAGCTGATTCCATATTGCCCAGTTTCAAATCTCCCTGTACTAAATCTATTTCCTTCAAATGTATACATATGCTGCTATGTTTTCTCCTAGCATGTAACACTTTGTACTTGTGAACATTCAATTCTTATTTGTTCTGCCAATTTCCATACCAGAGCAATTTCCTCGAATTCTCTGCTTCTATAGAAATCTCTGAAAAGAGTAAGTCGAGATGAGGGGGATGATGGGAGAAAGAGAGTTTGTTGGATTTATATGCGGCAGCTGATTGGCTACTTTTTTACGCCTCTTTCATACCGAAGGTTCCAAATTCCACTCATAATTTCCTTTTATTTTACCAAAATGTGTTTGATGAAACCAGGCCCTGTTGTGATCACTAAAATGATCCACCAAAGTGCCACCAGGTGTCAGTATTCTCCTTACCTGAAAATTGATGTCCTCTCACAAACACGCTGCCATTCCTGCTTAGTTTACCCTTCGAATCATTTCCTAATCGTCCCAGGTTAAATATGGATTTCCATTTCTTTGTCTTTGCAGGAAGTTTTCTCCTGGAAGAAGAGAACAGGGTCCTTACAGTTCAACCACAGGCAAAACAATATGCCTAGCTTATATTACATATGAAAACCTTGTGCCAAAATCTACAATTTCAACTCAGTTCTGGATTCCAGGTTGCCTGAACAGTCCAAATCAATGGAATATAATTGTTACATACAAGCACCATATGTGACATGATGGTGCATTGTCATTTCCACCATGATGATTTGAAGCTGACAACACCTAACAAAGTATTACCATTTCCCAGGACTATCTCTCCGCAGGACTATCAAATCCCTGCTGCTATCAAAGTACAGCATTGCTCCCAAAGGCACAACCTCATTCCACCTTCCAGAACTGATTCGTAACAGAGCCCACATAGTTTTATTTATATAAATGATATACACATTAACCGGAAGATCCCGATCGGGTTCCTCTCCCTCTGTCAGCGCCTTACTGACCGACCTTATATACATGGGTTAGTTGAGATACCCCACCCCCTAGCAGGGGTGCTCGTACTCTGCAAGGAGCACGGGGAAGACAAGCATTCCTACCCTGTAGGTCCCGTGGGATATTACAACTGGAAACCTCAGAATGCAAATTATCAAAATGAAACGGGATTTATTAAGCAAATCAGCAGTCTTGATGTTATTTCTACATTCTGCAAACCTTTCTGTTGTTATAAATGAGATAATCTTCTAAGTTGCCATGAATGGTTCCCCTGTTGGATAATAATCAGGATCAATGGCTGATTGTCTTTCCGTCTCTTCCTCCCACAGGGATGCTGTGGCCAATTGCATAGCTCCTCCTTTGCACATCGACTGAAATCAGTTAACTCAGTCGAGGCTGAATGTTAAACTGCAGGGCTCAGTTGAAACTGGATCAAACTTATTTAATTAAACAGCATCATTCACTTTAATTGATGTTCAGCTGTCAGCTGTTCAAGAGTTGTTGTCTAATAATAACTTGTATTTTCTTTTCTTTGGTGTTCAGACACATCTGCATTTTCTTTTTTTTTGTAAAGTATTTTAATTCAAATTTTTAGCATTTTAACATTTTACAAAACAAAACAAAAAAATATTACACCCCCAAATACAAGAAATACTGCACCAACCACGCACCCCCACCCAACCGCACCCCCCCTCCAACAGTTGACGCGAACTAGCACTCCAAAATGCAAAATAAACAAACACCATCTCTTGTGGAATGACTCATTTGCCCCCTCTTCGGAGAAGTTTCAGCTTCTCAAGATGTAAGGACTCCATTAGATCCCGCCACGCCGAGGCATAGGGTGGAGAAGTTGATCTCCACCCCAGCAGAACCCACCTGTGAGTGATCAGGAGGCGACGGCTAAAACATCTGTCCCCATTCCTGTTGGCAGGTCCGCCATCCCAAATATGGCCCCCAGGGGACTCAGCTCCAAATCTATCTGCAGGATCACCGACATGGTGCTGAAAAATGACCCTCAAAATTTCTCCAACTTAGGGCAGGACCCGTAAATGTGCACATGATTAGCCAGGCCCCTCCCATACCGTTCGCAAGTACCCTCTACCCCCTCAAACAGCCAGCTCATCCTTGACTTCATCAAATATGCCCTGTGCACCACCTTCAACTGTATCAACCCCAGCCTCACGCTTGTGGTTGAGGCATTCACCTTCTGCAGCACCTCACACCACAGTCCTTCCTCCAGTACCATTCCCAAACCCTCCTCCTACTTGGCTTTAACCCCCCTCCATGGACACACTTTATCTTCCTCCAAAATCCTCCCATAAATCACCGAGACGACCCCACCCTCCATTACCGATAGCACCTCTTCCAACAATGAGGAGGCAGGCACTATTGGAAAGGTCGTAAACCCCTTTCTAGCCATGTTTCGCACTTGCATATATCGAAAACCCTCCTCATGCAGAAACCCAAACTTCCCCCTCAACTCCTCCAAGCTCCTCCTCTTCAAACACAGACCTTCAATCCTTCACTCCTTTCTCTTCCCATCCCCAAAACCTTGCCTCCATCCTCCCCCGCTCAAATCCATGCCGCCAGATCAACATCAATCTCGACCCTGCTCCCAACCTAAAGTGTTGCCTAAATTGCCTCCAAATCTTCATCGTGGCAACCACCACATGACTTCCCAAATACTTCCCTGGGAAAACAGAAGCATTGCTGTTGCCAGTGCCTGCAACTCTGACCCCTACAAGAACCTGCCTCCATTCTCACCATAATGCCTCCATGTCCCTACTCCAGTCCCGCACCTTCTCCGTGTTTGCCGTCAGTAGTAATACAACAAGTTCAGAAGGCCCAAAACCCACCCCCCCCGACCTGCCAGCGACAGGGGAAGACTGTCCTACCTCAATAAATCCGCTTTCACCCGCCCAACCAGAATCGGAAAATTCAGCTTATGAAGCCGCGCCCAGTCCCAGGCCACACACAGCCGCAAATACCTAAAATGGGTTGCTGCCACCCAAAACGGCAAACCCCCAACTCCAACATGTGCATTTTCAAAACACTTGTTCCCTCTCCCGGTTTCAGGTGAATATCAAAGGGAGTTAGATTGCTTGTCAGGGTAATTAAGCAACAAAACGAAATGCTGATTAGCATGTTAAATCATAGGGCGTGATCCAATGGCGACACTACGCCGGAAAAGCAGCTCGCCATGGCGAAGCGCGGCCGGTGAAAGCACTTCCGGGATCTACCTGGCTTGCAACGCCTTGTGAGATTCAACATGATCTCACGAGATGCTGCGATGTAAATCCTGCCCATTGTGGGTGGGATCACGTTTTGGCAAATCTGCATAAACCCAGGCCTCCACACTATCCCCGTAACCCAGTAACCCTCCCTAACCTTTTGGACACCAAGGGCAATTTACCATGGCCAATCCACCTAACCTGCACATCTTTGGACTAGGTGCAGTCTTGATGGGCCGAATGGCCTCCTTCTGCACTGTAGAAATTCTGTGGTTTTATTCTATGATGAGTCTCCTTGTTTACTTACACTCTAATACCTTCTATCTTTCCCAAGCAACTGTTTATTTTTCTTTTGAAAGACTTTATGAACTTCTCTAGCAGTGATTTCCACATTCTAATTACCCTAGTGTAAACATGATACTATGTTTGCCTGCAATTTAGAGTACCCAATTCATTTTTTCCAATTAAGGGGCAATTTAGCATGGCCAATCCACCTACCCTGCACATCTTCTGGTTTTTGGGGGCGAAACCCACACAGACACGAGGAGAATGTGCAAACTGCACACGGACAGTGGCCCAGAGCCGGAATCGAACCTGGGACCTCGGCACCGTGAGGCAGCAGGGCCAACCCACGTGCTGCTCCCTGAGAACATAGAAGAGTGCTGTTAGGCAATTTGATTTTCATCCTCATGTTCAGATCATTCCTTGGCCTCACTAGTCCCTATCTCGATAATCGCAGTCAGACCCACAATGCTCTGAAAACTCTGTGGTCCTCCAACTCTGTCTTGGAATTGGACAAGAATTGTCCACTTTCTTAACCCAATCATTAGTGGTCATGGTTGGCCTCACAGAGCTTTGGAATTCCCTCACATAACCTCTCTGTCTCTTCACCCTACTCTCCTCTTCGAAAACACTGCTTAAAACCAAGTGTCTGCTCACTACTGGTACCGGCTATTATTTCTCACCCCTGGCCCGCTGGTGCTGAGATGTGACATTCTCTTGGAATTGAATCCAGCAACTTGCTGCCCTATGTGGTAAGTATCGAGACCGCACAGCATTAACCAACTTCAAATAATTTTTAAAGTTAAAAATAATAAAGTGGTGACAGATTTAAGTAAAACCACCCTCCAAAGCATATATTTTAGAAAAGCTAAGTAAGTAATGAAAGGATGTCTGGTGAGAACGTATAATGTGGGAGGTACTAGGAGGAAAACTAATTTATTTAAAAAAAACATTTTTTTATTCCGAACAATGCAAAAAATGTCACAAACTTATAAAAAACACTCAAATATATTACAGTTTGTCATTTTTTGTTTCCACAACCTAATTATTATAACCCAGAGCCCCAAGCCCCACCTCCAATCCTCCCTCCCCCGACCGACTCCCCTCTCCCTCCCACCCCACCCCAACCCCTCCACAATTGCTGGCCACAAACAGATGTTGGAAGTGAGCGATGAACGGTTTACACCAAGGGTAAAACCCTTTCTCCAGCCCCCGAACGGCATATTTAATCTTTTCCAGTTGCAGACATTCTGCCATGTGCCCCAACCATGCCGAGGCCCTAGGTGGCACCGCCAACCTCCATCCAAGAAGGACTCGCCGCCGGGCAATAAGAGAGGTGAAGGCCAAGGCATTGGCCCTCTTCCCTTCTAGCAGCTCCGGCAAGTCCGATACCCCAAAGATCCCCACCAGTGGGCACGGTTGCAATCTAACCCCCAGAAAGGACGAGAACATGTGCGAATGGTTCGCCTGCCCTCATAAACACCGCTCACATCTATCCTCCACATCAGGGAAGAACCCACTCATGTGCACTCTAGTCATGTGTGCCCAATGGACTACTTTAAATTGTATCAGGCTCAGCCTGGTGCAAGAGGAAGTAGTAGGATTTACCCTATACAAAATCTCACTCTAGGCCCCTCCCTCCAGCCTCAAGCCCAATTCATCTTCCCACTTCCCCTATATCTCTTCTAAAAAGCCATCCTCGTCTCCAGCAACACCCCTATACGTCTGAGATCTTCCCATCCCCCAGTTCATCACGAGACATCACCTTATCCAAAAATGTCTCGGCTACTGGAGAGACAAAGAGAGTTCTTTGCGAACAAAGTCCTGCACCTGCATATAGCTAAACTCGCTCCCCCTCAGGAGTTTAAGTTTCCTTTAACTCCCTGAGTCCCACAAACCTACCCTCCACAAACAGAACTCTAAATCTCTCAATCCTTTCCCTCTTCCAAATCCTGTTCGTTGCATCTATCCCAGATGGTGCAAATCTATGGTTCCCGCAGGTTGGCGACAGTACACACATGCCTCTTAATCTAAAATGTTGCCTAAATTAATTCAAGATAATATTTTGATCGTCTGTACTCTCCCCGCCAAGGAAAGCGGGAGGGCATCCCACCCCTTCAAATTCCCTTTCACTCCCTCCACCAGACTGAGCAAGTTCAATTTGTGAAGCAGAGCCCAACCATGAGCCACATGAATCCCAAGATATCTAAATTCCGACTTGGCTAGCTTGAATAGCAGTGTCCCCAAATCTGCTCACCGACTAGAGGGTTTACAGGAAATATTTTGCTCTTGCTCACATTTATTTTGTACCCTAAGAAGGATTCAAACTTCCTCAATAATTCCATTATCTTCCCCACATAGGATAGAGGGTCTGAAACGTACAACAGGTCATCTGCACAAAGGGGCACGCTATATTCCTTTCCCCCTCTCAAATACCTCTTCACTCTCTCAAAGACCTAAGTGCAATGGCCAAGGGTTCAATTGCTAGCGCGAACAACAATGGGGACAACAGACATCCCTGTCTCATGCTCCTGTACAGCCGGAAGTATCCTGAGTTCACCGCGTTAGTCCACTCGCCTCACCCAGGAGATAAACGTTGACCCAAATCTGAACCAACCCAGAACCTCAAAGGGGTTACATCACTCCACCCGATCAAAAGCTTTCTCTGCATCCATGGAGATGATTTCTGACGGCACCTTTTCCTGAGATGGGGACATGACCACGTTCAAGAGTCGCCTGATATTGGCCGACAACTGTCGCCCCTTAACAAACCCAGTCTGGTCCTTGGAAACCACTTCTGACAAACAACCCTCCAGACATTTTGCCAAATCCTGAGCTAGCACCTTTGCATCAATATTCAGTGAAGAAATAGGCCTATAAGACCCACACTCCACCGGATCCTTGTCCTACTTCGGGATCAGGGAGATCAACGCCTGCGCCAAATGTGGCCAGCGGCTCCCCCCCGTGACAGAGAATTCCACTGGGAAACCATCCCCACCCAGTGCCTTTCCCAACTGCATGGAACTGATGCACTTCATAACCTCTGCCAGCCCCGAGAGCGCCTCCAACCCCTGTTCCCTCCCCACCACCAGGAAGTCTAAAATCTGTTCCATCTCCCTTTGTGGGCTCAGACCTATTCAGCCCCCCATAAAATGCCTCAGATGTGCCATTAATGTTTTCCGTATCTGTCACTAGCCCTCACCCCTTGTCCTTAACCTGAGCTATCGCTCGTGCAGCTGCCTGTCGCCTCAGCTGGTGAACCAATAGACGGCTGACCTTCTCCCCATACGCGATCCAACGGCCACACTGCACTGTAGCAAGCTGCTTTTCCCAGGATCTACCCGGCTCACAACACCTCACGAGATTCAACACAATGTGAATCCTGCCCACAGTGGGCGGGATCACTTTTTAGCAAATCTGCACATTCGAGCAAGGCAATAAGCCTCACTCTAATGTGCAGATTCGCAAGGTACCTGAGGCTTTGGGATTCAATCTCTTTACCTCCGAGACCTTGGGAGAGTGCTGTTCCCACAAAAGGGGACCAGACAGGAGGCCTTGAGAGGCATGAACTTTGGGCAGGGTGGTGCCTTGGCACTGCTGGTGCCACCTGGGTACCCTGGCAGTGCCACTGGTTGCCAACCTGTCACTACCAAGGTGCCAAGGTGTACTGCCAGCTGGCATGGACACTGCCAAGCTGCAATTTTTGTGCACACATGATCAGGCCGGGGTTGCCTGGTGTGGATGTTGGGGGGGGGGGGGGGAACAGAGATATTGCGTTTGGCTAGGGGGGAGGAGGTTGGGGATTGGGTAGGTACCTTGGAGATCGGGGTGCCATTTAAAAATGGCGTCCTGATCTCTCACTACAATGGGGAGTTTCAGTTTGCGGTGATCCCCCTTTAAAACCGTGGCTAAGTGTGGCCTCGGCCACGCATTCCCCATTCAGACCCTTGAATAGCGATGTGTTTCTCGGCACTGAGAGTGCTGGGAAACATGTGGCTAAACGCACTCGCTAAGGGACTTTGTTCCCTTTTGAGAGAATCGCGCCCATAGAATGTTTTCCATGAGAGGTGCAGTTGGTTCACTGCCTTCCTGTTGACACCAGATCAGATTAGATCTGTAATCTCGTTCTCTCCGCTAACAGCTCTTTTGTCGGGGCTGTGGTGTATTGCCGGTCCGCCTCCAAAGAACATAGAGGACGAGAGTTTCCCATTCAGGTTGAACTCCACATAGTTCCCTATGGCCGAGGCTACCTTCTCACAGACCTCCTTGTCTGCCTGGAGAGCTATGTCTAACCGCCACGGGGGCGGTGGGCTTGACCCGTCTCCAGCCTCATATCCACATAATGTGGTGCATGTTCTGAAATTACTATCGCAGTGTACGTAGCACCAACCACCCCTGGGAGTACAGATTTCCTCACCACAAAAAAAGTCTATTCGGGAGCATACCCAATGCACGTGGGAGAAGAAGGAAAGTTCCCTCTCTCTCGCATGACTAAACCTCCACAGGTACACCTCCCACCTGCTCCATAAACACAAAGTTACAAAGGACTTGGGGTTCGACAGGTGCATCCTCAGGTCCAATACGCGATTGAGAGTCAAGGTCAGGGATGGCCGCCAATGTCTTAATAAAAACGGAGCACATATGTTAACTAAAATTACCGGCACCCCCGCCATAACCCCACACACCTGCACCAATTGACCCCCAGGATCCGTTACAATACTGGCTGCCGTAAAGTAACGTTGCTACCCCTCTCGACTTTGTATCAAAATTTGAATGAAATGCCTGCTCCACTCATCCCTTCCTTGACCTCTAACCTTCAAATGTGTCTCCTGCAAGAATATTACAAGTTCTTTAAGTGGGCGAATACTCAGGATCATTTTACCAGACCATTTAACCCCCCACGTTCCACATGACCATCCTGACAGGGAGTCTCTGACCACCCCCCCCCCCCCCATTAGGATCTGCCATATCCACAGCATGAGGAGATCCAGCTGACCCCAGGCCCGCCTTGGTTCCAGGCCCACCCAAAATTGTCATCACCAACGCCCTCACCCAAATCCAACTACAATGAAACCTGTGTCACCAGCATTCCACTCTCCCCCCACCTCCCCTCCCCCCCACCCCGCTCCCTTTCGATCAATCAGCCAACCTGTCCCATTACAAAGAAGAGCAGTTAAATTCTGTCTAGGTATGCGGACTGTGGCATGAAAGCAAAAGCACTTGACAAGTGTGATACCTAGAATCTGGCAGTTCAATGACTGTATGATAAATAGTCCCAGCAGCCGGTCCGGTGTCCATAGGAGCAGAGTGCAATTTTTCAAGACGTGCAGGATGATCTGGTCTCAGAGTCCTGGCCTGGGCCTCCTCTAAGGTTAAAAGCTTCATCGATGGCGATACAATAGGAAGTGACTTGCATTTAGCAATAGGATTGTGTGCTGTGGGGGTAAATCATAATAAACAGAGTAATAATGTTTACAAGATGTACACTCCTTGTGCCTGCTGTTTGTTCATGTCCAGTGTAAATATACTGTCTGGAAGCACCAACATTTTGAATTTAGATGACAATCACAATAACCATTTAAAACAACACCTTATGCCCTGGTTACCTGGTTGGTGGTAAATTGGAATATTCCTAGTTCCATTCGACCATATGAATCATGAAAACCAGATGCCCTGTCCGCTCAATCAACTGGCCCCATAAGATTCCAGAGCACTATTTGAAGAAGGGAAACAAAGTTTTCCCAGTGTCCGGGCCATTGTTCCCCCTCAGACAAAATCATTACAGCATATTACATGGTCATTATTTCATTGCTGTTTGTGGGAGCTTGCTGTGCACAATATGGCTGTCATATTTCCTTTGTTCATAGATCATAGAATTTACAGTGCAGAAGGAGGCCATTCGGCCTATCGAGTCTGCACCGGCCCTTGGAATGATCACCCTATTTAAGCCCAGACCTCCACCCTATCTCCGTAACCCAGTAACCCCACTTAACCTCTTTTGGACACTAAGGGCAATTTAGCATGGCCAATTCACCTAACCCGCGCATCTTTTGACAACACTGTTAGAACACTGCTGACACTTCAGAACTACTAATGCACTATCAATTACGACGAGACGAGAGTAGAATGTAATCGAGGCTTTATTACACAGAAATGTGTGGACTCGTACAGCAGCTTACGAAATGGCTGCTGTTCGGAGAGCACACACATTTATACTCCGCCTCCTGGGCGGAGCCAGCAGGCAGGGATCTACCCCCATACCTGTAGTACAGGGGCCTTACCGTAATACCTATATATACAACATAATACAACAGTGGTGACTACCTCATTTACCCCCTGTTAAAAATGAGTCCAGCGGGGTGGTGGAAAACTATATACATACAGATTGGTTTTAAAATTACAGAGAAGGTTACAAGTTTAGACGATTGGGTGCCTTGATCTGTCGTTGAGAGCGCTGCAGTGCTGGTGGCAACTCAGGCGTCGGCTTGGTCTTTGGTGACTCTGGGAGCGTGTTGAAATCCTCTTCATCCCCGGGTGGGAGCAAGGGGAGGACGGATTGTCCTGGAGCAGGGGCTGCGGTGGGGTGCGTCACCGGAGGGGAGGGTGGCGCCGGGGCAGGGGGGGGTATGTGGGGACCCAGCTGGTGCCAGATCCCTGAGGGAGACTGTGTCTTTGCGGCCATCGGGGTACGCTACATCGGCGTACAGCGGGTTCGCATGGAGTAGCTGTACTCTCTCAACCAATGGGTCCGCCTTGTGGAGCTGCACGTGCTTGCGGAGGAGAACGGGTCCTGGAGCTGCCAGCCACGTTGGGAGCGAAACCCCGGAGGTGGACTTCCTGGGGAAGGCAAAGAGATGTTCATGGGGGGTTTCGTTGGTCGCGGTGCACAGGAGCGACCGAATGGAGTGAAGTGCGTTGGGGAAGACCTCCTGCTAGCGGGAGGCCGGGAGGTTTCTGGACTGTAGGACCAGCTGGACGGCCCTCCAGACCATCCCATTCTCCCGCTCCACCTGCCCATTTGCCCTGGGGTTGTAGCTGGTCGTCCTGCTCGAGCCAATGCCCCTGTTGAGCAGGTACTGGCGCAGCTCCAAGCTCATAAATGAGGATCCCCGGTCGCTGTGGAACTATGCGGGCTTTGATGACGGTGGCAGATGTCATATCGGGGCATGGGACGGCGAAGGGGAATTGGGAATACTCGTCGACCACATTAAGAAAGTACGTGTTGCGGTCGGTCGAGTGGAGGGGCGCTTTGAAGTTCACGCTAAGGCGTTCAAAGGGGCGGGAGGCCTTCACCAGGGGCGCAGGGTCTGGCCGGTAGAAGTGCGGTTTACACTTCGTGCAGACCTGGCAGTCTCTGGTGATAGCCCTGACTTCCTCGATGGAGTAGGGCAGATTGCGGGCCTTAATGAAGTGGTAAAAGCGGGTGACTCCCGGGTGACAGAGATTGCCGTGCAGGGTCCGGAGTCGGTCCACTTGTGCGCTGACACATGTACCTCGGGACAGGGCATCGGGGGGCTCGCTGAGCTTACCGGGGCACTACAAAATCTCGTAATTGTAGGTGGAGAGCTCGATCCTCCACCTCAAGATTTTGTCGTTTTTGATTTTACCCCGCTGTGTGTTGTTAAACATGAAGGCAGCCGCCCGTTGGTCAGTGAGGAGAGTGAATCTCCTGCCGGACAGGTAATGCCTCCAATGTCGCACAACTTCAATGATCGCTTGGGCCTCCTTTTCGACGGAGGAGTGCCGAATTTCGGAGGCATGGAGGGTGAGGGAAAAGAATGCCACGGGCCTGCCTGCCTGGCTGAGGGTGGCGGCCAGAGCGACGTCTGATGCATCGCTCTTGACTTGGAAGGGGAGCGTCTCGTCGACCTCATGCATCGCGGCCTTGGCGATGTAGGCCTTGATACGGTTGAAGGCCTGGTGAGCCTCGGCCGTCAGTGGGAAAGCGGTGGATTGAATGAGTAGGCGGGCCTTGTCCGCATAGTTAGGGATCCACTGGGCGTAATACGAAAAGAGCCCCAGGCATCGTTTGAGAGCCTTGGGGCAGTGGGGGAGGGGGAGTTCCATGAGGGGGCGCATGCGATCGGGGTCGGGCCCTAGAACTCAGTCCTGAACCACATAGCCGATATTGGCTAATTGGTTCGTGCTGAACACACACTTCTCCTTGTTGTAAGTTAGGTTGAGGAGTGTGGCGGCGTGGAGAAATTTGGAAAGGTTAGCGCCGTGGTCCTGCTGGTCGTGGCCGCAGATGGTGACGTTGTTCAGCTACGGGAAAGTGGCCCGCAGCCCGTACCGGTCAACCATTCGGTTCATCTCCCGTTGGAAGACCGAGACCCCGTTGGTGACGCCGAAGGGAACCCCAAGGAAATGGTAAAGGCGGCCGTCTGCTTGAAACGCAGTGTATGGGCGGTCCGCCTTACGGATGGGGAGCTGGTGGTAGGCAGATTTCAGGTCCACTGTCGAGAAGACCCGGTACTGTGCAATCTGATTGACCATATCAGATATGCGTGGGAGGGGGTATGCGTTGAGCTGTGTGTACTGTTTGATGGTCTGACTGTAGTCAACCACCATCCTGTTTTTCTCCCCGGTTTTCTCTTCCTGCAATTGGTCCCCCTCCCACTGGGATCGAATTTCATCCCAAAGCACCATCCTATCCCCGGGCCTTTCAAATTTTCCCCAACCGTTGATCTTCCCACAAACTCTGATCTCCCACTTGGCCTTTAATTGCCAGCCACAACCAGCCACTCTGCTATCTCTCCCTTCCTCCTCATGGCTCCCTGTCTCCAGCCATCCCATATGGCAGCCAGCCAACAACTCAATCTGGCTAGCTGGGAAATGGTGAAGAAGCATCTCAGTGAGGGGGTCCTATCGTTAAAGATAGCAGGACCTCCAGCTTCCCTGCACTTCTACATTTAATACACACTATGCTTACCCATACACCCCACTCAGCCTCCTCATAAATATTGGGGCACATGAGTTTCCACATGAGTCATTGGATAAACAGGAGTGGGATCGATATCCCTGGCTTTTCTTTTCCCCCGGACGAGGACATATACAGCCAACTGCAACATCTCTACTTTCCGACTTGTTATTCCGCAGTGACTGCATTTCAAAGATAATTAATTGGCAGCAAAGTGCTTTGGGACCCTTGAGGATATGATAAGGCAAAGTAGAAATGCAATCTCTTTTTTACTTGTTCTGATAGCAATCAGACAATTCAGCAGGGACTTGGGCTGAATGATCCATCCCATGACACACTCAGCCACCGATCAGTCATGGTTGATGTGGGTTGGGAGTGGAAACCTAGGGCCGGATTTTTAGGCTCTGCTGGGGCTGTTAGCAGAGGCAGATGGGCACTAAAAAAAAGCGCCAATGGCCGGTGTGCCAGATCTCTGGTTCCATCCTGCCCCAGGTAACTTCCCTGGAAGTGGGGATGGGGACAGTAGGGTTACCCACCCACAAGTGGTGGACAGCTGCCTAAGTTAATTAATGAACTATTAAGGCCTGTTAACAAAGGCTGACTTGGATTTTCCAGTCAGCAGGCAGCAGGTACCAGTTTAACTATCTGGAGGCAGACCAGGAGGTCGACTCTCCAGGCAGGCCTGCTCCCTGCTAAGTGCAGATTGCCCCCATTCCTCCTCCTCCCCTCCCCCTCACCGTCCCACCACCTTGCCTCCCTTGCATTGCCTCCTCCACAGACCTGGCTGCAAAAGTCAATTTTATTTTGAAGTGCACTCCCTGTCGCTTACCTGCCATGGCATTCTGCTCTGCTTTCAGGCTGGACAGTTTATTGACCTTCCATTGGATGGCAAACTGTCTCTTTGGCTATTAATTGGCAATCCCAGGGAATGGCAGTGACTGTTACCCACACAGTGCAAGATTCCGAGCTACATTTGAGTCTGATGGCCTAGTTAGAAGATTGCAGGGAAAATCCTGCCCTTAACTATTTTGGGGCAGCACAGTGGTACAGTGGATAGCACTGCTGCCTCGCAGCACCATGGATCTGGGTTTAACCTGCCTCGGGTGACTGTCGGTGTGGAGTTTTCACGTTCTTCCTGTGTCTGCGTGGGTTTCCTATGGGCACTCCAGTTTCCTTTCCAAAAATGTGCAGGTTAGGTGGATTGGCCATGCTAAATTGTCCCTTAGTGTCCAAAGGTTAGGTGGGGTTACTGGGTTATGGGGATAGAGTGGGGGTGTGGGTCTAGTTAGGTACTCTTTCCAATGGTTGGTGCAGACTCGATGGACCGAATGGCCTCCTTCGACACTGTCAGGATTCTATGATTTGTTGTTGTTGCTTCACTCCTACCTTCAGTGTCCTGACCAGAGTGGATTGTGTTGCTAATGAAGAGCTGGTTAACATGATTGAGGATGAATTCGATAACAATGGACTGAACCCGCACCTCCAGAAATGCGGCATCGTTGTTATATCCAGACCCTTCTATTTCTTTTGATCTGTGCAAAAAAAAAACATGACTGTAACTACCACATTTAAAGTTTTCACGTTACATTACAGTTCAGAACAGAACACTAATAACCAACTCCAAAATAGTGACTTAGTCACATTTTTCATTAATCTAATCTTGTTCTCAGCCTGAATTTCCCATGGGATCCTCTGACTTCCAAGTAATTTTATTTTGTTAGATTTGTTTTATTGAGCATGTTTAGGTCATGTTGCAATACAGAATATATGCTACTGTAGATTACTTTTGTAGCCAGCAACGCTACCCTCTAAGATATTCTCCTTTCGTGGGACTAAGTCCCCACGCCGGCAGGAAAACCGGCGTGAACCATTCTGGCGTCAACAACCCCATGAAAGTACGGAATTCTCCGCACTTCCGGGGGCTAGGTGGATGCCGGAGGGGTTGGCGCCGCGCCAGCCGGCGGCGATGGGACTGCGTGAGGTCGCATATGCGCCGAAGGGCTGGCACGATCTCACGCATGCGCGGAACCACCGGCGTGGGTTGGACCGGCCGGCGTATTCTGGCACATGCACAGGGGGTTGGCTTCTCCGCGCTGGCCATGGCGGTGCCCTACAGGGGCGAGCGCGGAAGGAAGGAGTGCCCCCACGGCACAGGGTGGCCCGCAGATCGGTGGGCCCCGATCGCGGGCCAGGCCACCGTGGGGGCCCCCTCCGGGGTCGAATCCCACCATGCCCCCCCCGAGGAAGGCCCCAGCCAACTTACCTGCCAGGACCCGCCTTGTGGGACCATGTCTAACCCATGCCAAAAACGGATGGCCGCTCGGCCCATCGGGGCTGGAGAATCCCGGAGAATTACCGGAGGGGCCGCCGCCAACAGCCCCCGACCGGCGTGGCGTGAACCCCGCCCCCGCCCAAAACCCGGCGCTGGAGAATCCGGCTGCCGGCGTCGGGGCGGGATTCGCGCCGCCCGTCCGGGGATTCTCCGACCCGGCGGGGGGATCAGAGAATCCCGTTGCTTAGCTCCTTCAATTCTGGCCTCCAGTGTATTTCCCGATTTTAACCGATCCACTATTGCCAAGGCTCTCAGCACTTGAATTCCCTCCCTAAACCGTCACAATTCTTTACCCTATCTTATCCTTTCTGTTATCTTTAGAGTTTACTCCTATTGACCAACATTTTGGTTAACTGCCCTGATAACGTCTTATATGGTGGGGTGTGACATTCTTTTCATAATGCTCAGGTGAAATGCCTTGCAACACTTAATAATGTTAAAGGTGCTATATAAATGCAAGTTGTTCTTGTTGCACCGTGCTGTGTATTTGGGTGGTCTGACCTCCTTTGCTAATGTGCCTAAGTGGGAGGGATGTGATAGAAAGCTTATGTGCATTGGTTTGGGTGGTGTTCCTCACAGAATCTCATATAACAACAGCCTGTATGGGACACATTTTCCTCTTCAAGACCCCAGTTGGTATCTGATGGGTGTATTATGCTGAGATGTCCTTCATTTTTCTGGCCCTCCTGTTCAAGACCTTGTAGCTTGGTCTCATGCTGTGATCAGTATGGCCAAGAACATGGGTGTCTTTTGGCTGGTTGGGGAGGGAGGGAATTGTGCAACATTGATTTTTGGGTGTTTGCTGAACCCTCCTCCCCGCTGCACACTGACCCACAGCAAACCCTCCCATCAGACTGTAGGATCTGCTCATCAGGTACAGAGAGGAAAGTAAGGCAGGAGTTAGCAAAATCCAACCATTTCATGACATTATCAATAAGAAGTCATACAACACCAGGTTAAAGTCCAACTAGCTTTCAGTGCACAGCTCCTTCATCACCTGATGTTATAAGACTTCCTACTGTGCCCACCCCAGTCCAACACCAGCATCGCCACATCATGTCAATACCAGGCAGAGCTAGGCATCGTTATATTATTTTCAAGAACTTCTAGGGCAATGTTGTGGGGACAGAGACTGGATGCAAAGGATCTCCACACCTATGTCCACTTCATTATCACAGGGAACTGAATGAAGATTTAACAGTGCCTTCAACCTGGCAAAATGTTTTAGGAACTGTATCTATGTATGTGGGAAGGAGGGAGATGGAAGCTCTGAACACCAAACTGTAGGAGAAGAGTCAAAGGAGGGCAACATTGGTGTTCTGAGACGTTATTTCTGAAGTTGGGAGAGTTGGAAGGGTTTTGGAAGCAAATTGCAGAGCACGAGGATATGATGTTTAAACCTCTGTTATCAATGATGATGGTTAAGGTGTAGGAAATGGTCATTAGGTCACTGTGGAAAAAGCAGAAAAGCTCTTGCACCACCTGACTGCTTTCCTCTTGTTGGCTAAGGAAAACAGAACTGTTTGTGCTCTACAGGTGTGGGTTCAAATTCCTCCCTCGATAGCTGATGGGTCACGTGCAAGATTTTGCTATTGACCACACACTGGTAAGCCTCGATTTCACTGTGCTGACTGAGCGGGGCCTCAGGATTGAGAAGTTTGAGTTAATGCATGTCAGACCACACATAAGTCTATCCTGTTTATAAACAATGTCATCATATTGGTCTAACAGTTTATTCTAAAGTGGGATTTGAAGAATCATCAAGCACTTGAATTAGTCACTCAGAAAATTTTGGGTCATTTGCATCTGGTCCCAGTGAAAAACATCTGAAGGGAACTTGGCCGCCTGGAGATGATCTCATTTTTGTGTTTGCTTTGGAGCCATTGGGCGGTTACTTTAATGTTATGTTGTAATGGTTTCAATAAGTATGCAATTGCGTTTCCAGACCAGAGTTTCAAATTGCTTCGTGGTGAGGGTGAGATAGCTAATCTCTGGGGGTCAGTTGGGGGGTAATTTGACTCTCTACACAGGAGAGACCAAACCCAGATAGTGTGATCACTTTGCTGAACTCCTCCGCTCAGTCTGCAAGCGTAACCCTAAGTTTCCATTCATCTGTCATTTTAATTTGCCCCCCCCCCCACTGTCTGACCTCTCTGTGCTTGGACTCCTACACTGTTCCTGAAGCACAATGGAAGCTTGAAGAACAAGACCTCGGGCTGGATTTTCCATTTTCGGGACTATGGCCCCATGTCGCGTGAAAACAGTGGTCTTTTATGCCAAGAACAATGGCGGCAAAAGGCCACGGCCGGGATTCTCCGATCCTCCACCGGCTTCCCTACTCTCCCGTGCTGTTTTCTGGGTGCCGGCGGGCATCCCGTCACGCCAGCGGCCCCCCCCGGCGATTCACCAGGCCCAAATGGGCCGAGTGGCCGACAGGTTTTGCCCAGTTCCGCCAGCGTGGATTACTCACCTCACACACGGCGGGACCTGGCAGGTAAGTGTGCGGGGGCTGTCCTGGGGGGGGGAGGGGGGATCCAACCCCAGGGATGGCCCCCACGGTGGCCTGGCCCGCGATCGGGGCCTACCGATCTGCGGGTGGGCTGGTTCTGTGGAGGACATTTTTCCTCCGTGCCGGGCCCCTGTAGGGCTCCGCCATATTGCCCGGGGGCCGGCGCGGAGAAGGGAACCCCTGCGCATGCGCGGAAATACGCCGGCAGTTCTGCGCATATGCGAACTCGTGCCGGCCCTTTGGAGCCGGCAAAACCGCTGCCAACCATTCCGGCGCCAACCAAGCCCCCTAGAAAGGGGAGAATTCCTCACTTTCGGGGGTCGTTGACGCTGTAGTGGTTGGCGCCAGTTTTCCCGCCGGCGTGGGGACATAGCCCCATTATTGGAGAATCCCGCCCCACATATTCACAGCCTTGCAGGGGGCTAGCATGCAGCTGTCGTAGAGCTCGCAGCTCCAGCTGACAATACGGCCCCCCGCACTTCCGTGCTCCATGGCGACTCAGCCTAAGGATCTGGACCGCGGAAATAGTGCCCCCGATTGGTCGCTCGCCTGCCCTGGGCAGCCCGCACACAAAAAAAACAGTCCCAAGTGAGGCCCTCCCTGCCCTCCGATTGCCCCGCCCCCGACTATGGCAACAACGTACTGAGTCCACAGCCGCCACGCAAGTTTCCTGAACGGCAGGACCACATTAGAAATACGCCGTCGGGAATTTGGCCGGTCGGGGGCGGAGAATAGCAGGGTGTGCCTCAGGCAATGGCCTCAGGTGGTGGATATTCGGCACGGCATACTCCTCGAGTGGCCGACAGGTTTTGCCCAGTTCCGCCAGCGTGGATTACTCACCTCACACACGGCGGGACCTGGCAGGTAAGTGTGCGGGGGCTGTCCTGGGGGGGGGGGGGGGGGGAGGGGGGGATCCTTCCCAGGGATGGCCCCCACGGTGGCCTGGCCCGCGATCGGGGCCTACCGATCTGCGGGTGGGCTGGTTCTGTGGGGGCACTTCTAGGTTCAACATTACTTTCAACAATTTCAGCTCATAAACCCTGCTCCCATTTTTCAGACTTTTAAGGATTCTTATTTTACTATTCACCCCTCCTCTAGATCTGGTTTCTTCATTGTCTTATTATCACTCTCTTTTACATTGGACCAACATCCGTTTTGTTACTAAATCTTCTGTTTCCACCCCTCTTCACAAACCTTCTTCCCCCACCTCTCCATTTTCCGTCAATCTATACTTATTTATTACATTTCTCATTTTTTTTCAATTCTGATGAACGATTAACTCTGTTTCTCTTTCCATTGACGCTGCCTGAGCTGCTGAGTATTTTCAGCATGTTTTGAATTTATTTCGATTTTTAACTCCGCAGTACTTTGTTTGTCTGGCCATGTGAAATGGATGATGGGAAAAAACATCAGGAGTGACGTAAAGCAGGCGGCCAATAGTCTATCATCCATTCTACACCATCACACAACGTCAAATCAACTGCACCCCTCACCCCACCGCCAACCCCATCTGTTCCTTTATTCCTGGCCGTTTGGGGAGGATGGGTAAGGAACGTAAATAATCTTGTGGCACAGTGGGCACTGCCCCTACCTCTGAGCTAGAAGCTCCTGATGCATGATCCACTCCAGGACGTGAATGTTTTGTTACCTGTAAGGCAGGTAATCTGTGCTACTCACTTTAGTTACAGTAGAGGCTTTGGAAGAAGGCTCAAAGTCGTCCAGAAGTTTTACAGAAGGTTTATTGAGCAACACAACTTAAATAACTGCGTGAGTTCTTACTTTAAGAATTGTACTAGTAGAAAGGTTACTATACACTACAACTAGGCCTGACCACATTCGCAGCCCTGAACTAAATCTCTGCCTCTGTTGTCCTCACGGTCTAATCCACCCAACAGCCCAGAGGGCTGCTTGCTTCCCCTTTTTATACACGCCAGTGCTCCCCCTAGTGGTCTTTCCATTACCCATCAGCCCCTTCTGTACATACCCAAGTAAAGATCACTACATCCCCCTTTTTCACTTTTTTTTCCATAGTTGCAGAGCTGTAACTAAAAAAAATCAAACACAGTTAGTTACATGCACAAATACAGAACAGAGAGCAATGATTGTATCAGTTCATGTTCACAAGTTCAGACGGTCGGGTGCATGTCTGGTTCGGGTAGACCTCCTGAGTGGGCATGGAGACCCAGAGGTTTTTATGTCCATTTGGGCACTAACTGCTGGTGTCCTGGGATGTCGCATGATAGCGTCCTGCAGATCTAATGTCGGAAATACAGGTTTATGAGGTGGAACATTCAGCAGGTCTCGCCGATTGCATCGAAACAGTACTCCACCATCAGACTTCACAACGTACGATCGTGGCGATACTTGGCGGTGCACCATTGCCATGTTAGACCAACCTCCACCAGGGTGTTGCAATCTAACCATGTCGTTGATCGCTAACGGATGCAGCACTTTCGCATGCCGGTCATAGTGCTGCTTTTGTCCGTGACGTTGGTGACGCATCTTGTCCAGGACTGGTGAGTGATCTGGATTGGCGAAGTGTAACGCCGGTAGCGTTGTCCTCACATCTCGATTGAAGAGCATTTGAGCCGGTGACAGCCCAGAGCTCAAAGGCGATGAACGATATGACAACAGAGCCAAGTGTATGTCGGAATTCGAGTCAGTGGCCTTGCTGATCAGTTGCTTAATAATGTGGACACCTTTCTCCACCCTGCCATTCGATTGAGGAAAGTGTGGACTCGATGTCACGTGCTTGAAGTTGTATTTTTTTGAGAATTCCAACCACTCCCAGCTTACAAAGCAAGGACCATTGTCGGACATGACCGTCTGTGGGATGCCATGCCTCGAGTAGGTTTCCTTGCAGGCTCTGATAACTAACGCCGATGTGAGATCCGGGAGTTTCATTACCTCTGGAAAGCTGGAGTAATAATCTATGAGAAGAACATAGTGTCGACCCATGGAATGAAACATGTCGATGCCAACTTTGTCCCACGGTGACGTAGCCATCTCATGCTGCTGGAGTGGCTCCTTGCATTGTGCCGGTCGATGTTTTTGGCACATGTCACATGTGAGCACCTTGTTTGTTATGTCCTCGTTTATCCCAGGCCAGTACACAGATTGCCTCGCTCTTCTTTTGCACTTCTCGACACCAAGATGCCCCTCATGAATCCTGCGGAGCATGTCCGCCCAGAGCGCCAGAGGAATGACGATACTGTCATTTCGCAGTATGGTGCCATCCACCATGGACAGTTCAGTTTGGACGTTTTGGAACTGTGGGCACCCCCCTCTTGGCCAGCCATGCTGAAGGTTGTGCATGACCTGGAGCAGGGTCGCATCTTCCCGTGTCACCTGACAAATTTGCTGCAGTCTCTCGTCCGTTGCCGGGAGTGTCTCCCTGCACCACTGTGCATGAGCTTCTACATCATTAATGGAAGCCGGAGGTGGACAGCATCAATGGGTCGGGATAAGGTGACACCTATTATTAGGTCCTTCCCAGGAGTGTAGACCAGCGTGAAGTCGTACCTTTGCAACTTCATCATCATCCGTTGTAGGTGCGGCGTCATGTCATTGAGATCTTTGTTGCTAATGTTGACCAGTGGCCTATGATCAGTCTCCACTAGAAATGTGGGAAGACCATACACATAGTGGTGGAATTTTGTTATACCCGTGATCAATCCCAGGCACTCCTTCTCTATCTGTGCATACCTGCACTCCGTGGCGGTCATCGCTCGAGAAGTGTAAGCCACTGGGACCCAGTCCGACTGGTCATTCTGTTGAAGTAGCACCGCACCAATTCCATGTTGACTGGCGTCGGTGGAGATCTTTGTGGGTTTTGCTGGGTCAAAGAATGCCAGCGTTGGAGCTGCCATCAATTGGTGCTTCAGATCCACCCACTCGTCTTGGTGGCGTGGAGTCCAGTCAAACTCCATGTCCTTCCTTATTCCTTGTCGTAACGCCGTCGATATGAACTTGCCTGGGAAGTTGATGAATCCAAGAAACCCGAGCACCGTTTTCTTGTCACGTGGCCGCTGCATGTTCTGGATTGCCGCGATCGTCTCAGCGTCCGGCTTCACCCAGTGCTCTGATATCGTGTCACCCAGGAAGGTCAGAGATGAACGTGCAAAGGTGCACTTGGCTTGGTTGAGCTTCAGCTCAAATTGGTGGATTCTTTGGAAGACTTGTTTTAACCGAGCAATGTGGTCTTCCTCTGTCGTTGACCATATTATGATGTCATCAACATATACACAGACGTCTTCAATGCCCTCCATCATCTGCTCCATAATTCTGTGAAATATTTTGGATGCAGAGATAATCCCAAAAGGCATACGATTATAACAGTATCGTCCAAATGTTGTGTTGAAGGTACACAGCAGTTGGCTGGGATCATCGAGCTGCATCTGCCAGAAGCCTTGTGAGGCATCAAGTTTGGTGAATATGTGAGCCTTCGCCATTTCGTTCGTTATCTCCTCTCGCTTGGGGATAGGGTAGTGGTCCCTGCGAATGTTTTTGTTCAAGTTTTTGGAATCTAAACAGATTCTGAGTTCACCGGATGGCTTCTTGACACATACCAACGAGCTGACCCAGTCAGTCGGCTGTGTGACCTGTGATATGATGCCTTGAGATTGGAGGCGCTGGAGTTCTGCTTTTAGCTTGTCCCGCAACGGAGCTGGTACCCTCCTTGGTGCATGAATGACCGGTGTTGCATCGTCTTTGAGCAGGATTTTGTACTTGTAGGGTAACGTACCCATGCCACAAAAGACGTCAGGATACTCACTGAGAAGCAGCTGGATGGCATCAGCCAGTCGTGGTGAGTCAACTGTGTTCATGAAAATCCTTTGTATCAGCTGCAAATCCTTGCAGGCTTCAGCACCTAACCGTGACGTTCTTTTGTCGTCCACGATCTCAAAACGTAGTCCTTTCGTGACTTTCTTATGAACTACTTGTAGGTGGCATGATCCCCTCGAGGTAATCTGATTGTAGTCTGTTAACTTGCATGCAGCAGGTATCATCTCGTGTGTCCCTGGGATGGATGCGAGATCTTTGCTTGTCATCAAGTTCACGGATGCTCCCGTGTCAAGCTTGAACGTAATTGGGGAGTTGTTCACTTGCACCGTGACACTCCATTCGCTTGTGGATTCAATGGTATGCACGTATTGAGGCTGTGTGGTCAGCTCGTGCGGTTCGTCTGTGGCATTTCTGATTCCAACGCCGTATGTGTTCTCCCAGGAGTGGAACTCTTCGTGGTCGGAAAAGTTTTCTTCGGGTGTCTGAGTGTCCATTGCATCTACTGTGTGAACCTTGATGTTTCCGTGTCTTTGCACTGGAGAGTAATATTTGGCTGTGGACTGACACTGGGATGCAAAATGATTCATCTTGGAGCACTTTAAACATCTTTTCCCTAGTGCAGGACATTTCCCTTTTAAATGGGCGGTGCCACGGCGGTAGCACGTCATGACGTCCGTGACGTCACGTGTCGGCAGCGATCGCGCATGCGCAGACATGCTGTAATGGGCGCCAGCGGCCGGAAAAAAAGGCCTGTGAGGAGGGGCCACCATGTTTACATCTCCGACCTCGTGGAGTACTTTCTCCATGTTTTTCTTTTCAAGAAGCTCCAGGTACTGCTGTTTTTTCTGTTCTTGCTGTAAGCATTTTGCTATGGTAGCTTTTAAAGTTAAATCATTTTGCTGCATTAAGGATTCCCTTAAATTTTCATCTGAAAGACCATAGATTAATTGATCCCTGATGATGGAGTCTGTTACATCAGCATAGTTACAACCTTGTGCTAGCAATCGGAGATCTGAGATAAAATTAGAGATAGTCTCACCGTTTTTTTGGAATCTGTTGCGCAGGTTAAATCGTTTCATGATTTCATTTGACAGTGATTTACAGTGTTCATCAAATTTTGCCATCATCACTTGAAAGCTAGTTTTATCACCTTTGTCACCATATGTAAGAGAGTTATAAATGTCTACAGCTTGCCGGCCTGCCGTTGAGAGTAATATCCCAATCTTTCTCACGTCGGGGGCTGCATTTAAGGCAGTAGCTGCCCTGTATATTTGAAGCTGCTGTTGATACATTTTCCAGTTACTATTGAAATTACCGGTAGTTTTCAGCAACTCTGGAAGTGGCGTGTGGTCCATCGCTTCGGTCGGCTGTTTGGAATCAAAATGCTGTGAAGTCTTCCACAGTCGAGCGGCTGGCCCGTTACTTTTGCTGCTTGTTTTGGTTCTTTCTGGTCTCTAACCTAATCTATCTAGTACTGTCTGATTAAAGCCAACCTGATACATTTACCTAAAAGGCAGGTAATCTGTGCTACTCACTTCAGTTACAGTAGAGGCTTTGGAAGAAGGCTCGAAGTCGTCCAGAAGTTTTACAGAAGGTTTATTGAGCAACACAACTTAAATAACTGCGTGAGTTCTTACTTTAAGAACTGTACTAGTAGAAAGGTTACTATACACTACAACTAGGCCTGACCACACTAGCAGCCTTTAGGTCAATCTCTGCCCCTGTTCTCTTCACGGTCTTCTCCACCCAACATCCCAGAGGGCTGCTTGCTTCCCCTTTTTATACACGCCAGTGCTCCCCCTTGTGGTCTTTCCATTACCCATCAGTCCCTTCTGTACATACTCAAGTAAAGATCACTGCAGTGAAGGCCATAGAAAGCATGTTCATAACATAGCTAAACAGGTTGATTATCAAACTGTAAATGATTCCAATGTGCCTTTGACAGACAGTAAGAGGGGACAGTCTCCTAATCAGCCATGCTAAATCCGAGTGGCACTCCTCAAGCTCTAGCCTCTGGTTAGAGCTCCGGATCTGCTCCAGGAAAAGGTTGCCATGAAAACAGACATGGGCATGTGCTTCGTCTGCTTCATGTAGATGTCACTGGCAAAGCCAGCATTTGTTGCCGGTCCCTAATTGTTCTTCAACTGGGTAGCTTGCGGGGCTATTTTAGAGGGCAGTGACAATTCAACCAGTGAGTCTGGAGTCATAATTCGATTAGATCAGACCAGACAAGGACATCAGATTTTCTTCTTTAAAGGGCATTTAGTGAACCACATAGGTTATAAACAATCAACATTAGCTGTTATGGTCATCATTACTGAGACGAGCTTTACATTCCTGATTTATTCATTGATATTTCAATTCTATCAGCTGCCATGGTGGGATTTGAACACATGCCCCAAGAATATTATCCTGGGCCTCTAGATTACAGGTTTGGTGATATTACCAGTACACCACCAGCTTCCACTGTGAGGAATGGTAGCTCTATTTAACCCTGATGGGTGAGAGGAATTATTGCGTTATTTGTAGGGATTGGAAGCTTTGGATTTGCCCTTTGTGAACTGTTGATCTCTAGAACTGAAGAGAATTTAGTTTCTCGCTCTAATACCTTTGTTGGGAAAGGAAATAGTTACCCGTGTTTTTCACCTTATGCTATGGAGTTTATTACTTCATGGATTGTTTATCTAAGTGGGCGTTAGGTCTGCTGGTATTACCACAGACCATAAAGGAATGCCAACCTTGTGCATGTGAGGATTTCATGCTCCTAATAAGGAGCTTCACCTGCTGGGAAACACTCGAGGAATGAAAGTGCAGACTCTGGTGGATCTGCAGGATTTTCTGTTAGGAGGGTCTACAGATCTTCAGCTTCTGCCGAGTTTACCGTCGTGAAGATTAATAACGACACAACAGCAGCAAATTTCACTTTTGTGACACCTTTAACATGGTAAAGCCTCCCCCTTCACTGAAGCATTATCAGACACAAACTGACACCAAAGCCCCATGGAGTGACATTAGGACAGCTGACCAAACCGTGCTAAAATAGCTAGGTTTTAAGGAAATCTTAAAAGAGGGGAGGTGGAAGCGGGAGAGATTTAGGGAGGGGATTCCAGTGCTTAGGGTCTTTATAACTGAAGGAGGAGTTGTCAATGCTGGGGTGAAGAAAGTCATGGATGCACAAGAGGCCAGAACTGGATGAAGGCAGTGGTTTTGGTTGTGTGGCTGGAGGAGGGTACTGAGAGCCATGGAGGGGTTTGAATATAATGGTTAGAACTTTAACTCTGTAGCATTGGTGTACTGAGAGACAGTGTAGGTCAGTCAGCACAGGAGAGATGGCTGAATGGTAGGTGTGTAAATTAGGATTCAGGCAGCAGAATGAAGGGTGGAAGGTGGGAGCTGTTTTCAAATATTTTGGTCACTCTCTCCTCAAGTTTGCGAATGAGCTATCACATAGATATGAATCCATATGTTACTAAAACAACTTATTTAATGTACCAGTTTCTTTTTCATCCATTAAGCTTGTTCTTCCACTACTCACAGCCATAAAAGGACTGGGTTAGATTTGGATTTCAAAGTTTCAGGTGCCAACCTTAATAAATTAGGAGCCCAGACAAGGGCCAGGTTCCTGGAGTGCATGTTTGTCTCGGTGCTAAATGAAGCGATATGCGTCAAATGCTTGATCAGGTATTCCAAGGTTCTACAAGAGTAAGGTGAAACAACAAAAAGAAAATATGAACAAGATTATCACCATTTTACAAAAAAGTGATGATTTCCGTTTGATGTCCCATGTTAAAAAACATTTAGATGCTGCGATCACACGAATACACATATTTACCCAACAAAATATTCACAACCATGCTATTAAATATACTGATGTTACAGTGAAATAGACGCAGAAGTGTCAATGGTTCCAAGACAGATATCACTACAGTTTAAATCATACCGATTGCGTGTCAATCTGTCTAATAATGATCCCTTTCCCTTCCTTTATTTTAATTATATTTTGTTCCAATTGGTTCCTGTTGTTGGGCAGCACGGTAGCACAGTGGTTAGCACAGTTGCTTCACAGCTCCAGGGTCCCAGGTTCGATTCCCGGCTTGGGTCACTGTCTGTGTGGAGTCTGCATGTTCTCTCCATGTGTGCGTGGGTTTCCTCCGGGTGCTCCGGTTTCATCCCACAGTCCAAAGATGTGCAGGTTAGGTGGATTGGCCATGATAATTGCCCTTAGTGACCAAAAAAGGTTAGGTGGGGTTACGGGGATAGGGTGGAGGTGTGGGCTTAAGTAGGGTGCTCTTTCCAAGGGCCGGTGCAGATACGATGGGCCGAGTGGCCTCCTTCTCCACTGTAAGTTCTATGATTCTATGATAATATACACTGTTGAGGAAAAGAGCTTGAGAAATCTTCCTTCAACACACTCTTCCCTCTTTTTGTCTTCAGTTCTCTGCCTGAAGGCAGGTCTGACCCCAATTAAAGTGGAGTTGAGACCTCAATCAGAACGGCTATGATCTTACCAATTGGCAGAGCAAGCTCAAAGGGACAAATGGCCTACTCCTCAGTCCGTATTACCCACAGCGCCACAACCTCCGCCACAGGTAGGCCAAGGAAGCAGGTCCTGAATCCACTGAAGCCAGAACTCAGCCCCGTGCTGTTGGCACCAATCTGATCCACACTGGCTGTCCAGCCAACTGCCATTCCTGAGCCACAAGACCTTCACTTTTCCCTTATTTGTTACCAAATAGACCATGCTGACCTGGGTTGTGTGCTTCAAATCTGCACAATATCTTTGGGTCGGAAAAGCATCAATAAATACAAACAAACATTTTAAAAATATGATGATATCCCTTTCCCTTCCTTTATTTTAATTGTATTTTGTGTCTGCATTCTCCCATGGGGTCTATTCACCTTGGAACTATTCTGTTGCTGAGAGATTGGTTCCTGTTGTTGACTGTCTAAAAAAGGCTTAGTACACGAGAAAATACAACTACGTACGGTTCTGAATGATCACCGGATATTTGTTTGCTGCAGTACTAATTTATCAAGCCTGTTTTAATTACCTGTAATGTGGAGGAGGTAGCTCTTTGATGACATTTTGGATTCCGACCAGCTGCTCCTCCTCTGATTGAGCAGAGACGGCCTCCTGTAGTTAAAGACAACAGAACTCAGAGAAGTTTCTGTCATGATATCCATATTAACATATCATGGTGCAATCACACACACACACTGATGGACAGGTAGATGGACCAACCAACACACACACAACATCACAACCAATCACCAGTGAGAGCACACGCACTATAAAACAGGGAACACCACAGTTCCCGGTCATTCTAACAGGAGGTAGATCAGAGCACAGAGCTCACAGCGTGCCACTCAGACATAGACCATGTGCTGAGTGCCTCACTAAGATAGTGATAGGGCTGGGTCCACAGGTTAGCTGGTGAAGTACGAACCACAGCCAGAAGTTAACAGTTATTATTGTACAGAATAATAAAACAGAGTTGTGCCATCGGCAACCGTGTTGGTTCGTTTGTGTATCGGAACACCCAACACGACAGTTTCTAGAAATAAAATTGCGCCAGGGTGCCTGTCGTTGTAGACTGGGGACTGTTAATCGGTTGCTTAACTCGGAAAGTCACTGGAAATCATGTTTGATATCAGCGGTCCCCCTTAGTACTGAATCAAGCTAGTGCACTGACACCAGATCCATGCAGATCTAGTTAAAACTCTTCGAGTTACTATTGCAGACAAGTTGAACGTTATTCCATTTAGCATTGTCAAATCAGTTCCCCGGATTTTATTTGGTTTCAGAGATCATTAGTATTTAATATAAATATACACAAGCATTATTTAGTCAAGGACTATTGGAATTTCAGAGATGCTCAGTGCCAAGAGTGGTGGCAAATGCCCAAAAGTGTCTGCCAGTTTGTGCCCATCCATGTACGGGAATTTATTTTCCACTGAAGAGGTAATCAAGAATGAGGAGACATAAAGGTAGGCCAGTTATCAGAGCAACCAGGAAGTAGCTTCTCACACTAAAGTACAATAAAAACTCAGCACTCTCTCTTCCAAAAGGCAGCGGTTGCTGGGTCAACTGGAGCTTTCAAGACTGACCTGGATGGATTTGTGTTGTGCATAAGAACATAAGAATTAGGATCAGGAGTAGGCCATCTGGCCCCTCGAGCCTGCTCCACCATTCAATGAGATCATGGCTGATCTTTTGTGGACTCAGCTCCACTTTCCGGCCCGAACACCATAACCCTTAATCCCTTTATTCTTCAAAAAACTATCTATCTTTATCTTAAAAACATTTAATGAAGGAGCCTCTACTGCTTCACTGGGCAAGGAATTCCATAGATTCACAACCCTTTGGGTGAAGAAGTTCCTCCTAAATATATAAAAGGATATTATGGAGCTACGGTGGGGAAATGAGGTTGAGGTGCAGATCAACTATGGTTTAATTGAATGTTGGAGCAGGTATGATGGGCTGCCTTGTTCCTATGTTCCTAAGAATACCCCTGTGAGTGTCATGAACACTTAGCTGTGTGACTGAATTTGTGCAAGTTTATTCAAACATTTGCTTGTACATGAGCCTATGCCCATGTGTACATATGTGTGCATTTGTGCCAATGTTCTTGAAATGGGATGGGTTAGCGCACATGTGAGTAGCCTTTACAGGCATGACTGTGTGTATTTATGTATATTAACAAGTTACTTTTGAGGCAGATATTTTGAATAAATTCCTCCTCTTCTTTCTCATCTTCAGCATGATGAGAATTCTGAATGGATTGCCTTATAAGGTACAAGTACAAAGCCAACAGAAACCAAGAACAGAATATAAGGGGAAAAAGCAAAAAAAACAAAAATAGAAGGCTACACATCCAAAACAAGCCAAGGGTAACGGCACGCTGCCACCCCTGCCAACATTTAAATCCACCTATAAGCGATCTACTACACAAACCAGGTCCCTAGAATCATACTACACCAGATTTTATTGGTCTGGCCCTCAACCAAAATCACAAAGTTTAGGCTTTGGACATTTAGAGTGGGATTAAATATAATGCTGAAGCCAGGCATGCCAGTAGATGCTCCTGTTAGTTCAACTCAAATCACCTCACAAGTCAGGCACACAAGTGTCAACATATTCTAATCTATGCTGGTGGAGTGGAGCCTCCATAAAATTTACCCTGATGTGTGTTTGTGTCTTTGAGCATGGGCCTGCACTTCTCCCATCTCTGATGGAATTGAGGACAAGGAGTAATAGAATTCCCAAAGTGGACATACAGCTTCTACAATAAGTAGCCTTACTGAAAAATCAGTAAGTCAGTCATAAATCTTTCATGTTTGCTGAGGTCTTTGTCCTCCAATACTTAACATGTAATGAATCTAATTCTCTTAGATTTAGCATCGAGGCATAAATAGAAGATGCCATTTTAAGGTGAATTTTGGTGGATACCATACAAATCTCCAATTAGTCCTGTATTATCAGCGGCTGGCCTCTCAATTCTCAGAAGGAGGATTATCACACAGGGAGTTGAGCTCTTTGCTGGGACAATATGTGTCTGTGTTCCACAGTGGGTATCCAGTGCGGCACTAAGCCTTATCGACTGATCTCAGCTCGGGCATTGCTAGGTAGTACTACGATTTGTTAACATCAACAGGTTAGGAAAAGCAAATCAGCTAAGCTTGCCACCCCACCTTCCCACCACTGCTGCATGTGAACAAGACCATGGTAGTTCTGATATCCTGCAGATCCTCTGCCTTCACATCGATCAAATTCCCTGCCAGCCGATGTTCACTTACCCAAGCTGCTGGAGGATTAGCAGCCACCTGTAGGATTGAACCCCTGCACAAGTCACTGCCCTTAGGAGAAGACAATTCAAGAGACAGAAGAGGTGGATACTCACTGTGAATTTTTTGTAGAGCTCATATGTGAGAAGAGGGTTTGGCAGTTCACGGAAGTAGAGTTTGCAGAGGGAGCCCACACAGTGGATATCTTGCAGATACACTTCCTTAGTCAAGTCAGGAAGTTGCTCTGCACCAAACTCCTGCCTGTAATAGCAGGTTCAAAGCCATTATTATTTGAGGTCTTAATATTAAGGTTGCAATAATGAGATGCTGAGATGATTAGTGGACCACATTTTCAATGAAAAACACGGAAAATTACTTTCCTCACAAGTGATTACCACCAGTTCTGCCTTAAGTACAATTACACAGGGTGACAATATTTTCAATTGATGAATGAAACTGTAATGTTACAATGGATGACTTCTGAGAAACCTGGAGAAGGGCTGAAGTCCATAGTAGAGGTCACCATCACGTTTCATAAGACTAAGGAATATATTTCTTTAGCTCTCCTCAGGAAAAAAATGCCTTGACACATTAGAGGGATGAAAAGGAGAATACTGTGCAGCAAAGGAAGTGTTTTAGGTGAGGTAATCTGGGGATATGAGGCAATGTAGGTGAATGAAGCTAAACCAGGATATCATTGAATGGCAAACTAACCATGAGTGGCTAAATGTCTACCCCAGTTCCTATGTTCTTTAGAGAAAAACCTAAAGTTGAAGGGGAATGGAGCAAATATCAGAGCCAGAGGTAAGAGCTTAAAGGAGACTTTTGAAAGCAGAGGCATGGGGAAAGATGGAAGAATGTAAGATGTCTGTTAGAATTACTTTTAAAAATGGATTAATTGAATGTGGGCATCACTGATATCTCCAATCACCCTTGAATTCAGTGGCTTGTTAGACCATTTCAGAGGGCAGTTTAATCAACCACATTGCTGTGGGTCTGGTCACAGGTCGGCCAGACTGGGTAAGGACAGCAGATTTCCTTCCCTATAGGGCATTAATGAACCAGATGGATTTTTACAACAATTGATGATAGTTTCATGGTCATCTGAGATTCGTTTAATATGCCAGATTTATTAACTGAATGCAGATTCCACCAGCTGCCATGATGGGATTTGAATCTGTGTCCCCAGAGCCTGAGGAATACTAACCCAGCGACATTACCATTATGCCAGCATCTCCTCCATGTTCAGCAGAAGCAGCAATGATGCATCCAATGTCAGAGAGCCAAGGTCTGTGTGTGGTTGGAGGCAATCACAGGGTTAAGGTGAGAAAGGCTATGGAGGAATTTTAATATTGAGGAGGAGATTCTTATATTTAATCTACTGGGGCACAGAAAGCAGAGGAAGTTAAATTATGTTTAGCCAAGACTGGGCATTGGATTGTTTCTTAAGTGTGGGAGAAGTTCGAAAGATGTGCATCCCGCCTATATAGAAAATGGAAGTGGGAAGTGTAGCCACCTAAAATGGCTGATTCCCGATTAATTTGGCCAAAACCCGATATAAAATGGCTACCCGAAAAGGCTGATGGGAAAAGCAGCCAACAGGACACAAACGGACAGCTGCAGACAGAATAGCGTATTCGGCTCTGGGGAAGTCGGCCCAGATCGATACCTGCGACCATTAGCAGCACATCAACACAGACATCTGCAGTTTAATCGGCTATCCCCTGGAACAATTGCAACATATTAGCAATTGAATGCCGGGCCAGACCTCTCAGCGCCTGCAGTGGCCGAAACGAAGACAGGTGAACGACCACCCCCCGATCGAGGAATCGCCCCATTATTGGAGCATATCGAACCCAGTGATTGGGAACAAGTCCAATCACTTGGGACTCAGGGTCAAGGGCCGCCCCGAGAGGCGGAAAGCCCTGGGCCCTATAGGTTGAGGGGCCATGTTCAGATCTCTCTCTCTCTCTCCCTTCTTCTCCTGCTCGCAACCTTCGCAAGAACATCGACCAGAAACTGTAAGTTTGACTCCAGCGATCGCTACCCGATAGAGACTCCTAGCCATCGACCCGTATCAGCCTTTTGAATCCCGCAGGCCAGACCCAATTCGATAAACCATTCATTTCCCTGACCTGGTGGGCCATCCCCAAAAGTTAAGTATTGGCCAGTAGTGGTAGGTAGTGATATAGAATGTAGGATTATTGTGTAAGTATTTATTGTTGTACATAATAAATGACCGTTGATTTCAATCTTACTAAGCGGTGTGCTGACTTATTAATCATAACTCGAGCTTGAACCATGTGGCGGTATCCGAAAGATACCTGGCGACTCATGAGCAAAGGTGACATAATCAGAGCTAATAAAACTAAGGCTAATAAGAGCAACATAATTGGCGACTCAGCCGGGACCTGGTCTAGAAGTGGAAAACCACTCCGGGAGAACCCCAGAAATTTGAATAGAATCCAATTGGAAACAAAAACAAAAAAAACACACGTGTTCAAGCGGTTCTGGTTAATAATTCACAATTCGGAAGTGTGTGTATGCATGCATAACTAACAGCGTTATAAGGTAAAACTGATAGATTTTGTAGCGTCAAAACTGTCGGAAGTCGGTATTTTCGGAAATTAGCGCAAGCCGTACCCGCATCTACGACACCACCTTAGCCCCCTGTTCCAAATTTGATCATAGCAAGCAGATAAGAGAGATGGCCATGCAGGCATTGCAACGCCTCATGAACACCGAAGAATTTGCGGTCGCACCGATCAGCAGCATTAAAGTGGGACAGTGTCCCATTTGGGAAGTGGAAATTCGTAAATTTCTACAGGGCAAAGGATGGCCCGTGTGGAGCGGTTTCTGCAATAATGATGACTCAGGTCCCGGAAGTATAGGGCATACTTGGTGGGAGAACATGAGTGAAATCCATAAGAAGAGCTTAGCAAAAGCGCGCAAGCCGATGGCAATCGTGTCCTGTATGGCACAATTGCGAGGCACAGAGGAGGTCGTCAGGACGCTCCGCAAAGAAATAGAAGGCATACATCGTATGAGTAAAATTGATGTATGCGAGATGGAGAAAGAGAACCTGGAATTGAAAAGGCAGTTAGAAGCCAAGGACGAAGAGGTGGCTGATGCCAAATGGGGTCACCAGTCTTGTCTGGCGCATTTATGCAGTTTTCAATCCCAGTATGAGGAGGCTTATCAGGACACACAGCGTGCAGTCCTGGTTAAGAAAGAGACAGAGAAGCAGGTGGAGACGCTACAGAAGCAATGTAGTGATCTCAAGGCAGCCTTGAGAGCGCTCCACGCTGCAACCACGGAACAAAGGCAGAGTACCTTAGACCACACGAAGTGCCGAAAGCAAATTGCAGACCTGCAATCAATGCTTTCTGTCCAAAAAGGATTCTAAGAAACCTTTGGGGAAAGTTTAGAACAGGAAGACGGCCCTGATTGGGAAGAATTGCAGGAGACAGCGCAGAGATATGTTCAGGGAACATGTGCGCAGGGAAAGCTGCAAAGGAGGAAAGCACCCCCACCCCCCACACAGCAGGTAGTTCAGGTTCCCATGAAACCTGTAACAACCCACCGCACCGCCACAGCAGGCGAGGCGGAATTCCTATATTCCACCCCCCTCACAGTGACCCAATTACGGGACGCGTGTGCTAAAATCATACCGTTCCTCCCCGCTTCAGACCCACACCATTTCTTTGCCACCGTCAAACACCAGGCGACCATGTGCGGCCTGGATGAGAAAGAGCAAGTAAAGCTCATGGTCCTCAGCTTAGACCCATCGGTCGCAGCAGCCCTTCGTAGGAGGAGGCACCCTTGCAGAAATGCATACTGCGATTCTGGATGCGATCGGGTATAACCGGGGCGACCCCGTAAATGGCCTAAATAAGTGCAGACAGAAAAAGTCGGAACACCCCACAGCGTTCGCAGGGCGCTTGTGAATGTAGACCGTGCCCATTTGTCCGCAGACAATATGGCCAAATGGACCCGCACCCTTATCTCCCATGCATGGAAGCAGGACAGAATGCCTGTAGTAATTATGACCCCCTCGGAGGAGGCTCATAATGAGAAGTGGGTTTCAAAAGATTGTCCCGCGTTTGGGAACAGTCTGCTCACAATAAACCCGCCGCTAGAACCCCCGAGGAAAAACAAGCCGCCGCAGACGTGCAGGCAGTAAGAACCACTCTTCACAACCCCGCCTGGGTAAACGAGGGAAAGAGCAGCCCCCCAGCAAAACCGCAAGAATGCTACAATTGCGGACAGTTGAGACATTTTGCCAAAGAATGCAATGCCCCTAAAAAGCCACAGAGAGCCCAACAGACAGGCACTCTCAATAAGAAAAAGGCAGAGCCCATACATAGCGTTAGCGCCCAGTCGGATCAGACAGACTTGACCGGAACGGATTGACGGTGTACAGGCTCCCCCAGTTGGGTCTGTGATACCCTTTGGGATAGGTCAGGACGACCCGTAGTCGCAGCGAAAGTTAGGGGACAGCCGATCGAGCTTCTCTGGGACACAGGAGGGTCCCGCACCACCTTAAATTCCTCCACCCTTGGTAAGGACACGTGGCGAACTACAGCCACTATCACCCTCAGCGGCTTCACAGTCCACTCACAACAGGGACACATCACAATCCCTGTACCCATCCAAATCGGAACCATTAACACAAAACACCCCGTTGTTTTAGTCGACCTGCCCACAACAGCAGAGCACATTTTGGGGATCGACTTCATGAATTCCCACCACCTCTCTTTCGATCCAGTCAACCAGTGTGTCTGGAAGATGGCGAAATCCGCTAGAGCTCCCGCAACGCTCAATATAGGGAACTATATGAACAAAATTAGCGCCGTAGGCGAGTTTTGGTTCAATCCCATCACACTCAGCACGGACCGAAAAGGTTAGGGCAGTCCTGCAAAAAAACAGGGCGGCATTCGAGACCCACAAACATGACTGTGGATGGATGACTGGCTCCGCACAAATAACAGGACTGGACCCGAGACCCCAAAAGCAGTATGGATTCCCCCGAGAAGCAGAGGGAGAAATCCTAAAGGTTATAGAAAGTTTATTAGAGCAGGGCGTCCTAAGATCGGTAGCCTCAACTAATAATGCCCCGATTTGGCCAGTAAGGAAGCCCGACGGATCATGGCGCTTGACCATTGATTATCGGGAACTCAATAAAGTCACCCCTGTAGCAGCCCCCACCGTTGCAACAAGTCCCGAGACCATGCTGAAACAGGGACTCCATGCCCGATATTTCACGGTTTTGGAATTCAGTAATGGATTCTGGTCCATTCCATTGGCAAAGGCGTGCCAGTACAAATTTGCCTTCACTTTCAGAGCGCAGCAGTACACGTGGACATGCCTGCCACAAGGCTTCCACAACTCCCCCTCCATTTTCCACCGACAGCTGGCAAATGGACTAACAAAATTTTCTTCCCCAAATGTCTGGTACAGTATGTAGACGATCTACTACTGCAGACAGACACAAAGAAAGAGCACATTGAGCTTCTGTCCGAACTCCTGGAATTACTACATTCCATTGGCTGTAAAGTCAACCTCAAAAAGGCCCAGATATTGGAAGAAAAAGTGGTATATTTGGGTACTATTATCACACACGGCAAACGCGAGATCGAGCACAAGAGAATTGACTCGATCGCTAAATTGCCCCTTCCCCAACACGTTTCAGCCCTCCGGTCGTTTTTAGGACTGGTTGGCTACTGCCGAAACCACATTGACGGTTTCGCCAGCAAGGCAGCACCCCTCTCAGACCTCCTAAAGAAAGGAGCCCCCTGGGAATGTCTTCCGCAGCATACGGATGCTGTGGAATCATTAAAACAGGCACTCATAGCCGCCCCCGCACTACAAGTTCCAGACCCGCTTGCCCCTTACGCAATAGAGGTAGCGACCACAGACCGCACCCTTTCAGCTGTGCTCCTGGAGGAACGGCATGACCAGCTAAGACCCGTGGCTTATGCCTCCCGAATTTTAGATGCTGTGGAGCAGGGATTCTCAGCCTGTGAGAGGCACCTGCTCGCAGTTTTCTGGGCAGTCCAGTACTTTTCATACATTACCGGACTGAACCCCATCACCATTTTGACCGAGCACACCCCCACCCAACTTTTACTAGACGGACGACTTAAAGACGGTACCGTCAGCCAAATCCGCGCTGCTAGGTGGACCCTTCTCTTACAAGGACGGGACATCACAGTCAAACGGAGCAAAACACACACATACTTAGCGGACAATCTACAGTACCCCGGAACCCCCCATGAGTGTGAAATCATCTCGCCCCACCATAATACAGGTACCTTTATCGCGAAAACACCCCCCAGAAAACTGGCCACTCCATCTCAAAGCCCCCCTCACCCGGACACGTGTGATCCCATTAGGATCTATGTGGATGGATCTTCCACAGTCCTGGATGGGCAACGCATAACAGGTTGTGGGATTTATGTGGAGGACACGCAGCGACGTGCCCTCGAGGAAATCGCATTAAAATTACCCGGACACTTAGGCGCACAGGCAGCAGAGCTTGCGGCCATCGCTTACATTATAGAGTACCCAGATTCCTTCCCCAGCCCAGTGTAGCGCACAATGACTTACGAGAGAGACGAGTAGAGATGAAGTCGATGAGGCTTTATTAAGCGAGACTTGTCCCCAGCAGTTCAGCAACAGAATGGAGCGGCGGGGAGAAGCTCGGGTTCTTATACTCCGCCTTCAGGGCGGAGCCAGGAGTCAACAGTCAACCAGGACCCGGGATCTGTCAGCCAATAGAATCACGGCTTCACAGTCTCACATGACCCCTAATACATACTACCACATTCACCCCTTGTTAAAAAATGAACCCGGCGGGGTGGTGGTTTGCATGGTGGCAGGGGTTTACAAGGCTGGTCCTGGGAGGACAATTTCGGGCATGTCATTACAGTTTTAGCCCTACACTGGGCTATGTACAAGGTTTGTGAAACTATTTACAATATTAGTAAGAGAGAAAATTTTTGTTACAGTCCAACAACATTCTTGGTGTCACGCCGATGACACGAGTCGAGCGGGCGGTCTGGTCTTCCTCGTCGATCACCTCAGCCCCGGTGGTGGTGCAGGTGCTTGTTCCGGCGGTGTCGTCTCCGGGAGCCTTTCGGTGTTTGTTCCTGTTTCACTCCTGGGCGGACACGGGAGGAGGACCGATCCTCCCGGGAAGGGGGCGGTCGCGGGGTGCGCTGGTGGCAGGGAGGAGATGATCGGTGTCGGGGAGGTGTGTGTGTTGCCGGCGGGCGGCAGGTCTCGCAGGGAGACCGTGTCCTGTCGGTCGTCGGGGTACGCCACGTAGGCGTACTGCGGGTTCGCGTGGAGGAGGTGAACCCTCTCGACCAACGGGTCCGACTTGTGCGCCCGCACATGTTTCCGGAGCAAGATGGGTCCTGGGGCCGCCAGCCAGGTCGGCAGCGACGTTCCGGAGGAGGACTTCCTGGGGAAGACAAGGAGGCGCTCATGCGGCGTTTGGTTAGCGGTGGTACACAGCAGCGAACGGATGGAGTGGAGAGCGTCCGGGAGGACCTCCTGCCACCGGGAAACTGGGAGATCCCTGGACCGTAGGGCCAGTAGGACGGTCTTCCAGACCGTGCCGTTCTCCCTCTCTAGTTGCCCGTTCCCCCGGGGGTGTAGCTGGTCGTCCTGCTCGAGGCTATGCCCTTGCTGAGCAGGAACTGGCGCAGCTCGTCACTCATGAAGGAGGACCCCCTGTCGCTATGGATATATGCGGGGCAACCGAACAGTGTGAATATGGTGCCAAGGGCTTAATTGACTGTGGCCGCTGTCATGTCGGGGCAGGGGATGGCGAAGGGGAAACGGGAGTACTCGTCCACCACGTTCAGGAAGTATGTGTTGCGGTCGGTGGAGGGGAGGAGCCCTTTGAAATCCAAACTGAGGCGTTCAAAGGGGCGGGAAGCCTTGATCAGGTGCGCTCTATCCGGCCTGAAAAAGTGCGGTTTGCGGGATGGTTGCGGGACTTTATAAAATGGTAGAACCGAGTGACCCCCGGGTGGCAGAGGTCCTCGTGGAGGGCTTGGAGACGGTCTATTTGTGCGTTGGCACATGTGCCGCGGGATAGGGCATCGGACGTCTCGTTCAGCTTTCCGGGACGGTACAAGATCTCGTAGTTGAAGGTGGAGAGCTCGATCCTCCACCTTAAGATCTTGTCATTTTTAATTTTGCCCCGCTGTGCATTATCGAACATGAAGGCTACCGACCGTTGGTCGGTGAGGAGAGTGAATCTCCTGCCGGCCAGGTAATGCCTCCAATGTCGCACAGCTTCCACTATGGCTTGGGCTTCCTTTTCCACTGAGGAGTGGCGGATTTCTGAGGCGTGGAGGGTTCGGGAGAAAAAGGCCACGGGTCTGCCCGCTTGGTTAAGGGTGGCCGCCAGAGCTACGTCGGAGGCGTCGCTCTCGACCTGGAAGGGGAGGGACTCGTCGATGGCGCGCATCGTGGCCTTTGCAATATCCGCTTTGATGCGGCTGAAGGCCTGGCGAGCCTCTGTCGACAGGGGGAAGGTAGTGGTCTGTATTAGCGGGCGGGCCTTGTCTGCATACTGGGGGACCCACTGGGCGTAATATGAAAAGAACCTCAGGCAACGTTTCAGGGCTTTGGAGCAGTGGGGGAGGGGAAATTCCCTGAGGGGGCGCATGCGTTCGGGGTCGGGGCCTATTATCCCATTGCGCACTACGTATCCCAGGATGACCAACCGGTTTGTGCTAAAAACGCACTTTTCCTCGTTGTATGTGAGGTTCAAGGCGTTAGCGGTCTGGAGGAATTTTTGGAGGTTGGCGTCGTGGTCCTGCTGATCGTGGCCGCAGATGGTTACGTTGTCGAGATACGGGAACGTGGCCTGCAACCCGTGCTGGTCAACAATTCGGTCCATCTCCCGTTGGAAGACCGAGACCCCGTTTGTGACACCAAATGGGACCCTTAGGAAGTGGTATAGACGCCCGTCTGCCTCGAAGGCTGTGTACTTGCGGTCACCTGGGCGGATGGGGAGCTGGTGGTAGGCGGACTTGAGGTCCACGGTGGAGAAAACCTTACACTGGGCAATCCGATTTACCACGTCGGATATGCGGGGGAGAGGGTACGCATCTAGCTGTGTGTACCTGTTGATGGTCTGGCTATAGTCTATGACCATCCTTTGCTTTTCCCCGGTCTTTACTACTACCACCTGGGCTCTCCAGGGACTATTGCTGGCCTGGATTATGCCTTCCTTCAGCAACCGCTGGACTTCAGACCGAATAAATATCCGGTCCTGGGCGCTGTACCGTCTGCTCCTAGTGGCGACGGGTTTGCAATCCAGGGTGAGGTTTGCAAACAAGGACGGCGGTTAACCTTGAGAGTTGCGAGGCCGTAGATAGTGAGTGGGGGTATTGGGCCGCCGAATTGAAATGTTAGGCTCTGCAGGTTACACTGGAAATCTAATCCCAGTAATGTGGGCGCACAGAGTTGGGGAAGGACGTTTTTAAACTCCCTCCCTTGCACCGTTAGGTTCGCGATGCAGAACCCTTTGATCTCTACGGAGTGGGATCCTGCAGCTAGGGAAATCTTTTGCGTACTTGGATGGATGGTCAGAAAACAGCGTCTTATCGTGTCGGGGTGAATGAAACTTTCGGTGCTCCCGGAGTCGATCAGGCATGATGTCTCGTGTCCGTTGATCAGCACCGTTGTTGTCGTCGTCTGGAGTGTCCTGGGCCGTGATTGATCCAGCGTCACCAAAGCCAGTCATGGTCGTAGTGTCTCGGCGTCTTCTTCGGACCCCGTGAAGCTGTCGATGCTGGGGTCCTTTGTTGTCATCCAAGATGGCGGCGTCCATGAATCGCACGCGGCCAGGGGTGGACAAAATGGCCGCCCCATGGATCGCACGTGGTCGGGGGTGGACAAAATGGCCACCCCCATGAATCGCACGTGGCTGGGGAGTCACAAGATGGCGGCGCCCATCCTCCCCTCGTGGTGCCCGGGACCCAAAATGGCGGCGCCCGCGGGTCGCACATGGGGCGCTGGGGGGGGGTTGGGGAGCGTTTGGGATGCGCTGGGCTCGTTCTTCTCCGGGGATTGCGGCGACCCCCCGGGACCGGCACACAGCCGCGTAAAGGCCCTTCTTGCCGCAGCTTTTGCAAATAGCTGCGCGAGCCGGGCAGCGTGCCGGGGGTGTTTCGCTTGCCCTCAGAAATAGCAGCGGGCCCCCCCGGGATGATCTGGCGCTTTAACCGCGCAAGCCTGTGAGGGAGGGGGGGGGGGGGTTTGTCGCGACGGGGGTCCACGGAGCCCAAGGGGCTGCCGCGCGGTCGGGGCCGTAGGCGCGGGCATTTTGCGAGGCCACATCTAGGGAAGCTGCAATGGCCCGTGCCTCTGAGAGTCCTAGCGTCTCTCTTTCTAAAAGTCTTTGGCGGATTTGGGGAGAGTTCATACCTGCCACAAACGCATCGCGAATTAGCATGTCCGTGTGTTCAATTGCGTTCACCGGCGGGCAGCTGCAGCCCCGTCCCAAAATTAGCAGCGCGGCGTAGAATTCCTCTAACGATTCTCTGGGACTTTGCCGTCTCGTTGCGAGTTGGTAGCGTGCGTAGACCTGGTTCACGGGGCGAACGTAGATGCTCTTCAGTGCTGCGAGCGCCGTCGGGAAATCCTCTGCGTCTTCTATGAGAGGGTAAATTTCCGGGCTTACCCTCGAATGCAGGACCTGCATTTCCTGGTCTTCTGTGATCCGGCCGGGGGCTGTTCGGAGGTAGCCTTCAAAACATGCTTGCCAGTGTTTAAAAACTGCTGCCGAGTTCACTGCGTGGGGGCTGATCCGCAGGCATTCCGGGGCGATCCGGAGCTCCATAGTCCTTTAAGCTCCCTTAATAAATTGTAGCGCACAATGACTTACGAGAGAGATGAGTAGAGATGAAGTCGATGAGGCTTTATTAAGCGAGACTTGTCCCCAGCAGTTCAGCAACAGAATGGAGCGGCGGGGAGAAGCTCGGGTTCTTATACTCCGCCTTCAGGGCGGAGCCAGGAGTCAACAGCCAACCAGGACCCAGGATCTGTCAGCCAATAGCATCACGGCTTCACAGTCCCACATGACCCCTAATACATACTACCACACCCAGCAGACATATATTCAGACAGTCTATACGTTTGCAACAGCCTCACCGAATTTCTGCCTCTCTGGGAAACAAGAGGATTTGTTTCCGCGGATGGGAAACCCCTCCCCTCAGCCCCATTACTCCGCCATATTTTGCAAAAAGCCAAGGACAGGACTTTTGGCATTATAAAAGTCCGCAGCCACCATCATTCCTCCCCCCCTGGAAATGTAAAAGCCGACGCACTGGCTAAGGCAGGATCCAGGCATGGGTACTTTTGGAAGCCCCCCGAAAGCGCCCCAGTGAGTGCGCCAGTGAGTGCAGTTCAAGTCACGCAGACTAGGATCGAAGATCTAGTAGAGGCCCAGAAGCAGGATAGCGCTCTCACTGAGATCGTGAAAGGGAAGTTTCCAGCCCCATATGAGAGGTACAGAAATACGATAACCACACATGACGGTATGGTGTTGAAAGACACCCTTTATGTAGTTCCGAAGCAGGATAGGAACCAATTAATCTGTTTATTCCATGATGGTCATGGTCACCAGGGAATCGATCCCACCGCAGCCCACCTCAAACAGCTTTGTTGGTGGCCAAATCTCAAAGAGGATGTATCCCATTACATTGAGAATTGCCTCATCTGCGCACAGAACAACCCAGATAGATATGTCAAAAAGGCACAACTCAGCCACACCAGACCCGATAACAGCCCCTGGACTAACCTCCAGATCGATTTTATAGATCCATTGCCCCCTTGCAGGAATGGCTATAAATATGTTCTGGTGGTCATAGACACATTTACAAAGTGGGTGGAAGCATTTCCAGCCCGCACCAACACCGCGGAAACCACAGCCAAGATCCTAACCCACCACATCTTTACAAGATGGAGACTCCCCCGCAGTATTGAATCGGACCAAGATTCTCACTTTACGGGACGGGTCATGCAGAACGTCCTCACGATATTTGGCATAACCCAAAAATTTCACATTGCGTACCACCCACAGTCGAGTGGTATAGTGGAGCGCATGAATCGGACCCTAAAAACCACCCTTAGAAAAATGGTCCAGCAGAACAACACCACTTGGGACTCAGTCCTCCCGTTTGCGCTGATGTTTTTGCGTAATACTGTTTCCACCTCCACAGGTTACACGCCACACACCCTCATGACCGGACGCCCCATGAAAGGGACAGAGTACTTTTTAGGTTTAGACCTGACCAGCCCTGAAGCTACGGCCCTCACCCACGAGAAAGCCGTTAAGCAATTCGTTGCGAATGTAAAAACGGCTCAGTTAGCAGCCGCTGTTAAACTGGGCACTAAAAGAAAATAGAGCAAGGCCTGTTTTGATAAGGCAGTACATGCAACGGAGTATAATATAGGACAACAAGTGATGTTGTCTGTGTATAACCCCAGCACATTTCTGTCTCCGAAATACTCGGGTCCGTACTCCATTACGGATAAAGTAAGCCCATCGGTATATAAAATCAAATACCCAAATGGTAAGACTGTGTGGTTTCACATAAACCAGTTAAAGGCTTATGGAGCACAATCAAACCATGCCCACCACGTCATGCTTGACGCAGCAGACCAAACCCCGCCCACAGCCAACGTAACCACACCAACCCCCGCCACGTCCAGCCCAGACACGGACTCGCCCCCGACTCCACCCCCAAAATCTCCACTCCGCCCCGGAACGCCCACAGACTGCATCAGCAGAGACAGCGACTGTGACTCGGACGATAGCCACAGCACGCCTCCTTACTATCCTCATACAACAGGACCCACACCCAGCGACTCCGAGTTTGACTCCAGTGATCCCTTCCTGATCACTTTCCTAAACAAACCACACCACCAACCACCGAACCATACGGACGACCCCGACTTTGTCCCCACACAACTCGACGAACCCATTGGCACCGCGACAACTCCTACAGACTCGCCCGCAACGACGAAAGCAACCCCAACTCACACCACGCAGCCCTCTCAACATTAATTCACTCCAGAGTTTGGCATCCGGGAGAAGGGGACGACCTCGAGTCGGACCCCCAATCCGCCAACCCCTTTGCGACCCTGTGTCCACATGATGATTTAAAGGAGACACTTGGGGAAAAGTGTTGTCCTTCCTGATGGAACCTGCAGGATGTTTTATGTTGTTTGTATGTTTTGTTTAAGTGTTGTTCGTCCGACAGGAGAATGTTTCTCACCGTCACACACCCACCGCGGCCAGACGCTTGTTCAGCGGTACCAACTTGTCCACAGATACCTGGTCAACAGACCAAACGCTTGTTCAGCGGAACTAGCTTATCTGCAGATACCTGGTCAGCAGACCACACGCTCGTTCAGAGGAACTAGCTTTTCAGCTGGTACTGGTTCGGGTACCAGACACCCGTTCTGATTCGAGGGTAGAATCACAGCAGCAACCCCACCATGATAACTACATTTTTGCCCGTTCTTGTCGGTTGCTCAGGCAGTGGAGAAACGGCATGAGACCCGCCCTGCCTGGGGACCCCCCCGCTGGTCAAAAACGCTAGGGTAGGGGAGATACGGTATTGGTAGCCATCCTACCCAGGGACTCCATCCAAATCTTACCCGTCGTGGCCCATACGAACCTCATTCGACCTTTTCCTTTCAAAACAGTTTTATTTATTTAGGCGACCTTTGGGTTGCTGCCTCATGCTATTTACATCCAGGAACATTTGGATGATCAACTTAGCACTGGTCCACCATTGGGAAATGTGCCGTGTCCTAACATTTGTTTTGAAAAAAAAAATGGGGGGGGGGGGGAGTCACATATAGTGACTAATTATAATTGGCCCCGAAGGACAGACACACTAACATACCGGATATTGTACCAAGGTAGTTACAGATACTATGCTTGCTTTACAGAACTCCAGAAGCTCCAGGACCGGAGAAAAACAGAGAACACAAAGAAAGACAAAGAAAGAGGACAGCCATGAGGACTTCGTTCATCGTGCTCAACATATTTCTTATGAACACTTGGTTGCGCAGGAACGCTGACCCCATTACTTCAAACCCCCCTGCTGTTAATGTTTCACTGCCCCGCAGTACCCAGAGCCCAGTCACCAGCCACGCTGCATTATCCTGGTGTGCCAAGTTCATAACCTGGTACTCCCTGTCCTACGTGATCGAAGCACTGTTAGCGTTGGCGATACTCTGCTGTGCAGTGCAGACTATGCACCTCCGCAAATGGAGAAGGAGAGCGTACCGCGCTCGAACCCCGGTACATCGGATCCGATCCCCTATATTTGGTTACGACCAGACCCCAGACCCCCGCGACCTATAAAACCATAATAATAAAACATGCACTTGCGTTTTTCTGTAAATAGAAAAATGTACAAAACCCCAGTAACAGAAAATGTATGATCCTGCGCTTGACTGCCAAGCCAGGAAAGAGTATATTGAATGTTATAATTGTTGTTGTATGTTTTAGAGAGATAGGATGATGCAATGCTTGATGAGTGTATTTAGGTAAAATTAGAGGTTCCAAGTTTTTATTGTTGTAGATGCATGCCCCTGCCTGACATAGCGCCCTCAAGAATTGTTTAGGTAAATTTTTGTGCATAGCTAGGGTCAGAGTAGTGGCCATGTAGGAGGTATCCCCCTGGCCAGGGAACAGAAAGGACAAAATTTATGTGATCCTTCACGCTTCGCGTTAGGATCACAAGGAGGAACTGTAGCCACCTAAAATGGCTGATTCCTGATTAATTTGGCCAAAACCCGATATAAAATGGCTAACCGAAAAGGCTGATGGGAAAAGCAGCCAACAGGACACAAACGGACAGCTGCAGACAGAATAGCGTATTCGGCTCTGGGGAAGTCGGCCCAGATCGATACCTGCGACTATTAGCAGCACATCAACACAGACATCTGCAGTTTAATCGGCTTACCCGGGAACAATTGCAACATATTAGCAATTGAATGCCGGGCCAGACCTCTCGGCGCCTGCAGTGGCCGAAACAAAGACAGGTGAACGACCACCCCCCGATTGAGGAATCGCCCCATTATTGGAGCATATCGAACCCAGTGATTGGGAACAAGTCCAATCACTTGGGACTCAGGGTCAAGGGCCGCCCCGAGAGGCAGGAAGCCCCTGGGCCCTATAAATTGAGGGGCCAAGTTCAGATCTCTCTCTCTCTCTCTTCTTCTCCTGCTCGCAACCTTCGCAAGAACATCGACCAGAAACCGTAAGTTTGACTCCAGCGATCGCTACCCGATAGAGACTCCTAGCCATCGACCCGTATCAGCCCTTTGAATCCCGCAGGCCAGACCCAATTCGATAAAACATTTGTTTCCCTGACCTGGTGGGCCATCCCCAAAAGTTAAGTATTGGCCAGTAGTGGTAGGTAGTGATATAGAAAGTAGGATTATTGTGTAAGTATTTATTGCTGTACATAATAAATGACCGTTGATTTCAAACTTACAAAGCGGTGTGCTGACTTTTTAATCATAACTCGAGCTTGAACCACGTGGCGGTATCCGAAAGATACCTGGCGACTCATGAGCAAAGGTGACATAATCAGAGCTAATAAAACTAAGGCTAATAAGAGCAAAATAATACCAAGATGAAAAGACAATCCTCAAGGTGATAAAGCCATGGATTAGGGTCGCAGGATGAGATAGGAATGGTGGTGCCAATAGTTTCCAGATTTAAAGAAGTGGCCTTGATAAACCAATGGTAGGGAACGGGAAGGACATTTTAGGGTTGAACAGAAAATGAAGACTTTGGGCCTGTGAGGAAAGCCTGAGAGATTAGTGAAGTTCAGGCCAGTACCACATGAGTGGCGGTGGGAGAGGAAGTCTTGGCTTCTGTTTAACAACACTGAGTTGTCGAAAATTTGAACTCACATTAATTTTTAATGTTAAATAACCAGCTGTAGAGGGTAACAAAAGCAGTAGAATTGGTCATGGAGGTAAGAGAGATAGCTTCCAGCTGATGAAGCCCAAAGCTGGAGCCTCAGGAGTGAAGCAAGATACCATACGGGAAAGGGTGAGGGTTGGCAAGTTAACAGAACATTTGATTTATTTAATTTCCTTAATAAAAAGATTGCCAGACATATGGTTTTCTCTGGTTTGATTAAGGAGGGAACGTGCTTTTCCAAAACGTTTATTGGGCCTGATTTTAATACATTTAAACCTATTCACTTGCACAGAGTTGACATTGGGCTTAAAGAAAATGTACATTTTTACAGGCCGACTTGTGGGAGGTTGATGATGTGGAAAGGAACATTTCCTACTGTGAGCACCTCCTGACAGCATTGGCATTCACAGGCACAGCCTAGCATTTTGGAGCAATAAACTGCTTCTGTTCACCCAAAGATTGTCCTCACTCTGAAACCCAGATGAACATTCCTCCCGGTATCAAATGTTCAAATTTCAATCCTTACTGCCTGGTTAGGTTTAGTTATGTGTGTTTATCAGGGGTGGAGTGTTCTTGTGAAGAAAGACTGTAAATGTTAGGGCTTAGAGCTGAGGTCATCTGATACAGGTCTTCGAGTTTAAGAAGCACATATAAGGCGCAATCTGGAACCAAGCTAAAATTGATCAACAATTTCAAAACAGCTGATTCAGCCTCAAAAAAGCTTATGCCCAGCATATGAAAACAAATAAATAGACTGTATTTTAGAGCCTTGGGCTGTTTTACCACATTAAAGATGCTACATAAATGCATAATGTTTTACATTTCCCCTCATGTAAGAAACGCAGCAGTGCGGGGGCAGGGTGTGTGAGGGTGCAGATGATTCTTCTCCAGAACTTGGGGTGGAATCCCGGGCTACTCAATGACTCCTTTCACTTAAGGCCCTACTGGGCCCCACATAGAAACCTATATAGAAATCCTACAGTGCAGAAAGAGGCCATTTGGCCCATCGAGTCTGTACCGACCCTCCGAAAGAGCACTCCACAAAGGTCCGATCCTCGTAACCCTAGAACCCCACCCCACCTAACCTTTGGACACTCAGGGGCAATGTGAGCATGGCCAATCTGCCTAACCTGAACATCTTTGGAATGTGGGAGGAAACCGGAACACCCGAAGGAAACAGACGCAGACATGGGGAGAATGAGCAAATGCTACACAGACAGTTACCCAAGGTTGGAATTGAACCCGGGTCCCTGGCGCTGTGAGACAGCAGTGCACAATAAAGATGCCATCGTGCCGCCCTTGGTCCAATGGAATTGGAAGTTTAATTCAGAGCCAGCTTACTGTTTCATACATAGGGCAGTCTTCTTCAGTGTCTATCTCAGTAAGAGTCTTTATCGATCGGTTCGAAGATGACAGCCTACAGTGAGACTGCTTCACAGCAGAGTCACATTACTACGGCAAGCCAGATCCAACATGTAGTACTATTGCATTTCAAAACCCACTCTGTTCCAGTCCTGTTCTAACCTTCATGAGACCTATGTGGAGGGACCAAATAGCCTCCCCGTAAGCCTTGTGGAATACGAGCTCCCTTGCTGAGGGGTGGGGGGCCCATGGTTCGCAGTTGTCGCTGCTAACCATTTGGAGCATGGCCACTGATGCTCGATCAATTTCTCCAGGAGCGTGATTGGAGACAATTGAAGGCTTTATTACACTAGATGTTTCCCCCAGCAGCGCAGGTACAGAAGGCAGCTGCTGGGGAGACACGGGCTCTTATACTCCGCCTTACTGGGCGGAACCAGCAGGCACGCTTAACCAATGAAAATAGTACCTCCTACACTAATGGTCTTACACCATTACAGTAATACCTCGAATACCGACTACCACATTCACCCCGTTAAAAAAAGAGTCCGGCGGGAGTGGTGGCCTCGCATTACACAGTGGTGGAGGTTAAGGTTATGGAGGTACCCGGTTTACATCAGTACAGTGGTTTTGCCTCGTTACATCGCAACTATTTACAAAATTTATTGACAGTTCAGAATGAAGCAATTAGTCGATCGGGGGCCCTGGTCATCCTCTGCGATCGTTGTAGCTTCGATGGTGATGCAGGCGCCGGCTCGGGCATCTGTGGCTCCGGGAGCGTGGCTTTGGCTCCTTGGGCAGCTCCATCACCCGAGACGGGACCGGTGGGAGGACCGAGCCACCTGGGAAGGGGGCGGTTGTGGGGTGCGCCGGTGGGAGGGAGGGTGGGATTGGTGGTGGGGGTGTGTGTGGGGATCCAGCGGGCGCCAGGTCCCGTAGGGAGACAGGATCCTGTCGGCCGTCGGGGCACTGAGAGTTAGGAAGAGGAGATGGACCCTCTCGACCAATGGGTCCGACTTGTGTGCCCACACGTGTTTGCGGAGCAGGATGGGTCCAGGGGCTGCCAGCCAGGTTGGGAGTGAAGCCCCGGAGGAGGACTTCCTAGGGAAGACAATGAAACGTTCGTGAGGTGTTTGGTTGGTCGTGGTACACAGCAATGACCGGATGGAGTGGAGGGCCTCCGGGAGGACCTCCTGCCAGCGGGAGACTGGGAGATAGGGCCAGTAGGACGGTCTTCCAGACCATTCCGTTCTCCCACTCTACCTGTCCGTTTCCCCGGGGGTTGTAACTGGTCATCCTGCTCGAGGCAATGCCCTTGCTGAGCAGGAATTGACGCAGTTCGTCGCTCATAAAGGAGAACCCCCTATCGCTGTGTATGTAGGCGGGGAAACCGAACAGCGTAAAGATACTGTGGAGGGCTTTTATGACGGTGGCTGCGATCATGTCGGGACAGGAAATGGCGAATGGGAACCGGAAGTACTCGTCAATCACGTTCAGGAAGTACGTGTTGCATTCGGTGGAGGGGAGGGGCCCTTTGAAGTCCATACTGAGGCGTTCAAAGGGACAGGAAGATTTTATCAGGTGCGCTTTCTCTGGCCTGTAGAAGTGCGGCTTGCACTCCGCGCAGATTTGTTAGTTCCTGGTGGCTGTCCTGACCTCCTCGATGGAGTAGGGCAGGTTGCGGGTTTTAATGAAATGGAAGAATCGAGTGACCCCCGGGTGGCAGTGGTCCTCGTGGAGGGCTCGGAGGCGGTCCACTTGTGCGTTGGCACATGTGCCGTGGGATAGGGCATCAGGAGGCTCGTTTAGCTTCCCGGGACGATATAAGATCTCATAGTTGTAGGTGGAGAGTTCGATCCTCAACAACAAGATCTTGTTGTTCTTTATCTTGCCCTGCTGTGCATTATCGAACATGAAGGCCACCGACCGTTGGTCCGTGAGGAGAGTGAATCTTCTGCCGGCCAGGTAATGCCTCCAATGCCGCACAGCTTCTACTATGGCCTGGGCCTCCTTTTCAACTGAGGAATGGCGGATTTCTGAAGCGTGAAGGGTGCGTGAGAAGAAGGCTGAAGTGTTGGGTGCTCTGAGGTACAGACGAACCAGCACGTTTGCGATTGGTACAACGCAGTTTTATTCCATTTAACTATTTATACATCAGACTTGGTACTCAGCTCATTGTGACGGTGTGAGTGTCTTGCTATGAGGTCCTGGCCCTGTGCTGTCTCCAAATGGACTGACCAGGAAGTGTCGTGTTTCTTGTCTTATACTGTGTCTGCTCTTGTCTGTGATTGGCTGTCGTGTTATGTGTGCTAATTGGTCCGTTGGTCTGTCTGTCATTGTGTATGTGTTATGTTTGAATATCATGACAAAGGCCACGGGTCTGCCCGCTTGGTTGAGGGTGGCTGACAGAGCTATGTCGGACACGTCGCTCTCGACTTGGAAGGGGAGGGACTCGTCGATGTCACGCTTTGATGCGGCTGAAGGCCTGGAGGGCCTCTGTCGACAGAGGAAAAACCGTGGATTGGATTAGCGGGCGGGCTTTGTCTGCATAGCTGGGGACCCACTGGGCATCATAAGAGAAAAGTCCCAGGCAGCGTTTCAGGGCCTTGGAGCAGTGAGGGAGGGGGAACTACATGAGGCGGCGCATGGGTTCAGGGTCTGGGCCTATAACTCCATCATGCACTACGTAGCCTAGGACGGCTAGACGATCGGTGCTGAACACGCATTTATCCTTGTTGTCTGTGAGATTAAGGATTTTTGCGGTTTGAAGGTATTTTCGGAGGTTGGTGTCGTGGTCCTGCTGGTCGGGGCCGCAGATGGTGACATTATCGAGGTACGGAAACGTGGCCCGCAAACCGTACCGGTCAACCATTCGGTCCATCTCTCGTTGGAAGACCGAGACTCCATTAGGACACCGAAGGGAACACTTAGGAAGTGGTAGAGCCACCCATCTGCTTCGAAAGCAGTGTATTTGCGGTCGCTAGGACGGATGGGGAGCTGGTGGTAGGCGGACTTTAGATCCACCGTGGAAAAGACCTTGTATTGTGCGATCCTGTTGACCAGATCGGATATGCGGTGGAGAGGGTACGCGTCAAGCTGCGTATACCTGTTTGTGGTCTGGCTATAATCGATGACCATCCTATGCTTCTCCCCGGTCTTTACAACCACTACTTGAGCTCTCCAGGGACTGTTGCTAGCCTCAATGACACCTTCCCTCAGTAATCGCTGGACCTCCGACCAAATAAAGTTCCGGTCCTGGGCACTGTACCGTCTGCTCCCGGTGGCGACGGGTTTGCAATCCGGGGTGAGGTTCACAAACAGGGAAGGCGGATCGACCTTGAAGGTTGCGAGGCTGCAGACAGTGAGGGGGGTATAGGGCTGCCGAATTTAAAGGTTAAGCTTTGGAGGTTGCATTGAAAATCTAACTCTAGGAGTGTGGCAGCGCAGAGGTGGGGAAGGACATAGGGCCGGTAATTTTTAAACTCCCTTCCCTGGACCATGAGGTTCGCTATGCAGAACCCCTTGATTTCCACTGAATGAGACCTGGAGGCCAAGGAGATTTTTTGGTTAACTGGGTGAACGGGGAGAGAACAGTGCCTTACCGTGTTGGGGTGTATGAAGCTCTCTGTGCTCCCAGAGTCGATCAGATAGGATGTTTCATGCCCATTGATGAGCACGGTCGTCGTTGCAGTCGAGAGTGTTCGGGGCCGATACTGGTCCAGGGTCACCGAGGCTAGTCGTGGCAGAAGTTGGATGTTCTCCTCGGGTGGTGTGTGGGTCATCCGAGTCGGGGTCCTGAGAGTCCAGCCAAGATGGCGGTGCCCACTAGTCGCACATGGCTGGGGGTGCACAAGGTGGCGGCGCCCATCCATCACACGTGGTGTCCGAGAGACAAGGTGGTGGCGCCCGGAGGCTACACGTGGCCCTGAAGGAGGAAGATGGCGGTGCCCGCTGGCCGCATATGACCCGTGGAGAGGGTTGTGGTGGCGGTCCCGATTCGCCTCCGGAAACCGCAGCGACCGCCCGGGCCTGGCATACCGCCACGAAATGGCCCTTTTTGCCGCATCCTTTGCAGAGAGATGAGCCGGCCGGACAGTGTTGTCAGGGGTGCTTGGCTTGCCTGCAAAAATAGCAGCGGTGCCCCCCGGGGTTGCCTGGCATTCTCGCAGCACAAGCTTGTGGGGGGATGGGGGATGCATCGGAGTCGGTCGCGGGGGCGTTCCACGCTGCCCAAGGGGCTGCCGCTCGGTCGGGGACGTAAGCGTGGGCGTTTCGGGAGGCCGCATTCAGGGAGCTAGCAAGTGCCCATGCCTCTTTGAGGCCTAGTATCTCTTTCTCCAGCAATCGCTGGCGGATTTGGGAGGACAGCATACCTGCAACAAATGCGGCCCGGATCAAAAAGTATTGTGTGATCGCTGGCCGAAACTTGCGGGCAGTTACAGTTCCTCCCCCAGGAGCGCACGGTAGAACTCCTCCAGCGATTCCCCAGGGATTTGTCGCCTCGTCGCTAGTAGATGTCGGGCGTAGACCTGGTTTACAGGGCTAATATAGTGTCCTTTCAGCAGATTCATTGCGGCCTCGAAATCGTCCGCGTCCTCGATGAGAGTGTAGATCTCTGGGCTCACCCTCATGTGCAGAACTTGCATTTTCTGGTCCTCCGTGGGTGTAATTGTGGCCATCCTGAGATATCCATTGAAACACGCCAGCTAGTGCTTGAAGGTAGCCGCTGAGTTTGCCGCGTGGGGGCTGAGTTGCAGACACTCCGGTTTGATTCGAAGCTCCATTCTTTAAAATCTAGTGTAATAAATTGATGCTCCATCAATAACTCCAGAAGCGAGATTGGAGACAATTGAAGGCTTTATTACATTAGATGTTTCCCCCAGCAGCGCAGGTACAGAAGGCAGTTGCTGGGGAGACACAGACTCTTATACTCCGCCTTACTGGGCGGAACCAGCAGGCAGGCTTAACCAATGAAAACCGTACCTCCTACACCAATGGTCTTACAGCATTACAGGGTACCATAATACCTCTCATACCGACTACCACAGCCACCTCCTCTCTTTGTACCGGAATAAGGTTTGCAACATTTCAAATATGCTGCTCTTTGGACGACTTGATGCTTTCAATGCGAGCGTGGAGGGCTAGCCGCAATACGCAGAACGTATGCGTTATTTCTATAAGGCTCACGTTATAGTCGGAGATGAGCGACAACGATGATCTTTCTGACCGCCGTGGGGCTCTCATGTACCCTGCAGTCCCCCACTCCACGACATTCAAAGAGCTGGTGACCCTTCTGTCATAGTAAGTGCTACCATTTCAATGGGGTTGAGAGGACCTCAGGGGTGTCTATTAATGAGTTCTTGATACACTTAAGAAAATTAGCAGAATTCTACGATTATCGCCCATCCCTTCCCGAGATGCTGCAGAACAGACTAATATGTGTAGTGAACAACATGGCGACCCAGCGGAAGTTGTTGGCAGAACCGTTGTTGGGCCTCAAAAATAACGTAGAGATCTCCCTTTCACCAGAAAGTGCGGAGAAGGGAGCCCAGGAACTCCAGGGGACATCAAGGATGGAGGTCAACAGCATGGGGCGAGCACCCTCCCAGCGTACAGTGCCTCCTGGTACTCCACCCTGGCCCATGCACCACTGAGGCCAAGTCGATAGGACTAGGGCTGCGAAAGTCGGACAGCACTCCTCCCCTGAGTCGGGAGAGGGCGACCACAGACGATGTACCACTTGTGGTCGGAGCAGCTGCAGGGAAACAAAACCCCAGGACACCTAGCCGACATGCCGCCATGCCCGAGGCAGCCACGAGGAGAATGTGCAAACTCCACACAGCCAGTTATCCGAGGTTGGAATCGAACCCGGTTCCCTGGCGCTGTGAGGCAGCAGTGCTCACCACTGTCCACCATGCTGTCCTTGCTCTTGTTTCGTGGCTCTTTTGACCAAGACATCGTCCAAATAAACCGCCAAGCGTGGCAGCCCTCACAAGATGTCTTCCATGATGTGTTGAAAAATAGCTCAAGCCAACGACACTCCAAATGGCAGACTTGTAAACTCGTAAAAGCTTCTGTGTGTATTCATATGACAAAATGTCTCGACTCTGGGTCCAATTCAAGCGGGTGATATGCGTGGCTCAATGAATGTCCTCCAGCCAATTTCGAGTACAAATCTTCAATTCATGGCATCAGATACCACTCCAAAGGGGAGGCCTTATTCATGGTCAACTTATAGTCGTCACACAGTCGAACTGTTTTATCTAGCTTAAGTACAAGGACTACCGGCAGTGCCCAATCGGAAAACCGTACCGCCAAAATGGTCCCTGTCGTGTTGGGTGTTCCGATACACAAACGAACCAACATGGTTGTAGATGGTACAACTCTGTTTTATTATTCTGTACAATAATAACTATTAACTTCTGGCTGTGGTTCGTACTTTACCAGCTAACCTGTGGACCCAGCCCTAGCACTATCTTAGTGAGGCACTCAGCACATGGTGTATGTCTGAGTGGCACACTGTGAGCTCTGTGCTCTGAGCCATCTCCTGGTAGAATGAGCGGGAACTGTGGTGTTCCCTGTTTTATAGTGCGTGTGCTCTCACTGGTGATTGGCTGTGATGTTGTGTGTGTGTTGGTTGGTCCATCTACCTGTCCATCAGTGTGTGTGTGTGATTGCACCATGATATGTTAATGTGGATATCATGACAATCCCGAGGCCTTCTCGATGGTCGAGCTCCATCTCGAGGGCCATGGTGACCATTTTGGTGAGGCCGAATTGTTGCCTCATTTGGTACTACGTTCGGAGCGTGGCTACTACCACTAGTCAAAGGCCTTTTTCTGCATTCAGGGAGATGATCACTTCTGATGTTCTCTCCCTAGATGGGGTCATTATCATGTTCGGCAGGTGCCTGATGATAAATGTCAGCGGCCTGCCCTTGACAAAGCCTGTCTGGTCCTCCGTGACTAGCTCTGGCACGCTGTTCTCCAGTCGCCTCATCTGGGCTTTCACCAGGATCTTTGTGTCCGCATTAAGGAGTGAGATGGGCCTGTAGGACCCGCACTCTATCGGGCCTTTGCCCTTTTTGGGTCTCAGTGATATTGACGCTTGGGCCAGTGTTGGTGGCAGGGTGCCCCTTACTAGCAAGTCTGTGAACATCTCCCGTAAGTGCGGGGTCAGTGCTGATGCAGACTTTTTCCAGATATCCATCGGGAATCCATCTGGTCTCTGCGCCTTCTCCATCTGCATGGAGTTGATACTTTCCATGACTTCCCTCAGTTCGAGTGGTGCTTCCTGGCCCTGTCTCTTACCTTCCCCATGACTGACTTGTCCAGTCCGTCGAGGAACTGCTTAATCTCCGAGTCCCCCTCTGGGGTTTGGAGGGATACAGTCCTCAGTAGAAGGTTGCGAAGGCTTCGTTGATCTTTTCTGTTGCCTGTCTCTGCTCTCCTTGAATGCGATAATTTCCCCCTTATCCCATGTCAAGCCTCCGTGGGGGTAATGAGCCCGGCCTGTCTCCAGGTTCACATCCCTGTAGTGTGGACCGAGGTCAGCGATCGACAGATCTTTTAATGGGCCGACGGTTCAGGACCTGCCTCTGCCTCACGCTCCCCGATATTAGTGGGACAGTGCGGCGGAATGAGGAGCAGCAGGGGCGTAGCCCAGTCAGGCGAGTTCAGATATGGCAGCTCAGACCAGGTGACGTTCGGAACTTTAGCGATGGCACCAAGTGGGTTTCTGGGATGGTGGTGCAGCAAACAGGGCCAATCTCCTACCAGGTGCGGCTGTAAGAGCGGACAATGAAGAAGCATATAGACCACCTCATGGACAGGAGACCACAGCCACACCCCTCCAGAGGAGCCGCTTCTAAACACATCGCTCCGACCCAAGCAAGCTTTGGGGCGTCGGATATGGATATGTAGACCCAGATATTGGAGGCTTCTGAAAGTGAGCAGGACGGGGAACAGCTACCAATGGTGATCCCCCCCACCCCCCAGGCGGTCGGCAAGATAACATCGTTCTCTGGCCCCCTGATCTGGCCCCGCAGACGCTGGCAGTGCAGCCACGGGGAAGAAGATCAGGCGTCCTCCTGCTCCACCTTCCTCAGACGAATCTTAAGACTTGGAGAGGGGGTGGGGGGACCAATTAGCCTCCCTGTCAGCCTCGTGGAATACATAAGTTCCCTCGCTGAGGGGAGGGGGAGGGGGGCCAACAATGAGATAATTGAATACAGCCATAAAACCTGGCCCAGAAAGGAGACTGGGCAGAGAAGTCCTGGCTGGGACCTGGATAGTGACCTGTAAATCGTTTGCTTGATCAATAATTATATTTCCAACAATGGCTGCCAACCCACCTCTGCAGCATTTTCAGGACTGCCATTGGAGCAGCATGGTGTTACTCTGATTGTCTGCTATCAGGGTTGGTACCTCTGGATTTCTACAGAACCATTACCAATTCTCTCTTATCCCAATAACATACAAATATCGGAAATACTCAGCAGGTCAGGCAGCAGCTGAAACAGGTCAAGGTGACTTCTCATCACAGTACTGTTGTCCTCACACTAGCTAAAATAATCATTTTTATACAATGAAAGGAGAGATAATCCTACTGATGAGTGAATGGGAGCTACAACAAGAGGCCTACCTATGAAGTATTGCTGTTATAGTTTGTTTTTAATCCATTCCCTATCATGTTGCATCATATCCTCTACTAAGTCACAAAGCAGCCAAGTGAAACGGAAATATTACATGAAAGATTATTCCTGTATACCAAAACAGACCTGAATTGAAGACAAAATCCTAACTGAAAATGGTGGGTAGTTTTGAGTGTGGCATATGTAAAATATGGTTGATATCTGGGGCGAGATTCTCCGGCACCGGATATTTGGCGGGGGCGGGAATCGCGCCGCGCCGTTTGGCGGCCCCCCCCCCCCCACGATTCTCCAGCCCGGAGGGGCTGAAGTCCCGCTGCTAGAATGCCTGTCCTGCCGGCGTAGATTAAACCACCTATCTTACCGGCGGGACAAGGCGGCGCAGGCGGGCTCCGGGGTCCTGGGGCGATCTAGCCCCGGGGGGGTGCCCCCACGGTGGCCTGGCCTGCGATCGGGGCCCACCAATCCGCGGGCGGGCCTGTGCCGTGGGGGCACTCTTTTCCTTCCACCTTCACCACGGTCTCCACCATGGCGGAGGCGGAAGAGACTCCCTCCACAGCGCATGCGCGGGGATGCTGTGAGCACCCGCTGACGCTCCCGCGCATGCGCCGCCCGGAGATGTCATTTCCGCGCCAGCTGGCGGGGCGGAAATTAGTCCGCCGCGGGTCTAGCCCCTTAAGGTTGGGGCTCGGCCCCCAAAGTTGCGGAGGATTCCGCACCTTTGGGGCGGCGCGATGTCCGACTGATTTGCGCCGTTTTGGGCGCCGGTCGGCGGACATCGCGCCGATACCGGAGAATTTCGCCCCAGATCAGTCACTTCCCTTCCGATTTTGAGGAGAGATGTGTGACAAGCAGCTGATCAGGTATACCCCTGTTCTACACTACCCACCCAAAATTAAATATATCCCCTTGCCTCGTTTGTGAATTAAGGCCGATTGTGCGTAATGGATGATGCCATGATGATGAGCTACAATATTGAGGTGCGACACCAGGGAGCACAAGCTGATTGCAAGGAGTCCCATGGAAACAGCACAGTATTTGGCACAATAAACAGATGGCACAGGGAAGAGTGTGACAAAAGCTTCAAGATCCAACTGAATAGCAACCATAACCTTTCTTTGGATTATTGCCAAGATAATCTCATGGGAGCTGTGAACATAGAACGTAGAATATACAGTGCAGAAGGAGGCCATTCGACCCATCGAGTCTGCACCAGCCCTTGGAAAGAGCACCTCACTTAAGCCCACCCCCCATCCCCCCTCCTCCCCCCTCCCCCTCTCCCCCCATCCCCCTCTCCCCCCCCTCTCCCCCTCTCCCCCCATCCCCCTCTCCCCCCCCTCTCCCCCTCTCCCCCCCCTCTCCCCCTCTCCCCCCTCTCTCCCCCCCACCCCCTCCCCCTCTCCCCCCCTCCCCACCCCCCACTCCCCCCCCACCCCACCCCCCCTCCCCCCCACCCCCCCCACCACCCCTCCCCCCTCCCCCCTCCCCCCCCACCCCCTCCCCCCCTCCCCCCTCCCCCCCTTTCTTTGGATTATTGCCAAGATAATCTCATGGGAGCTGTGAACATAGAACGTAGAATATACAGTGCAGAAGGAGGCCATTCGACCCATCGAGTCTGCACCAGCCCTTGGAAAGAGAACCCCACTTGGTCAAACCTTTCCGCAGTCTCTCGATATTGCTCTAGGTTGACTGTGTTATCTTTTAAAATAACTTTGTCACATTCCAGCTCAGTGCTCCTTCTGCCAATTTCTGACAGGCTGCTGTAGGACATTGATTATGACATCTTTAAGGTTATTTTGTTCAATAACACCGACATCTTTCGGTTTTGTAGCACCCTTTAGCAGAGTAAAACTTTCCAAGGTGCTTCGCCGGTACCAAATTAAATTTGACACCAAGAAGATATGAGGACAAGTGACCAAAATCTTGGGTCATGAAATCAGCCTTAAGGAGCATCTTAAAGGAGGAGAGAGCATTAGGGAGGAGGAGAGGTTTAGGGAAGAAATTGCAGCACTTGGGACCCAAGCAAAAGAAAACATGGCTACCAATGGTGGAATGATGGAAATCAATGAATAGGATAAAGTAGTAAAAGGGCACTGTATAGGTGGGAAGGTATTCAGCGAGCCTTTCTTTATCGTGGAAGGCAAGAATTTGGGAGTGCCATTCTTATCATGATACCAGCAGGCATAAGCAGCAAGGAAGCATTGATTTGACTTTATTCATGCAATCAAATTGTGCGTCTAAAAATCAACGAGGAAATGATTTCCCAAATAACTTGCTTTATTAAGTTTGAAAGTGATCTTAATTGTTTTTTAAGTCTGAGTATCTGTTTTGCTTCTTGGGTCTTTTTTAGTCCAAGGCTGATATTCAGTATCCTGTGACATGACGGGGAGCACGGAGAACATTCATAAAGGAAATGGATGATTGCAGTGCTGTGGATTTTGGTGCAAACGGAGATATTGGGGGAGGTAGTTCAGATCTCTAGTTGAAAGTATCTCCTAAAATGCAGAAAATGTGTCCTGGTATTTTATTTTTCTTTGTTTTCCAGGGACTTCTGCCATTTAGCCACTTTCCACAGACCCCACCAGTTGCAGAGCTCCAAAATGGGTGAACATTACCGTCGGTTTCAGCACAAAGTCCATCTGCATGAGTCTGAGATTTATCATTTACATTTTAAAATTGCTTTGTTGAAGTTGTGAATTCACAGTCTGAAAGAGTAGCACAAGCACAGTCAATTGTAACTTACAAAATTGGCGAAATACTTGCAAAGGGAGAATCCGCAGGCGTATGGGACAAACAGGGGAATGGGACTCAGGCACAGATAGTTCTTTCCATGAGCTGCCAGAGGCACAATGAGCCAATTGGCCTCCTGGACACATAATTCTAAGTATGCGGACTGACAGGCCTAAAGCCAGCAGCTAAATTCACTTTTCACCTGAAATTGGTCTCCATATCCAATCCATGACTGGAATGGATCCTATGACCAGCACCTGCACTTTATCCGTTACAGTCAACAACCATCTGTGATTAATCACAATGTATCAACACTGCACAGACACTGATAGATCAGCCCCTCAATGGTTGCGCATGGCTCTCACCTTGGTTCCTATAGTCGAGAGCAGCTGCAAACTTAACAGACCCAACTTACATTGACCCCGTTCTTTTGCAGCAATGGCCTCAATCAAGCACTAACCTCAAAACAAAAGTTTTTGAGATCAAAGATTATTTAGAACATAGAACATAGAACATTACAGCGCAGTACAGGCCCTTCGGCCCTCGATCTTGCGCCGACCTGTGAAACCACTCTAAAGCCCATCTACACTATTCCCTTATCGTCCATATGTCTATCCAATGACCATTTGAATGCCCTTAGTGTTGGCGAGTCCACTACTGTTGCAGGCAGGGCATTCCACGCCCTTACTACTCTCTGAGTAAAGAACCTACCTTTGTCATCTGTTCTATATCTATCTCCCCTCAATTTAAAGCAATGTCCCCTCGTGCTCGACATCACCATCCGAGGAAAAAGGCTCTCACTGTCCACCCCATCTAATCCTCTGATCATCTTGTATGCCTCAATTAAGTCACCTCTTAACCTTCTTCTCTCTAAAGAAAACAGCCTTAAGTCCCTCAGCCTTCCCTCATAAGGGGCGCGATTCTCCGATGCCACGCCGGTTGGGAGAATCGCCTGGCGCGCCATTTTTCCACGCGACGCCGGTCCGACGCCCTCCCGCGATTCACCCAAGCGGCGAGATTGGCCCCGTCAAATTCTGCGCGGCGCAGGCCGGAGAATCGCCCGAGACACCCAAAATGATGATTCTCCGCTACCCCCGCTATTCTCCGGCCCGGATGGGCCGAAGTCCCGACGGCGTGACCCCAGTTCACGCCGTCGCCGTTCACAGGCGGGAGGGAGGGTGAAGGAGAGTGTGGAGGTGGGAGGGGGTGAGGAGAGGGAGTGGAGGTGGGGGGGGGGGTGAGGGAGGGAGTGGAGGTGGGAGGGTGCTGAGGGAGGGAGTGGAGGTGGGAGGGAGGTGAGAGAGGGATTGGATGTGGGAGGGGGGTGAGGGAGGGAGTGGAGGTGGGAGGAGGGTGAGGGAGGGAGTGGAGTTGGGAGGGGGGTGAGGGAGGGAGTGGAGGTGGGAGGGGGTTGAGGGAGGGAGTGGAGGTGGGAGGGGGTGAGGGAGAGTGTGGAGGGTGTCGTCCATCCCCGGATGCCACATGACAGCCGCCCTGATATGGCAGGACGGTGAAGAGGACACGGACGCAGGTTGTCGTGTGGCTGATAGACACAGGCGACTGGCACACTGGTGAGCAGTGCGGTGTGAAGTGACCGTTGGGCACAGACAGTGACCAGGTGTTAGGCTGGCTGCGTGTCTGCAGCGCGACCAGGCCACCGGGGCACACAGGTATCCCATGCAACCCGGCTGGCGAGGTGTGGAAGAACCTCCGTGTAACATGTCGTTTCTCTGCCCCCCACCACCCTCCTGCAGGTCACCATGTATGCCAACCAGACAGCGATGTTCACTGCCGTGGTTGGAGCCGCAGCTCTGCAGGTGGCCATCCGGCAGCGTAGACGCAGACGGCCCACAGTGGCTGCAGAGGCAGCGGTTGCCGGTGCAGCAGAGGGGATGGCCGCGGAGTGGCCCGTCGTCGCCGCGCAGGCCGCAGGCGCTCAGGCCCGGAATGTCCAGGGGATGCCAAGGGGAACATTGACCCCCCGACGGCGAGGAATGCACAGGAAGCGGGCACTGATATCGAAGTGCTTGGGGAGTAGGAGCAGGGGGATCCACTGATGGTGGTGCCATGGCGCCACAGGCGTCCAGCAAGGCCGAGGGTGTACCGTGACAGAATGTCGTTCGAGGCCCTACCGGAATCACATGCAGGAGGAGACTACGGTTCAGCAGGGAGACGGTCGCACATATATGCCACCTCGTGGCGCACCTCGCACCACTTGGAACGGGTGGAGGACACGCGATACCAGTCTCCGTCAAGGTGACGGTGGCCCTAAACTTTTACGCTACCGGTTCCTTCTAGCTGCCGAGTGGGGATTTATCCGGGATCTCACAGGCATCGGTCCACAGGTGCATCAGGGCCGTGACCGACGCCTTGTACGCCATCGCGGACAGGTACATTAAATTCCCCGAGGACCGAGCACAGCAGGAAGCACGGGCACATGGATTCGCCAAGGTGGCCGGGATACCGATGGTCCAGGGTGTCATCGATGGTGTACACGTCCCCTGCGCCCACCTGCAGACAACAGGGAAGTGTTCATGAACAGGAAGGGTGCATACTCCATGAACATTCAGGTGGTCTGCGACCCCCACATGAAGATCATGCACGTGTGTGCAAGGTACCCCGGGAGTGTGCATGATGCCTACATTCTGGCACAGTTGTTCATCCCCGCAATGTTCGATGGATGCCGCCCCCCCCCCCCCCCGGCTGAGGGGCTGGTTGCTGGGCGACAGGGGCTATCCGTTGAGGTCATGGCTGATGACGTCAATAGGGAGGCATCAGAGCAATGCGGAGAGCCTATACCACGAGGCCCATGCAGCAACCAGGGGTGTGGTGGAGCGGTGCTTCGGGCTGCTGAAGATGCGATTCAGATGCCTGGACCGCTCCGGAGGGGCCCTGCAGTACCGGCCCGACAGGGCCGGTCGCATAGTTGTGGTCTGCTGTGCGCTGCACAACATTGCCATGCAGAGGGGAGATGCCCTGGTGGAGGAGTCGGAGGGAGGACCCGACAGCACCGGAGCTAACGCAAACAAAGGGGAGGAGGAAGAGGAGGAGGAGGAGGAGGATGGCGTGCATCAGGGTGGGGGAGGGGCGCAGGACACAGACACTGCCCGGGTGCTGGTTACGTCCAGGAGGCTGCACGACGGCACCGTCGAGGACAGCGGGCACGTGACGCGTTGGTGGCCGCACGGTTCACGCACCATGGGGGAGGGATTCGCTGAACACTGCCACTTACACCGTCAGTCCTGCACACGGGTACCACACAGCACCCACCACCCACCCCCGCACCACCGCACCGCGTTCACGGCACCAATTCCACATCACCTTACCACTGCGGCACTACGGGATTGCACAACATTGATGATTGGGTAAGCGGTTGTGATCAGTGCCATGTTGAATGACGACAGCCCGCTCTGCGATGTGCTGTGAGCTGAGATTCGCCAGCCGAGGTCTGACTCATGGCTATAGCTGAACCATGCACTCCGGTGGTCACGGCCTTCGTTACGGACATTTCATCACGTGCCCATCTGGGGTAGCTGGTGTCGGAGTGCCGAGGACTACGGTGTCCGATTTTGGGAGGCAGGGGGGGAAAGGAACAGCACTTCCGTCACCGACGTTGAACCGCTCGTTAACCCCAGCGCCATTCGGTCACCCTCACGAGCCCCCTGGCACCGGACATAGCACAGAGTCTTGCAAGTTAATTGTGACATTCACATACAGGTGCCCTACCCCCACAACTAAACTGTGCCCTGCACCCATGCCAACTTATTATGTGCCTAACTTCTTTGCCTTACAGGCCCTACCACTACGTCTTGGTGTCTCCCCAGATGGTACAGCAGGAGTGGAGGCGGATTGCTGAGAATCACGCCCTTCGACATGGCTCCCCGTCGGCACGCGTTTCCTGTGGCGGCCCGGCTTCGATGGGCCAGGATGCTCGGCGGGCGTGCTGGATGGCGTGGTGCCACCTTGTCCTGCCCGCTGCCCACAAGATGCACCAGGGACGGAACGGGAAGAGGCCGAGTGTGCCGGGACGTCCCTTGCTGGAGGTACCAGGATGGGCCCCAGAACCTCCTCCTCCCTCGGGGAGCCCGGTGGTCCCCAGGCCTCACTGTGGGACGGAGGTGCAATCGGAGACATGCCCTGTCGCACCACCGACACCTGACGCTGCCAGTCCTGGAGGCCAGCAGCGGTATCGACCACGGTCCGAATGCTCGCAGAGACAGAGCCCAGGGAGTGCGACATTCCTGCCAGGGACTGTGCTATCTCAACCTGTGAGTGCGCTACGCCATCCATCACGTGCGCCAGGCAGTCTCTGCTCTCCGCGACTGACTGCTGGGACTGTGCCATCGCCTGCTGGGACCGGGCCATGGCATGGTGAGACTCGGCCAGGGCCCGGAGAGCGGCGGCAATGTCCTGTTGGCTCTGGCACATGGCTACCTGTGAGAGGGCAGCCCGCTCCTGGGCCATGGATGACGCGTGCACGTGAAGCCCAACGTCTTGCAGAACCTGACCAATGGCCGATACCGTATCACCCATTGCCTCCACCGCGGACGCCAACCGTGTGGTGTCGGCCTGGGTGGCTGCGATGAGCGGCACCACTTCCTGCTCCTGGACGCGAATGGACTCCTCCAACTGCGTGTGCAGGTCCTGGAAGATGGCCCTCATCCCGTTATTCAGTCCCTGGGTGTCCACATGAATTCGTTGTCCGGGTGGGTCAAGTACATCCAGGAACACGGGAACCGTCTGGGTGGCAGCTGTTTGCTGGGCCTGGGCTGCCCTCCGACCGTCCAGCCCCTCGGCTGCTCCAAACTCCACCTGCTGTACTGGCTCGGCTGTGTGGTGCGCACCAGACCGTGACCCGGGAGCCTCATCACTTATCTGCCCAACCGAGGTGAGTGTCTCTGCGATGGTGGATGGTTTGGGAGACAGCAGTGCCGCTAGCTCAAGGCCATCGTCCGTTAAGAAGCCTGGTGTGTACTGGTCCCCCTCATGGCCTGGCGCAAGGTGCATGCGGCCCATGTCATGTTGCCCTCCAGGTGAATCCGTGGTCTGTGTGGCCGTTCTCTGTGCGTCATCGTCACTGTCCATCCTGTGCCCCTCAGTATTGTCTCTGTCTGTCGTATGTGCGTCCCCTTCCAGCGTCCCATACTGAGAGGATGGCCCTCCTGTCCGACCGACTGCCACCCGCTGGCGTGCATCCCTGGGTGCGCTTGAGGTTGGAGATGGTTGGCTGTATCTTGGCCGAGATGACCCTGGACGTTTGGCGGCTGGCCCTGGGGAACACAACGATATGGGGTTCATTAGACACGCTGGGCCGGGTGTATGGTGGTGGTGGGGGCAGTGTGTGAGGGGGAAAGGGGATGGGGGTGCAGTGGCATGAGTGTGAGGGGGGAGTGGATCGAGGGTGCAGTGGCCAGAGTGTGAGGGGGGAGGGGATCGAGGGTGCAGTGGCCAGTGTGAGGGGGGAGGGGATCGAGGGTGCAGTGGCCAGAGTGTGAGGGGGGAGGGGATCGAGGGTGCAGTGGCCAGAGTGTGAGGGGGGAGGGGATCGAGGGTGCAATGGCCAGAGTGTGAGGGGGAGGGGATCGAGGGTGCAGTGGCCAGAGTGTGAGGGGGAGGGGATCGAGGGTGCAGTGGCCAGAGTGTGACGGGGGCGATGACGGGTTGGAGGGGGGGGGGGGTGGGGGTGAGGACATGCAGGGTTGTCTCACTTGCTTCTGCGCCTCCGACCTGGCATGTCGCGACCTCCCGGGTGGCGGATCCCCCAGTGAGGTCCAAGGCCCTCTGCTCGTGAACATTTAGGTGTGCAGCACAGGAGAACCCCCTCCGGTTCTCATACGCTCACGTTGGTTGTGAGCTGTCTTGTCCTGGGAGGGGGGGATGGGGGGGGTGTTGGATAAAGCATCACGATTAGGCGGGTATTATCAGGGCGTGCAGATATAGGCTATATTAATGCTGGGTGAGGAGACAGTTGGAGTCACGCCATGGCATCTCTCCAGGGGGTCGCGGTGCTCATGTGGGTCGAGTACAGCGTTGTGCACGCTGAACCCCCCCCCCATCCCGCCACCCCACTTCCCCCCCTCGTGCCCAGGGGGGGGTGGGTTGGTTGTGACCCGGGGGCACCCCCACGGCACTTACCCTGGCAGCCTGAGTGAGGTCGTGCAGCTTCTTCCGACACTGCTCCCCGGACCGGGGGGTGTGCCCCACAGCACTCACAGCGGTGCCAACTTCACGCCAACTGCGCCTCACCATGCTGGATGGCTGGCGGTGCCCACGTCTTGGGAAGAGGGTGACCCTTCGGTTTTCAACCTCACCGAGCAGGGTGTCCAGGACCATGGTGTACCTTGGTGTGGCTCGTCAGGGCTCAGCAATCTCTCCTCCTTCTGGGTCCTTCTGTGCGCGGATCGTGCCATTTATGGCGCAGCACCACGTCATTCGGTCTTCGTGCACGTACAACGCTGCTTTCGCGCCACGCCCCCCGAGTTCCCCGCGGCCCCGCTCCTAGCCCATTTTCGGGCCCTGAATCGGTCGCGATCGGGGCCGTTTCACGCTGTCATGAAACTCGACGGCGCTCACGACGGAGTGGGCACTTAGTTGCGGGAACGGAGAATCGCGCCCAAGATCTTCCCTCCATACCAGGCAACATTCTGGTAAATCTCCTCTGCACCCTTTCCAATGCTTCCACATCCTTCCTATAATGCGGCGACCAGAATTGCACGCAATACTCCAAATGCGGCCGCACCAGAGTTTTGTACAGCTGCAACATGACCTCATGGCCCCGAAACTCAATCCCTCTACCAATAAAAGCTAACACACCGTACGCCTTCTTAACAACCCTCTCAACCTGGGTGGCAACTTTCAGGGATCTATGTACATGGACACCGAGATCTCTCTGCTCATCCACACAACCAAGAATCTTACCATTAGCCCAGTACTCTGTCTTCCTGTTATTCCTTCCAAAATGAATCACCTCACACTTTTCTGCATTAAACTCCATTTGCCACCTCTCAGCCCAGCGCTGCAGTTTATCTATGTCCCTCTGTAACTTGTAGCATCCTTCCACACTGTCCACAACTCCACCGACTTTAGTGTCATCTGCAAATTTACTCACCCATCCTTCTACGCCCTCCTCCAGGTCATTTACAAAAATGACAAATAGCAGTGGCCCCAAAACAGATCCTTGTGGTACACCACTAGTAACTGGACTCCAGTCTGAACATTTCCCATCAACCACCCCCCTTTGTCTTCTTCCAGCTAGCCAATTTCAGATCCAAACTGCTAAATCACCCTGAATCCCATGCCTCCATATTTTCTGCAGTAGCCTACCATGGGGAACCTTATCAAACGCTTTACTAAAATCCATATACACATCGACTGCTTTACCCTCATCCACCTGTTTGGTCACCTTCTCAAAGAACTCAATAAGGTTTGTGAGGCACGACCTACCCTTCCCAAAACCGTGTTGACTATCTCTAATCAAATTATTCCTTTACAGATGATTATACAGCCTATCTCTTATAAACCTTTCCAAGACTTGCCCACAACAGAAGTAAGACTCACTGGTCTATAGTTACCGGGGTTGTCTCTACTCCCCTGCTTGAACAAGGGGACAACATTTGCTATCCTCCAGTCTTCTGGCACTATTCCTGTAGACAAAGATGACTTAAAGATCAAAGCCAAAGTCTCAGCAACCTCCTCCCTAGCTTCCCAGAGAATCCTAGGATAAATCCCATCCGGCCCAGGGGACTTATCTATTTTCACACTTTCCAGAATTGCTAACACCTCCTCCTTATGAACCTCAAGCCCTTCTAATCTAGTAGCCTGAATCTCAGTATTCTCCTCGACAACATTGTCTTTTTCCTGTGTGAATATTGATGAAAAATATTCATTTAACACCTCTCCTATCTCCTCGGACTCCACGCACAACTTCCCACTACTGTCCTTGACTCGCCCTACTCTTACCCTAGTCATTCTTTCATTCCTGAGATATCTATAGAAAGCTTTAGGGTTATCCTTGATCCTACCTGCCAAAGACTTCTCATGTCCCCTCCTTGCTCTTCTTAGCTCTCTCTTTAGGTCCTCCCTAGCTAACTTGTAACTCTCGAGTGCCCTAACTGAACCTTCATGTCTGATCTTTACATAAGCCTCCTTCTTCCTCTTGACAACTGTTTCGACTGCTTTAGTAAACCACGGTTCCCTCACTCGACCACTTCCTCCCTGCCTGACAGGTACATACTTATCAAGGACACGCAGTAGCTGTTCCTTGAACAAGCTCCACATTTCCATTGTGCCCATCCCCTGCAGTTTTCCTCTCCATCCGATGCATCCTAAGACTTGCCTCATCACATCATAATTGCCTTTCCCACAGACATAACTCTTGCCCTGTGGTATATACCTATCCTTTTCCATCACTAAAGTAAACGTAATCGAATTGTGGTCACTATCACCAAAGTGCTCCCCTACCTCCTAATCTAACACCTGTCCTGGTTCATTACTCAGTAGCAAATCCAATATGGCCGCGCCTCTCATTGGCTTATCTACATACTGTGTCAGGAAACCCTCCTGCACACATTGGACAAAATCTAAAGTACTCAAACAATAGCGTTTCCAGTCAATATTTGGAAAGTTAAAGTCCCCCATAACAACTACCCTGTTGCTTTCGCTCCTATCCAGAATCACCTTTGCATTTGGTTGACAACAATGACTGCGAGACATGTTAAGCAAATATCTCCCTGGAATAAACAAACAGGAGGTTTAAGAACTGATTTTGCAAAGTCAGAAACAGAGAGAAATCATTAAATTCATCTGAAAAGAAATGTTGAAAAAAACAGTGAGGAATCTCCCTGACGCTAAGAGCATCTCCAACAAAGGACAGTGTTTGAACTTCAAATTGATTCCAGGATTTTAAAGGAAAGCAGCTCAAATGTCTGCATTTTCAACAAATTATGCCTCATGGACAAGCAAAGGGATTTAGTCGTATATTCTTTGAACTTTTATTGGCACTTGAGCTTTCTTATTTATGATAAGTGTGTGTGTGTCATCATAACTTTATTATCTTTCTTAATTTAGTAACTAATAAACGTAATCTATCTTTGACTCATGAAAACCCAGTTTGATTGGCTCCTTATTAACAAATAAATTAGGAAAGGCATTCATGGGGAAAATAAATGTGTTGTGACCAACCAAGGGGGCTGAAAAAGCAGGGGAGCCAATTTACTCCTCCTCAATTGGTCATTAAAAGTGCTGATCCAGATATCCCAGCTCCATTTCCGTCTCTGATTATTTTCAACAGAGAGGGAAAGGGGTTGGGTTGGGAAAACCGCATGCTGCTGCCTAGAATTTGCCAACATCAGCCTGGAAGCGGTCATTTCAGTACCTCTGCAACTTTCAGCGAGACAGCTTTCCTTCAAGTTAATCCAACGTTTACTGAAGTGAACATTGACAGTGCTGTGATTGGAAAAGGTGAGCTGTCAAGTGGGGCTGGGGCTGATTTAGCACACTGGGCTAAATAGCTGGCTTTTAAAGCAGACCAAGGCAGACCAACAGCACGGTTCAATTCCCGTACCAGCCTCCCCGAACAGGTGCCGGAATGTGGCGACTAGGGGCTTTTCACAGTAACTTCAATTTGAAGCCTACTTGTGACAATAAGCGATTTTCATTTCAAGTGAAAGAACACCATTGCAAAAGTGGAAAAGTCTTCAGTTGCATTAGGTCATCCACTGGATAAAATGCTATTCCGCCTGATACAATATGAAAGGCATAGCCCTATGTGAGATCAACAATTGATTGTGCAAACTTTTCACTCATTCTTTACAGAACAACTCAACTATCTATTTGTCTGTTTGAAAGCTTTGACTGATGTCTGACATTATGACAGTTTTCAAAGGCATTAATGGATTCTGTACTGCAGGGTTTTTTTACACAGCTGTCCTGGGGAATGTGAGTTTGATTATTTTGATAGATTTACAAGATTCTAAGAGGATATATATTTTTAAATGTCTATTCAAGTGATGTTCATTTTTTTTGACAGATTTATGAGCTTTTCGAAGCCTTCCAAATGTTATTATTGGGCTTGTGAGCTCTTTTTATAAAGTGGAAACTGGGTTATTGGCTTGTGGGGATGAAGGTGTCTGAGCAGGGTGAAGGGGGTAAGGGGGGTGAAGGAGAAGTGAGGAGGGCTGAAGGGGGTGAAGAGTTTGATTGGATCGAAGTGTGATGGATTGTAGGAGATGAAGTGGGGTAGGGAAATGAGGGTGAGGCTAGTGAGGGTGTGGCAAGTTTTATCCTGATCTTCAGAACTCTGTAAACAGAGGTGGGCCTTTTAACCTGGCCACTTTGGCATAGGCCCATCTCTGTCTCTGCCTCAGCCTGACATCCCTGCTTCCCCCTTGATGAAAATCCTGCTGACTGGTACTGCAAGGTTGGAGGCAGGATGATGACTTTGGAAAATTCCCAACCCCGGTTCCTGCTTCGGTGATGAAAGTCCAGCCCTGCTTCTCTGTAAACTACCGTGGGATGTTTAAGGGACCCTTGATTTTAGTGCTGAAAGACTCCTCCAGTGTAGAGGCAGGACAGAATTTGAGGACCATGGTCTAGAATGTACCCATCACTTAGAAGAGTAAATCTGCTTTTCTCTTCTGTAGATCTGTCTGTGTAATGGTATGAGCTCTAGGCACTCAACTGGTCCCAACTCTGAATTCTTGCTGTGTGCACTTTCTTTACTGGTATGTACTTTGAACCCCGGCTGATGTGAACCCTGACTGTTCTGGGGCGGGTGTCTCTTGTACCCCATAGAGCCGCATGATCCTGCAGGTTTGGTATTCAGAAATGTAAAGTTAGGTAGAATATTTTCATCAGCAGGGAGACATGTCTACAGTTTCTGGTTGACACTGGGAAGAAACAAATATCACCGATATGATTTTTTGCCTGCACTCAGGAGCGGTATAGCACCTATTTTACCAGCGGTAAACACACTCCGTGCCAAGGGCACAAATTGAGAAATTCCACCCCCTAGAGCTGCTGCAGTGAGAATGGGAGAGCAGCCAATAGTAATTTGGTGGTTCATTGCTAGATTTTAGTCAGGCGATGGATGAAAACATTACCGGCAATCACAATTTCTGAGCCAGCACTGTAATTGCTTCACTAATTGCGTCACTGTGCATTTTTTCAAATTACAACCCAGCATGGTTTTCTCACCCATAATGACTGGTTTTAGTTTGAGTTGGGTCGGGATTGATAACCATCGGCTCTTTACTCCTTTAATTTTGCAGGATAATTGGATGATGAAGTAAATTAGTACACAGTGCTTTCGCCTTAGTGCCTGGGTTCGAATCCAACTTTGGTCAATTGGATGAAAGCCTCCGCTGGGCTTTTGCCATTAGGATTGTATACAAAATGAATTTGTGCAGTTATTATCTAGTGTTTTGCGATCACAAGCCCACAAAATAACAGTGCCCACAATTTTATTAAACGTCTCTTAGAAAGTCCATGGTAGTGCGTGATTGATCTGAGAAATGGCAAAATACAAGGGCTGGTTTTTCTGAACTTCTATTTCCTGATTTTGGCAGTTCTCGGTTAATGGGATTGAGAAATGTGGTGGGGAAGTTGTTCATCTGGCTCTCTGGAAGCATCTGACTACCAGGAGTGATGGTTGATATTGAAGATGTCTGTCCATATTTGGAGATGGTGATTCAAATCATTAGCTGATGATAGGCATTCCTGATGTCTTGAGTGCTATGGGAATGTGAGGCTTCAACTGTGGTGTGCCTAGGGCCAGTGTTGCTAAGGTGACAGGAGGGCCTTGCCTGGTGTGATGGATTTTGGTTAATCTTTTTCAGCTCAGGGATGCCCACTCCACCCCTGAGAATATGCCACAATCATTTGCGCCCACCCACCCACCCCCATCTGCTGTCCTTACCTGGTCTGGCCTACATGTGACTCCAGCTCCACACCAATGTTGCTGACTCTCAAATGCCCTCTGAAATGGAGGGCAGGTAGGGATGGGCAATAACTTCTGGCACAGCCAATGATGCCCACATCCCGTAAATGAATTTAAAAATGGCTCTTTAACTATTAACAGTTAAAGGATTAATATGCATTAATGTCTTCCTTTAATTAATCATCAAAGGAATTTCATATGAACCTGTAAAGATGTTCTTTCCTGTTATTGCTCAGTGTAATTCCAAACCATTAATATTTAACGGAATGAATCAAAGAAGATAGGTTCTTTCAAAAATTACAAAGAGCTGACAGACATCATGCTGAATGGCCTTCTTCTGCGCTGTATGGTTATATAATTTCTTTTTTAAGACTTTGTTTATATTTCACATTTCTGAAGATAAGTATCAGTGGTAGCCCCAAGTCATGTGCAGCAGAGGTGCAGGGTGAAGAAACCCCTATTCTGAATATAATGCCAAAATGTTTGATCTCCCCACTGCATCAGAATGCATTTGAATAGCCTACTCGTGACAATAAGCAATTTTCATTTCATTTTTCATTTCATTTCATGACAGCAAGGTGGCAAAGTGGTTAGCACTGCTGGCTCACGGCGCTGAGGACCTGGGTTCGATCCCGGGCCCGGGGGACTGTCCGTGTGGAGTTTGCACATTATCCCCAGGTCTGTGTGAGTCTCACCCTCACAACCCAAAGATGTGCAGGGTAGGTGGATTGGCCACGCTAAATTGCCCCGTAATTAGAATTATTTTTTAAAAGGATGCTGTATGGAGGGGAATTTGCAGGTGCAGATGTTTACATTCACCAGCCACACGTTTATTTCTTTGTACATGTGTGGCATGGTGACACAGTGGTTAGCACTGTTGCTTCATTGCGCCAGGGACCTGGGTTCGATTCTGGCCCTGGGCGACTGTGTGGAATTTGCACTTTCTCCCCATGTCTGCATGAGTTTCCTTCAGGTGCTCCGGTTTCCTCCCATAGTCCAAAATATGCAGGTTAGGTGGGGTTACGGGGATTGGATGGGAGGGTGGGCCTAGATTGGGTGCTCTTTCAGAAGATCTGTGCAAATGTGATGGGCCGAATGGCCTCCATCTGCACTGTAGCGATTCAATGACATGGAAGGCACAGTCAAACCATGATTACTGTTACATTTTCTCCCAACATCTATTCTTTAATTTAATTTAATTTCATTTTTCATAAATGATCGTATGAGAAAAATTGCACCTATTTATCTAGGTTAAGCTAAAGGCTGCCCAATCCAGTCACAATTGTGGTCCAGGTCCTCTTATCAAGCTTGTGTTTTGTTCGAGGATCGGTTTGCATATTTGTTTTTTGAATCTAGGTTTAAGGGGAGGTGCCCAATCCCACCCTAAATTTAAGCATGAGGTTTGATGGGACATACTACCAGTTTTGCAGCCTGAAATCATCTTAAATAGATAAGATTTTCCTTTGACTGCACTGCTCAGAAAACAGCTTGCTGTTAATTGCATTGCATGTATTATGATTGAGGTCTCTGGATTTTAAGGGAAAGTTGAACTTTTGTAGAGATACAGGGAGTCAGAATTCATCCATAACAGCTGAAATAATTGTAGTTTTGAAGATTTAAAAAGTGCCAGAAATGCAACAAAATGGCTAATGCATTTTCAATAAACAGACGAAGACCGGTATTTTCCGGCCTGGTGGGGTGAGTCTCATTGCAGCAAATGTGGTGAGCCAGCCGCGTGTCGATTGTCTTTCGCGGGACCAGAAGATCCTTCCAATGGGAGGGGATCGAAAATCTCGCCCCAAGGATGGAATGTCGCCAGCCTCATGGAGGCATATTTGGAAGTGGGTTCAGGAGCAAAATGTGAGATTTGCGCATTGGGCTGGCTCCCCCGCATTTACCCACCTCTGAGCAATCTTTCCACAGGTGGAATCAACATGGCAGTGGCTCCCTACCCAATAGTATCTATTAAGTCATGTACGGGATCAACTAGGGGCTAATTGATGGCATTGCTGTGTTTTTCCGGGTGTTGGAGCGGCCCATCGAAGGATCAGGAGCCTGGCATCAGGCAGAAAGGCCATTATAGAGTATGCTGCATAAGTGCAATGGCTACTGCCTTGTCTATAACTCTTCCAGTGGAGGTCTTTTGTCTCAATACTGATGGCCTACATGCTGAGTGCCCTCTGCTTTTTATGAATAAAACTCCAGTTTCTGAACCTAGATGTGGAGGGGGGTGGGTGGGGGGGGGGGCTTTGAAAGATGGTTAAATTGCCAATATCAATCTTGGCAGCCCATTAGATACCACACTTTATTTCCCTGTCCACTCCAGTCCATAATGAGTAACGGATGACAAATTAAACATTTTGCACCATTCCCCAGTGCCCCCGCACCCAATCCTGTTCTCTAATCTTTGTTGAGTTTCAATTTGCATAACAATAGTCTAATGATTAACCCCCGAGTATAGTAAATCATTCACTGTCCATCATGGTCCAGCTACCACCTTAACTGGGAGAAAAGATCACAATGCCAGGCCATTGTACAGCCTAAAAGTAATATCCGTATTTGTTTACAAGTGGAATGATGCGTAGATGCAAAAATGCATAAACAAGAAACTGGAGAAGATAGTGCTTAATGAGCATTGGAAACATTCCAAGAAGGATAGCAATCCAGTTGCTCTCTTTCTCACTTGAGCACATGCCACTTCAGTGCTGTAGTGAGGGTGTGCTGAATTGTTTTAGTTATTATTCTTCTGATGGAAGCTAATGAGACCTCACTGCCTGGTCAGTTGGTTGTAAAATATCGCCTGGCACCATTTGAAGAGGCTTTTTCTTCATAACATGGCCATCATTCTTCCCTTAACTAACACTTTCAATAACCATTCATGTCGTTCATTTATACAGTTGTCATTTGCTGCTTCTGCTGTAACGTTTTTCTCATTGGTTGATGTGATAATCAACACTGTTGTATATATTAGGAGATGTGTGGTAAGGCCCTGTACTACAGGTACGGGGATAGTCCCTGCCTGCTGGCTCCGCCCAATAGGCGGAGTATAAATATGTGAGCTCCCCATACAGCAGCCATTTCGCCAGCTGCTGTCGGAGGCCACACATCTTAGTGTAATAAAGCCTCAGTTGTATTCAACTCTCGTCTTTGTGCAATTGATCGTGCATCAATTTATTACACTAAAGTTTTCAGAAGATGGACCTCCGCATCAAGCCGGATCGCCTGCAGCTGGATCCGCAATCAAGCAACGCCAAAAAGGACTTTGAACATTGGCTAGCTTGTTTCGAAGCTTACATCAGGTCTGCACCAGACCCAATTCCGGAAGCTCAGAAGATCCAGATCCTCTACTCGCGGCTGAGCTCCAACGTTTTTCCGCTTATCCAGGACGTGCTGACCTATGATGAAGCCATGGCGCAACTGAAAGAGAATTGCGCCCAACAGACGAACACGCTCTTCGCCAGACACATACTCTCTACTCGTAGTAAGCTCCCTGGTGAGTCCGTAGAAGATTTCTGGCGTGCTTTAATTCCCCTGGTGAAGATCGATAGGCACGAGATCTCCTGTCTGCTGGACTCCGGGAGCACCGAAAGCTTCATCCATCCCGATACCGTAAGGCGCTGTTCCCTTGCAGTACACCCCGCCAATCAAAGAATCTCCCTGGCCTCCGGGTCCCACTCCGTGGTGATCCGGGGGTACTGTATAGCCACGCTCACGATCCAGGGCGTAGAATTCAGTGGCTTCCGCATCTACGTCCTCCCCAACCTCTGCGCTGCCCTGCTACTCGGCCTGGATTTCTAGTGTAACCTCCAGAGCCTTACATTGAAATTCGGCGGGCCCCTACCACCCCTTACTGTGTGCGGCCTCGCGACCCTAAAGGTCGACCCACCTTCCCTATTCGCAAGCCTAACCCCGGATTGCAAACCCGTCGTCACCAGGAGCAGACAGTACAGCACCCAGGACAGGACGTTCATCAGGTCTGAGGTCCAGCGGCTGCTTCGGGAAGGCATCATCGAGGCGAGCAACAGCCCCTGGAGAGCCCAAGTGGTAGTGGTGAAAACTGGGGAGAAACACCGAATGGTCGTGGACTACAGCCAGACCATCAATCGGTACACGCAGATCGACGCGTACCCTCTCCCACGCATATCTGATATGGCCAGTCAGATTGCACAGTACCGGGTCTTCTCAATGGTAGACCTAAAATCCGCCTATCACCAGCTCCCCATCCGTAAGGCGGACCGCCCATACACTGCCTTCGAGGCACATGGCCACCTCTACCATTTTCTTAGGGTTCCCTTCGGTGTCACCAACGGGGTCTCGGTCTTCCAAAGGGAGATGGACCGAATGGTCGACCGGTACGGGCTGCGGGCCACTTTCCCGTACCTAGGCAATGTCACCATCTGCGGCCACGATCAGCAGGATCATGATGCAAACCTTACCAAATTTCTCCACACCGCCACTCTCCTAAACCTCACCGAAAACAAGGAGAAGTGCGTATTCAGCACAAACCGCTTAGCCATCCTCGGCTATGTGGTCCAGAACGGAGTTCTGGGGCCCGATCCGGACCGCATGTGCCCCCTCATGGAACTCCCCCTTCCCCACTGCCCCAAGGCCCTCAAACGCTGCCTGGGGTTCTTTTCTTACTACGCCCAGTGGGTCCCAAACTATGCGGACAAGGCCCGCCCACTCATCCAGTCCACTCTTTTCCCCCTGACGGCCGAGGCTCAACAGGCCTTCAACCGTATTAGGGCCGACATCGCCAAGCCCGCGACGCACGCAGTAGACGAGACGTTACCCTTTCAAGTGGAGAGCGACGCATCAGACGTCGCCCTAGCCGCCACCCTCAATCAGGCAGGCAGGCCCGTGGCATTCTTTTCACGAACCCTTCATGCCTCCGAAATTTGACAAAGAGGCCCAGGCTATTGTTGAAGCTGTGTGGCATTGGAGGCATTACCTGGCCGGCAGGAGATTCACTCTCCTCACTGACCAACGGTCGGTAGTGTTCATGTTTAACAACACACAGCGGGACAAGATCAAAAACGATATAATCTTGCGGTGGAGGATCGAGCTCTGCACCTACAACGACGAGATTTTGTTTCGCCGCGGTAAGCTCAACGAGCCCCCCGATGCCCTATCCCGAGGTACATGTGCCAGCGCACAGGCAGACCATCTCCGGACTCTGCACGACAACATTTGTCACCCGGGAGTCACACGGTTGTACCACTTCATCAAGGCCCGCAATCTGCCCTATTCCGTCGAGGAAGTACGGGCATCATCTGAGACTGCCAGGTCTGTGCGGAGTGCAAACTGCACTTCTACCAGCCAGACTGCACGCACCTGGTGAAGGCCTCCCGCCCCTTTGAACGTCTCAGCATGGATTTCAAAGCCCTCCCCTCCACCGACCGTAACACGTATTTCCTCAGTCTGGTCGATGAGTTCTCCAGATTCCCCTTCGCCGTCCCATGCCCCGACATGATGTCTGCCACCGTCATCAAAGCCCTCAACACCATCGTCACTCTGTTCGGCTTCCCCGCCTACATCCACAGCGACAGGGAATCCTCATTCATGAGCGATGAGCTGCGTCAGTTCCTGCTCAGCAGGGGTATCGCCTCCAGCAGGACGACCAGCTACAACCACCGGGGAACAGGACGGTCTGGAGGGCCATCCAGCTGGCCCTACGGTCCAGAAATCTCCCGGTCTCCCGCTGGCAGGAGGTCCTCCCCGATGCACTGCACTCCATTCGGTTGCTCCTATGCACTGCGACTAACGACACACCCCCATGAACGTCTCTTCGCCTTCCCCAGGAAGTCCATCTCCGGGGTGTCGCTCCCGACTTGGCTCGCAGCTCCAGGACCCGTACTCCTCCGTAAGCACGTACACCTCCACAAGGCGGACCCGTTGGTTGAAAGGGTGCAGTTACTCCACGCTAACCCCCAGTATGCCTACGTAGCGTACCCCGACGGCCGCCAGGATACTGTCTCCCTCAGGGACCTGGCACCAGCAGGTTCCCTACACACACACCCCTCTGGCTCGGCGCCACACTCCCCTCCCCCGACACACCCAGCAGCAACCCCCCCCGGGACCATCAGTCCTCCCCCTGCCCACGCCCGAGGATGAGGAGGATTTCGGCACACTCCCGGAGTCACCGAGGACCAGTCCGGCACCGGAATCGCCGCCACCACTGCGTCGCTCCCAGCGTCAGATCAAGGTCCCGGACCGGCTATACCTGTAATTGGTTCGGGACTGTTAAAGCACCATGTACTGGACTCCAAAATTTTTTTTGCCTCTGTGTATTAAAACTTGTTCTATATGTAGTTCTCCGCCACCTCCGCCGGACTCAATTTTAACAGGGGGTGAATGTGGTAATCACCACTGTTGTATATATTAGGAGATGTGTGGTAAGGCCCTGTACTACAGGTACGGGGGTAGTCCCTGCCTGCTGGCTCTGCCCAGTAGGCGGAGTAGAAATATGTGTGCTCCCCATACAGCAGCCATTTCGCCAGCTGCTGTAGGAGGCCACACATCTTAGTGTAATAAAGCCTCAGTTGTATTCAACTCTCGTCTTTGTGCAATTGATCGTGCATCAGTTGAGAAGCACTTTGGAATATCCTGAGGACGTGGTAAGAATTTTATGAATGCAAGTTCTTTCTCGACAAGCAGACCCGTTTGGAGTCTTTCAGAATGGTGAATCAGTACACTTTCTCGCTCCTTGGTCGAAAATCTTTCAGGATGAGATGTTAGACATTTCAAGAACCCAGTGTGCCCATGGAGCCAGGGTATCCATGCCAGAGGAAAAGACTACTGAAAACCATGAGAAACTGGTGAAAATGGAGGTGGACACTGGAGCAAGTTTGTTGGTAGCAGAAATTGTTTACCAAGAGAAACAATGACACATCAACTTAAAACCCTCAAGGATAATACTAAATACTGTACTGGGGAAGTGCTTCCATTGAGGGGCTTTATCAATGTAAATGTGCAACTAAACGGACAGACCGCAGACTTGTCCCTGCACATTGTTAAAGGTAAGTATCCAGCCCTAATGGGGAGAACCTGGCTGGAGAGAATAGAGCTAATCTGGGCTGAGGAGAATCTCATGTCGGAGTCTGCAGCAGGTGTACCAAAGATTTTAAAGGAACATGCCATTGCCTTTAATGGGGAGCTGGGAAAGAAGAAAGAGATCGCAGTCAAGCTAAAGTTAAGGGCAAAAGCCAAATAAGATGTTTAAAGGCTAGGTCTGTGCCGTGCGCCATCAGGTGTAAGGTCAAGACAGAATTAAGATGGGTTGAACACGTCAATGTATGATACGCCCATAGTACTTGTGATGATGAAAGATGGTTCAGTACACTTATGTGGCGATTTTAAAGTTACTATGCATCCGGTACTGTTTACAGAGCAGTATCCTCTTCCATTAATTGATTAATTATTTGTTGGGATGGCTGGAGGCCAACATTTCAGTCAGGTTGATCTTAGTCAAGCTTATCTCCAGATAAATGTGGATCCAGGTTCACAACAATATATATTTTTTAATTTTTCCAATTAAAGGGCAATTTAGCGTGGCCAATCCACCTACCCTGCACATCTTCATGGGTTGTAGGGGTCAGACCCACGCAGAAATGGGAGAATGTGCAAACTCCACACGGACAGTGACCCGGGGCCGAGATCGAACCTGGGTCCGCAGCGCCATGAGGCAGCAGTGCTAACCACTAAATTCACAACAATATTTGACAATCGTGACACACAAAGGGCTGTTCAGATATAAAACATTTCCATTTGGCATCACTTCCGCACCTGTGTTGTTCCAACGTGCCATGGATCAAATTCTAAGCAGACTAGAAGGAGTCCAGTGCTGCTTAGATGATAGCTTAGTTATTGGAAGGAATGAAGAAGAGCATCTTCAAAATTTAGATGCTACAGTCCTGGGATTAGAAGATTACAGACCACGAGTATTGAAGTATAAATGTGAATTCTTCAAATCTTCTGTTGAATACCTGGGAAACGTCTTGGATGCAAAGGGACTATACAAATCGCCTTCAAAAACAAAAGTTATAACTGAGGCACCTGCACCTCAAGACGTAAATCAACTTTGATCGTTTCTGGGCTATTATGGAAGGTTTGTTCCAAATCTGGCATCTATTCTCAAGCCTCTACACAACTTACTGTGTCAAAACACGAAATGGAAATGGGAGGATCAGTGTGAGAAAGCCTTCATACTAGCTAAAGAAGCACTACTAAAGTCAGAGGTCCTGATATACTTTGATCTGAAGCTACCCTTGCAACTGGCTTGCGACGCAACACTTCCATAGAATAGAACCAGAGAATCCCCTACATCTTTGGACAGTGGGAGGAAATCGCCACACAATCATCCAAGGCTGGAATCGAACCTGGGTCCCTGGCACTGTGAGGCATCAGCGCTAACCACTGTGCCGCCTTATGGGGTGGGAGCAGTGGTTTCTCACATAATCCCCAATGGTGAAGAGAAGCCAACAGCATTTGCAGCAAGGTCCTTGAAAAAGCAGAAGTGAACGATACACAGATAGAGAAGGAAGCTCTGGGCATCATTTTCAGAATCAAAAGTTTTTACCAATACCTATATGGATGGAAATTTACATTACTAATGGATCATCGACCACTAACAATGATACTTGGGCCGCACACCGGGATTCCATCTATAGCAGCGAGCCGGATGCAGAGATGGGCATTGCTGTTGTCAGCACATAGATACACAATATAATATTGTCAATCAAATCTCCATGACAATGCTGATGGACTCTCTAGACTACCATTACCTAATAAGTCATCAGTGAATAGTTTGAGTGATATTATTTTCTATTTTGAAGAAGTCGATAACACTCCTGTAACCACAGGACAAGTTAAGAAGTATACCAAAAATAATCTACTGCTGTCAGAAGTTATGGACATGGTACTTTGTGGCAAGGCCACGGGAGCAAACCTGGAGTAGAAGCCACATGTTGCCTGAAGACTCAAACTATCTGTACAGACTGGTTGTCTCCTCTGGGGAATGAGGGTCATCATTCTGTCATTGTTAAGGAAATGTATCCCTAAACCAACTTCATGAAGGTCTCTGTGGGATAATAAGGATGAAGGAGATAGCCAGATGCTATTTTTGGTGGCCAGGGCTCAATACGAATAACATCCAAACTGAAGCAAAAACACCAAAGGTTACAGTCAACATGAAAAAGCAAATTCCAGAGTTTTGCCGACAATCACACAGAAATTAACGTCCTCCAAAATGTCGAACATATTGACTGCTGTGTTTGTTAATTGTTCATATTATAAACTTTGATTGTTAATGTTAAATTGTGTTTCATTGCAAGAATCTGTAATGTAAAGGAGGAGGTAAATGTTGTGCATTCATGTTTGTTTCCAATTAGAACAAGGACTCTTTAAGCATCTGATTACATGACATTTTGGTAACATCATCGGCCGTTTGCACGGGCAATTGGGCAGTTTATCCTAACAACCTGTAGAGTAAACACCTTTCTATTAAAGCTCTTGTTTGTTTGTATCTTCGTGGTCTGCAAGCCTATCCTTTAAAAATACCACAGGCAGTTGGGAGGAGGATGGGTGGAAGGAGAATGGGGGAGAGTGGAGGTGGGTATTCAGGTAGAGTGGGGTGTGGCCAAATGGGTGTTCTGATGCAGTTTGCCAAATTGAGACTTTCCAATGTTGGGCTTTTCTAGTTGATGGTAAGGTCAGTTTGGGCGATAGGATCATGATCGCGAAGGGTGGGGTTCCTGGGTGGTGGTGGCCCAGATTATTTTTGTTTAGGCTGTGGAGGAGCTTGTGATGTATTGTCCAGAATGTGCCGCGAGCATTCCCTACCAATTCCAGTCTAACATTGACAAATCGCATAATAAAAGCCACCTATAGCCTAGGATAGGCAGGCTCTTTGGGCATCCAAACCTAGGTCCATTTGAAATTGTCACCAGCCTCTTCACTAGTGTTAAGGCAACTGACTCAACTTTGAGCCCTTCACTGCTCCCATTTACACCAGGTATTGAGAAACTTAAGAGTTCTAAATCCAAGTAATTTCAGGCTAATAAAAGTGCATGAAACTTTACATTGCGAGTGATGCTTTACCTCAGCCTCTGAATGTTGGATGTAATTCCCGAGAGCCTGTAGACACCATCTACGATGCCATGTTTCTCAATGAATTCTGCACAACTTTTGAGGACTTGAGGAACTGTGTGAAGAGAAGAAGTGACAAGTTGGTTCAGTTCTCAACGTAATACTTTATCAAAACCTTTTTTAATAATCGCAGTTACAAACATTAAATTACATGTTCTAGCAGCCTCTGAATAGAAATACATTTAAAAAATGTATTATTTTGATAGCATATCCTGGAGTGAATCATAACCCACAAGAGAAAACAGGGATAGGTTTGAAAAGAGCGTCAATCCCTTTTCATTAATCCATTTCCAAAAATAATGAAGTTACAAAGTTTTTGCAGCAGTTTTTGCAACAAGCTATTTGACCCTACAGTCCATGCAGATATTTATGTTCTATGTGAACCTCCTCTTTATTTAACAAAGGGTCATCGGGACTCAAAACGTTGGCTCTTTTATCTCCCTACAGATGCTGCCAGACCTGCTGAGGTTTTCCAGCTTTTTTTCTTTGGTCTCTTTATTTAACCCCTGATTTAATTTTCTTCAAATTGAACACAGACCCTCTATCCAGAATTGTATCAAGCAACATTGCCCACTATAGCTACTGTGCTGTGCAAAGCTTCTGGCAAGTGATTGTACGGGGAGCAGTGCATATGTGGAAAAAGTAACTGTGTTATAGGCTGAAATTTCTAAGTGTCTGCTTTAAGATAAGATACACTGAATCAAATGATACTCAGCAACAGCTATGAACTCATGTACAGGACTAAAACATGTTGACATTTATTGCAAAGGAGATGGAGTAGAAAAGTAGGAAAGCATTGCTAAAACTGTACTGGGCATTGGTAAGAACACACCTGGAGAACTTTGTACAGTTTTGTTCTCCTTATTGAGAAAGGGATGTGCTTGCAGTGGGAACAGTTCAGTGAAGGTTCACCAGGCTGATTCGAGGAATGAAGATCTTATGAGGAAAGGTTGAGCAGGTAGAGCCTATACATGCTGGAATCATAGAATCCCTACAGTGTACAAGGCCATTCAACCCATTGAGTCTGAACCGCCCTCCGAAAAAGTACTCTACCTAGGCCCACTAACCTGCTCCATCCCCAGAACCCCATATCCTAACTGACACATCTTTGGACACTACGGGGCAATTTTAGCATGGCCACTCCACTTAACCTGCACATCTTTGGACTGCAGGAGGAAACCGGAGAACCGGAGGAAATCCATGCAGACACGGGGGAATGTGCATACTCCACACAGACAGTCACCCGAGGTTGGAATTGAACCCGAGTCCCTGGCACTGTGTGGAGTTTAGAAAAATGAGGTAATATTATTGAAACCTGTAAGATTCTGAGGGGCTTGACAGGCTGGATAGTGAGGGGATGTTCCTCCCTGTGGGGGAATTTAGAACTCGGAGCACAATTTAAAAATAAGCGGGGCGGGGAGAGGGGGAGCCTCCCATTTAAGACAGAGATAGGGAGAAATTTCCTTCTCTTAAAGGTGGTTAATCTTTGGCACTCTCTATCCTACAGCAGTGAAGGTTGGGTTACTGGATATATTCAAAACTGAGTAAGACCGATTTTTGATTTTCAAAGGAACCCAAGGATTATTGGAAGCCGGCAGGAAAATAGAGTAAGGTCATGATCTTATTGAATGATGGAGCATTTTTCCTGCCTGAGGAATACCAAAGATTAACCACCCCTGAGGGACCAAATGGCACATTCTTCTATTTTCTATGACCTCATGATCTTCCTCGCCATGAAACTTGGTGCCATTATCCAGGCAACATTTGAATGAGTCTGAGATTAAATGACATTGACTGTTCCGTACTACTGCACAAACGCATTTTTTATACTTACTTTAAAATTACATTAAAATAAAAATAATATAATAACATGCAATGTGAGTCATTCTGTCATTTATTGCAATCATAGAGAACTGCTGTTGCTGGTGGAAATGGGCCCCAGAAGAAAACTCAAGCAGCATTCAGGATGCCTTCAAAATAGCCAAAGCAATTTCTGAAATTTCTGAAGATATCACTTTGACTGATTTCAGATATACTGTGGGATTTAACTCCAGTATCTGTGGAGTTCAGAGACTAAGAGATAAGACATGCAGTAAACAGGTTTCCAGCCTTTACTGAGGTACCCTAAAAGAATGGAAGTGTTTTCCTGGCATCTACATTGGATTGAGAAAGGGATTTAGGCATTTGTTCACCCTCAGAGCTGTTTCAAGCAATTCCTGGCAGAATTTGAAAAGACAACAGCAATAGCCACAAAGAGTGATCAATGGAAATGAATGCAAAACAAATCTCTTGAAATAAAACCCTGGTCTCAGGGCCTGCAAGCAACTACCGCGGCACCAAGGAGTGTGGACGGAATACATAATACTGTGGGGAATCTCCCATTACGGTTTTATTCAATGTTTTCTTAACATAACGCAACCAGACCACTGAACACAATACTGCAGCACTCGACAGAGGGACTGGGTTGCATATTGAACAAACTCTCAGCATTGTTGGAGTCAACACTGCACCCTCACCCCCGCCCGCTGAAGTGGAGACTCCTGTTGGCGGAGGATGTGGTGGAGCGCTGCCAGCTGGTGTTAGTTGGGTTGCATCATGTGTGAGCGTGCTCACTGTGGTTGGAACACAGCTACAAACAGCAGGATAGGAAGATGGTGAGACAAGTGACTCCTGAGGCTGTGAGACATGGCACACTACACAGGCAGGTCAACATGATGCTCACTTTACTCAACATTATTTTCACTTCACTGAGAGTTCAGTTTAGAAATTGCAATAAACATTTTTGTTCTTTAAAAAAAAGTATCCAGCCGTTTCAGTGAATACTTTGCAGGGAAGTCAAATTGCAAGATTTGTAGCCAGGAACTTTTTAAAATAAAGTCTGAAGTTTTTGGATTTAAGTCTCATTCCAGGGTCTTCAACACATAATCCAGGCTGGTAATTCAGTGCAGTACTGAGGAAGTGCTATACTGTCTTTTGGATGAGATGTTAAAATTAAATTTCAACTACCCTCTCAGGTGGTTGAACACAGGATAAATTGAAGAAGAGGAGAGGACTTCTTTTGGTGTCGTTGGTGAATTCTTCTCTCAACCACATACCTAAAACAGATTCTCTGGGGGCGATTCTCCCAGCCCCACGCCGGGCCGGAGAATCGCCGCAACCACGCCACGACGCCCTGATGGCGGCATGCGATTCTCCGAGGTGTGGCACTGGCACGGTTGGTGCGGCGCTGGCCGCGGGCTGCTGGAATCGACGAGGCCGCCGATTCTCCGGTGCGGATAAGACAGAGTCCCGCCGGTGCCGTTCACCCCTGGTTGCTGCCGGTGGGAACTCTGCACGAATGGTCGGGGGGGCGGCCTGTGGGGGAGGGAGGGGGTCTCTGACCCCGGGGGGGGGGGGGGGGGGGGCCTCCGATGGGGTCTGGCCCGCGATCGGGACCCACCGATCGGCGGGCCGGCCTCTCCCCTCCCGGGCCTACTTTCCTGCGCGGCCGGCCCCTGAACACCGATGCCATGTTGAGTCGGGGCCGGCGCATACGCGGGTTGGCACGGTGCCCATTTGGCGCCGGGATGGGAAGCTGGAGCGGCGTGAACCACTCCAGCACCGTGCTAGCCCCCTATGAGGGCCAGAATCGGTCATCCCCGTGCCCGTTTCGCGATGGCGCGAACACTTGGGCTCCATTTGGGAGAATCACCCCCTGTGTTTATTTCTCATATTTGCTGTTTGTGGGAGCTTGCTGTGCTCAAATTGCTACCGCAGTTCGACTACAAAAGCACTTCATTGGCTGTAAGGAGCTTTGGAGTGTCCTGAGGTCATGAAAGGTGCTATATCAATGCAACTTTCTTTTTTCCTTTAACGTTGTGGTTCGTGTTCTGTTCGAGGTAATGTTCAAGAGGGGTGAGAATCATTAATATATTGTCAGCTGAGCATAGTGCTCAAAATTGGGGAAAAAAAGGGCTGCATGCTGATGTAACCTAACTATTTAAAAACCTCATGACTGTAAAGCTGATTTAAACTGAGAGGGGCCAGCATTTGTTGGCTGAACACCCAGATCAATGGTGCTTACCATTGTTAATGTATGAAACGCCCAGCAACTTATGGTGTGGAAAAGAAAAGAAGATGGTGAGGCACGTGACTCCTGAGTCTGTCACAGGCAGGTCAACATGATGCTCACTTTACTTGAATCAGCACAAGGCGCTGGGGGATTTGCATTGCCATGCTGTTAGCCGCATGCACATAACAGCTCAACCTCAACTTCTCCATGAGTTTCATGAAATGAATGCATTTGTGGATTAATTGCCCAGTAAACTCTTTTGAAGAGCTGGTACATAACAATGTGAGTTTTGCTAATCAACCTTTCCATTAAAAATAGGGAATAAAATATCATTTCTACTTTTTTGTTGTTTTTCATTTCTGCCTCTTTTTTCTCTCTCTGCATCTAATATTTCTTTCCCTCTCTTCATTTCTGATCCTATTTCCTTCTTTTTGCGTTTTTTCCCCAGTCCTTAAATCTCATTGGTTAGGGAGATCGACTATTGGTCTCATTATTTATCCGGAGGTCCAGTTGACCCTCAACTTAGGGTAGGATATGTGTCGCCATTTCTTCAGTGTCACTGGGTCAAAATTATGAAACTCCCTCCCTAACAGCACTGTGGGTGTACCTAAATCACATGGACAGCAGCAGTTCAGGAAGCAGCTCACCACCACATTCTCAAGGGCATTTAGGGATGAGCAATAAATACTGGCCTCACCAAATCCACATCCCACGAATGAATAATAATCAGATTATTGGAATGAAGTGACTTTGAATTAAGGCAGCACAGATGTACAACATGCAGGAAGTGAACTGAAAAGAGACCAAATTGGATATAATGAGAGAATAGCAGAATATTACGGCAGTAACATATGTTCTGCTAAACATGCATGCCCATCAGAAAGAGTACATTAATTTTTTTCAGTGTTATTCTCCGAAGTGTGGCTGTGGGTTTGGCACTTTTGTCACCACCTCATCCCCTGCTTTACGTAATTGCTAAATAGAGATTTCAAATGCTCTTTCCAGTCCAAGCAGGAAGGTTGAGGTCACAGGAAGTGAAAATTGGTTGTTTGTTTCAGTAGAAAAAAGCAACACACCCAAAATTTGAATGTTCCGCTGGTGTTGAATGCAGCCGCACATTTTGCAACTGAATTATGCCCTCCATCTCAAGCTGCAGTTGGGGAAAAAGGAATTATATAGATCTATTCCTAGATTAGAGGGAGTAAAAGTGGTTTCTGGGAAAAATAAGGAAGTTGGCCTTACACAATTTTTGATTGATTTGCATGTTTAGTAAGCGCACCCTCTGTCGTTTATAAAATATACTAGCAGAGACTTGTAAACATCAAATTGATATCTTTGTTGCAACAGTACAGGGGGCGGGATTCTCCCAGCCCTGGCCGGGTCGGAGAATCCCCGCGAATGGGCCAGGCCGCCCCGACGATGGCACGCGATTATCCGCAGAGCAGAGAATCGGCGCTGGCGCGGCGCCGGTCGTGGGCTGCTCTCCACGGCCGGCCCGCCGATTAAGCAGCCATAAGAAAAGAGCCGAGTCCCGCCGGTGCCGTTCTAACCTGCTCTGAGCCGGCAGGACCTCGGCGTTGAAGGCTCGGGTAGCGGCCTGTGGGGGTGGGGGGGGGGGCTTTGATGTGGCCTGGTCTGGCCTGCGATTGGGGCCCACCGATCTGTGGGCCGGCCTCTGTGATTTGGGGCCTCCTTTCCTACACGCCGGCCCCTGTAGTCCTGCGCCATGTTGCGTCGGGGCCGGCGTGTTGAAGCAGGCCACTGCACATGCGCGTGTTGGCGCTGGCGCAACTGCCCATGTGCGGATCCCGCGGCGCACAGTTTGCGCCGGGATCGGCAGCTGGAGTGGCGCAAACCGCTCCACGCCGTGCTGGCCCCCTGTAGAAGACAGAATTAATCCTGGGAGCGGCCCGTTCACACCGTCGTAAAACACGACGGCATTTACGACGGCGTGGACAATCTGCCGCGAGATTGGGGAATCCTGTCCAGGATTTCTAGTTATTCTTTCACCAAAGAATCTTAACAGAATCTTAATTCTCACTCTGGAAAAAGTTACGAAATGGAACAGGATTTTCTGGTCCCGTCCCCTCCCACCCGGGGCATGTTTTCCAGCGGAGGCAGCTTGCCATTGGCAACTGGACATTTTGTGTGGCTTGCCAGTTTCTCCATTGGGGAACCTGCTGCGGAAAGGGACTGGAAGAACCCGCCAGCAGGAAGGACCAGAGAATCCTATCCAAAGTTTCCACGTGTAAAAACAGGCCGAGGAATATTAAGCACAAATTCTGTCAAGGGTTTGGCCTTGTGACTTATCATAGAATTTACAGTGCAGAAGGAGGCCATTCGGCCCATCAAGTCTGCACCGGCTCTTGGAAAGAGTACCCTACCCAAGGTCAACACCGCCACCCTATCCCCATAACCCAGTAACCCCACCCAACACTAAGGGCAATTTTGGACACTAAGGGCAATTTATCATGGCCAATCCACCTAACCTGCACATCTTTGGACTGTGGGAGGAAACCGGAGCACCCGGAGGAAACCCACGCACACACGGGGAGGATGTGCAGACTCCGCACAGACAGTGACCCAAGCTGGAATCGAACCTGGGACCCTGGAGCTGTGAAGCAATTGTGCTATCCACAAGGCTACCATGTTTCTAGGTATCGAACAGAAATGCCTAAATGGGAACTGTCTCCTTCTGACTTGAAAAGGCAGATATATCTCTGTTGGACTCAATATTATTAGAGATATATTTCCTTGAAATAAAAAAAAATGAAATGAAAGTCGCTTATTGTCACAAGTAGGCTTCAAATGAAGTTACTGTGACAAGCCCCTAGTGGCCACATTCCAGCGCCTGTTCGGGGCCTGAAATCTACCTGTTATAACATCAGCATCGATCTTCGAAGAAAGTAAATTCCTAATTATCAAAGTTGCTCCATGATAAGGTTCGTGTTTAGGATTCATGCTTTGGAGCACCATCATAATCAGTCCTTTCTCGAGACTAACCTAAGGCTGAATTTTCATCCTTGAGGCAGGGAGCAAGAATTGGAAAAATCCCTGTACCTCCTGCCTCGGGAAAAATTGCCTGGGAAGACAGGACTTTCATTCGGGGGCACGGGTGGCTGGGGGAGGGGGGATGCAGGTTGCAATTGGGGTAGCTGACACTGGTAAACGTTCAGAGGCAGCCCAGGGACTGCCAATTGCTGAGGCAGGCAGCTTACAAAGGATCAGCTATGGGCTGTGGGGCTTCATCTCAGTTATAATGAAAAAACATAAGGCCCCCTAGCCCTCACCCCACAGACTTCCCATGCCCCATCCATGCCACCTTATGCCCCCCCCCCCCCCACCCACCTATGGCCCCTCATGCTTCCATGTCAAGCTGTGGAACCACCATGCCTTTTCACCCATTATACATTGCATAGAAACAATGAATGCTACATTGACAATAGGACGTGTAAAAAATATTGTTTTTACAAAACAGTAATTGATGGATAATGTTCCACTTTCTGAAAATCTCATTTTCAAAAGTGTCAAACATGCTGACCCTTTAATATATGATTAGCTGAAACTGCAAGTATTTGAATTCTCTATTTTGTGAAAAGAAACATTGTACAGAAGACATCAGAGAGCCAGAGCTGTCAATCAAGCAATGCTTTCTCTAGGGCGCAGCTGTTTCAGCAGTCTAATGGTTTTCTGGGCTCTAAGCCTAGAAAGCATAACGAGGTTGGTCCAGAAATCTATTTGACTATGGAAACAGCTGATTCATAAGGAAACATTGTTTGACAGCTCTGGCTCTCTGATTTCTTCTGTCAATTGCACAATATTTATTTACACACATTTAAAGGATTCAAGTGCTTTCAGGTTCTGCTATTGATATATTGACACTTTTATTGGCCCATAGTAAAAATTATTTTTTTCTTCAGAAAATAGGAAGTTAGCAATGAATGGCTGGTTTTTAAAAATACAATTGTGTCATTATAGGGTTCATTGGTTTTCTACCGTGTACAAAGGATGAATGGATGTGGAGGTGCCCAAACTTGGAATAAGGCATAAGGGGTTTCTGGGGGTATAAAAGAGTCATACCTAGGGAGGGAGAGGCATGAGGGTCCATTGGGAGTTGGTGGGGTGCATACCTTGGCATGGGAGGCATGAGGAGTACCGTTTGGACTTACCTTTCAAAAGGCTCCCTCATGCAGACTATGATTTATCATAGAATCATAGAATTTACAGGGCAGAAGGAGGCCATTCGGCCCATCGAGTCTGCACCGGCTCTTGGAAAGAGCACCTTAAGCCCATGCCTTCACCCTATCCCTGTAACCCAGTAACCCCAACTAACCTTTTTGGACACTGAGGGCAAATTATCATGGCCAATCCACCTAACCTGCATATCTTTGGAGGAAATCGGAGCATTCGAAGGAAACCCACGCATACACGGGGAGAACGTGCAGACTCTATGCAGACAGTGACCCAAGCCGGGAATCGAACCTGGCAACCGCTTGTGCATCTTGAGCTCCAGTCCTCCTCGTGCTCCAACTGCCTTTGTACACACTAGCACTTCCCACCAAATAATCCCACCACCGGTCTTTAAACTGATCAATCAAAACAGACAGAAAAAAACTTAGTATTATTTTTATGGATCTAATTGGGGTATCTAATTGTAAAATAAATATTTTAGGAAGCTGTTGTAGCTGTACATTTGCAAATTGTATTATGAAGAAAACATTCCCATATTTAATAAAATGAGCTAATTCTATGTTTTGAAGCATATTCGTAAGTATTTTATGAGAGTGTATGTTCCCATGTATAATTTATGAAGTTACAGAAAATCCTGCATGTACAGTTCCCGAGGCAGGAATGTAGGTCAGGGGTCAAGCCTACTTATCCTCTCAAGGGTTCTTTGGTCTTGGTGGCCTGGTGTCCTGGTGATCACCTTGGTTTGAGAATAGTGTCCTCAATGGTCAATTACACAACTGCAGTGTAATTAGTTCCAAGTGGGTCTCCAGGAAGAGACTCCACCCTGATTGTTACCTCCCCAGTTCCAGGAGAAGACCAAATGGTGCTTGTTTTGATTGGCATGTTTCCCACACATGTTTCAGCCACGTGTTTCTTGTAGGAGTAAGTTCACGAGGTCACAGCGAGGATACATTTTGTAGCCAACAATAAGACTTGTGTTAGTCTGCTCAGTGAGAACCTTTCTCGCCAGCTCGCCAGTAAGAATATCAAGCCAACACTAAAAATATATTAATCAGTTGTAGGTCATTCGGCCCCTTCGAGCCTCCTCCAGCCTTTAAAAGGACATGGTGATTTGATTGTGGCCCCAACTCCACATTCCGTCTACCTCGATACCCTTTGACTCCTTCATTAGTCAACAATTATCTACCTCTGCCTTGAAAATTTTCAATGGCCTTGCCTCCATTGCTCTCTGGGGAAGAGTTCCAAAGACTCTCAGCACTCAGAGAAAGAACACTCTCCTTTGATGTATCTTCTGGTCCACCAAAGTCAATGGAGTATTGAACAGCTCACTGCATTTTATGACCCCACCCCCAGTCAGGGCCAAATTCCAAGATCCCATTTCTGCAGTGTCAGTTTTTCAGTAGAGCCTTTGAAGTGTGTGATGGGGTGGTAAAATTCTGCCCCTCATCTCCGCCTTAAATGTTTTAAACTGTGTCCTCTAGTTCTGGTCTCTCCCACAAGGGTAAACCTCCTTTTAGCATGCACCCTGTCAAGTCCCCCCAGGATCTTAGAAGTTTGTATTAGGGGTAATACGGTACACCACGTGTTGACAGGCTATTGGTGGAGGGATGCCAGGTCCTGATAGGATCTGCCACCTACTGGACTCCACCCAGAAATGCCGGTACAAGAACCCAGTTTTTCCCTCCATTTCCCTCAGCAGTTGCATTCTGTAACCACGCTGCTGGGGATAAAGTTCTGCTTAATAAAGCCTTCAATTGACATTACCTCAACCTGCCTCGCGTCATATTGACGGTGCTACAAATCTGAAATTGGCTTTGTGTATTTTTCTTCAGGTCTTGATGTTTGTGGCTCTAACGCTATCTGTACTGTTTCCATTCTTCCTGCTTTGGACTAGGCCTCATTGTTGGTTTCGCTTTATGTTATAACCCCACGAGACCTACGGGGTTGGACCAACCAGTCTCCCCGTGAGTCTCGCCAAATACCAGCACCCCCGCTGAGGGGGCGGACAGCCTTAAATCTTCCATGGTTAAGTTCTGTGCATAGTCAGTCAGGACTGACAGCACAGACTCAGCTGGGGTCTGATGTATATTGTGTTGTAATAAGCCAAGTTTTCTCCAGATTTCTCGATTTGGACTCATTTGTGGTCTACAAAACTTTAGGCTTTGGAATGACACACAGGATGGAGAGCAGATTAAAAGCTAAAGCTTGCAAGGTTCTCAAGATAATATTTCACCTAGGGGTAATAAAATATGTCAGCGAGCTGAAGGATCAGTCTCGGCGTTCAATCATGGAGAAAGGTCATCCCTTTTTCATGTTAAGCTCTTCAGCAAGTTTAGTGGAGTCCTCTTAGGAGTTTGCCATTATACAAAACTAGAGAAAGGGTGGTGGACCCAGGGGGATCATTAGGGAAGTGCAGGTTAGGTTATGGGGTTATGGTGATAGAGTGGTAAGTGGACATGGGTAGAGTGGTCTTTCGAAGGATCGGTGCAGACCCGATGGGCCGAATGGCCTCCTTCTGCAGTATAGAGTTTCTATGATTCAATGATAATCTTACTAAACTCACTGGTCTTTTAATTTGGATCAATCCTGTTGTATGTATCTAATCAATGAATTTAGACAGGGAGCACTGTATATACTGGTCAGAAAGTGTAAAGTGATTTTTAGTCAAACATTTACATTGGTTTAACTCTTGTACTAATTGATGACTATAAGAAGACAATGGCACATTGAGAACACAAAACAGCACTGAGTTAAGAAAAGGCCATTCCTTTTTGAGCCTAATCCTTTCAGTCTAAGTACAATCTACACACATCTGTCCAACCAATCTGCTGAGGCAATGTCTGCATAAAAACCTCCTGATTCTAATAGGGTATCGAGTGAAATCCAGAATATTCATCATAATCCTGGCCTTCACAGCCAAAAAAATCCTTCTTCCCAGCAGTACAGTAACCGTCAGCTCAAGGAATATTTGATCCATCTCTGTCCATATTTATCTCTTTAACCTGATGTAGAATTATTCCCCAAACGACATGATTGATTAAGTGCAAGATTTACCAGGATTTACCATCTTCAATGCACTGGAGATAAATGACCTGAGAGGGTCATCAGTACCCAATTTTTTTTTCCAATTAAGGGGCAATTTAGCGTGGCCAATCCACCTAACCAGCACGGGGAAAATGTGCACACTCCACACGGACAGTGACCCAGGGCCGGGATTCGAACCCGGGTCCTCAGCGCCGTAGTCCCAGTGCTAACCACTACACCACCATGCTGCCCTCTGAGAGGGGTATTTATAAAAGTTCAATTGCACATCTGTGATTTGAATGAAAAACATATGGACCTGTCTCTGCTATGAAATTATAATGAACAGAAGTTAGATATTCTTATAATTGTAATATGGAGATGCTGGCGTTGGACTGAGGTGAGCACAGTCAACACCAGGTTAAAGTCCAACAGGTTTGTTTCGATGTCACTAGATGTTTCGATGTTCCGGACATCGCGCGATAATCACCAGGCAGGAATGTTCCCTTCCAGTCGGGGAACACTTCAGCAGTCAAGGGCATTCAGCCTCTGATCTCCGGGTCAGCGTTCTCCAAGGCGGCCTTCAGGACGCGCGACAACGCAGAATCGCCGAGCAGAAGCTTATAGCCAAGTTCCGCACACATGAGTGCGGCGTCAACCGGGACCTGGGATTCATGTTGCATTACATTCATCCCCCACCATCTGGCCTGCGAAATCCTACCAACTGTCCTGGCTTGACACAATTCACACCTCTTTAACCTGGGGTTACCCCATCTCTGGATCTGTAAAGATTTAATCACCTGCTAATGCTCGCATTCCAAGCATTGTCTGGTATATTTGAATCTGTCTACATATATGTTTCTGGAACATACCTCTGCATTCACCTGAGGAAGGAGCAACGCTCCGAAAGCTAGTGACATCGAAACAAACCTGTTAATGGGATTAACAACCTAACTGGGAGATAGTTGCTTTATCATGTTTATTTCCTTATGATTTTCCAGCCTTACTTTACTTGTTCTCTGAATACACAGCTCAACAATGTCACAACCAACACCCATTAAACAATGATCCCAAAGTATATCCTGACACATAAATCGACAACATAGGACGAAATAAAGGAGAAACTTGAGAACCAGTTATGAAATGTTAATACAAACAAAATTGCAATTTGTCATATTCAGTTTTACAGCTGCACTACCTGGGAGAGGTTAGTAGCATTTCTGTTTAAAAGACTTCTGTATTGAAAGCTCATGTACAATGATGGGTGGCTGGGGTGATTCATCAATGTGTCTGAACTCCGGAGCTGGTCACATGTCTTTAACCCATTCAGAGATGGTCACATGTCTTTAACTTAGTCCACTTCCTGTTCAATGGTTCTCACTATATCTGAGAGGCTGTTTCTCCCTTCCTCTTCTGAAGTCCGGACTACAATTACACTGTTTCTAGCTCGGAAAAGAGAGACTGCAGAGGGAGAGCGAGTGAGAGAGAGTGTTCAATAAGGGAGAAGCGAGAGAGAGAGAGAAACTGGAGAGAAAATATAGAGAAAGAGACAGATGAGAGATAGGGGGCGGGATTCTCCGAAATGGAGGCAGAGTGTTCGCGCCGCCGTGAACGCCGTCGAGATTCACGACGGCGCGAAATGGCCCCTATCCCAACCGATTCAGAGCCCGATAATGGGCTAGGAGCGGCGCCGCGTCATTTACGCGCGCCAGGCCTTGGAGCTGCGTCAAGGCGGCGCCGCATACATGACGCGGCCGGCGCCACATAACTGCCGTAACCCACGCATGTGTGGTTGCCGTCCTCTCCGAGTCCGCCCCGCAAGAAGATGTCAGACGGATCTTGCGGGGCTGCAGAAGAAAGGAGGTCCTCCTTCAGTGAGGACCTCCCATTTGAGGCAGTAGATTTGAGGCTCCCCCCCGCCCCCCCCCAGTGCAGGATCCCCCCCCCCCCCCCCCCAGGCCGCCCCCCCCCAGCGTTCCCGCGCTGTTCCCGCCGGCAGCTACCAGGTGTGGACAGCACCGGGGGGAACCCGCCGTTTTGGTCTGGTCGCTCGGCCCATCCAGGCCTGAGAATAGCAGGGGTGCTGGAGAATCACCATTTTGGGTGTCTCGGGCGATTCTCCGGCCTGCGCTGCGCGGAACTCGGCGGGGCCGTTATCGCCGCTTGGGAGAATCGCGGGAGGGCGTCGGACCGGCGTCGTGGGAAAATTTGGCGACCCAGGCGATTGTCCCAACCGGCGCAGGAGCGGAGAATCGCGCCCAGGGAGACTGCAGATACAGACGACAGTACTCCTTCCTCAGATTCACCTGAGGAAGGAGCAGTGCTCCGAAAGTTAGTGATTTGAAACAAACCTGTTGGACTTTAACCTGGTGTTGTAAGACTTCTTACTGTGCTCACCCCAGTCCAACACCGGCATCTCCACATCACAGATACAGACTGGGAGAGAGAGAGAGACTGGGAGAAAAATAATCTTGGGAAGAGAAATATGTTCAATTCTGGTCGCCACACTACCAGAAGGATGTGGAGGCTTTAGAGAGGGTGCAGAAGAGATTTACCAGAATGTTGCCTGGTATGGAGGGCATTATCTATGAGGAGCGATTGAATAAACTCGGTTTGTTCTCACTGGAACGAAGGAGGTTGAGGGGTGACCTGATAGAGGTATACAAAATTATGAGGGGCATAGACAGAGTGGATAGTCAGAGGCTTTTCCCCAGGGTAGAGGGGTCAATTACTAGGGGTCATAGGTTTAAGGTGAGAGGGGCAAGGTTTAGAGTAGATGTACGAGGCAAGTTTTTTACGCAGAGGGTAGTGGGTGCCTGGAACTCGCTACCGGAAGAGGTAGTGGAAGCAGGGACGATAGGGACATTTAAGGGGCATCTTGACAAATATATGAATAGGATGGGAATAGAAGGATACGGACCCAGGAAGTGTAGAAGATTGTAGTTTAGTCGGGCAGCATGGTCGGCACGGGCTTGGAGGGCCGAAGGGCCTGTTCCTGTGCTGTACATTTCTTTGTTCTTTGTATACAAAGACTGGAGAAAGAGATTGGAGTTAAAGTGGGTTGGGGAAAGAGAGAGACAAAGAGAAGGCAGCAAAATTGAAGCACAGGGCTAATGCTGATGCTGCTCTCTTCTGCCCCACCCCCCGTGTCTGACCGCCGTAGAACTGGAGAGTGACACAACAATCAGCTGCTGATATAGTCACCAGGCCGCTGGAGAAGAGAAAGAAAAACAAAAGTGTGAGGAGAATTACAAAACAAGAAGTGGTTCGTTGTACATGAGAACGGATAGCTGTATTGATAAGGGGGTTATGATAAACAAGTCCACAGTATTCTGCTTGACTTGCAGCCATTACCACAATGGTCAAGGCAGGCACTGTTTCAGAAACATTTCAATATGAAACCAGATAATTTCTTTCAAAGGGAAACTGCGAATTGTATTTCCCCCAAATCCAAACAACTCTCGTATCCTAGATAGAGTGCTTTGCAGACTGCCCCATTGGGCATATAATGGCTGAAGGCTGAAAGTAAGTGTTCATCTCCCATTTCTACTTGGCGACATTGCATCTTTTAAACTTGGCACGATAGTGATAGCTGACGGTGTTACAATGCTTCATTCGTAATGCCTCACTTATTAGCTGTTGACCCATTATTTGCACAAGGCTGCAACTCCACTTTTTACAACTTTACATGCAAATCCTTTCCAGTCATTGCCCAGCCTCAGACAGGTATATGGGAGAGTAGGGAAATTTCCTGTCCAATATTTATTCCTCAATCAACAACATCACCAAGAGTCACATTATCTGGCCATTATCAGATTGCTGCTTGTGGGATTTGCTGTGTGCACACTGCCTGTCACATTTCATGCATTACAGCGGTGACCACATTCAAAAGTACTTCATTGGCTGCTAAGTACTTTGGGACATCCTTGAGGCAGTAGAAGTAGCTACATAAATGCAAATTTTAATTTTATTAACTGGATTCCTGCCTTGCAGGGGAGCGAATCATCCTTGGATTCCATCTGTGAGCCATGAGACTGTTGTGGTGATGTCTATAGAAACCAGCTCTGGACTGGATTCGATCCACACTCACCACTGTCTGCATGTTTTTCTCTTGTTGGAGACAACCCAAGTAGGATGAATGAAAAACCTTGAGACTGTCCCAAACTGGCTACTTGAATTGCTGTATTCATAAGTTTGAACAGTATGAGACTGTATGTTGCTGCGTAAGTATGAATTATATTCAAAGGCACAGTATCTAGATTCTGGCCTTCATCAAAACCTACTAATAGTTGAATTCTTGTGTCTCCCTGGATAGATTTCTGAATATGTTCATTTATTTCTTTAAAGGAAGCTGGGCATGGAAAGACATTTTTTGCACTCGCTGGTATGTGTCAATATTGCTGACCTTCTCAGCTATTTGAATCAGATTCAAGCCATGTTGTATCCTATTGCTCAAAGCTTTGCTCACCCAGAATCAAACGACAAATCAAACTCTCCAAGTTTGCGGGCTGAGGTTGTAAAGGCTCTAAAACAGAATATGATTTGGGACCCTCCTCCCGGACAGTTCCTGTGAAGACAAAGCCCCATCTTCATACTTAGTAGACCCTGAATCATGTTGTATGGTACTAATCCACAATGCTAAATGAAATAGATTCAGAACCAAGCTCAAAACTGGGCAACCATGAGGCGCTCTTGGCAATTATTACATTCAATCACAAACTATAACCTCATGGCCTGGCACATCCTCCCCTCTATTACCATCAAGCCAAGGGATCGCCCTGGTTCAATGAAGAGTGTAGGAGGGTATGCCAGAAGCAGAACCAGGCATCACTAAAAACGAGGTGTCAACCTGGTGAAGCGACAACACAGGATTACTTGTGTCCCAAACAGCATAAACAAGAGGTGAGAGGCAGAGTGAAGTGATTTGACAACCAACGGATCAGATATAGCTCTGCAGTCCTGCCACATGCTGTAATGAATGATGATGGGCAATTAAACAACTAACAGGAGGAGCAGGCTCCACAAATATCACTATATCCGATTTGCAACCAACTTCAGCCTGAAACGCCCAGTAAATGATTCCTTTCAGCCTCCTCCAGAGGTCCCCAGCATCACAGATGCCAGACTTCCAGCATTTTGATTCATTCCACATGATATCAAGAAATGGCTGAAGGCACTGGATATGACAAAGACTATGGGCCTGGACAACATCCTGGCAGTAATATGGAAGACTTGTGCTCCATAACTAGCTGTTCCCTAGCCAAGCTGTTCCATTATGGCTACAAACTGCATCTACCTGACACTGTGTGACAATGTCCTGTCCACAGAAAGCAGGAAAAGACCAATCTAGCCAATATTCAGTGTCATTTGCAACTCCTCAGATACTGAAGCAGTCTGTGTCCTAATGCTGCAAGACCGGGACAATATCCAGACTTGGGCTGACAAGTGACATCAGGGGCGAAATTCTCCCCCAACGGCGCGATGTCCGCCGACTGGCGCCAAAAACGGCGCCAATCAGACGGGCATCGCGCCGTTCCAAAGGTGCGGAATGCTCCACATCTTTGGGGGCCGAGCCCCAACATTGAGGGGCTAGGCCGGCGCCGGAGGGATTTCCGCCCCGCCAGCTGGCGGAAATGGCGTTTGGTGCCCCGCCAGCTGGCGCGGAAATGCGGCGCATGCGCGGGAGCGTCAGCGGCTGCCGACAGTTTCCTGCGCATGCGCAGTGGGGAGAGTCTCTTCCGCCTCCGCCATGGTGGAGGCCGTGGCGGAGGCGGAAGCGAAAGAGTGCCCCCATGGCACAGGCCCGCCAGCGGATCGGTGGGCCCCGATCGCGGGCCAGGCCACCGTGGGGGAACCCCCCGGGGTCAGATCGCCCCGTGCCCCCCCCAGGACCCCGGAGCCCGCCCACGCACCTGGTCCCGCCGGTAGATACCAGCTTTGATTTACGCCGGCGGGACAGGCAATTTCTGGGCGGGACTTCGGCCCATCCGGGCCGGAGAATCGAGCGGGGGGTCCCGCCAACCGGCGCGGCCCGATTCCCGCCCCCGCCCAATCTCCGGTACCGGAGACTTCGGCGTGGGCGGGGGCGGGATTCACGGCGGCCAACGGCCATTCTCCGACCCGGCAGGGTGATGGAATACTCTCCACTTGCCTGGATGAGTGCAGCTCCAACATTCAGAGAGCTCAACATCATCCAGGCGAAAGCAGCCTGCTTTATTGGCACCCCATTCACCACCTTAAATATTTATGCCCTCCACCACTACACACAATGGCAGCAGTGTTTACTATATAAGATGCACAGCAACAACTCACCAAGGCACCATTCAAACCTATGACCTCAACAACTTAGAAGGGCAAAGGCAGCAAATGAATGAAAATGCCACCACCTGCAAGTTTCCCTCCAAGTCACACAACATTCTGACTTGGAACTTTGGGCACGAACTAACCAAACAAAATCAGGGCTGGCTCTGGACGGGATTAGCGGTGTTGTTCTTCCCGGGAATGAACCCGCTATCTTACTGCACTCTGTTGCTATTTTGGGTCCCGGCGTGGAATGCCCCCCACCCCCCCGAGGCCATTTCTTGCACTGAGTAACTTCAACAAGGGGAGTTCCTCATTGCAGGAAGAGATGGGACACCATTTTGAAATGGCGCCTCAACTCACCATAAGAGGGTCCTCGGCCCCCAAGCATCCCACCTAACACGGGCAGGGCACGACCAAGCCTGATGCCCTGTGTGGGCAAAATGCCAGCCTGACACCTTGGCACTGCCAGCATAGCACCCTAGCAGTGCCCCTGCCAGCCTTGTAGTGCCATATGAGCACCCTGATATTGTCAGGCTGGCACCTGGCAGCAGCAGTGCCGGGGTGCTACCATGCCTGGAGGCTGACCACCCGGGAGCCTCAAATCACATGGCAGACCCTCCCAAGCGCCGGAACGCGCTATTTCTATTTCTGAGGACCAATATTAAATGGCACCCGTCTGGGATCTCCTTGGTGAGGCTGGTAGATGCCGGGTGGCCGTTCAATCTAACACCAGCAGGGCTAAGTGGGTTTTTCAACTCATTTAAGCATGCGAGATCGCGACACCTCATGAGAACTAACCCGATGTCCCGAGGCGGAACAACCGTCAGGAACCTGGAAGAATCTGATTCCGGCGCGATGCGGGCGGTAAATTGTGACCTATATCACCATTCCTTCATTGTCGCTGGATCAGAATCCTGGAACTCCTATCCAAGCAGTCCACCAGGTGGACTGCAGTGGTTAAGAAAGTGGCTCACGCCACCTTCTCAAGGGTAATTAGTGATAGGCAACAAATGCTGGCTTTGCGAGCAATTCCCAAATCCCACTGAATAATAAAAAAACATTAACATGTCCAGTATTCACATTGTACTTGTGAATCTTTCAGTAAAAATGCATACATTTGATAGACCTTCAGAGAGAATTGGAAACAATTGCAGGTGATAGTCAACGTTCCTCTGAAAGAGACTAACCACCTCTGGAGAGAAGCCAGATAGCACCAGTACTCACGTCCTGGCTATTCTTTAGTACTTCATATGACATTGACTCAAATACAGCCTGCGTCACTCACTGTGTAAACAGTATCTATTGTACAGTGTGATTTAATCTGCCCAATCACTTTCCATCTGTAATGCTACATACTGACTTCTAAAATAGGTTTTGCCAGTAAAGTCTTGAACTTTTCCAGGTTACTGGATCAGTGAGAAACAATTTTCACCTGATTTTGATTTTTAAAAGGATAAATTCTCCTTTCTGTTAATGGATGTCAAAATGTATGTGGCCCTGTCACTTCACCATTCTCACTGTGTGACAAATATCAATGTAAAATGCATAATCACATGCCTAATGTAAACCATGTATTGCTCCTGAATGTTGACCCTCAGTATCAAAACCTGTAAGGAAAGTAACTTGAGGTTAGTACTTCAGGCATTTTGAAGAGTATACATGAAAGCTTGCTTGCATTCTGTGATTTGAAAAGGATGTTGTAGGTTAAGGTAAAGCCTTGCACACCTAGAGGCAATATTGTGAGAGGCTGTGGTCTGAAGTACACTGTAGATCAACAGGTAAGATATTCAATTAAACAAAGTGAATGCACTATGGTTTAGGAGGAGAATTGAATTAAATTGTTTATGAGGATATGTTCAGAATGATGATAGGTTGTGAAGCTTACTACATCAGTGGTGTTCAGATTGACAGTTGATTTTTGTTACGATTCCAGTTGATGTTATAACTGGGCAGGAAGGTCCTGGAATAGAATCATGGCTCAACAGACCATAACTTATACTTTTTTGTTACAAAATGTGGAGGAACGGAGTCATAGGACTGCTAATAGTTTTAACAACAAGAAAAAAAATATTTATTAAACATGAAAAAGTATGATACAAAACTCCTTTACTCCCTCCTCTCTTAGCTTAACATTAACACAGATTTTATGATTAACATGGATTGCAAAGTACATCTTAAGCTGCAATGGTCTCTCTAACACACAAAGTCCCTTGTAAGCACACAGGATGAATGTGGTAAGACACACTCCTCTCTGAACCCAAGTGAATGTCTGTGGATTTCTCCTCAAAATCCCCCCAGATGATTCTTATTCCGTGAGCCACCCTGTCTCACTGAACTCCGGTTTCCACATGAGAGATTTCAAATTCCACTTTCAATAGTCACACTTTCAAATCTTCTTTTAAATTATGTTTTCCCTCTGCTCTTTCCATCAAGGTTTCACTGGCAGGTTTTACACCCCTCCCTTCAGGTTTCCTTTGTCTTAAAGGCTTTTACACAAACTCCGAGGTCCAGCCATTGATTTCCAAAATTATTTCAAATAATGTCTCCCAAACTATAGTAATTTCAAACAAACCTCAGCACTACTGCAGATACTGCCTCTCATGATTCAATGCCTTTTCAACTCTCTGCGCCTTTACTGAACAGAAATTGATTCTGGTTCCCAGTTTCCCCTATTCAGTTAACTTCTTGGAAACCTATCTTCATTTCTCTAGTTTCCTTAACTAGCTAGACTTTAGGTTTCTGCCATCTGTTTTCTTAACCCATTACTCCATCACCATGATATAGCTTTTCATACTCATAGAATAGAATCATAGAATCCCTACAGTGCAGAAGGAGGCCATTCGGCCCTTCAAGTCGGCACTAACCATTCGAAAGAGCACTCTACCTATGGCGTTCAAAAGGCATCCTGACAAATGCATGGGTAGGATGGGAATAGAGGGATATGACACAAGGAAGTGTTGAGGGTTTTGGCCAAGGTTGGTATCATGAGCGGTACAGATTTGCAGGACCGAAGGGCCTGTTCTTGTGCTGTATTGTTCTTTATTCTTTGTCCACTTTCCCGTAGCCCCATAACCTAACCTGCACATCCCTGGACACCAAGAGGCAATTTAGTGTGGCCAATCCACCTAACCTGCACATCTTTGAACTGTGGGAGGAAATCGGAGCACCCGGAGGAAACCCACGCCCACACGGGGAGAAAGTGCAAACTCCACACAGATAGCCACCCAAAGCTAAAATTGAACCCGGGTCCCTGGCACTGTGAGGCAGCAGTGCTAACCACTGTGCCATATTTCCGCCCCTAAAGTAAAGTTGCCGTTGTCCCAGATGACCTTAGACTGCTTTCCGCTTTGAGGGGGAGAGCTGACTTGTGGCGATTTAATCCGAGGATCACCACACTCAAGCGAGGGATAAGGTTAAAAAGGTGGTGACTTCCTGAATAACCTCAGCTGGTAAGGGAATTGAACCCATGCTGTGAGTCGGAGTCAACCATATAGCTATGGGTGCGGAGTCACATGTAAGCCAGACCAGGTTAGGATGACAGATTTTCTTCTCCAAAGGACATTAATGAAGCAAATGGGCTTACGACAATTGATGGTAGTCTTCATTGACATAATCACTGAGGTTAGCTTTATATTCCAGATTTATTACTTGAATTCAAACTCCACCAGCTGCCATGGTGGGATTTGAACCCATGTCCCCTGAGAATTAGGGGGTCTCAGGATTACTAGTCCAGTGACATTACCACTGCTATGATACATATCATAGAATTTACAGTGCAGAAGGAGGCCATTCGGCCCACCTCGTCTGCACCGGCTCTTGGAAAGAGCACCCTACCCAAGGTCCACACCTCCACCCTATCCCCATAACCCAGTAACCCCACCCAACACTAAGGGCAATTTTGGACACTAAGGGCAATTTATCATGGCCAATCCACCTAACCTGCACTACTTTGGACTGTGGGAGGAAACCGGAGCACCCGGAGGAAACCCACGCACACACGGGGAGGATGTGCAGACTCCGCACAGACAGTGACCCAAGCCGGAATCAAACCCGGGAACCTGGAGCTGTGAAGCAATTGTGCTATCCACAATGCTACCGTGCTGCCCATATGATAGCGGTAGCGCAGTGATGAGCACTGTTGCTTCACAGAGCCAGGATCCCAGGTTCGATTCACTGTCTGTGTGGAGTCTGCACGTTCTCTCTGTGCTTGCATAGGTTTCCTCCGGGTGCTCCGGTTTCCTCCCACAAGTCCCAAAAGACATTCTGAATTCTCCCGTTGTGTACCCGAACAGGCGCCAGAATATGGCGACTAGGGGCTTTACACAGTAACTTCATTGCAGTGTTAACATAAGCCTACTTGTGACAATAAAGATTATTAAAAAGATCTGGAGAAATATTGACAATAACCTATGTGAAATAACCACACCTTGACAGAGAATCGTATTGCGCTCCAATTAGAAATTACGGATATACAATCTATTCCACAGCTTTTCTAGTTGAAAGAGGTTCCTAAAAATAAAATTAAATAATGCGGTTACTTATCCTTCCTAATGACTGATCCAAAAGAGTTCACAGAAATGTATTGGACCCTTTCAGTGATTCAGAAGCTTTGTGCACTAACTCAGCACTAAATTCCAAACTCGAGGTTCACCCACAGATTTATACAGCAAAAATGAGACTAATGGAGAGATTCTATCTCAAGAGCCTCAAAGATTCTAGGAATGATAAACATCAACCTACATCACGTGACTCTTCCCTTTGCCCAATTTTACTCTCTTTTTCTGACGGATTGAGTCATGCTAAATGAGCATTAACAAAACCCTCCCCCAAGGGCTCACACTTCACGTGTAAGTTTCAGTTGTGAACAGCAGCAGAATATTCGACTTTGGGGGGCATCGCATGTGAACGTGATTCTGTACGCATCTGACATCAGTGCGTTAGCAGTGGCTCACCTGTGTCTCAATCAGAAGGTGGTGAGTTCAAGTCCCATTCCATAGATTTCAGCCGAAAATCTAGACTGACATACTTGTCCAATATTGAGGGAGGTGCTGCACTCTCAGGGGTGCCATCTTACGGATGGATTGTTTAACTGCGGCACCATCTGCTGTCATAAATGAATATTAAGGGGAGGCAGTGGCATACTGGCATTGTCACTGGACTGCTATGCAGAGACCCGGGGTAATGCTCTGAGGACCCAGGTTCGAATCTTACCACAGCAGATGGTGAAATTAGAATTCAATTAAAATCGAATGGTGACCATGAAACCATTATTCAATTGTCGTAAAACCCCATATGGTTCACTAATGTCCTTTAGAGAAAACAATCTGCCACCTTTATCTGGTCTGGCCTACATGTGTCCAGAACCACAGCAATGTGGTTGACTCTTAAATGCCCTCTGAAATGGCCTCTCAGTTCAAGGGTAATCATAGAATTTACAGTGCAGAAGGAGGCCATTCGGCCCATCGAGTCTGCACCAGCTCTTGGAAAGAACCCCTTAAGAGCTACTTAACCCCACATCTTCACCCTATCCCCATAATCCTGCAACCCCATCTAACCTAAGGGTAATTTGACATGACCAATCCCCCTAACCTGCACATCTTTGGACTGTGGGGGGAAACCAGAGCACCCGGAGGAAACCCACGCAGACACAGGGAGAACATACAGACTCCACACAGACAGTGGCCCAAGCAGGAATTGAACCTGAGTCCCTGGCGCTGTGAAGCCATAGGGCTAACCACTATGCTACTGTGCTGCCAATAAATGCCAGGCAATAAATGCTGGCCCACCCAGCGATGGCCACATCGCCTGAACAAACAAAAAAAATTAAAGATGCTGTAACACTATTCTAAGAACTTAGAATAGTTAATGTGTACAATGCTTGAACCTGACTACTCAAAACATAATTGTGTAGATATTGTGACATGTTGGTGGCCAGAGGGAATGCTCTGTGTATTCTTGTGATGCGGATTCCACAACACCTTGCTGATGGTTAAGGTTCACATGCAGACTGGATTTTACTTAGTAAAAATGTATCAGGACAATATTAGTACGAGGATGGTTTATCAAAGTGTGCATCCTGTTGGCCTCGGCTTCTGTTTTACTGGCGCAATCTGTGGCTTCCTGATTGCAATAATGTTAGCAGGTCAACACAAATGTACCTATTGTATCTTACCATTGAGAAGGGTAGTTTAACCAAAAATGGGCAAGGAACAAAATGCTGAACTCAATTATGAAAGTTCTTTATTAGTCAATACAGCTGCAATTCTGCTGAAGGATGAGGTAACATTGCAGCCCGTCACAAAGTAGGAAACCACACTCACAGTCAACACACTGGCTAAGCACAGAATAAATGCTTTACTACATGAAGGGACCAAGGGAGCAGATGTGCTTTTTAGTTCATTTTCAGGTTGTGGGAGTTTATTGTGCATCCCTTTGACTTTGATTTGAGTACAGGAGTATAGAAGCATTGCTACAATTGTATACAGCCTTGATGAGACTTAACCTGGAGCATTATGTACACTTTTGGTCTCCTGAACTGGGAAGGATGTACTTGCCAGAGAGGGAATGCAACAAAGGCTCACCAGAATGTCCTGGGATAGTGGGATTGTCCTATGAGGAGATGGAGCCTATATTCTGAGTTTCAAAGACATACAACATCTTTACAGGGCTCGACAGGATAGATGGAGGAAGGATGTTCTCCTGGCTGGAGAGACTAGATCCACGGGACACAGTCTCAGGGTAAGAAGTAGGCCATTGAGGACTGAGATGAGCAAGCATTTCAGAGGGTGGCAAATTTGTGTAATTATTTGACCCCTTAGAGCTGTGGAGGATTAGCCATTGAATATATTCAAGACAGAAAGTGGTTGATTTCTAATCGGTAAACCAAGGGATATGGGCTTGGTGTGAGAAAATGGCAGTGGCAAGAAAATCAGACGTGATCTAATTGAATGGTGCAGCTGGTTCGAGGGGCTTATTGGTCTATTCCTGCTCCTATTTCCTATGTTTCTTCCATAGAATCCACAGGATCCCTACAGTTCAGAAAGAGGCCGTATGGCCTATCAGGTAAGCACTGACTCTCCAAAAGACCACTCTACCCATGTCCACACCCCCATCCACGTTGCCCTATCCTCGTAACCGAACCTGCAAATCCCTTGACACTAATGGGCAATTTAGCATGGCCAATCCACCTAACCTGCACATCTTTGGACTGTGGGAGGAAACCAGAGAACCTGGAAGAAATCCACACAGACACAGGGAAAAATTGCAAACTGCACACAGTCACCCAAGGCCAGAATCAAACCCGGGTCCCTGGCGCTGTGAGGCAGCAGTGCAATCGACTGTGCCACCCTGGTGCTGAAACATAAATAGCAGAGAATGGTTTTGTTCCATTGACTGCTGGTTTATGGGTCCAACACACTTCTTGTTGCCTTGAGAAGGTGGCAATATAACTGAGGGTAGTTACAAGTTAACATATAGGCCAGGCTAGGCAATGACTGAATGCTTCTTTTCCTATGCGCCATCAATTAACCAATTGGATGTTTGCCACAATCTAAAGGCTTTTGGACACTTTCACTTTATTTGCACTTTTTTAAAATGTGAAGACAAATTCACAAATTGCCACAGTGAGATTGAACACACCGTATAAGCCTCTAATTGACAAGTCCTGTAACATAACCATGGCAGCATGGTAGCATTGCGGATAGCACAATTGCTTCATAGCTCCAGGGTCCCAGATTCGATTCCGGCTTGGGTCACTCTCTGTGCGGAGTCTGCACATCCTCCCCGTGTGTGCGTGGGTTTGCTCCGGGTGCTCCGGTTTCCTCCCACAGTCCAAAGATGTGCAGGTTAGGTGGATTGGCCATGATAAATTGCCCTTAGTGTCCAAAATTGCCCTTAGTATTGGGTGAGGTCACTGGGTTATGGGGATAGGGTGGAGATGTTGACCTTGGATAGGGTGCTCTTTCCAAGAGCCGTTGCAGACTCGATGGGCCGAATGGCCTCCTCTTGCACTGTAAATTCTATGGTAATCTATGAAAATACCCTGTTCAGATAGCAGATTAATTGTTCCTGATCAAGACTAATTTGGATTTTGGCTTGTGTTTGAAGCTCCTTGGTGTCAAAAAGCCTCAACTGGAAACTAAATGGTCAAACTCTTTCTACTATGCAGTCTGGATTCAGATCTATCCCACAGGTGAATATCGTGTTCTAAAATGCTGTAACATCTGGATTTCTGGGTTCTAATGCCAGTTGGTTCTATTCAGTGCAAATCTGAATCCTTTATTTAGCCGCTATGAATCAGTGCTGAGCTAACAATGCTGTCTTTGTGGTTAGATGGTTCTCCCATTGTTAATCAAAAACAATGAAGCACCCGACTGAATATTGTACAAACATCCCAGCAGAGGCTCCTTGGAAACACAATGACAAAACAATCACAAACTGCAGGAAATGTTTGTGACCATTTCCTATGAACTTTTCCAGCCTCGCTCCAGTGGAGTGAGAAGGTTCCTTTGTGGCTGTACCTGGGTGTATTGGACCACCTAGGCCTAGTCTCTGGAGGAAAACTAGAGAGGTGGCACTGCATGCTCTTTAAGAAACACATTGGGGGGAATCGAATGGCCACGCTGCGCCCGAAAAGGAGCACGCCGCGGTGCAGTGTGGCCGATAGAGGCTTGGAGATCCCGCTCACAGGATCTTCCAGATTCGCAATGCCTCGCGAGATCTAACATGATCTCACAAGACATTGCGATGTAAATCCCGCCGATGTGGGCGGTGTGGTGTTGGGTGTTCTGACACACAGATGAGCCAACACGGTTGCATATGGTACAACGCTACTTTATTTAAACTTACTATTTACAGTTTGGTCTTTGCACTCTGCACGTGGGGGGTTCCCTGCTTGTGATGTTTTAACAGCTCTTTCTTGTTCCCTTCTCCCCAGACCTACTGACCACCAGGTGTCGTGCTCGTGCTTTTTATGTGGTTGGTGTTCTTGTCTGTGATTGGTTGTGGTGTTGTGTACTCTGATTTGCCTGTTAGTGTGTCCATCATGATGTGTGTGTTTGAATATCATGACATCCCCCCTTTTTACAAAGATATGTGCCTACGTGGTAATAAATATGATCGTGTCGTGAGTGCATCTAAGAGTGTGTGTGTGTCGTGTGCAGCATGTGCATATGACAGAACTATGTACATGGGGCGATGTCGGGTGCGTCACATGAACCAAGTTGTACCATAACATAACATAAATGCGAACGAGAGAAGAAGAAAAAAAAACTTGAACAGTTGTCCAGTCAGACGACATCTGGAACGATAAACAACAACAGGTTATCATGTAAAATTGTGCAACTTGTTAAACATATGAACGGTATTATAAGTCCAGTCTAATGGGCTTGCGACGAGTTCGGGTTGACCGTCAGGGTGGCAAACCACTCATCGGCTGGATTGATGGCATTGACCTTGTTGACATCAATGACGGAAACTCGGAAGGCATCCTGGTCATCTGCATCACTTAACTGGAAGTCTTGATGCGTGGGCTGGACGGTCCTGACTCGTCTGCGAGGTTGTCGAGGATGCGCCGGATCCATGGGTTGAGCCGAACGACAGTGGGCTGCGTAGTGGCCCATCGTGCCACATCTGTGGCACTGTCGGTTTTTTGCAGGACATTGCCCTTTTAAATGTAGAGCTCCACAATTGCCGCACGTCATGACGTCACGGCGTTCGTTGCGCCACTGCGCATGCGCAGTGCGATCTTGCGGTGGGTGCGCCTGCGCAGTGCGTCCCTCGTTGTGGCCGTTATTTTTGGCGCACACCTGCGCGGGAGACCGCGAAAAGCGCGGGAAGCGGCCGCCGTCGTCCGGGCCGTGGGTCGGGAAGTAATCGACGGCCTGGATGCGTTCGACGTCGTGGGCGGCCTGGCTTGCCGATTCGACGGCTGGGGACCCCCTGTGTGCCAACTCGGACGCCTGAAATCGGGCAAAACGGCAGGTAGCATTTTCGTGGAGGACACAGGCTTCCACAGCAGACGCTAAGGTGAGGCTTTTCATTTTAAGAAGCTGCTGGCGTAGGCCACTAGAGGCAACGCCAAAAACAATCTGGTCCCTGATCATGGACTCTGTGGTGGTGCCGTAACCGCAGGACTGCACTAGAATCCGGAGGTGCGTCAAAAAGGGTTGAAAAAGCTCCTCCTTACCTTGCAGGCGTTGCTGAAAGAGGTATCTTTCAAAACTTTCATTTATTTCAACTTGAAAGTGCTGGTCCAGTTTGAGGATGACCGTGTCATATTTGGCTTGGTTTTCGCCTTCTTCGAACACCAGTGAGTTGAAGACGTCGGTGGCGTGCGGACCTGCGTAGAAGAGGAGCATTGCAATCTTCGTGTCATCCGAGACATTCTGTTTTTCGGTGGCACGGATGTACAGGTCAAATCGCTGCCTGTAGAGCTTCCAGTTGGTACCTAGGTTCCCCGCGGCTTGCATCGGCTGCGGTTTGCCGGTGTGGTCCATGTCCAGAATGGCAGGTTGGTAGGCAGGTATCGATCCACTCCTGTACCATGTGGTGTTGGGTGTTCTGACACACAGATGAGCCAACACGGTTGCATATGGTACAACGCTACTTTATTTAAACTTACTATTTACAGTTTGGTCTTTGCACTCTGCACGTGGGGGGTTCCCTGCTTGTGATGTTTTAACAGCTCTTTCTTGTTCCCTTCTCCCCAGACCTACTGACCACCAGGTGTCGTGCTCGTGCTTTTTATGTGGTTGGTGTTCTTGTCTGTGATTGGTTGTGGTGTTGTGTACTCTGATTTGCCTGTTAGTGTGTCCATCATGATGTGTGTGTTTGAATATCATGACAGGCGGGATCACTTTTAGGCAAATCTGAAATTAAAGCAAGGCAGCTAGTCTCACTTTAATGTACAGTGTCCCAAGGTAGCCGGGGCATTGGGATCTATACCCTTCATATTGGAAACCCCGGGCTAGCACAGTTCAGTACTGGTCTCAGATGGGGACCAGATGGAATGACACTCCTGGGGGTCCCACAGAGGATCAGAGAGCCCAGGTGCATGCCCTTTGGGCAGGGTGGTACACTGGCACTGCTGGTGTCACCTGGGCCCAGCATGTCAATGTGTGTCCCTCCCAACATACTGCCAATAGTGCAAAAATGACTCACCCCCCCCAGCCCCTACAGAGGACCTGCATCAGTGGAAAGCCGCTTGGCGAGCCAACCACCGGAAGGTTGCTCCGACATGGAGCACAGCGGAGGAGGGAAAGAAAGCAAAAGCCACCTCCCGCTCTCCAGCACTGGCAGCGCCTCATTCCAATGACTCCCAGGCCACAGAGGCAGGAGGGGCTGAAACCAGGGGAAAAAAATAAACTAGTTACGTGGCATCCTTCATACAATTGCCCCCCCCACAAACAGACCAAACGCAGAACAAAAGTAAACCAAGAAACACCAGTGACCGACACAGCTCTCATAGAGGAAGCAGCAGATGGCTGCTGAACATAAAAGGTCAGCGGTAGTCTATTAAGTGTCCGGCCGCAACCTCCTCTCCTGTAGTATCGCCGTCTGACCTTTCACCACTACCCTGTCCGAGGACCAGGTCACAGGAACACGGGGCATTAACAAGTGACCCACAGGCCCAGAACAGAATATACAGTCAACGCACAAAACAGGCCTTTAAAAACATCCACAGACTGCTCGAGCAAGTCCTCCGACATCCTCAAACTGGTAATAGGCCCGCCAAAATCCTCCCCTCACTGCACTCCAGGTAAAAGAGATCGAAAGGCAACTATCTTCTTTCTTCCTTCCCACCATCCAGTAAGCAGCAAGGATGCCCAAGGGGAAGAGGCAGCAGCAAACAAACTCAGCTACAGCAGCCTTCAGGCATTTGCAAGTCACCAGCAGGAGCAAGCAGCAAACACAACCTGCAGCTGTGAAGTGCTCTCAAAACTAATAAGGTCAATTCCTTATTTGCAGCAGCCTTCAGTTGTGAAGCTAGAGACTGCTCACAGTCAAACAGAGTTAAAACGACCGTCAGCATATACCCAAAAACAGGCACTGTCCTGGAAGATGAAAGCAAATGACTGCAGATGCTGGAATCTGAAACAAAACCAGAAAATACTGCACAATCTCAGAGGTTCTGATAGCATCAGTGGAGAGAGAAGGGAGCTAACATTTTGAGTCTGGCTGACTCGTTGTCAAAAGTGGTAGGACAGAGAGGTAGCAGCTATAGTTGCCCCTGTTATCAATATCCACAATATTTAAAGATGGCTTCAAGACCTCACAGAAGAAAAGCCCCCTACTCCACCCCACCACCCCCAACCCAGAGCAAACCTCCAACCTGGAACACTTCAGCCCCCCAACTAAGCCTGAGCCTCTTGAGCTACATTACCAAAAATGAAAATGGCTACTCATCTCCTCAGTTCCCCCCCAGCAGCCATTATGCCAGCCTCAGGTTTTTAAAAAGGAGGACCAAGAATGCCTGCGTGATTTCTCGCTGGGGTGCCAGGTAATTCCCAGGGTACATAGATACACAGGTACATAGAAAATAGGAGCAGGACTTCCGGGTGCGGCGATGACCAGCTGAGTCGCACGTTTCGGCAGCTCCCTGTGAAACGGACTTTTGGGCTCTTGATAGGAGCCCCAACGGCAATTTTGACGGCTAAAAACACTGTGCGGTAAACCAGAAGGGAATCCCCCCTGGATACGGGTGGAAAAAGGAGGAGAGAGTGGCCAGATTGCAGTGGATCCTTTAGAACAGCGGCAAGGAAGGCAAGCAAAAACCAAGATGGCGTCGGAAGGTGGCAGTTTAACATGGGGCCCTGAACAACAAGAGTTCTTGAAATGCTGTGTGGAAGAGATCAAAAAGGAAATGAAGAAAGAGCTGTTGGCCCCGATACTACAGGCGATCGAAGGGCTAAAGGAGGAACAAAAGACCCAGGAGCGGGAGCTTCGGGTCGTGAAGGCAAAGGCAGCCGAGAATGAGGACGATATACAGGGCCTGGTGGTGAAGACGGAGACGCAGGAGGCACATCAGAAACGATGTGTGGAAAGGTTGGAGGCACTGGAAAACAACGCAAGGAGGAACAACCTGAGGATTCTTGGTCTTCCTGAAGGTGTGGAGGGAGCGGACGTCGGGGCATATGTGAGCACGATGCTGCACTCGTTAATGGGAGCGGAGGCCCCGGCGGGTCCGTTGGAGGTGGAGGGAGCATACCGAGTGATGGCGCGAGGACCGAGAGCAGGAGAAATTCCCAGAGCCATAGTGGTGAGATTCCTCCGTTTTAAGGATAGAGAAATGGTCCTTAGATGGGCGAAGAAAACTCGGAGCAGTAAATGGGAGAACGCGGTGATCCGCGTTTATCAAGACTGGAGTGCGGAGGTGGCGAGAAGGAGGGCGAGCTTTAATCGGGCCAAGGCGGTGCTTCATAAAAAGAAGATAAAATTTGGAATGCTGCAACCGGCAAGACTGTGGGTCACATATCGAGGGAGGCACCACTACTTTGAGACGGCGGATGAAGCGTGGACTTTTATTGTGGAAGAAAAACTGGAATGAGCGGGTTATTAAAAAGAACGTTCGAACAAAGTGGTGGGGCGAATGTGGGGGGCAAAGAGGGGTTTTATGTACTAATCCTGCGATGTGGTAACTTTTCTCTCTCCCACAGGTGGTGATGGGGGGAGGAGGGGAGGTGGAGGAGATGGGGCGTTGGCCATTGGGGGCGGGGCCAAGGGAGAAGCGCGGGCTTGGTTCCCGCGCTATGATAATCATGGCGGGAATAGAGAAGCAGGAAGGAGGGGGCGTCGCACGGTGCGAGCCGAGGTCACGGGGGGAAGCCGAGGTCAGCCAGAGTTTGCTGACTTCTGGGAGCAACATGGGGGGAGTAATTACGCTAGCGGGGGATCTAGCGGGGGGGGTGGGAGGGGGGAATTACTGGGTTGCTGCTGCTGGGGAGAGGGGGGAGCTGGTATGGGAGAGGATGGGCGGGGGGGGCACCGCCTGGGGGAGATACAGCTGCGTGGGAACCGGGTGAGGAGCTGGAAAACGGTGATGGCTAATCGACAAGGGGGGGGGGGTAGGAAGACCCCCAACTCGGCTGATCACGTGGAACGTGAGAGGGCTGAACGGGCCGATAAAGAGGGCACGGATACTCGCACACCTTAAGAAACTTAAGGCAGATGTGGTTATGTTACAGGAAACGCACCTGAAACTGATAGACCAGGTTAGGCTACGCAAAGGATGGGTGGGGCAGGTGTTCCATTCGGGGCTAGATGCGAAAAACAGGGGGGTGGCTATATTAGTGGGGAAGCGGGTAATGTTCGAGGCAAAGACTATAGTGGCGGATAACGGGGGCAGATACGTGATGGTGAGTGGCAAACTACAGGGGGAGACGGTGGTTTTGGTAAACGTATATGCCCCGAACTGGGATGATGCCAATTTTATGAGGCGGATGCTAGGACGCATTCCGGACCTAGAGATGGGAAAGCTGATAATGGGGGGAGATTTTAATACGGTGTTGGAACCAGGGCTGGATAGGTCGAAGTCCAGGACTGGAAGGAGGCCGGCAGCAGCCAAGGTACTTAAAGATTTTATGGAGCAGATGGGAGGTGTAGACCCGTGGAGATTTAGCAGACCTAGGAGTAAGGAGTTCTCGTTTTTCTCCTATGTCCATAAAGTCTACTCGCGAATAGACTTTTTTGTGCTGGGTAGGGCATTGATCCCGAAGGTGAGGGGAACGGAGTATACGGCTATAGCCATTTCAGATCACGCTCCACACTGGGTGGACTTGGAGATAGGGGAGGAAACAGGAGGGCGCCCACCCTGGAGAATGGACATGGGACTAATGGTAGATGAGGGGGTGTGTCTAAGGGTGAGGGGGTGCATTGAAAAGTACTTGGAACTCAATGATAATGGGGAGGTCCAGGTGGGAGTGGTCTGGGAGGCGTTGAAGGCGGTGGTTAGAGGGGAGCTGATATCAATAAGGGCACATAAAGGGAAGCAGGAGAGTAAGGAACGGGAGCGGTTGCTGCAAGAACTTTTGAGGGTGGACAGACAATATGCGGAAGCACCGGAGGAGGGACTGTACAGGGAAAGGCAAAGGCTACATGTAGAATTTGACTTGCTGACTACAGGCACTGCAGAGGCACAATGGAGGAAGGCACAGGGTGTACAGTACGAATATGGGGAGAAGGCGAGCAGGTTGCTGGCACACCAATTGAGGAAAAGGGGAGCAGCGAGGGAAATAGGGGGAGTGAGGGATGAGGAAGGAGAGATGGAGCGGGGAGCGGAGAGAGTGAATGGAGTGTTCAAGACATTTTATAAAAAATTATATGAAGCTCAACCCCCGGATGGGAGGGAGAGAATGATGGGCTTCTTGGATCGGCTGGAATTTCCCAAGGTGGAAGAGCAGGAAAGGGTGGGACTGGGAGCACAGATCGAGGTAGAAGAAGTGGTGAAAGGAATTAGGAGCATGCAGGCGGGAAAGGCCCCGGGACCGGATGGATTCCCAGTCGAATTCTATAGAAAATATGTGGACTTGCTCGCCCCGGTACTGACGAGGACCTTTAATGAGGCAAAGGAAAGGGGACAACTGCCCCCGACTATGTCTGAAGCAACGATATCGCTTCTCTTAAAGAAGGAAAAGGACCCGCTACAATGCGGGTCCTATAAACCTATTTCCCTCCTAAATGTAGATGCCAAGGTCCTGGCCAAGGTAATGGCAATGAGAATAGAGGAATGTGTCCCGGGGGTGGTCCACGAGGACCAAACTGGGTTTGTGAAGGGGAGACAGCTGAACACGAATATACGGAGTTTGTTAGGGGTAATGATGATGGCCCCACCAGAGGGAGAAACGGAGATAGTAGTGGCGATGGATGCCGAGAAAGCATTTGATAGAGTGGAGTGGGATTATTTGTGGGAGGTGTTGAGGAGATTTGGTTTTGGAGAGGGGTATGTTAGATGGGTGCAGCTGTTGTATAGGGCCCCAGTGGCGAGCGTGGTCACGAATGGACGGGGATCTGCATATTTTCGGCTCCATAGAGGGACAAGGCAGGGATGCCCTCTGTCCCCATTATTGTTTGCACTGGCGATTGAGCCCCTGGCGATAGCGTTGAGGGGTTCCAAGAAGTGGAGGGGAGTACTTAGGGGAGGAGAAGAGCACCGGGTATCTTTGTATGCGGACGATTTGCTACTATACGTGGCGGACCCGGCGGAGGGGATGCCAGAAATAATGCGGATACTTGGGGAGTTTGGGGATTTTTCAGGGTATAAATTGAACATGGGGAAAAGTGAGTTGTTTGTGGTGCATCCAGGGGAGCAGAGTAGAGAAATAGAGGACCTACCGTTGAGGAAGGTAACAAGGGACTTTTGTTACCTGGTGATCCAGATAGCTAAGAATTGGGGCACATTGCATAGGTTAAATTTAACGCGGTTGGTGGAACAGATGGAGGAGGATTTCAAGAGATGGGATATGGTATCCCTGTCAATGGCAGGGAGGGTGCAGGCGGTTAAGATGGTGGTCCTCCCGAGATTCCTCTTTGTGTTTCAGTGCCTCCCGGTGATGATCGCGAAGGCTTTTTTTAAAAGGATTGAAAAGAGCATCATGGGTTTTGTGTGGGCCGGGAAGACCCCGAGAGTGAGGAAGGGATTCTTACAGCGTAGCAGGGATAGGGGGGGGCTGTCACTACCGAGCCTAAGTGAGTATTATTGGGCCGCTAATATTTCAATGGTGAGTAAGTGGATGGGAGAGGAGGAGGGAGCGGCGTGGAAGAGATTAGAGAGGGCGTCCTGTAGGGGGACTAGCCTACAGGCTATGGTGACAGCCCCATTGCCGTTCTCACCGAGGAACTACACCACAGGCCCGGTGGTGGTGGCTACACTGAAGATTTGGGGACAGTGGAGACGGCATAGGGGAAAGACTGGAGCCTTGGGGGGGTCCCCGATAAGAAACAACCATAGGTTTGCCCCGGGGGGAATGGATGGGGGATATGGAATGTGGCAAAGAGCAGGAATAAAGCAACTGAAAGATCTGTTTGTGGATGGGAAGTTCGTGAGTCTGGGATCGCTGACCGAGAAATATGGGTTGCCCCAAGGGAATGCATTCAGGTATATGCAACTGAGGGCTTTTGCGAGGCAACAGGTGAGGGAATTCCCGCAGCTCCCGACACAAGAGGTGCAGGACAGAGTGATCTCAAAGACATGGGTGGGGGATGGTAAGGTGTCAGATATATATAGGGAAATGAGGGACGAAGGGGAGACTATGGTAGATGAACTAAAAGGGAAATGGGAAGAAGAGCTGGGGGAGGAGATCGAGGAGGGGCTGTGGGCAGATGCCCTAAGCAGGGTAAACTCGAAGTCCTCGTGTGCCAGGCTAAGCCTGATTCAGTTTAAGGTATTACACAGGGCACATATGACTGGAGCACGGCTCAGTAAATTTTTTGGGGTGGAGGATAGGTGTGCGAGGTGCTCGAGAAGCCCAGCGAATCATACCCATATGTTTTGGTCATGCCCGGCACTACAGGGGTTTTGGATGGGGGTGACAAAGGTGCTTTCAAAAGTAGTAGGAGTCCGGGTCGAACCAGGCTGGGGGTTGGCTATATTTGGGGTTGCACAAGAGCCGGGAGTGCAGGAGGCGAGAGAGGCTGATGTTTTGGCCTTTGCGTTCCTAGTAGCCCAGCGCAGGATATTGCTAATGTGGAAAGAAGCCAAGCCCCCGGGGGTTGAGACCTGGATAAATGACATAAAAGCTAGAGCGGATTAAGTTCGTCCTAAGGGGGTCGGCTCAAGGGTTCACCAGGCGGTGGCAACCGTTCGTCGAATACCTCGCAGAAAGATAGACGGAATGGGAAAAAGAAGGCAGCAGCAGCAGCCCAGGATCGGGGGGGGTGGGGGGGGTGGGGGGGGAGGGGTGGGGGGGGGGAGGAGGAACCAGAAGGACTCTCAGGGTTGTTAATATATACTGTATAGTATGTATAGGTCGTTGCTACAGATAATTATATATTGGACTGTTAAATTATATTTTTGGAGAGTGTTACTTGTGACAAGGCAGTTGCCAATTAGGGCTAGTTTTCATTTTTGTTATTTATTATTTATTCATTTTTTGTTTATAAAATAGGTCATTGTTATTTGTGTTGTTATAATATTGTGTAAAGGATGCACAATGTACTGTGTTGGTTGACCAAAAATTTTCAATAAAACATTTAATAAAAAAAAAGAAAAAAAAAAGAAAATAGGAGCAGGAGGAGGCCTTTTGGCCCTTCGAGCCTGCTCTGCCATTTATCACGATCCTGGCTGATCATCCAACTCAATAGCCTAATCCTGCTTTCTCCCCATAGCCTTTGATCCCATTTGCCCCAAGTGCTATATCTAGTCGTCAGGCTCACCACTCTTTGGGTGAAGAAATGTCCTCTCATCTCTGTCCAAAATGGTTTACCCTGATTCCTCAGACTGTGACCCCTGGTTCTGGACCCACCCACCATCGGGACCATCTTCCCTGCATCTACCCTGTCTTGTCCTGTTAGAATTTTATAAGTCTCTATGAGATCCCCCCTCATTCTTCTGAACTCCAACGAAAACAATCCTAACCTAGTCAATCTCTCCTCATATGACAGTCCCGCCATCCCTGGAATCAGTCTGGTAAACCTTCGCTGCACTCCCTCAAGAGCACAAGAGCAAGAACATCCTTGTTCAGAGGAGACCAAAATTGCACTCAATATTCCAGGTGTGGCCTCACCAAGGCCCTGTATAATTGCAACAACACATCCCTGCTCCTGTACTTGAAACTTCTTGCAATAAAGGCCAACATACCATTTGCCTTCTTTACCGCCTGCTGCACCTGCATGCTTACCTTCAGCGACTGGTGCACAAGGACATCCAGGTCCTGCTGCACACTCCCCTCTCCCAATTTACAGCTGTTCAGGTAATAATCTGCCTTCCTGTTTTTGCTTTCAATGTGAATAACCTCACACTTATCCAAATTATACTGCATCTGCCATTGATTTGTCGTCTCGCCCAACCTGTCCAGATCATGCTGTAGGATCTCTGCATCCTCATCATAGTTCACCTTCCCAACCAACTTGGTATCATCTGCTCACCATATCTGGGTGAGATCCGGAAGTCGCTATCGAGAGTGGGCCAGTTAGAAGGCAAACTGAAACACGCCCGGTCCAAATCTCGATTTAGGTCTTTCCCAGTATTTAACCAGCGCGCCCAGATCGGGGCCCACAGATCTGCAGGCAGGCCTGTGCCGTGGGGGCACTGCTTCCTTCCGCTCCAGCCTCTGTAGTGTTCCGCCATGGCCGCCGTGGAGAAGAAACCCCCTGCGCATGCGCAAGAACACGGCGGCGGTTCTGCGCATGCGCGGGACCATGCCGGCCCTTCGCCGCCGATTGGCACGGCGCCAACCCCTCCAGCGCCGGCCTAGCCCCCGGAAGTGCGGGGGATTCCGCAACTTTCGGGTGGCCCGACTCCAGAGTGGTTCGTGCTGTTCTTGGTGCCGGGGTCGGGGCATCCCACCAATTGCGGGAGAATCCCTCCCTTTGTGTTCAGTTGTTTGGTGTTTGAATGTGTATGCCTGTTCAACTAACTGTGTGTGTATGCTGCAAGTCAATTTATAGATGTAGTTACTGAGAAACTGAAAGCGAACAGTAAGCATGAAAATGGAGACATCTTCAAAGAATTTAATAAAGCTCCTGTTCACCCAATCTGGTGAGAGTCCTGAGGCACAAAACACATATCTGGTGACAAGAATGGGTTGGATCTATGGGGCGTCATTCTCCACCGGCGGGACTCTCCGTTTTGCCGGCGCCCGGGGGTTTCCCGACGGCGTGGGGCTGCCCCACAATGGGAAACCCCATTGACCAGCCGGTGTTACGGAGACTCCCGCCAGCCGGTCGGGGCAGAAATGTGGCGGGGCGGGTAGGAGAATTTCGCCCTATATGTGTGAAGTAGGAAATTAAGAGCTTGTTTAATACCACCTTCCACTAAAGGCATATGCGAATCCCCACTCAACCTTGGCCTTCAAAATAATTATTTTTAAATTAGACGGATGCATCCCTCTCCACTATGCCCAGGGAGTTAACCGGCATGAAGTCTCAGGCAAGCGACCAATTGGAGGCGATGGCTGTAGAAATGTTTCAATTTATTCTCCTTACTATTTTACACCAACACCTCGAAGGGTCTCCTGCGTCCAGCCACACCGAGGCAGGGGTATTTATGTCCCAGCAGTCCTAGGAAAAGGGGTGGTAGCCCCGCCCCCCTCATCTGGGTAAATCGTACTCAGGTGAGGCCACAGTGACTCTGAGGTTGCTGAGCCCTGGGCCTCCTGTTGGGCTCTAACAACAGGGTAAGTCTCCATCAGCCCCAATGTGTTTGTGAGAACTGGTATACCCACCAGTGAACTGCAGAAAGTAGCACATGCACCTACCAGCCACATGCTAATGAGGTGCTCGCCTACTGATCCGACAACCATTGGCATGGTTAGTACCACAGGGCTCCATTCAGAATAATCCTGGTATCATCAGCCCCAGATTTAAACCCAAAGACTAAAGCACCAACCGTAACAAAGAGAAGACAGTGTTCCATAGTGTTCTCAAAAAATAAATCCTAACTGGCTGGAGATGTTCCTCTGGATTTCATTTAAAGAAGATGATAGACGTGAGTGAAGGGGTAAGTAAATCTGGCAGACAACAAACATAGTCTGGATTCTCCAATGTGGGGGCTATGTCCAAAGTACCCATGGTGTTTTACTGGGGAAAATCGGCAGGGCCCCAGCAAGGATCCTCCGACCGGTGAGGGGCTAGCAGCCGCGCCACGTAAACCGCACAGCCTTCCCGATATAAACGCCTGGAGAATTGCCGGGTCCGTGGCCGTGCTTGCACATGGCGATGACCTGCAGCGGTCATGCCGTACAACATGGCGCAGGCTGTTCACAGACCCGACCTGCCAGACAGTGACCTCTGGACACCCACTCGCCACCCTGGGCCACCCCCCACCAGTCCCTCCAGCCCTCAGAGAAACCCCCAGGCGAGCAGCACAACTCCTGCCCAACTGTTGGCGGCACTGGACACAGTCCGCAGCCGCCACGCCAGGTTCCCAACCGCTGAGACCACACGTCAACCGCGCAGTCGGGAACTCGGCCCATCAGGGGCGGAGCATCGGGAGAGGGCCTTCAGGTAACTTCCTGAGGCCATCCCAACTGTTTGCGGCGAGCTCCTCGATGATGCCATCTTGGAGGAGGCGGAGCATCCAAAAGCCGGCGCCGCCCCCGATTCCATCACAAAAAGGGACTCTCTCCCCGATCGCGAAATCGGGGATCAGAGAATCCCGCCCATGGTCTTTTCATCTGTTATTACCATAGCCTGCTTCCATTGTAAAATGAGTGAAAGAAAATAAAAAATGTTTCTCATTAAGGACTTCAAAGGCCTGTCTTGAGAAAACTTTTGTGGGGCTACACAAAGTTAGTATGGTGATCGGTGCGACAAAGGAAGTGCACATTTTGAAGTGTCAGCACAGCTCGTACTCATTGTTTAAATCAAATTTATATATAGTGGTGTCCAGCAACAATGCACTGCTGCTATAAATAATTCTGATGTGTTTTATTAAAAACATCGCTTTCTTAATGGCATTCATTTTTGAAATACACAATGCAGTTCACGTGAAGGAAAGGTGTAATGCATCAATATTTCAGTGCGCTACTCTGAATATAATTTAGCACTGAAATAATTGCAACAATGTCATATAATTGTGGAAAATTTTCAAATCGTGCTTTCTTATATATTGTGAAGACAGCCAAAGAAAAATGTATAATTTGAAGCACACGGTTAAAATCAATATCTGGTCTTCAAGGGGGAATACTCAAACTCAAGTATAGATTTGACAATTATCACGAAAAATGCATTTCTGCACTTTTTGAGAAACTGTTGCTGTCTCCCTAGAACATTTTATAGTTCATCTACGCCTACGTAAGGGTGACTCTCTTTCTAAACTAACCTCAAATTCCGATTCTCACTCTAAACCAAACGTCAGCCTATTTCGTTTCTGCTTACATTAACATTTGATGATTGTCCATGTGCTTTTTTCAGACATGCCTTAAGTCCTATTGCAGACTGCAATGTGTTTCAAATTTCTTGCAATATTGTAAAAAGTATTTGAGAAAGGATGTGCACGTGTTGCAAATATGCTGCCATTTAATAATTTATTATTACTTTCTTTGACTCAGGTTACAATTTTATATAAGTTGTGTACTCATGTTGCTAGCTCTGCAATGACCATCAATGAACAAACAATTTCGATTTCCGGTGGCACCCTCGAGGAAGCAGGTCGCAGGTCGGATCTCTCCCGCCCGCGATGGGCAAACAAACCTGTTAAACGGACTTTTGCGGGACCTGGCGACCTGGTTAGGTTGAGGAGACGATAGGGAAGAGGCTTCACCCCCGGGGTACAAGCAGCTGGACCAGAAGTGGTCGAGTGGAGCGGCAGGGCTCGAAGCGGGAGCAGCGGGGACCCCAGGCCGGACAGCGAAACATGGCGGACAGCAGGGACCAGGGAGCGGAGGCTCACTGGCCAAGGGAGCAGCAGATGGAGTTTTTTAAGAACTGTTTCGCCGAATTGAAGAGGGACACGTTGGACCCGATGAGGGCGGTAATGGACCGAATGGTCGAGGCGCAGGCGGTCCAGGAGAAGGCGCTCAGGGAGGTCGAGGGGAAGCTCTCCAGCTAGGCGGACACGGTGGCGGAGCTGGAGCCTGCCAGAGGAGGATGCAGGAGCAGCTTGAAGAGCTGGGGAACAGAGCCAGGAGGATCGTTGGCCTCCCTGAGGGCTACGAGGGGTCGGATGTGGGTGCATACATGGAAGGTATGCTCGAGGCACTGATGGGGCCGGAGGCCTTCCCCCAACTCCTGGAGTTGGATGGGACACATAGAGCCCCCGCAAGGAAGCCCAGGATGGGCGACCGACCGAGGGCCTTGGTGGTCCGTTTTCACCGGCTTGCTGACAGGGATCGTATGCTGCGATGGGCCAAGGCGGAGAGGAGCAGCTGATGGGAGAATTGCGAGGTGCGCATTTACCAGGACTTGGAAATGGAGCTGGCCAAGAGGTGGCAGGATTCATCAAGGTGAAGGCAGCCCTCTACAAAAAGGTGAGGTTTGGAATGCTGTATCCTGCGAAGCTGTGGGTTACGTTTGAGGAATTCCACTACAATTTTGAGACTGTGGTAGTCTGTGTAGAGGTATTACGGTACCTGGTAATGCTGAATCACAATTGGTAGATATTGTATGTCTCCTATTGGTCAAGCTGTATGGTAGCTCCGCCCTGCAAGGCGGGGTATAAAAGCCCATGCCGCCCCAGCAGCCTTCTTTCTGTACCTGAGCTGCTGGGGGAAACATCTAGCTTATTAAAGCCTTCAGTTGGACTACAACCTCGCTTTAGTGGTCATTGATCATGCATCAATTTAATAAGCTAGATTTAAAAGGATGGAGCACCGAAGCAAGCCGGAGTGCCACCTGGCGAATTCAGCGGCAACCTTCAAGCACTGGCTGGCGTGTTTTAAAGGATATATCGGAACGGCCGAAAACACACCCACGGGAGAACAGAAATTGCAAGTCCTGCACTTGAGGGTGAGCCCGGAGATTTACACCCTCATCGAGGACGCGGACGACTTCGATGCAGCAATGGAGTTGCTAAAAGGACATTATATTCGCCCGGTAAACCAGGTCTACGCCCGACATCTGTTAGCAACGAGGCGACAAATCCCTGGGGAATCGCTGGAAGAAATCTACCGTGCACTCCTGGTGTTGGGGAGAAACTGCAGCTGCCCACAAGTTTCGGGGAGAAACCACACAGAACTCTTGGTCCAGGCCGCTTTCGTGACAGGTATGCTGTCCTCCCAAATCCGCCAGCGATTGCTGGAAAAAGACACCCTAGGCCTCATGGAGGCATGGGCCCTTGCAGGCTCCCTGAATGTGGCCACCAGAAACGCCCGCGCTTACGTTCCCGACCGCGCGGCAGCCCCCTGGGCAGCGTGGAGCCCCTCCGCAGCCGACCCCGAGACATCCCCCATCCCCCCCACAAGCTTGTGCTGCAAGGTGGCCTGGCAACCCCGGGGGTCCCGCTGCTACTTTTGCAGGCAGGCCAAGCACCCCCGGCAGCGCTGCCCGGCCAGCGCATCCACCTGCAAGGGATGCGGTAAAAAGAGCCACTTCACGGTGGTATGCCAGGCTCGTGCGGTCGCCGCGGTCTCCGGCGGCAAATACGGACCGCCACCACAATCCTCTCCACGGTCTCTGTGCGGCCAGTGGGTGCAGCCATCTTCCTCCTCCAGGGCCACGTGCGGCCCCCGGGCGCCGCCATCTTGTCCCGCGGACGCCACGTTCGAAGGATGGGCGCCGCCATTTTGTGCACCCCCAGCCATGTGCGACCAATGGGAGCCGCCATCTTGGATGGACTCCCAGGACCCCAGCTCGGTTGACCGCACACCGCCCGAAGAGAACACACAACTGCTGCGATTAGCCTCGGTGACCCTGGACCAGTCCCGGCCTCGAACACTCTCAACTGCTTCAACAATAGTACTAATCAACGGGCACGAGACGTCCTGCTTAATCGACTCTGGGGCACGGAGAGCTTCATATACCCCGACACGGTAAGGCGCTGTTCTCTCCTCGTCCACCCCGTAACCAAAAAATCTCCCTGGCCTCCGGTTCCCACTCAGTAAAGATAAAGGGGTTTTGTGACGCAAACCTACCTCACAGTCTAGGGAAAGGAGTTTAAAAATTACCGGCTCTACGTCCTTCTCCACCTCTGCGAGGCCACACTCCTGGGTTTAGACTTCCAGTGTAATCTCCAAAGTCTAACTTTCAAATTCGGTGGCCCTATACCCCCCCTCACTCATTGACCCTCAAGGTCAATCCGCCTTCCCTGTTTGCGAACCTCACCCCGGATTGCAAACCTGTTGCCACCAGGAGCAGACGCTACAGTGCCCAGGATCGGATCTTTATTAGGTCAGAGGTCCAAAGGCTACTGAGGGAAGGAGTCATTGAAGCTAGCAACTGTCCCTGGAGAGCTCAAGTAGTGGTGGTAAAGACCGGGGAGAAGCATAGGATGGTCATCGACTACAGTCAGATCATCAACAGGTTTACGCAGCTGGACGCGTACCCTCTCCCCCGCATATCCGACCTGGTAAACAGGATCGTGCATTATAAGGTCTTCTCCACGGTGGATCTTAGGTCCGCCTACCACCAGCTCCCCATCCGCACTAGTGACCGCAAATATACTGCCTTCGAGGCAGATGGGCGGCTCTATCACTTTTTAAGGGTTCCCTTCGGTGTCACCAACGGGGTCTCGGTCTTCCAGCACGAGATGGACCGAATGGTTGACCGGTACGGTTTACGGGCAACATTCCCGTATCTCGATAATGTCACCATCTGCGGCCACGACCAGCAGGACCACGTCACCAACCTTCGAAAATTCCTCCAGACCGCAAAGATCCTTAACCTTACATATAACAAGGATAAATGCGTGTTGAGCACTGACCGCCTAGCCATCCTCGGCTACGTAGTGCGAAATGGAGTTAATGGCCCTGTCGTGTTGGGTGTTCTGGTCTACAAACAGGTCAACATGGCTGGAGATGGTGTAACTCTATTTTATTAACAACTCAACTGTAAGAACATACTGTAAGCTTGGTCTCGATGGCCGTCGCTAGGGTGAGTTGCTTGATTTTAAGGAGCTGCTGGCGCAGGGTGTCCGACATGACCCCAAAAACTATCTGGTCGCGTATCAAGGAGTCAGAGGTGGGCCCATAGCTGCAGGACTGCGTGATGATGCGGAGGTGCGTTAAATAAGACTGGAAAGGCTCGTCCTTACCCTGCAGGCACTGCTGGAACAGGTACCTTTCGAAGCTTTTGTTAACTTCAACGCTGAAGTGTTCATCAGATTTTAGGAGCACCATCTTGTATTTGGTTTTGTCCTCGCCATCCGCGAATGTAAGGGAGTTAAAGATGTGGATGGCGTGTTGCCCTCCCGTGGAGAGAAGAAGGGCAATCTTCCTGGTGTCCAATGCATTCTCCCTGTCTGTGGCCTCTAGGAAGAGCTGGAAGCGCTGTTTAAAAAGCTTCCAATTCACCCCGAGATTGCCAGCGATGTGCAGCGGCGGCAGCGGGTTGATGCTCTCCATGCTGCAGGATGGTGGATTGCTGATAAGCTGCAGGGAGGTCTCACAGGGGCTAGTATGCATCCACTCCTGGAACCATGTTGTGTTGGGTGTTCTGGTCTACAAACAGGTCAACACGGCTGGAGATGGTGTAACTCTATTTTATTAACAACTCAACTGTAACAACGCACTGCTAACTTGGGTACGTGCATTACCAGCTTATCTGTGGACCCTGTCCTATCACTATCTAGGTGAGGCACTCAGCACATGGTGAATATCTGAGAGGCAGGCTGTGAGCTCTGTGTTCTGAGCTGGCTGCTGCTGGAATCAGCGGGAACTCTGATGTCCCCTGTCTTTATAGTGCGTGTGTTCTCACTCGTGATTGGCTGCAATGTTGTGTATGCTGGTTGGTCCTACTGTATGTCCATCAGTGTGTCAGTGTGTGTGTGTGATTGCACCATGATATGCTGATGTATATCATGACAGACCCTGAACGCATGTGCCCCCTGATGGAGTTCCCCCTCCCTCACCGCTCCAAGGCCCTGAGGCGCTGCCTAGGGTTATTCAGTTACTATGCCCAGTGGGTCCCCAACTATGCGGACAAGGCCCGTCTCCTGATCCAATCCACAGTTTTTCCCCTGTCGATAGAGGCCCGCCAGGCCTTCAGCCGCATCAAAGCAGACATTGCAAAGACCACGATGTACGCCATCGCCGAGTCCCTCCCCTTCCAGGTCGAGAGCGACGCGTCTGCCGTAGCTCTGGCGGCCACCCTCAACCAAGCTGGCAGACCCGAGGCCTTCTTCTCACATACCCTCCATGCTTCCGAAATCTGCCACTCCTCAGTCGAAAAGGAGGCCCAGGCCATAGTAGAAGCTGTGCCACATTGGAGGCATTACCTGGCCGACAGGAGATTCACTCTCCTCACTGACCAACGGTCGGTTGCTTTCATGTTCGATAATACACAGCGGGGCAAGTTAAACAACGATAAGATCATGCGGTGGAGGATCGAACTCTCCACCTACAACTACGAGATCTTGTATCGTCCCGGGAAGCTAAACGAGCCTCCTGATGCCCTGTCCCGTGGCACATGTGCCAACGCACAAGTGGACCGCCTCCGAGCCCTCCACGAGGACCTCTGCCACCCGGGGGTCACTCGCTTTTTCCACTTTATCAAGACCCGCAACCTGCCCAACTCCATCGAGGAGGTCAGGACAGCCACCAGGGACTGCCAAATCTGCGCAGAGTGCAAACCGCACTTCTACCGGCCAGAGAAAGTGCACCTGATAAAGGCTTCCCGTCCCTTTGAACGCCTCAGCATGGACTTCAAAGGCTCCCTCCCCTCCACCGACCGCAACGCGTACTTCCTGAACATGATTGACGAGTACTCCCTGTTCCCATTCGCCATCCCCTGCCCCGACATTACCGCAACCACCAAAGCCCTCCATACCATCTTTGCACCGTTCGGGTTTCCCGCTTACATGCATAGTGATAGGGGGTCCTCCTTTATGAGCGACAAACTGCGTCAATTCCTGCTCAGCAAGAGCATCGCCTCGAGCAGGACGACCAGTTACAACCCCCGGAGTAACGGACAGGTAGAGAGGGAGAACGGAACGGTCTGGAAGACAGTCCTACTGGCCCAGGAATCACCCAGTGTCCCGCTGGCAGTAAGTCCTCCCGGATGCCCTCCACTCCATCAGGTCCCTGCTTTGTACCACGCCCAACCAAACACCTCACGAACGTCTCCTTGTCTTCCCCAGGAAGTCCTCTTCTGGGACGTCGCTCCCAACCTGGCTGGCAGCTCCCGGACCCATCCTGCTCCGAAAACACGTGCGGGCGCACAAGTCGGACCCGTTGGTCGAGAGGGTCCATCTTCTCCACGCTAACCCCCAGTACTCCTACGTGGCATACCCCGACGGCCAAAAAGATATGGTCTCCCTACGAAACCTGGTGCCCGCCGGATCGCCACGCACACGCCAGCCACCAGTCCCACCCTCCCTCCCACCAGTACACCTTACAGGAGGATCGGTCCTTCCGCCAGCCCCGTCTAGGCCCCCCCCACCCACCGATGCACCCCGCAGATGTTCCCTTCCCAGGTCAACCGTTTTCCCTACCAGCGCCGTCTAGGGGTGTTGAAGCTGCCACAGAGATCGAGGCCGCGCTCCCGGAATCACAGACGCCCGAGCCTCCACCTGAGTCACCACCGAAGCTTCGATGATCACAGAGGACGACCAGGGCCCCCGATCGACTGATTGCTTCATTTTAAAGTGTATAGTTAATTATGAATCTGTAGGGGGACTTCCGGGTGCGGCGATGACCAGCTAAGTCGCACGTTTCGGCAGCTCCCGGTGGAACGGACTTTTGGGCTCTTAATAAGAGCCCCAATGGCAATTTTAACGGCTAAAAGCACTGTGCGGTAAACCAGGAGGGAATCCCCCCTGGATACGGATGGAAAAAGGAGAGGAAGTGGCCGGATTGCGGTGGATCCTTTAGAGCAGCGGCAAGGAAGGCAAGCAAAAACCAAGATGGCGTCGGAAGGTGGCAGTTTAATATGGGGCCCTGAACAACACGAGTTTTTGAAACGCTGCGTGGAAGAGCTTAAAAAGGAGATGAAGAAGGAGCTGTTGGCCCCGATATTACAGGCGATCGAAGGGCTAAAAGATGAGCAAAAGACCCAGGAGCGGGAGCTTCGGGTCGTGAAGGCAAAGGCTGCCGAGAATGAGGACGATATACAGGGCCTGGTGGTGAAGACGGAGATGCACGAGGCACACCATAAACGATGTGTGGAAAGGCTGGAGGTGCTGGAGAATAATGCGCGGAGGAAGAATTTAAGGATTCTGGGTCTTCCTGAAGGTGCAGAAGGGGCGGACGTCAGGGCATATGTGAGCACGATGCTGCACTCGTTGATGGGATCGGAGGCCCCGACGGGTCCGCTGGAGGTGGAGGGAGCCTATCGAGTTATGGCGCGAAGACCGAGGGCTGGAGAAATTCCTCGAGCCATAGTGGTGAGATTCCTCCGTTTTAAGGACAGAGAGATGGTCCTAAGATGGGCAAAGAAAACTCGGAGCAGTAGATGGGAGAACGCGGTGATCCGCGTATATCAAGACTGGAGTGCGGAGGTGGCGAGAAGGAGGGCGAGCTTTAATCGGGCCAAGGCGGTGCTTCATAAAAAGAAGATCAAATTTGGAATGCTGCAGCCGGCAAGACTGTGGGTCACATATCAAGGGAAGCACCACTACTTTGAAACGGCGGATGAGGCGTGGACATTTATTGTTGAAGAGAAATTGGAATGAGTGGGTTATTAAAAAAGAACGTCTGAGACAAAGTGGTGGGGCGAATATGGGGGGCGAAGAGGGGGGAGAGATGATTTTTATGTTGTTAATCCTGCGACCCGGTAACTTTTCTCTCTTCCACAGGTTGTGGGGGAGGGAGGAAGGGAGGTGGAGGAGTTGGGGGCGTTGGCCATTGGGGGCAGGGCCAAAAGGGAAGCGCGGGCTTTGTTCCCGCGCTATGATAATTAGGGCAGGAATAGGGAAGCAGGAAGGAGGGGGCGTCGCACGGTGCGAGCCGAGGTCACGGGGGGAAGCCGAGGTCGGCCAGAGTTTGCTGACTTCTGGGAGCAACATGGGGGGTGTAACTATGCTAGTGGGGGATCTAGCGGGGGGGGGGGGAGGGGGGGATTTACTGGGTTGCTGCTGCTGGGGAGAAGGGGGAGCTGGTATGGGGTGGGGTGGGCGGGGCGGGGGGGGCACCGCCTGGGGGGGACACAGTTGCGTGGGAACCGGGTGAGGAGCTGGGTAAAAGGGGATGGCTAATCGACAAGGGGGGGGGTAAAGAGCCCCCCAACCCGGCTGATCACGTGGAATGTGAGAGGGCTGAACGGGTCGATAAAGAGGGCACGGGTACTCGCACACCTAAAGAAACTTAAGGCAGATGTGGTTATGTTACAGGAGACGCATTTGAAACTGATAGACCAGGTTAGACTACGCAAAGGATGGCTGGGGCAGGTGTTTCATTCGGGGCTAGATGCGAAAAACAGGGGGGTGGCTATATTAGTGGGGAAGCGAGTAATGTTTGAGGCAAAGACCATAGTGGCGGATAGTGGGGGCAGATACGTGATGATGAGTGGCAAATTACAGGGGGAGGCGGTGGTCTTAGTGAACGTATATGCCCCGAACTGGGATGATGCCAACTTCATGAGGCGCATGTTAGGACGTATCCCGGACCTGGAGGTGGGGAAGTTGGTAATGGGTGGAGATTTTAACACGGTGCTGGAACCAGGGCTGGACAGATCGAGGTCCAGGACTGGAAGGAGGCCGGCAGCAGCCAAGGTGCTTAAAGACTTTTTGGAACAGATGGGAGGAGTAGACCCATGGAGATTTAGTAGACCTAGGAGTAAGGAGTTTTTGTTTTTCTCCTATGTCCACAAAGTTTGTTCGCGAATAGACTTTTTTGTTTTGGGAAGGGCGTTGATCCCGAAGGTGAGGGGGACGGAGTATACGGCTATAGCTATTTTGGATCACGCTCCACATTGGGTGGACTTGGAGATAGGGGAGGAAAAAGAACGGCGTCCACCCTGGAGAATGGACATGGGACTAATGTCGAATGAGGGGGTGTGTCTAAGGGTGAGGGGGTGTATTGAAAAGTACTTGGAACTCAATGATAATGGGGAGGTCCAGGTGGGAGTGGTCTGGGAGGCGCTGAAGGCAGTGGTTAGAGGGGAGCTGATATCAATCAGGGCACATAAAGGAAAGCAGGAGAGTAGGGAACGGGAGCGGTTGCTGCAAGAACTTCTGAGGGTGGACAGGCAATATGCGGAGGCACCGGAGGAGGGACTGTACAGGGAAAGGCAAAGGCTACACGTAGAATTTGATTTGCTGACTACGGGTACTGCAGAGGCACAGTGGAGGAAGGCACAGGGTGTACAATACGAATATGGGGAGAAGGCGAGCAGATTGCTGGCCCACCAATTGAGGAAAAGGGGAGCAGCGTGGGAAATAGGGGGAGTGAGGGATGAGGAGGGAGAGATGGAACGGGGAGCGGAGAGAGTGAATGGAGTGTTCAAGGCATTCTATGAAAGATTATATGAAGCTCAGCCCCCGAATGGGAAGGAGAGAATGATGTGTTTTCTGGACCAGATGGAATTTCCTCAGGCGGAGGAGCAGGAGAGGGTGGGACTGGGAGCACAGATCGAAATGGAGGAAGTAGTGAAAGGAATTAGGAGCATGCAGGCGGGGAAGGCTCCGGGACCGGATGGATTCCCAGTTGAATTTTACAGGAAATATGTGGACTTGCTCGCCCCGCTACTGATGAGAACCTTTAATGAGGCGAGGGAAAGGGGACAGCTGCCCCCGACTATGTCAGAGGCAACGATATCGCTTCTCCTAAAGAAAGAAAAAGACCCACTGCAATGCGGGTCCTATAGGCCTATTTCCCTCCTGAATGTAGACGCTAAGATTCTGGCCAAGGTAATGGAAATGAGGATAGAGGATTGTGTCCCGGGGGTGGTCCATGAGGACCAAACTGGGTTTGTGAAGGGGAGATAGCTGAATACGAATATACGGAGGCTGCTAGGGGTAATGATGATGCCCCCACCAGAGGGGGAAGCGGAGATAGTGGTGGCGATGGATGCTGAGAAAGCATTTGATAGAGTGGAGTGGGATTATTTGTGGGAGGTGTTGAGGAGATTTGGCTTTGGAGATGAGTATATTAGATGGGTACAGCTGCTGTATAGGGCCCCGATGGCGAGCGTGGTCACGAATGGACGGGGGTCTGCATATTTTCGGCTCCATAGAGGGACGAGACAGGGATGTCCTCTGTCCCCATTATTGTTTGCACTGGCGATTGAGCCCCTGGCAATAGCATTGAGGGGTTCCAGGAAGTGGAGGGGAGTACTCAGGGGAGGAGAAGAACACCGGGTATCTCTGTATGCGGACGATTTGTTGTTGTATGTGGCGGACCCGGCGGAGGGGATGCCAGAGATAATGCGGATACTTGGGGAGTTTGGAGAATTTTCAGGATATAAACTGAACATGGGGAAAAGTGAGTTGTTTGTGGTGCATCCAGGGGGGCAGAGCAGAGAAATAGAGGACTTACCGCTGAGGAAGGTAACAAGGGACTTTCGCTACTTGGGGATCCAGATAGCCAAGATTTGGGGTACATTGCATAGGTTAAATTTAACGCGGTTGGTGGAACAGATGGAAGAGGACTTCAAGAGATGGGACATGGTATCCCTGTCACTGGCAGGGAGGGTGCAGGCGGTTAAAATGGTGGTCCTCCCGAGATTCCTTTTTGTGTTTCAGTGCCTCCCGCTGGTGATCACGAAGGCTTTTTTCAAAAGGATTGAGAAGAATATCATGAGTTTTGTGTGGGCCGGGAAGACCCCGAGAGTGAGGAGGGGATTTTTGCAGCGTAGTAGGGATAGGGGGGGGCTGGCACTACCGAGCCTAAGTGAGTACTACTGGGCCGCCAATATCTCAATGGTATGTAAGTGGATGGGAGAAGAGGAGGGAGCGGCGTGGAAGAGATTGGAGAGGGCGTCCTGCAGGGGGACTAGCCTACAAGCTATGGTGACGGCGCCGTTGCCGTTCTCACCGAAGAAATACACCACAAGCCCGGTGGTGGTGGCTACTCTGAAAATCTGGGGGCAGTGGAGACGGCATAGGGGTAAGACGGGAGCCTCGGTGTGGTCCCCGATAAGAAATAACCATAGGTTTGCTCCGGGGAGAATGGATGGGGGATTTGGAACATGGCAAAGAGCGGGAGTAACACAATTGAGAGATCTGTTTGTAGATGGGACGTTTGCAAGTCTGGGAGCGCTGACCGAAAAATATGGGTTGCCCCAAGGGAATGCATTCCGGTATATGCAACTGAGGGCTTTTGTGAGGCAACAGGTGAGGGAATTCCCGCAGCTCCCGACGCAGGAGGTGCAGGACAGAGTGATCTCAAAGACATGGGTGGGGGACGGTAAGGTATCAGACATATATAGGGAAATGAGGGACGAGGGGGAGATTATGGTAGATGAGCTGAAAGGGAAATGGGAAGAGGAGCTGGGGGAGGAGATTGAGGAGGGGCTGTGGGCTGATGCCCTAAGTAGGGTAAACTCATCGTCCTCGTGTGCCAGGCTAAGCCTGATACAATTTAAGGTGTTACACAGGGCGCATATGACCAGAGCACGGCTCAGTAAATTTTTTGGAGTAGAGGATAGGTGTGCGAGATGCTCGAGAAGCCCAGCGAATCACACCCACATGTTCTGGTCATGTCCGGCACTACAGGGGTTTTGGGTGGGGGTGACAAAGGTGCTTTCGAAGGTGGTGGGGGTCCGGGTCGAACCAAGCTGGGGGTTGGCTATATTCGGGGTTGCAGAGGAGCCGGGAGTGCAGGAGGCGAAAGAGGCTGATGTTTTGGCCTTTGCGTCCCTAGTAGTCTGGCGCAGGATAATGTTGATGTGGAAGGAAGCCAAGCCCCCGGGTGTGGAGACCTGGATAAATGACATGGCAGGGTTTATAAAGTTGGAACGGAATAAGTTCGTCCTAAGGGGATCGGCTCAAGGGTTCACCAGGCGGTGGCAACCGTTCGTCGAATACCTCACAGAAAGATAGAGGGAATGGAAAAGAAGAAGACAGCAGCGGCGCAGGAAACCGATAGCAGCAGCACCCGAGGGGCGGGGGGGGGAGGGTTAGAGCCACGTTAGTTTAGTTGAACACATGGGGCATGGCAAACAGAGCTGATAGGGGAAATGCTTTGTTAACATGTTTATTCTTTCCCACTGTTTGTTTTCACTATGTTAAGGCCCTTTGCAAAGGCCCTGTTTTCTTTCTGGAAATGTTACAAATTTGTTTTAAATAAAAAACTTAAAAAAAAAAAAGAACAAATAATTTCTGCAGCAGTGTTTTTCAAACTTATTTTCCCCAGGACCAACCAGCTGACTTTCGGGAGCCTTGCTGGCCGACCTTTGTAACCCATGCCGGCCGATCATTCGCCTACTTTTAATGTAACAGGTGAACCTAATTCATCCTCATGATCTCACTCCAATCAGATTCACAGGAGGAGAGGGCATTGGCAATATCAGGTGCAGAGTTCAGTCGGTTCCTTTGTGCTTATCTTCATCGCTCATGTAAGTCGTTGTGTATGGCAGTAGCAACAAAATGCTTGTTTTACTCAGCACTGGATACACCTCGGAGACGCTACGCCAGAATGCTGACAGCCTCATGGACTTTCGGCGTGTCACAGGTAAGGCACAAATGTTCAGTCTCTTCATTTGTAATCAGTTACAAGTCAATAATTGACTCTGGGGTCTCAAATTCAGAAGGATTTTTCACCCATGTCTTCTCTTACAAAATCTAAAACTTCTCTGGAACGTAGTGACAAAACTGTTGATCAGCGTAGCCAGATGCGATTAAATAAGGCTTTCCAGTCTATTGATAATTCCCTTACTAACATTGTTTTCTTCGATGTGTCACAGCAGTGTGGGGAACATGTAGTCGTTTTGGCTTTGTACTCGCACTTGCCAAACTTTCAGTGACTTTTGGAAAGCATCTATTTCTTCACAGTGCTGAAAGCAATCATCATCCTTCCCTTGAAATTTGAGATTCAGTTCATTTAGAATTGAAAAGATATCTGCAAGGTAAGATATAGTTAGCATCCAACTCTCATTTTCCCTGCATATAACTCACATGGGCTTTGCATTGGCATAATTAACAAAGCCATACATCCAGATATCGGGCGGGATTCTCCGACCCCCCGCCGGGTCGGAGAATTGTCGGGGGGCGGCATGAATCCCGCCCCCGCCAGCTGCTGAATTCTCCGGTGCCGGGGATTTGGCGGGGGTGGGAATCACGGCGCGCCGGTTGGTGGCCGCTGGCAGTGCCCCCCCCAGACGATTATCCGGCCCGTGATGAGCCGAGTGGCTACCCGTTTCCGGCCAATCCCGCCGACGTATGTTACACCAGGTATTTGCCGGTGGGACCTGGCTGCGCGAGCGGCCTCCGGGGTCCTCCGGGGCATGGGGGGGCTCTGGCCCCGGGGGGGTGCCCCCACAGTGGCCTGGCCCGCGATCGGGGCCCACCGATCCGCGGCGGGCCTGTGCCGTAGGGGCACTCTATTGTTCCGCGTCGGCTGCTGTGGCCCTCCGCGATGGCCGACGCGGAGATGAACCCACCCTGCGCATGCGCTGGGATGACGCCAGCACACGTTGGCGCTCCTGCTCATGCGCCAACTCGCGCCGGCCGACGGAGGCCCTTCGGCGTCGGTTGGCGTGGCGCCAAGCCCCTTCCCCACCGGCCGGCACGGCGCAAACCACTCCGGGGCCGGCCTAGACCCTGAAGGTGCGGAGGATTCCACATCTTTGGGGTGGCTGGATGCCGGAGTGGTTCACGCCACTCCTCGGCGCTGGGACCCCCCCCCCCCCCCCCCCCCCGTCGGGTAGGGGAGAATCCCGCCCATCATCTTTATACTGCTTTGTTCCCAATTTCAATAGGAAGTTCACCAGAGTTCACCAGCTCTGCCTCCAGATCACGCAAGCACTGCTTTGTCCTGCCATGGACTCTCCTGTGCAGCTCTCTCCAGCAGATTCAATTATGAAATCCTGGCCTGTTAGTGCCTCTGGCCCTCTCTTCCTTATTACAAAATAACTATCTTTAGCTCTTCACAATCCTGTTGCTTGCTGGCAGCTACAAACTGGAAGAATCTCTCCTCTGTGATTTTGCGCTCAAAGCTCGGACGTACAGGGCACATGACGTCAGTGTACATGCCAGGCGCGTGACCAGCTCTCTGCCGCTGCTTCTGGCGGGAAGACTCCTTTGTTTTTAACAAGAAACCTGGTCCAGGGACAGCGCGCTAACATCAGGAGGAGACGGTACTGGGACAACACGCTGAAATCAGGAGAATGCTGTCTGTGTCACTGGGCTACGGGCCTGCGCACTGCCGAATCCGCCCGAGGGGACGCGCATACGTGAGATGGCCAGCATTCCTGAAAACTGGTTGCGGCAGGCATTTAAAAAAATGATCATGGCCATTGGTCGCTTTTCCCGTGATTGGGAATGCCATGACCGATCACTCTACAACCCTCCCAACACCCGCCCATGACCCACCCGTGGGTCGCGACCCGAACTGAAAAATCCTGTTCTACCGTATGACCATCGTGAAATTGCCTGTTGGTGCTGTTTAATGTCAAAGGTTTTCATTCAAGGGACCAATCATAAAGGGCATTGGAAAGGGTTTCCTGGAGGTTTGGGGTGGTTACAATGAGAAGTTCCATTGACAAGCGGCGGGAAGAGAGAATCTGCCGATAAACGCGTGATTGTGGAACCGGAGAATCAGCCCACTTTCTTTCAAAATTTAGGAGGTCCCTAGAAGTGTGTTAACATTTGGAGGAGATGGCCCACGTTGAAAGTCAAAACTCTTGATTTATAGAGACATGGGGCGTCATTCTCCGACCCCCCGCCGGGTCGGAGAATGGCCGTTGGCCGCCGTGAATCCCGCCCCCGCCGAAGTCTCCGGTACCGGAGATTGGGCGGGGGCGGGAATCGGGCTGAGCCGGTTGGCGGGAACCCCCGCTCAATTCTCCGGCCCGGATGGGCCGAAGTCCCGCCCAGAAATTGCCTGTCCCGCCGGCGTAAATCAAACCTGGTATTTACCGGCAGGACCAGGCGGCGTGGGCGGGCTCTGGGGCGATCTGACCCCGGGGGGTGCCCCCACGGTGGCCTGGCCCGCGATCGGGGCCCACCGATCTGCGGGCGGGCCTGTGCCGTGGGGGCACTCTTTCCCTTCCGCCTCCGCCACGGCCTCCACCATGGCAGAGGCGGAAGAGACTCTCCCCACTGTGCATGCGGGGGAAACTGTCGGCACCCGCTAAACGCTCCCGCGCATGTGCCGGGAAACTGTCAGCGGCCGCTGACGCTCCCGCGCATGCGCCGCATTTCCGCGCCAGCTGGTGGGGCAACAAACGCCATTTCCGCCAGCTGGCGGGGTGGAAATCCCTCCGGCAAGGAGCATTCTGCACCTTTGGGCCGGCGCGATGCCCGTCTGATTGGCGCCGTTTTTGGCGCCAGTCGGCGGACATCGCGCCGTTGGTGGAGAATTTCGCCCATGATGTTTTTAATTACAGATTATGTAATACAACATGTATAGGTAAACAAATGTCAGGTAGTACAAAGGCTACTTAACTGAGACAAATCACAGTAGCAGTACAGCTGACCCACTCAGACATTTGTTCGAGAGTTGTGCATTCCTAAAATGGACAAAACCATTTGTCGCACACAGGCTGCAAAATTATATATTTAAACAATCACAAAAATATACTTAACAAACATACTTCGAAGGAGATCACAAGGGTTAAAACCTCTTGGGATTGTCAGAAATAATACATTAGTACTCTGTTTTAAAATTTTGCATTTATATTTTGCTTTATTGAAAGCTGTTAACAAAAGATTATTAACTCTTTCTCCTCAAGAAAAGGGATAATCCGAGCCAAGAAGACTGCCTACATGGCCAAAAAGGAGAGAAGTTAAGTGGCAAAAATGCTGTCGCACCTCTCCACTCCTGCTATACAACGGGAGCAGAAATCCGAACACATGCAGTCTCAACATGGCTGTCTATTGACAGAGGTAGATAAAAACAGGCAGACAGGGAATTGTGATAGCTGTTTAATTCCACAGGCACCAGGAGTGGATTTTTACCTCAACATTTTTAAATTAGACAGAAAACCAGGAGACAGCCTTTAGAGTTGAGCAGACCCATCATTTATTTTTGATACCAGTAAGTATAAGAGGTCTCTCAAAGAGCTTCCTGTCTGATATTTTTAGATTAAACATCACAAGGTTGTGGCTTGATGGGAGAGTGTTGATGTTGCCAATGAGGGCAACAAATTATTTATATAACCAAACGTATTCATGAAACCTTGAACCTAAGGGCACAAATTCAATTGAAAGGAATTGTACAAAGCTGAGCTTATTAAAAACAATTTAAAGAGGACAAAAAGATTACAGTTGGCGATTTAAGCAGTGTAGCTAAGCAAATAGTTTCAAACACTATCTTGTTGCACAAAGGACACCAAAAAAAACACATGGAAATGAAGTAGACGTTTTTGACAGAAATCCAATTTCAGTCCATTGTTTTTCCAAAGTTAATGTCAAAGGTGAACAACTCTTCCAGAGAAAACATGGAATTTTTAAGGAAACATACTATAGGTTGCTACACAGCATTAGATACAAACTCAACAAATACATCATTTTTTTATGAAGAGAAAGAATTGCAAAAGGCAAACAGGAAAAAATACTTTCAATACCTCAACTCCTCTTCCCAATGTGTGTAAGAATAAAAAAGTCATTTAGTCTTACTCAGTCATAAATCTGTCAAAGACTTATACTTTGAATAGCTCAGAGGACATTGGTTTTCATAATGACAAGAACCTTACTGCTGCCACTTCATTTATTCTCTGAGGCTGCCTTTTATTAAATGATATTGTTTTAAATAGATATTTAGCACAATCCAAAAGTACAGCAGCAGGGAATTTGGTGACAGTTGCCATGCGCAAATTCCTCATGTACAACATCAAAGAGCTGCCATCTGGTTTTGCATTACTGTATATATATATCATAGATTAGCGTAGAATTTACAGTGCAGAAGGAGGCCATTCAGCCCATCGGGTCTGCACCGGCTCTTGGAAAGAGCACCCTACCCACAGTCAACGCCTCCACCGTATCCCCATCACCCAGTAACCCCACCCAACACTAAGGGCAATTTTGGACACTAAGGGCAATTTATCACGGCAAATCCACCTAACCTGCACATCTTTGGACTATGGGAGGAAACCGGAGCACCCGGAGGAAACCCACGCACACACGGGGAGAATGTGCAGACTCCGCACAGACAGTGACCCAAGCCGGAATCGAACCTGGGACCCTGGAACTGTGAAGCAATTGTGCTATCCACAATTATATATATGTATATATACATATATATTTTTTAAAAATTCATTGACGAGGATGTAAAGCCAGCATTTATTGCCCATCCTTAGTTGCCCTTCAGAAGGTGGTGGTGAGTTACCTTCTTAAACCGCTGCACTCCCTGAGGTGTAGGTGCACCCACTGTGCTGTTAGGGAGGGAGTTCCAGGATTTTACCCCAGCAAAAGTGAAGGAATGGCGATATATTTTCAAGTCAGGATGGTGAGGGACTTGGAGGGGAACCTCTAGGTGATGGGGTTCCCAGGTATCTGCTGCTCTTGTCCTTCTAGATGGTAGTGGTCATGGGTTTGAAAAGTTCTGTCCAAGGAATCTTGGTGAGTTACTGCAGTGCATCTTGTAGATGGGGACACACGGCTGCCATTGTCCGGCGGTGGTGGAGGGTTTGAATTTTTGTGGAAGGGGGAGTAATCAAGCGAGGGCTGCTTTGTCCTGGATGGTGTTGAGCTTCTGGAGTGTTGTTGGAGCTGCACTCAAGTGGAAGTGGAGAGCATTCCATTACACTCCTGAATTGTGCCTTGTAAAGGGTGGACAGGCTTTGGAGGGGTCAGGGAGTGAGTCAAGCGCCATAGGATGCTGAGCCTTTGACCTGCCTTGGTAGCCACAGTATTAATATGGCTAATCCAGTTCAGTTTCTGATCAATGGTAACCCCTAGGATGGTGAGGGGATTCAGCGATGGTAATGCCATTGAATGTGAAGGAGTGATGATCCTTTCTTGTAGGAGATGGTCATTGTCTGGCACTTGTGTTGTGCGAATGTAACTTGCCACTTGTCAGTCCTAGCCTGGATATTGTCCAGGTCTTGCTGCATTTGGGCATGGACGGCTTCATTATCTAAGGAGTCGCGAATGGTGCTGAACAATGTGCAGTCATCCCACTTCTGACCTTATGATGGAAGGGACATCATTGATGAAGCAACTAAAGATGGTTGGGCCTAGGACACTACCCTGAGGAACTCCTACAGTGATGTCCTGGAGCTAAGATGATTGACCTCCAACCACCACAACCATCTTCTTTTGTGCCAGGTATGACTCTAACCAGCAGAGAGTTTCCCCGCTGATTGCCATTGAATCCAGTTTTGCTCTACTCAGTCAAATGCTGCCTTGATGTCAAGAGCAGTCACTCTCACCTCACCTCTGGCATTCAGCTCTTTTGTCCATGTTTGAGCCAAGGCTGTAATGAGGTCAGGAGCTGAGTGACCCTGGCAGAACCCAAATTGAGTGTCTGGGAGCAAGTCATTCCTGAATAAGTGTCGTTTGATAGCACTGTTGATGACCCCTTCCATCACTTAACTGATGATTAAGGGTATACCGATAGATCGGTAATTGGCCAGGTTGGATTTGTCCTGCTTTTTGTATACAGGACATACTTGGGCAATTTTCCACATTGCTGGGTATATACCAGTGTTGTAGCTGTACTGGAACAGCTTGGCAAGGGGTGCGGCAAATTCTGGAGCACATATAAATATCATTATTCGAATTGCACAAGAGTTGCTCATACTTAAACTGGATTTGGGATATCCAGAGTAAAAGGAACTGTATAAATGCAAGTCATTATCATTATTTCTCTTCTGCTTAAAAAATACGATTTCTTAACACTCCGTATGTTCTTGTATTCATCGTTGAATTGTTGTTATCGATTGCTTTTCAGACTAAGGTTATAGGAACATGCATTAGCCAATGGGAAATCTATATTTGTCCTATTGGTAGGACAATTGTATGAATTATTTTCCAACCATGACTGGTATATTGTTTACAATATCGTGCAGCAATGGTAACCCCTGATTTTGACATGGGTAAAAAAACCAAACTGCTGCCTCCATAGCTTCAGATGTCACCAAAGGAAAGTGCCTTTTGGGAGAGCTCTGTAATGACAAACAGAACCAGAACTCCTGTTACACTCATACACACACGCATGCACATGCTGACATTCATATTCAGGTATAAGTGTTTACTACAATAGACCTGCTATAACACAAGGCAGAGTGAACATGTGGAAGGCTAAATGTCTGGGTTATCAGTGGAAATGTGAAGTGCCAGCATGTCTTCGCCAAATCTCATCAGTCATTTTCAACCCCAGGGTTGTGGGCGGGTGTCGGGAGGGATGCGAGGCCATACATTGAGGCATTCCCGATTGCAGGAAGAAGTGCTCAATGGCTCGACTGGCTTTTAAAAATGCCAGCCGTGACTGGCTTTCAATGCTGGCTATTCCTTGCATGCATGCCCCCTCAGCAGTGCCCAGAGTGCAGCGGGGCAGAACGTCTCCTTCTGACATCAGCGTGCTGACCCAGGAGAATTCGTTTTTCAGATCGCTGGAGCATTCCTGCCTGGAATGGTGGCAGAGAGCAGGCCACACGCCCATTACGCGTGACGTCACGTGTTCTGGGTGCGAGAAAGTGATTCCTCCATTTTGCACCTGCCAGCAGTGCTGGTGTGAACTCCAGGGCCTCTGGTGAACAACCCATGAAGAAGGAGCTGAAAACACGAAAAAAGCAGCATAAAGATGATTACTTGAGGCGTGGGTTATTAATTGTGCCATTGCAAATCAGGATTCAAAGTCCATGTGTGTTGTGCAGGGACGCACTGGTAAATTAAAGTTTAAAACCCTCAAAACTTCAAAGACCTATTTATTTTTTTCAACGGGTGCAATGAGATCTTAAATCATCAGCAGAAGTCATTATCAGGAATGTAACATTGAATGACAAAGCAAGTGAGATCGTGAGGACCACGCAGGCTCACCTGTCACATTAAAGGTAAGTGAAACTGGTGGGTCACGAAGTTTGGGCGGAATGGGTTGCAAAGGTCGGCCGGCGTGGGTGCTGAAGGATGGCTGCTTGGTAAAAATGGGTACGAACAAAAAGGTTTGAAAAACACTGGTTTACGTAGCTGGCCAACTTGTTTCCACTGGGTGTTAAAGGCACAATTTGGATGGTTTGGTAAAGGATTTGAAACATGATTGACAGTTTCAGAAAAACAACAAAGCAACTATTTGCACTTGAAGACAAAGACAAAAAAAACATTAATCTGGGACAAATAATTAATACAGGTTTCCTTACCAGAGAAAAGGAAACTTGAATTTTTAGTTTTTAAATGATTTTACTGCCAAGCACAAGTGAGACATGTTGTGATTCCATACCTGGCCTGCGATATTGTAACACCCTGTGGTGATATGGAATTTGTTTATCTGTCGGATTGATCAGAATGATAAAAGAAATGGGGCTGGTTTTTCCGTTTCAGGGACTATGGGCGGGATTCTCCGATCCTGGGGCCAAGTGTTGACGCCGTCGTAAACGCCGGAACGTTTTATGACTGCGTCATTTGGCCCCTAGGATCAGCGATCCTGCACCGTACAGGGGGCCAGCGCGGCACTGGAGAGCCTCACACTGCTCCAGCTGCTGATATGGGCGTCAGCACGGGCGGCACGGGTTCGCGCATGCGCGCCATGGTCGGAGCGTGTGTGTTACCTTCTCCGTGCCGGCCCTGATGCAACATGGCGGAAACCTACTGGGGCCCGGCACGAAGGAACATATGCCCCCACCGGGATAAGCCCGCCCACCGATCGGTAGGCCCCGATCGTGGGCCAGACCACCGTGGAGGCCCACCCACCCCCGGAGTCGGGTCATCCCTCCACCCCCCCCAACTAGGCCACCCCCACAGCATGAACGGCGAGATCCCACCGGGTAGGACCGCACGAGAACGTCGCCGGCGGGACTCAGCCTAACTCGGTGGGCACTCGGCCCATCGTGCCGGGAGAATCGCCGGCCGCGCTGGCGCTAATGGTGCTGATTCTCCGGTCACCGGAGAATTGGCGGACCAGCGACGGAGCGGCGTCACGTGATTCCCGCACACCCACCCCCCGTCGATTCTACGACCCGGCGCGGGGTCGGAGAATCCCGATCTATGTCCCCATGCCATTGTGAAAACTGTGGGGCGGGATTCTCTGGCGTGAACCACTCCAGCGTCAAGCCACCCCGAAGGTGCGGAATCCTCTGCACCTGCAGGGGCTAGGCTGGCGCCGGAGTGTTTGGCGCCGCGCCAGCCAGTGCAAAAGTGCTTGGCACCATGCCAACTGGTGCCGAAGAGCCTCAGTCGGCTGGCACGAGTTTGACGCATGCGCGGGAGCGCCAGCGTGTGCTGGCGTCATACCAGCGCATGCGCAGGGGGGTTCTTCTCCGCACCAGCCATGGTGGAGGTTCACAGCAGCCGGTGCGGAGGGAAAGAGTGCCCCTATGGCACAAGCCCGCCTGCGGATCGGTGGGCCCCGATCGCGGGCCAGGCCACCATTGGGGCACTCCCCGGGGCCAGATCTCCTCGCGCCCCCACGAGGACTCTGCATGCCACCCGTGGAGCCAGGTCCCGCCGGTAAGGGCCTGTTGTGATTTACGCTGGCGGGACCCGCTGAAAACGAGCGGCCACTCGGTCCATCGCGGGCCGGAGAATCGCCAGGGGGCCGCTACCAGCGGCCGCCGACCGGCACGGCGCGATTCCCGGCCTGGCCAAAATCCCGGTGCCAGAGAATACGGCAGTCGGCGGGGGCGGGATTCACGCCGCCCCCCCCGGCGATTCTCCGACCCAGCGGGGGGTCGGAGAATCCCGCCCGTGGTCTTTTACGCCAGAGGAACTGCCGTCAAAAAGGCCACAGATTCACAGCCCTGCAGGGGGCAACAGGCAGCTGTCGTGGAGCACGCAGCTCCAGCTGCCGATACGGCCCCCTGCACTTATGGGTCAGGGGCTGCATGGCGACGACCTCCAGTGGCCGCACCGTGCTCCATGCTGGACTCAGACCGCAGACTTGGACCGTGGAAATAGTGCCCCTGATCGGCCATGGGCCCGACCCGGACTGCCCGCACAATAAAGGCCCAATCCCGTATGAGGCCTCTCCGGCCCTCCGATCGGCCTGCCCCGACTATGGCGGCCGCGGACTGAATTGGGACTTCGGCCAGTCGGGGGCAGAGAATAGCGGGGCAGGCCTCGAGCAATGGCCTGAGGTGGTGGATACTCGGCGCGGCTTTCCGGGGCCGGAGAATTGCAGAACCGGCGCTGGTCCTGATTTCATGCGTGAAATTGGATTCTCCACCCCGACGCCGAACGGGATTTCGGCATCGGGGTACGGAGAATCCAGCCCATGCGTCTCCCAGAGTAAAGACTTTCACCTAGTCTTCAGTTTTTATGGCGAGGCGATTACATTTTAAACTTTAGGTAACATATACCGCTATACTTGAGCTTTTTGAATTTGATTTGGTTTGATTTGGTTTATTATTGTCACATGTATGAGTATACAGTGAAAAGTATTGTTTCTTGCATGCTGTACAAACAATGCATACCGTATATAGGGAAGGAAGGAGAGACTGCAGAATATAACGTTACAGTTATAGCAAGGTGTAGAGAAGATCAACTTAATACGAAGTAGGTCCATTCAAAAGTCTGATGGCAGTAGGGAAGAAGTTGCTCTTGAGTCGGTTGGTACGTGACCTCAAACTTTGGTATCTTTTTCCTGATGGAAGATGATGGAAGAGAGTATGTCCGGGGTGCGTGGGGTCCTTAATTATGCAGGCTGCCTTTCCGTGGCAGCGGGAATTATAGATAGTCAATGGATGGGAGGCTGGTTTCCGTGATGGATTGGGCTACATTCACGATCTTTTGTAATTTCCTGCGGTCTTGGGCAGAGCAGGCTCCATACCAAGCTGGTATACAACCAGAAAGAATGCTTTCTATGGGGCATCTGTAGAAGTTGGTGAGAGTCATAGCTGACATGCCAAATTTCCTTAGTCCTCTGAGAAAGTAGAGTCGTTGGTGGGCTTTCTTAACTATGGTGTCGGCATGGGGGGACCAGGACAGGTTGTTGGTGATCTGTAAACCTAAAAACTTGAAGCTCTCGACCCTTTCTACTTCTTTATCATTGATGTAGACAGGGGCATGTTCCCCACTACACTTCCTGAAGTCGATGACAATCTCCTTCGTTTTGTTGACATTGAGGGAGAGATTATTGTCGTCGCACCAGCTCACCAGATTCTATATCAAGAGAATGGCTTCAAGAGATGGCTGCATTTGCAATGCTAATGTGAATTAAACTTGCTGCCAAAAGTTATTATTTAACAGCTTAAGGACTTTTAAAATGACAAATCACATGTTCCTGCCATCACAAACTCTCTGGCCTAGTAACAATTGAAATTATAAAATCTTATTCCTTTGAGGTAATAACTTGGTCCTAGAAGTTTTATTGATTAAGGAAATTAGTTTTCTTTTCCTCTCTGTCTCTTTTGTCATGCAAGAATGCCTTTAAGAAATGGATGTATAAGCAATGTACCTTTAAGAAAACAGTGATGTCAGAGAGTGGGTGGAGCTCAGCTCAGTTCAGCCATTTTGAAGTTTCAGTTTTGAAAAGTGCCTGGCTGGTTTTGCTGAGAGCAGTTTAAAAGTGCCTGATGTTTTGCAGTTTTAAAACAGCTTGTGTGTGTCTGTGTTTTGCAGTGAGCTGTGATGTCTGCCATAAAAGACCATCTCTGGATCATTTGGGTGATTTAAACTCATAATTGCAAAGCCTTTAACCTGATGTGATTTTGTTTAAAGGTGTTAAGTCTCTTGGAAGTTTGAAGGAACATTTTAAGGAATTATTTACTGTTGCAATATTTTCTGAGTTATCTTTTCAGTAAGGGGTGTTAAGAGATCCAATGTTTATTTAAGATGTTTAGTTGAGTTCATGGAATAAACAGTGTTTTGTATTTAAAAACCCACGTGTCCATAATTGTAATACCACACCTAGGGAAAAAGCTGTGTGCTAGGAAAATCAACAAATCCATTAAAGGGAGAGGTTGGTTGAACTCCATGATACATTTTGGGGTTCTGAAAAGCCTCGCCCATAACACTTTCTTTATTTATCTCTCTTAATTAAATCTATTTTCCCTCTCTTTGTTTCTCTTTTTATATGCAATTTTGGCCCAATACACCCTGTTACTTTCAATATCCTTAAATGTTGCAGAATAAGGAGATGGTTTCATCCTTCACAGGGTTCCAGATGTCCCATTGAACTTCCCATACCATTCTCAACTTAAACTTTCAGCAAATTTCAATACAAGAATGTTTACAAACTGAAGGGTAAGGGAAAACCCCAGCTCACAGAGCACAGCAAGAAATGTCTTCGGCGGGATTCTCCGATCCTAGGGCTAAGTGTTGATGCCGTCGTAAACGCCGGATCATTTTACGACGGTGTCATCTGGCCCCTAGGATCAGTATTCCTGCGCCGCACAGGGGGCCAGCATGGCACTGGAGAGCCTCACGCTGCTCCAGCTGCCGATACGGGTGTCAGCACGGGCAGCGCGGGTCTGCGCATGCGCGTGGGTTGCCGGCCCCGACGCAACATGGCGGAGACCTACAGGCGGAGGAACATAGGCCCCCACCGGGATAAGCCCGCCCGCCGATCGGTAGGCCCCGATCGCGGGCCAGGCAACCGTGGAGGCCCCCCCCCCCCCTGGTCGGATCCCCCCTCCCCCACCAGGCCGCCCCCCGCAACCAGAACGCCGAGGTCCTGCCGGGTAGGACCAGACGAGAACGATGCCGGCGGGACTCGGCCCATCGCGGAGGGAGAATCGCCGGGTGCGGGGGGGGGGGGGGGGGGGCGCGTTGAGCGGCCCCCGACCGGCACCATTGGCAACCGGCAGAGCGGCGTCGCGTGATTCACGCCCCCACCCGCCGATTCTCCAACCCGCCGCGGGGTTGGAGAATCCCTATCCATGTTCAGCAAATTCAGGGGTATTTTTCGGATTACTTTTTTCTCGAGGGAAGATGTCCAATTATCAGCCTCTGTTAGAGTTTACACCGAGGAGGGGAGATAGAGCACTTTACGTCATAGAATGGCATATTTGCTTCACTTAGATATAAAGGGCTGGATTTTCAGTATTGGGGGGGGGGGGATGTTTAATGGGAGTTCAGAAATTTCCTGGTTCTGTGCATTCACCGTTGGAGAAAGTGCCTGTAAAGGCAGGGGTTTCATTCCGGGCAGCATGGGGCGTTGTTTCTGATCAGAATTATCCACTACCCCTTTCACTAAATACTTGTGCTGGATGCAAGTGTTTCATATTATGGAGAAAGCTAAAGGTTGCAAATTGTGAGATTTCTGCTCGAGCACTTGATCCCTGATATCTTGCCTTATGCCTCCACTTATCCCAGTTATAGTACAATGCTAATATATTCTGCTAATTCAGGGGTCAGGGAGCACACAATTCAGAGCAGGGAAGCATTGAGCTGTATGGGAATGGAATGTCTTTTTCCTAATGTGTCTGATTTGTTTGTTGTCCCAGGTGCCTGATTAAAGAACCCACAATACCACGATCCTTGTGACTCCTGGATTGAATTATAGCCTTAGAAAACCCAGCTCATCAGTCACATACTCTGAGAATACTGTCCCTTATTAAGAGATTCATCAGGCTCTACAGTCAAAGCAATCTGGATTCACCATACAACTTCATCCTGGTGTGGTGTAACTAAACTGTTGATGAGAATAAATGACATTTATCAGTGAATATATGAATGATTACACTGATAACTTGTCCACCTATTAAAGGATAACACAGTATAGAATGAGACCACTCATCGAATTATGTCTATACCCAGCTTTGATAGTTATTAAACAAAGTTCCGAAGTTTCTCCCTTTCTGAATATGCATGTAACCAATTCCCTTTTGAAAATTACTATCGAATCTGCTTCCACCACTCTTTCAGGCGGTGAATTCTAACTTAATACTGGTCCCAACATTGTTAGTACGCAAAGATTTGTCAGTCAGCTGCTTAGTTTGACTGCAAGCTGTGCCCTTTCAGGCCCTGGCTGTCTTTAAGGTTAAAAGCTCATCATACGTACACCTCAGAGAGCTGGTTGAGTCATTAAATCAGTAGATGTAAGTGACTTGTAAACGGGAGAATGCTGGAAATATTCAGCAAAGACAGAGTTAAAGGGTGGGAGTTAAGCTCACTCAAAACTCATTCCCTTGGACAGCATTTAAACTGGGCCCAATGTTTCAGCTCAATGCCCTTTAGTCAGATTCTGACATTCGTTCGGATGCAGTGGTTCTCTCATAGCTGACTGAGTGCCCTATGTTCAGGAGTGAGGAGTGTGTCCAATATCCTGTTTTACAATAAACTAATCTGCGGTTTGTAGCTGTAGTCTTGTGATCTGAACTGGGTACCATTTATTTGGTTCAATGTCCCTACAAGTGTGAAACATACTGAGAAGATTTGGTGAAATAAGGCAAGATACGAAATGTTACGGTGATTTATTTCATAGCATGAGTGACTATCAGAAGAAAAGTTGAAGCAAATTCTAACTAGTTGTTCAATCCTTTTTTCTCTCCTTGCAAAATGGGAGTAAAAAAGAATAAATCGTTATTAATTGGGTATAATGGTATTTTAGGTTTCTTTGTAGACCTGAGTACACAATCGAATCCAGAGCTCTCCCTATCTCCCCCTCGCCACCCTCACCCTCAACACTCTATTGATTGCTGGATATGTTCTCATATTTCGCCAGCTGCGGCCTTCTGCTGCTGAATTCTTGTTCCCCGCCAGGTTTGAACAGGATTCATAGACAATTTATGGCTTGACTCCTATGCCCCTGATTTCCTGGATTTGTGCCATACCCAAACTCCTGTGTAAAATCAGGGCCCATTAGTTAAACTTTTGCTTAAATTTTTGACAGTTTTCCAAAGCTGTAATATTTGCCAAAGTTTACATAAATTTATCCAATGTATTCAAAGATTTCAAATGTTGATCTAAGATCATTAAATATTTAATGTTGTTGATAATTGTTTAAATTTGTAAAAATAGTTGAACGCTGTAATAAAACATCAATTGTAATTAAATTATATTTTCCAAAGTCTAGTTAAGGTTTATTAGATTTCCTGTCAGAAGTTGTTCAAAGGTCAAAGAGTTTAAGGGTCTAATGTTTTAAGGCTGATGCCAGCAAAGCAAACTGCACGCATTTTTACTTTCCATTGACTTGGATAATATTGACAAGGGGCATGATTTTACATGCAATAAACAGTCCCATTTTGGCCACGTGTAGTGGGTTGTTTCTCGGTGCCTAGAGCGCTGAGAACGACCCTGCTATCAAACGGGACTCTGTCGTTAATTTTGGCCTAGGTGAGGGACACCCTGCCGAGGCCACACTTAACTCACTTCCTGCACTGACGAGAGGCCTCTCGCGTCACCGAGTCAGGCAGGACGAAGCGATTCGATTGCGCCCCAAAATTTTAATTTCAAATCAAGTAAAAGTGACTCTGAGACCAGGAAACAAGTTTCCGAATAGCGTTTGAACTATCGTCTTGGGAAATCCAGTGGAAAGAAGATCGGTGCAGTTAAAAAAACATCTGCCAATTTTGTTATGAGCCTGTTTCACACTGCTGCTGGAGACCAATTTCACCTCCATGAACTTAGTTGTTAAAATTTCTAGTTAATATTAACCGTATGAAACATCTTATGGAATAGAACTGTTCTTGAAGTTGGAAAGCTGTTGTTTACTCTTCTTCTGTGACCTCTAAAGTTAACACTCATTGGGTATTTTAAAAAATGAATTACAAGAGGTGGGCTTCGCTGGCTACATCAGCATTTCTTGCCCATTCCCAATTACTTTTGAGAAGGTGGTGGTGAACTGTCCTCTTGAACCTGGAATGGTAATCCATGTGGCGTAGGTACTACCACAGTGCTGTTAGGGTGGCATTTCTAGGATTTTAAACAAGCGACAGTGAAGGAATGTCGATATATTTCCAAATCAGGATGGTGAATGACTTGGAGGGGCACTTCCATTTGATTGTGTTCCCACACATCTACTGCTCTTGTCCTTCTAGGTGATAGGAGTCGTCGGTTTGGAAGATACTGCCTAAGGAGCCTTGGTGAGTTCCTACAGTGCATAATGTAGATGGTTCACACTACTTCCAATGTGCGTTTGTGGATGGGGTGCCAATCAAGTGCGTTGCTTTGTTCTGGATGATGTCAAGCATGTTGAATGTTGTTTGAGCTGCACTCATCCAGGCAAGTGGAGAGTCCCCACATTCCTGACTTGAGCTTTGTAGATGGTGGACAGGCTTTAGGGAGTCAGGAGGTGAGTTACTTGCCATAGGATTCCTAGCCTCTGACCTGCTTTTATAGCCACAATATTTATATGGCTAGTCCAGTTCCGATTGTGGTCAATGGTAACCCCCAAGAGGTTAATAGTGGGGTATTCAGCGATGGTTATGCCAATGAGTGTCCAGGGGTGAAGGTTAGAATCTCTCTTGCTGGAGATAGTCATTGCCTGGCCCTTGTGTGGCACAATTGTTATTTGTGCCACAAGCTGCCTTAATTCTGCCCTGCCTTCCCATGACAACACACACCTTGAACACACTACCGCTTGATCAGTCTAGCCTCTGATCTCCCTGCCCTCTGATCTCCCTGGCGATTGACCACTCTTCCCTCACAGCCCTGTCTTCTGACCACTCTACCCTCTCGAATGATACTTTTATGAATGGGCCATGATCCTTGGCTCTAGCTCTCACAATCCAGCATCTTCTGCTTCTCTAACCCCTCCACTGAAAGGGGCATGCAGACACGAGGCTACGCCTGAATGGAACATGAATTGAGTGAGGAGTTTGGGACTTAGTTCAGGTGGGAAATTCTAGTGAGCTTTCCTTCAAATTTAGATTGAGGGTTAGGTTCAAACTTTCAAAAGTTATTAGTTGAATAGGCGAGTAAAATAGGGAGCTGCCTGAAGTTGCAGTTATCTGTCAATCAGCTAAAAGTAGTTCCCCTCAATAGGTGGTAATTACTGTAGCAGAAAGCTGAATGAGTCATCAGAGGCTCTCCATATACAAGCCGCGAGGTTTTAAATCTGCACGCAGAATGGAGCACACAGATATGAGACACATCTGAGTAAGATGTGGATTGAGTGAGGCGTTGGGAATTTAGTTCAGGTGGGAATTAGGGGCTGAGGTGCAAAGACTTGCTCCTTTTTCTACTTTTTTTCCAGCTTCCAGTGGTTGTTGGATTTCCTTCTTTGTCTCCAAGCTAGATTGAAATTTTCTATTCCTTGTTTGTGCAAATTATTAGCTAAATAAGAAATTAAAGGAAAAGGGGTGGACAGAAATAGCAGGACTGAAGGTGTGCTTTAACTGCAGCATGTGGGAGACTGTGGAATGTACTCTAGTCCCGAGCAACCATATCTGCAGGAAGTGTCTGCAGCTTAGGCAACACTGGTTCCGAGCTGCTGAGCCGGAGTCCGAGTTGCAGACAATGCAGGGCATCAGGGAAGGGGAGAGTTACATGGACACTTTCTTCTAGGAGGCAGTCACTGACCTTGGGTTAGGCAGAAATTTAGAGTTGCTTCCGTGATGGAGAAGATTCAGCACCTGACTTTGTCCAATGGCTACAAGGTGCTTACTACTGTGCAGCTGATGAGAATGACTTCACGGTGAATGAGCGGTTTGACCATGGCACCATGGTGAATGATGCCATTCAAGTGGGAGGAGCGAAGAGGAATGTGGTGGTGATAGGAGACAGTACAGTCAGGGGGTTAGATACTGTTATCTGCAGTCGAGAGTATGAGCCTAGACAGCTGTGTTGCCTGCCCTGTGGCAGGGTTAAGGACATCTTCGTTGGGCTGGAGAAGGACTTGCAATGGGAGGAGGAGGTTCTAAGGGTTGTGGTCCAAGTAGGCACCAATTATACAGATGGGCCTGGAAAAGAGGCTCTGCTTAGGGAGTATAAGCAACTAAGGGTTAAATTAAAGAGCAGAACCTCAAGGGAAATCATCTCTGGATTATTACCTGAGCCGCAAGCAAATTGGCGGAAGGTACATAAACTTAGAGAGGTGAGTGTGTACCTCAAAGATTGTTCTGGGAGAAATGGATTTTGATTCATGGCCCTGGCACCAGAGCGAGGGAAAGTGGGAGCTGTACCATTGGGACTTTCTGCACCTGAAACGTGCTGGGACCAGTGTTCTGGTGAATTGTATAACTAGAGTGGTAGAGAGAGCTTTAAACTAAATATTGGTGGCCAGGGAGCATGTTGGAGAAGATATAGGAAAGTAAAGGGAAACAACAAAGTCGTAGAGCAGGGCAGTAATTTGGGTAATGAGTTCCAGAGAGTGGCAGGAAAGGGCAGAGCACACAATAGTAAGCATGTACCGACAGCTGAGGCTGAAAATGATAAAAAAGAATTTAAGGCTCAGTATCTGAATGTATATCAAATTTGTAACAAAAGGGATGAATTGTTAGCACAAGGAGAGAGAAATATGTATGAATTGATAGGCATTAGGGACATGGTTGAAAGGTGCCTAAAGCTGGGATCATAAAATCATAGATTTCATACAATTGACAGTGCAGAAGGAGCCCATTCGGCCCAAGAGTCTCTCTTGGAAAGAGCACCCTACTTAAGTCCACACCTCCACCCTGCCCCTGTAACCCAGTAACCCAACCTAACCTTTTTGGACACTAAGGGCAATTTATCTTGGCCAATCCACCTAACCTGCACATCTTTGGACTGTGGGAGGAAACCGGAGCACCCGTAGGAAACCCGCGCAGACATGGGGAGAACGTGCAGACTCCGCACAGACAATGACCTAAGCCAGGAATCAAACCTGGGACCCTGAAGCTGTGAAGCAACTGTTGAATGTTGAAGAGTATTTGACATTTCAGAACGACCGCAAGCTCGGATAAAGTGGCAGGGTAGCTCTGTTAATTAAGGCTGGCATTAATTCACTCCAGAACTGAGAGACCTTAGCTTGAAAGAGCAAAATATACAATCACTGTGGCTGGTGATGAGAAGTAGGAAAGGTAAGGGGTCACTTGTGGGAATACTTTCTAGGCGTCCTAACAGTAGTTACACTGTAGAAACCACACAGAGTACCGTGCAGTTTTGGTCTTCTTACTTAAAAAAAAGATATATAATTGCTTTGGAAGGCATTCCAAGAACATTCACTGGACTCATTCCTGGGATAAAGGGGTTATCTTAGAAAGAAATTGAGATGGAACAGGTTTGGATGATACCCATTGGAATTCAGAAGAATGGAAGGTGGTCTCTTTGAAACATATAAGATCCTCTGGTGGATGATTCTTCTTGTGGGGGAGATAAAAACGAGGGGACATCATTGTTTAAGAATCAGGGGCGTCATTCTCCGACCCCCCGCCGGGTCGGAGAATGGCCGCTGGCCGCCGTGAATCCCGCCCCCGCCCAAGTCTCTGGTACCCGAGATTGGGCGGGGGCGGGAATTGGGCCGCGCCGGTTGGCGGGACCACCCGCTCAATTCTCCGGCCCGGAATGGCCGAAGTCCCGCCCAGAAATTGCATGTCCCGCCGGAGTAAATCAAAGCTGGTATTTACCGGCGGGACCAGGCGGCGTGGGCGGGCTCCGGGGTCCTGGGGGGGGGCGCTGGGTGATCTGACCCCGGGGGTGCCCCCACGGTGGCCTGGCCCGCGATCGGGGCCCACCGATCCGCGGGCGGGCCTGTGCCGTGGGGGCGCTCTTTCCCTTCCGCCTCCGCCACGGCCTCCACCATGGCGGAGGCGGAAGAGACTCTCCCCACTGTGCATGCGCGGGAAACTGTCGGCGGCCGCTGACGCTCCCGCGCATGCGCCGCATTTCCGCGCCTGCTGGCGGGGCAACAAACGCCATTTCCGCCAGCTGGTGGGGCGGAAATCCCTCTGGCGCCGGCCTAGCCCCTCAATGTTGGGGCTCGGCCCCCAAAGATGCAGAACATTCCGCACCTTTGGGCCGGCGCGATGCCCGTCTGATTGGCGCCGTTTTTGGCGCCAGTCGGCGGACATAGCGCCGTTGGGGGAGAATTTCGCCCACGAGGTCTCCCTTTTAAGATAGAGATGAGGAGAAACTTTTTCATCCACAGGATTGTTGGTGTGTGGAATTTTCTTCCCAAGAAAGTAGAGACTAGGTCATAGAACATAGAACATAGAACATAGAAAATACAGCACAGAACATGCCCTTCGGCCCACGATGTTGTGCCGAACCTTTGTCCTAGATTAATCATAGATTATCATTGAATTTACAGTGCAGAAGGAGGCCATTCGGCCCTTTGAGTCTGCACCGGCTCTTGGAAAGAGCACCCTACCCAAACTCAACACCTCCACCCAACACCAAGGGCAATTTTGGACACTAAGGGCAATTTATCATGGCCAAGCCACCTAACCTGCACATCTTTGGACTGTGGGAGGAAACCGGAGAACCCGGAGGAAACCCACGCAGACACGGGGAGGACGTGCAGACTCCGCACAGACAGTCACCCAAGACGGAATCGAACCTGGGACCCTGGAGCTGTGAAGCAATTGTGTTATCCACAATGCTACCGTGCTGCCCTTAAGAACAAATAAATCTACACTATATCATTTTACCATAATCTATGTACCTATCCAATAGCTGCTTGAAGGTCCTTAATGTTTCCGACTCAACTACTTCCACAGGCAGTGCATTCCATGACTCCACTACTCTCTGGTTAAAGAACCTACCTCTGATATCCCTCCTATATCTTCCACCTTTCACCTTAAATTTATGTCCCCTTGTAATGGTTTGTTCCACCCGGGGAAAAAGTCTCTGACTGTCTACTCTATCTATTCCCCTGGTCATCTTATAAACCTCTATCAAGTCGCCCCTCGTCCTTCTCCGTTCTAATGAGAAAAGGCCTAGCACCCTCAACCTTTCCTCGTAAGACCTACTCTCCATTGCAGGCAACATCCTGGTAAATCTTCTTTGCACCTTTTCCAAAGCTTCCACATCCTTCCTAAAATGAGGCGACCAGAACTGTACACAGTACTCCAAATGTGGCCTTACCAAAGTTTTGTACAGCTGCATCATCACCTCACGGCTCTTAAATTCAAGGTCATTGAAATTATTTAAGGCAGCGTTAGTCAGATTTTTGTGAGGCAAGTGAGTCATGGGTTATGGGGGTTAGACAGGAACGTCGAGCAGAGATCACAACCGAGTCAGCCCTAATTCTATTGACTAGTGGTCGGGCTGGCACAGCCGAATGGCCAATCTGGCTCCTACATTCCCCAGGACAACTGACCAAGTCTTAGTAAACAGATTTTATTGTAGTGATAAATGTCAGAACTTCCATGTTTAAAAGGCAATTAATTGCTTCAATGCACTGAATAAATATAAAGACCACCTGATGAGCTCTTTATGAGCCCCCCCTATGGCATTTCCTGGCTCCAACATAAGGCAACTTATAAAACAGAATTCTGTCCCTGATTTGGAGGCTGGGCTTTAGCTGGATGACTGCTGAAGCCCTTATCAGGCTGAAGCAAATCAAGGTAAATCTGTTGAAGATGCATGATGCAGGAAAAAAATCACCTTTAATTGTAATTATATGGCACACAGGTTTAGTAAAATGCAGAATTCCTTAGAAGTTTCGAATGCGTCAATATGCTAATGAGAACATTTGTAGTAATCACTGTACTTTGACTTCAACAAGTTCAGATTGTGAACTCTCCTCCACCTTCACACCATTTTTATTTCTGTCAATTCATTTTATTTCTTCCATTGATTCATTTTCCGTCTGCCTTTTCACCCCACTTTCCATCTCAGTTTTCCCTTACCACCCCGTCCCCCTCCCACCACCCCACCCCACTAGGGCTATCTTTTCCATTCCAGGTTGTCCTTTGGCATACTGCTGACCTTTGTTCTGCCATTAACACATTTTTATCTCTTGATGTGCCACCATCTTAGCCATGATCACCATGCATTTACATTCCCTTCGACTTTTTGTCCATGACATCTCTGCCAATCCCTCCTCAGCCTCCACCCAGCACTTGCCCTCTATTCAGCCCTACTGCTACACTCCCCTTCCCCTCCCCCACAGTACTAATCTCAACATATTTCCAGTTCTCTCTAGCTCTGACGAAGAGTCATCTAGACCCGAGACGTTAGCTCTGTTCTCTCTCCACAGATGAGTTTCCGACATTTCTGTTCTTACTTCAGAATAATTCAGTTTTCAGCTATTTCTACATACAAGACAAAAGGTGAACTAAGAGGGTAGTTACACTAATCTCCAGATCTAATAAAGGTCATTCACCTGAAACGTGAACTCTGTTTCTCTCTACAGATACTGCCGGACCGGCTTCCAGCATTTTCTGTTTACATTTCCAGCATCCGCAGCATTTTGCTAATGTTGCAGTGATCCATAATCCCTTTGGGAACAAGAAAGATTGCAGTTGCCAGCTGTGGTAGTGGGTGGTCACTTGGTGCATTTGCACGACAATCCATTCAAATGTTAGCAGACAGTCCTACTCCTTTTCAGTTTACACAATTGACACCTTTACCCTGAGAGAGCATTGCTGAGAACAAGCACACAATAGCCCAGCTATTGTTGTCTCTCTCTGAAATGAGACAATAAATCTGGATGGTATTGGGAACTCAGGTCTTTGTGGATTTCATGAGTTGCCATTGGAGTCTTACTTGTAGCTGTATGTTCACAACCAGCTACTCCACTATTTGCCATCAGTAATGGACCTTCGACCTAGAGTGGGCATTGATTTGGAGTAATGGGTGAAGGCAGGATAAATGGAGGACACGGCTCACAGAGTTTACAGGTCTCTGTTGGACTGCCAATTTCACAACACTAATGGAATTGTAAAAACACTTAATATCCCAATAAAGTCCTTAATTAACACAAGAATTTTGCTTGGAAGTTGTTTTTGTTGACTGCTTTTCATTGTTTTGTCGTTGAGTCCGTCTCTCCGAGATAGGCTGTCTTTTCGAGAAAACAGATGTTGATTTGAATCTGTGAGATTTGAAACTGTGAGACTTGCTGTCCTGATGATTGAACCTTCTCCATTTATTGAAAATCAGATTGTGTAACAGTTCTGCTAACTTCCCAGTAATTAGCTTATATATGTTGCAAAATACTTCAACAATAGCTCAGATGTTTAGACTCGGGTAGATTGCTTAATTTTCAAATTGTGATTCCGAACATTGTCTCTGGCCCTTAATGATTGATAATGTCATATACAGTCTTGTCTCCCCCATTATTGCACATACTTGCTAAATATATTTAGATATGCAGGCTAGGAAGATTGGCCATGCTAAATTGTCCCTTGGTGTGCAGGTTAGGCTATGGGGTTACGGGGATAGGACGGGGGAGTGTAAATGGGTAGCTCAATCTAAAGGGTCGGTGCCGTTTTGATGGACCTCCTTCTATACTGTAGCGATTCTATATACTCAAATTACCACTGTTCAAATAATCCCTGACTCATGAACCCTGGTCTTCAGGCCACCCTGTTCCATTTGTTCTCATATTTCTTACCCTCTAACTAAAGTCCATAGACCTGGAAGGGCTTTTCTTAGCACTGGTACCAGAGCTGACTGCAGGTAGACTGTGAGAGATGAAAATCTTCTGCTGCAACATGCAGCTTTCTTTCTGATTTCAATTCTAATCTGAATGGATCTACACTATTATTTTGTGGCTCTTGGTTTGACTCATGGTCAATATTGAGTTTAAAGCCATTACAAATCTGGAACTAAATGTCTAATGATGATCATGAACCCATTGTCGATGGTCCGAAAAACCCTTCTGGTTCACTAGTGTCCTTTAGAGAAGAAAATTTGGCATACAAAGGACTCCAGACCCACAGCAATGCTCTTAAATGTCCTCTGAAATGGCCCAGCAAGCCAATCAGTTCAAGGGCAATTAGGGATGGCATCAAATGCTGTCCCAGCCAGTAACACCCACATCGCATGAAAGAGTAAGTGAAAAGTTGAAAAGTATAATTGATTTTTCCTGACCAATCAGTGAATGAATCTAATAGGAATCATCAATGAGAAAGACTGCATGTATGAGGAGTATCTTGTCACTGTTCATTTTCGCATTTGGCTTTGCATATAAAACCACCGCCTTCCACCCCAACAGCACCATCACTTGCCGATTGCTTTTAAAATTGTCTCTGTGGTTAGTCTAATTTCTCTATGCTAATATTCATATATAGAGGTTGAGAAGGTGCAGTAACTAACTGACAGATGTTCTTAAGTTGATCACTGAGCAGGTAATTCAATCATTTCCATCACATGAGTATATTTGCCTGTTTAAGAGTATTGTTATAGGGCCAACAATCCAGAGGCCTGAACTCCTAAACCCGGGGACATGAGTACCAAATCCCACAATGGCTGTTTGAAAATTTGAATTCTGTTCATTGTCCTACAGGCAAGGAAACCTTATCTGGTTTTAGCCTACAGGTAACACCAATTCTGCACAAGTGTGGTTGAGGCTTAACTGCCCTGTGAAGTAGCCCTCTGATCTAACAAGAGGTTGTATCAAACATCGGGGGCGGGATTCTCCGCACTTGGCGCGATGTCTGCCGACCGGCGCCAAAAACGGCACGAATCAGTCCGGCATCGCGCCGCCCCAAAGGTGCGGAATTCTCCGCATCTTGAGGGGTCCAGCCCTAACCTTGAGGGGCTAGGCCCGCGCCGGACTGATTTCCGCCCCGCCAGCTGTCGGGAAAGGCCTTTGGTGCCCGCCAGCTGGCGCGAAACTGACTTTGCCGTGCGGCGCATACGCCAGCGGGTGCTCATGGCATCCCCGTGCATGCGCAGTGGAGGGGGTCTCTTCCGCCTCTGCCATAGTGGAGACCATGGCGAAGGCGGAAGGAAAAGAGTGCCCCCACGGCACAGGCCCGCCCGCGGATCGGTGGGACCTGATCGCGGGCCAGGCCACCGTAGGGGCACTCCCCAGGGCCAGATCGCCCCGCGCCCCCCCCAGGACCCCGGAGCCCGCCCGCGCCACCTTGTCCCGCCGGTAAGAGAGGTGGTTTGATTCTCACCGGCGGGACAGGCATTCCAGCAGCAACTGGCGCGGCGCGATTTCCACCCCCGCCGAATATCCGATGCCGGAGAATTCGGCAACCGGCGGGGGCGGGATTCACGCCAGCCCCCGGCGATTCTCCGACCTGGCGGGGGGTCAGAGAATCCCGCCCCGGGGGTGGCACAGTGTTTAGCCCTGCTGCCACACAGCTCCAGGGACCGGGGTTCAATTCTGGCCTTGGGTGACTGTCTGTGTGGAGTTTGCACTTTCTCCCCGTGTCTGGGTGGTTTCCTCTAGTTTCCTCCTACAGTCTAAAGATGTGCAGGTTAGGTGGATTGGCCATGCCAAACTTCATCTCAGTGTCCAAAAGGTTTGGTAGGGTTACTGGGTTACAGGGATGGGGAGAAGGCGTGGGCTTAAGTAGGGCTCTCTTTCCAAGAGCCGGTGCAAACGCGATGGGCTGAATGGCCTCCTGCACTGTAAATTTTATGATTCTATGAAACCATTACCAGTGGTTCAAATAGAAGGTCCACCTAATGATAACCAGGATGGGCAATGAAAGCTGATTCTTTTAGTGACAGTATCTGCCTATTGTATATGAAATAACTCAAGGGGACAACACTCATAGTATCCTGTACTAACTGGTTAGTGATATCAAAAGGTAGTAAACTTTGAATGGTAGATAGAATGCAATCTAATTTTTAAGTCATTTAAGAAGGCAGCTCACCACCATCTTAAGGACAATTAATGAGGGGCAATAAATGCAGGCCTAGCCAACGAAGCACACATCCCTTCAATGAATTTAAAAAAGCTCCTCACATGCCTTCTATCTTACTGATGATCCCTAGTGAATTTTGAATATTCATCATAATATTGGAAAAATGCAAACCAAACAACAGCATCTTGCAAACCTGCGACCTTTATCACCCAGAAGGATGAGGGCAGCAGACACTGGGGACACCACCACACTGCACGTTCACTCACATCCACACACCATCCTGACTTGCCACCATCTCGATGCTCCTTCACTAGCATTGAGTCAAAATCCTGGAACTCCCTCCCTATCAGCACAGTGGGTGTACCTACACCATATGGACTGCAGCAGATCAAGAAGGCAGATCGCCGCCAGCTTTTGAAAGGCAATTAGGAAAGGCCAGTAAATACTGGCTTTGCCAGGGATGTTTGCATTCCAGGAAACAAATGGAAAAAAGAAAGACTTGTGTTTCTATCACACCATTCATGACTACTGGATATGACAAAGCCCATTATAGCCAATGGAATACTTTAGCAGTGTAGTTATTGTAGTGACCTAGAAAGCACAGCAGCCAGTTTGCACAGAGCAAACTCCCACAACAGCAAAGTTAGTCTGACCAGATAATCAGTTTTTGCAATGGTGATTGAGAATTCAGAATGTCCAAATTACCTAACAGCACGTCTTTTGGGACTTATGGAAGGAAACCGGAGCACCCGGAGGAAACCCACGAAGACATGGGGAGAATGTACAGACTCCACACAGACAGTGACCCAAGCCGGGAATCGGACCTGGGACCCTGGCGCTGAGAAATAACAGTGCTACCCACTGTGCTACCGTGCTCCCCACGGTATAAATATTGGTCAGAACACCAGGAATAACTGCGGTGCTTTTCCCGGAAATTGTGCCATGGGATCTTTTGCACCAACTTGAGAAAACAGACCAAAAGACACTGGGTTGGAGTCTCTGGTCGCGGATGCTGAAATCGCATTTGGCGATCGGCCGCAGAAGCACAGTTCCCGACCAAATCGGGGGCGGCGCTGCTTTCACGATGCTCCACCCCCTCCAAAGCGGCGTATCGATGGCCTCAGGACATTGCCTGAGGTCCGCCCCCCGACTGGCCGAGTTCCCGCCGGCATCGGTCGCCTGTGGTCTCATCTGTTGGAAAATCGACGTGGCGGCTGCGGACTCAGTCCAGCGCCACCACAATCGGGGGAAGGCTGATCCGTGGGCAGGGGGGACATTATCAGGGGCTAGGGGCACTGTGGGGGGTGGTCCAGGGTGCATGAGCCGGCCAAAGGGGGGAGCTATTTCATGGGCCGGGTCCGTGAGCGGCCGCAGCCATGTTGCACGGCGCGGCCGCTGCAGGCCACCACCGTGCGCATGCGCAGCCACGGACTCGGCAATTCTCCAGGCCATATCAGCAACTAGAGCTGGGTGCTCCACGCTGCCTTGATGCTAGCCCCCAGCCAAACCAAGGACCGGTGGCTGTTTTACACCTAATTTGTGTCATAAAACGCCATCATTCTCATGCTAGCCTGGGGACATAGCCTCAAAATCGGAGAATCCAGCCATCTCTGACAATGCAGCTATCCACCTGTATTGCACTGGAGCCTTAACTTTTGTGTTCAAATCCGGGTGTGTGACTTGAACCCAGAACATTCGGATGAAAGGCCAGAGTGCTATCAACTGAGGCATAGCTGGCACAGGTGATGCCATACAATATGAGTCGGGTAATGTAAGCCAGGTGAAGCAGAAGCACCCAGGCTATGGCTGTTTATATACTCTGACTGGCAAATATAATAAAAATATAAAATACATGATGGTGTGAAGCTCCACAAAGTAACTCACAACCTAAAGCTTTTGTGAATGAGCTCCTTGGAGAATTCGTGGCTGTGGAATTTCTGTCAAAAACTAGATTGGAAGTGTTTTGTGGATTGCCCCAGATAGGAGTTTGGAGGGTGACAGAAAATAAATAATGTTTTTAGGAAAAAAAAGCAACTTCATAACTGCACAGGTTTCAACATATTGCTCCTCATTGCTATAGGAATTGTCACAGTGCATTCATTTTTTGTGTAGCTTCTTATAAAATGTCTGTGTTAGCCCAAATGCATCTCCAGGATGACAGAAGCAAAAGCAAAATGGACCCTAGGCTCTTGAAGACATCAAATTAAAACTTATATGACTTGATGACCTGGTCCTATTTCTTGGGGACACAGGAGCTTGTAGTTCTCTGTAATAATAATTTAAAGATCCACTGTGAACTCTTCAGTCTCCCCCAAATGACAAATGCCAACTTCACCATGCAGCAAGGGAATGCAATTATCAAAATGGACCAGAGAGTTGGTTCTCTCAACATTTTAGTCCCTCTAGTTTGAGGAAGAAGGTAGGAGTGTAGGTCAATTAGAGGGACTTTAAAAACACTGATGAAATTGTGGATAGGTGTGGTCTACATGTTTTTAGAGAATGCTATTTCATTCGTGCAAATAAAAATGACACAACCCATCACAGCACCATAATAGCAATAAATCTTTCGCATTTCGCAAGCAGCTAATAATAGTTTAACTAGAGTAGGTGTCAATGATCTCTACACCTAGTTGTAGAGTGAGAAATGATTGACAGCATGTACAAAAAAACACTGTTAGATACCAGTTACCGGCAGCCCCTGCACTGATGAAATATGAGTGGTTTTGATTCAACATTGCTAAAGGTGCAAGTGATGTGACAGGTCATCAGCACTTTCTCATGACTTTCCAAACTTTTCGGCAGATCCAGAAGAATTTCTGCGCACAGAAAGGATAGGGTTTGAATGTCAGTGTAAAGTAGGAGTTATGTGGTGTGAAGAGATGTTAAGCATATATGCAAGAGCATTGTACTCACTACGAGAAATGTTAGTGAAGATGTTGCAAATAATAGAAATTAATATTACTCCGTGAATGATATTCGCAAGCAAGGAGATGGCAAGGGAAATGAACTGCAGAAAGAAATTGCTCTTGTTGTAAAGACTAAACTGGCATACCTCCAAACCTTACAGTGTGAACCAGTTAGTGGGCCACCAGGCGAAAAACAGGACACTGCTTATGTGGACATTGTTGTTGAATTCTTTGTTGGGGACAGCTTAGAAAGCACAAATCCTTCAGAGGTTGGAGAAGAGCAACAACAACAACTTGCATTTATGTAGTGCCTTTGATGTAGTGAAACGGCCAAGACTCCACAGTTGGGCAGCACTCGTTTAGGTTTACTAGGATTTGCACCAACATCTCCACCCACAATGATTGTGCGTCACTGTTTGATAGTACAATGCAGTACCCAAAGTTTGCGTGTTAGCCAACTAATCCCTCCTTAGGCAAAGGTCAACCTTCAAGGCAAAGCACGATTGCACCTCTGAGCACACCAACACAGGTTATTACTCTGACAGGCAGTAGCACAGAAACATATAAAGCACAGAAGATTTTGAAGAAAGAAGAAAATCATAGAGCACTGAAAATGAAAGGGTAGCACTGATGATGGGTGACGAGGAGGTACATGGCATAGAGTACGTATCCTCCTACATAACGGAGTTACAACAGATACAACAGATTGGATGAACAATTCTGAAGGCTGGGTACAAGTTCTGTGCATTTATATGCCAACTTCATTCAGGATTTGTACAAGTGACTTTAGAACCCTGATTGGCACATGAAAGGATAAGGCCTGTTTCTAGTGGATGTCCTCCACAACTAAAAGTCATCTGCTTCCAATATGGCATTCCACACACTTTCAGGGGAGAACGGACACCGTACCACAGACCATAATCTAAACACATCTTTTCAAACTTCCCACTGCCCCCAAAATGGACACAAATGCTGTCGAACTTCTCCTCTGTTGCCTTGTGAACTGGAGTTAATTATACATTATTGAATTATTTTCCTCTCCTACCTCCTGATCATCATTAAGCAAAAATGGCTCCTAATGAACTGTTAACAAGCCTTTGAAAGTAGCACTTTGCCCGCTGCTCTCTGGATGGATGCTTTTAACAGAGTTGCAATACCCTGAGCATAAACACAAATAAGGTTGCTCGGCACTGGCAGTTTGCCCCCTGCTATTCAAGGCTGCTCCTTCGCTAAAATGAGCAAACAAAAACTCCCAATCATTCAACCTTGCTGACCAGCCTTGAGCAACTGGACTTGGATGGTGAGCCGACACAAAACACTTTCATTTGTGTGGCACAGTGCCGCTTGTACCCTTTTAAACATTTGGAAAGGAGCTCAATGTTCAAATGAGTGGAGATTTGGTCTAAAAAGAAAACCTGTGTTTCCCAACAAACAGAACAGGAAGCAAAGTGTGGTGCTGGCAGAGAGATGATATAAGCAATCTCCAGTGATTCTCCAACCAGAGGGCAGGTCTGACTTGGAGCTTGCTTGCACTTTTGGATAAACAATGACAACTGGATTTGAGCAACAGCTGTAATATATCTGTATTGTTATACCAGAATACTGAAGGAGGCTAGAGAGGAAATTGCTGAGGCCTTGACAGAAATCTTTGGATCCTCACTGTCTTCAGGTGATGTCCCGGAGGACTGGAGAATAGCCAAGATTGTTCCTTTGTTTAAGAAGGGTTGCATGGATAATCCAGGGAACTACAGGCCGGTGAGCCTTACGTCAGTGGTAGGGAAATTGAAATGAAATGAAATGAAAATCGCTTATTGTCACAAGTAGGCTTCAAATGAAGTTACTGTGAAAAGCCCCTAGTCGCCACATTCCGGCGCCTGTTCGGGGAGGCTGTTATGGGAATTGAACCGTGCTGCTGGCCTGCCTTGGTCTGCTTTCAAAGCCAGCGATTTAGCCCTTACTGGAGATAATTCTTTGAGACAGGATCTACTCCCATTTGGAAGCAAATGGACGTATTAGCGAGAGGCAGCATGGTTTTGTGAAGGGGAGGTCGTGTCTCACTAACTTGATAGAGTTTTTCGAGGTAGGGCAGCGGATGTTGTCCAAATGGACTTCAGTAAGGCCTTTGACAAGGTCCCTCATGGCAGACTGGTACAAAAGGTGAAGTAACACAGGATCAGGGGTGAACTGGCAAGATGAATACAGAACTGGCTAGGTCATAGAAGGCAGAGCGTAGCAATTGAAGGGTGCTTTTCTGATTGGAGGGCTGTGACTAGTGGTGTTCCGCAGGGATCAGTGCTGGGACCTTTGCTGTTCATAGTATATATAAATGATTTGGAGGAAAATGTAACTGGTCTGATTAGTAAGTTTACAAAGTTTGGTGGAATTGCAGATAGCGATGAGGACTGTCAGAGGATACAGCAGGATTTAGATCGTTTGGAGACTTGGCAGAGAGATGACAGATGGAGTTTAATCCGGAAAATTTTGTGAGGTAATGCATTTTGGAAGGTCTAATGCAGGTGGGGAATATACAGTGAATGGTAAAACCCTCAAGAGTATTGACAGTCAGAGAGATCTAGGTGTACAGGCCCACAGGTCACTGAAAGGGGCAACACAGGTGGAGAAGGTGGTCAAGAAGGCATACGGCATGCTTGCCTTCATTGGCCGGCGCATTGAGTATAAGAATTGGCAAGTCATGTTGCAGCATGTTGCAAGGCCACACTTGGAGTATAGTGTTCAATTCTGGTCGCCACACTACCAGAAGGATGTGGAGGCTTTAGAGAGGGTGCAGAAGAGATTTACCAGAATGTTGCCTAGTATGGAGGGCATTAGCTATGAGGAGCGGTTGAATAAACTCGGTTTGTTCTCACTGGAACGACGGAGGTTGAGGGGCGATAGAGGTCTACAAAATTATGAGGGGCATAGACAGAGTGGATAGTCAGAGGCTTTTCCCCAGGGTAGAGGGGTCAATTACTAGGGGGCATAGGTTTAAGGTGCGAGGGGCAAGGTTTAGAGGAGATGTACGAGGCAAGTTTTTTACACAGAGGGTAGTGGGTGTCTGGAACTTGCTGCCTGAAGAGGTGGTGGAAGCAGGGACGATAGTGACATTTAAGGGGCATCTTGACAAATACATGAATAGGATGGGAATAGAGGGATATGGACCCAGGAAGTGTAGAAGATTTTAGTTTAGACGGGCAGCATGGTCGGCACAGTCTTGGAGGGCCGAAGGGCCTGTTCCTATGCTGTACTTTTCTTTGTTTTGTTTGTTGGAAGAATGTGTGTGTGTTTATACATCAGATACTCTTTCTTTAGCAATCAGTGGGGGCTTGCCGAGTAGTTACTGATAAACAGGATAGAATTTCTAGAGGAGAATATGACCTCCTCTCAGAAATTAGAGGAGGCTTTCCCCGCAATAGGCTCCATATTTCACCATAGCCGCTTTCAACCTCAGATGAACCCCTGGCTTTGCAGAAATTATTACTTTTTGTTTCACCTGCCAGCAACCGAGAGTTTCCAGCCGTCAGAAATACCTTCCGCAGCATCGTTGAATTGTGGAGTCACCAAGAAAAATCTGTTTGCCAGCTGTTTGGCAACCGGCCAAAGATTCTGACCTGTTTTTTTTGTTGGGAAATCAACCCCCACCTTTCGCAGCCTCAGTCGAGCAGTCTGCAAGCCAAGGAAGGGGGGGGGGGGGGGGCGGGGGCTGTGCCTCCCTGGCACCCTCTCGCCCTTGTAACCCTAATCCTCGCCACCACCCTCCTCGTTCACCTCTCCCATGGACTGGCACCAGCAAGGACAACCTTCTGCCCCAGACTGACTGTCTGATTTAACAAGTAACTCCAGACCGTGGCGTTAGAGAAAAGTTCCTAGAAATTGTAGTATTCCTGGCTAAGCACCGGTGGAATTGACCAGGCAGGGAGCAGAGAGGTGGTAGGGAGTGTTTTTAACTGCTTTGCGGAGGCAATGGTTCGAAATCAACAAAACTGAGATTGACCTCAGAGCCTGCAAATGTCTGCGACTTGCATGGAAATTCTTTTGAAGTTTCGCATTTTGATTTCACAATCAGACTGTAAAGCACAAAGGACCCACGGCCGTACGATTTAAATTTCTGCCATCCTCTAGCTAGTGCTGTGAACGATTTAGTTCATGCTCCCTCCACCAAGTTTCCAGATGACAGCGCAGAGCAGCTCATAGCAGAGATAGAAGCCCCGGTTGGCATGCAAAGATCAGCACCCTTACTTAGAAGCAGCAACTTTAAAACAGGAGAAGCCGTTTACTTTACCATCCTGTCCAGAGTTCTGTAAGTAGTCGCCCAGGTCACAACCAAACGCCGTGTCCTTCGCACCTTTTCGTTTTCCTTTCTGCTTTGCCGCTTTGTTCTTCATGGGTGAACAAGATGACTTAAATAATCTGTGCCTCAAATTGCTCTACACAAGAGCTGTCTGCAAACAACCATCAGTTTAGAAAAACAAAAACAAAATCTCAGTGAATCTGCCTTCGCCAGCAAGCAGTGCAGACTCACATCCTGAACACCATCAGTCAGCCTGTAGTAATAGCATTGACTTTTGCAGAATCCACACTGTGTGGAAAGAAACGATAGGGTTCCTCCGCCGTCCGTTTACGAGAGTCAGTTTAACTGCTTGGCACCAAACTCCGAAGTTAGCACAGCTCCAAATTTGTATTTAACAAAAAAAAAATTGGAATTTTCTCCTCTCTCTTCGAGACCCCGTTAAGACTGAGAGTTTAAACAGCAGCTTCCTGTGCCTTTTCCCCCCTTCCAAAGCATGTCAATGGTTTATCAATTTGTGTTCAGGAAATGCTGTAAGAAACCAAGGAAGTGAGGCACTAAGGACAAGCGTTACTGTTAGTCGGGCCTGACAGCAGGGAGATAACGGCCCCAGTCTTTAATAGTCAAAGCCTGACAGGAAACCTGGTGTAGGCCAGGCTTGGTGCTCAGTGTTAAACCACATCCTGTTGCAGTCTCTTTCAAAACTCACACACAAGGAAAAAAATCTGCTATGGTTTTTGTTAAGCGAGTACCATAATGTTATGACATGGTTATAATTATGGAAACATCTTTACCACATAGCTGTCTAATGGTATTCAAACACAGCTAATTACACTTTAAAAATATTTCATTTCATGGACCAGCAAGTTGAATTACGTTGCTAGTCTGAAGATATTTGTTTGGGTTCTGCTGCAAAATCAAATCAATGTTTAAATTACTACAACACATTGTGGTTACTTTCCTCCTAAACATTGTGCATTCTTCATAGATCATAGAATTTACAGTACAGAAGTAGGCCATTTGGCCCATCGAGTCTGCACCTAAGCCCACACCTCCACCGTAACCCCACCTAAACATTTTGGACACTAAGGGCAATTTAGCATGACCAATCCACCGAACCCACACACCTTTGGACTGTGGGAGGAAACCGGAGCACCCAGAGGAAACCCACGCAGACACGGGGAGAACGTGCAGACTCCGCACAGACAGTGACCCATGCTGGGAATCAAACCCAAGTCCCTGGCTCTGTGAAGCAACAGTGCTAACCACTGTGCTACCGTGCCACCCTTCAAGAAATTCTCTACAGACTGGTTAATAATATAAATGTCCACATTTATTCTGAAGTAACTGACTGAGATTTCTCATACTTATCTACAACCTGCCAAGAGGTCGAACTGAATGAGCTGTGTTGATTTAACCTGCAGCCCAGAGCTACGTAACTGGTTCCCTCCTCTTGCATGAGATATTTGGACAAAATCAACCTATTATTTGGCTGTCAGATTTGCTCAATTTGTGTCGAGGCAAAGCACAACAGGTACTCACTGTCAAAATGAAAAAATATGGATTTAAAAGTTTTTTCTTAATAATGAAATGTAATTTGTGGCAGTTTGCAATGAATGTTTGAAGGAAACTAAGAACACTTTATATGTTACTATGACCTCAGGATGTCCCAATCCTCTTTGCAGCCAATGAAGTACTTTTGCAGTGTGCAGCTATGTGCTTTGTTATATATAGAGCGCTATTCTGTGTCAGAGTTGCGAATAACAAACCACAATTTCTTTTAAAAAAAATAATTTTTATTAAAAGTTTTCATAAAATATCAATAACAAAATGAGAAAGAAAAATGAACCCAACAGGGTTAAGTACAAACCACAATCTAAAAAAGCAACCCCCCAAACCCCTCCCCCCTGTACATAAATAATAAATTAACATTAACACCCCGACTTAACACAACAGGTATATACACCCCCTCAGACCCTCCAGTGGAAAGACAAAAACAAAAATAAAGTAACCCCCCCCCGCCGAGCTGCTGCTGCCATTGACCAATGTCTATCGTTCTGCCAGAAAGTTTAACAACGGTTGCCACCGCCTAAAGAACCCTTGTACCGACCCTCTCAAGGCAAATTTCACCCTGTCCAATTTAATGAACCCTGCCATATCGCTGATCCAGGATTCCACGCTTGGGGGCCTCGCATCTTTCCACTGAAGGAGAATCCTTCGCCGGGCTACCAGGGACGCAAAGGCCAGAATTCCGGCCTCTTTGGCCTCCTGCACTCCCGGCTCCTCTGCCACCCCAAATATTGCGAGCCCCCAGCCCGGTTTGACCCTGGATCCTACCAGCCCCGACACCGTCCTCGCTACGCCCTTCCAAAATTCCTCCAGCGCTGGGCATGCCCAGAACATATGGGTGTGATTTGCTGGGCTCCCTGAGCACCTAACACACCTATCCTCACCCCGAAAGAACCAGCTCATCCTTGTCCCGGTCATGTGTGCCCTGTGCAGCACCTTAAACTGTATGAGGCTGATCCTTGCGCACGAAGAGGAAGAGTTTACCCTCCCTAGGGCATCTGCCCACGTCCCCTCTTCGATCTCCTCTCCCAACTCCTCCTCCCACTTACCTTTCAACTCCACCACCGAGGCCTCCTGCATCACCTGGTACGTTTCCGAGATCTTCCCCACTCCCACCCACCCCCCCCGAGAGCACCCTGTCCTGCATTGTGTGTGGCAGTAGCCGCGGGAATTCCACCACCTGCCGTCTTGCAAACGCCCTTACCTGTAAGTACCTGAAGGTGTTCCCGGGGGGAGCCTGTACTTCTCCTCCAGCTCACCCAAGCTCGCGAACTTCCCGTCCACAAACAGGTCCCCCAACTTTCGTATCCCTGCTCTGTGCCACCCCGAAAACCCTCCACCTGTTCTTCCTGGGGCGAACCGGTGGTTCCCCTGTAATGGGGTCCACGCCGAGGCCCCAACTTCCCCCCTATGCCGCCTCCACTACTCCCACATTTTGAGGGCCGCCACCACCACCGGGCTCGTGGTATACCTCCTTGGAGGGAGCGGCAGCGGCACCGTTGCCAGTGCCCCCAGACTCGTACCCACACAGGACACCGTCTCCAGCCTCTTCCATGCAGCCCCCACCCCCTCCATCACGCACTTGCGCACCATCGTCGCATTGGTGGCCCAGTAGTACCCTCAGAGGTTGGGCAGCGGCAGCCCCCCCCTATCTCTACTCCGCTCCAGGAATACCCTTTTCACTCTTGGGAGTCCCTCGCGCCCACACAAACCCCATTATACTCCTGTTAACCAGCCTGAAAAAAGCCTTCGGGATAAACACGGGGAGGCACTGGAACAGGAACAAAAATCTTGGGAGCACCGTCATTATGATTGACTGCACCCTACCCGCCAAGGACAGCGGCCACGCGTCCCACCTCTTGAACTCCTCCTCCATTCCACCCACCTTGTAAAGTTAAGCCTATGCAGGGCCCCCCAGCTCCTGGCCACCTGGACCCCCAAATATCTGAAGCTCCTCTCCACCCTTTTTAGTGGGAGCTTGCCAATCCCCCTCTCCTGGTCCCCTAGCTGAACTACGAACAGCTCGCTTTTCCCCATACTGAGCTTGTACCCCGAAAAGTCCCCGAATTCCCTAAGGATCCTCATTACCTCTGGCATTCCTCCCACCGGGTCCGCCACATACAGCAGCAGGTCGTCCACATAAAGCGGCACCCTATGTTCCTCCCCACCCCGCACCAACCCCCTCCAGTTCCTCGACTCTCTCAGTGCCATAGCCAGGGGTTCAATCACCAGTGCGAAGAGCAGGGGGGACAGCGTCCCTCGGTGCAACCGAAAGTACTCGTACCTCCTCCTGTTTGTGGCCACACTCGCCATCGGGAGCTCATACAACAGCCTAACCCACCTGACAAACCACTCCCCAAACCCGAACCTCTTCAGCACCTCCCACAGGTACCCCCACTCTACCCTATCGAAGGCTTTCTCAGCGTCCATCGTCACCACCATCTCCACCTCCCCCTCCCTCGCCGGCATCATGATAACGTTCAAAAACCTCTGCACATTCGCATTCAACTGCCTCCCCTTCACGAACCCCGTCTGGTCTTCATGGATGATCTGCGGCACACAATCCTCAATCCTCGTGGCTAAGACCTTCGCCAGCACCTTGGCATCTACATTTAGCAAGGAAATTGGTCTGTAAGACCCACATTGCAGGGGATCCTTGTCCCGCTTCAGGATCAAGGAGATCAGTGCCCGGGACGTCGTCGGGGGTAATGCTCCCCACTCCCTTGACTCATTAAAGGTCCTAACTAACAGTGGGCCCAACAGGTCCATATATTTTTTATAGAACTCGACCGGGAAACCGTCCGGCCCCGGAGCCTTCCCCGCCTGCATGCTTCCTATCCCTTTGATCAGCTCCTCCAGCCCAATCGGGGCCCCCAGTCCCGCCACCAGTCCCTCTTCCACCTTTGGAAACCTCAATTGGTCCAGGAAACGGCCCATCCCTCCCTCCTCCCGTGGGGGCTCGGATCGGTACAATTCCTCGTAGAAGTCCCTGAAGACCCCATTGATGCCAACCCCTCTCCGCACCACGCTCCCTCCCCTGTCCTTAACTCCCCCGATCTCCCTAGCTGCGTCCCGCTTCCGAAGCTGATGCGCCAGCATCCGGCTTGCCTTTTCCCCATACTCGTAGACCGCCCCATGGGCCTTCCTCCACTGCACCTCCGCCTTCCTGGTGGTCACCAGGTCGAATTCGGCCTGGAGGCTGCGCCTCTTCCTCAACAATCCTTCCTCAGGCTCTTCCGCATACCTCCTGTCTACCCTCACCATCTCCCCCACCAACCTCTCCCTCTCCCCCCCCTCCCTCCGCTCCTTGTGGGCCCTAATGGAGATCAGTTCTCCCCTCACCACCACCTTCAGTGCCTCCCATACCATCCCCACTCGGACCTCCCCATTGTCGTTGGTCTCCAAGTACCTCTCTATACTTCCTCGGATCTGCTCGCTCATCTCCTCGTCCACCAACAGCCCCACCTCCAAGCGCCATAGCGGGCGCTGGTCCCTCTCCTCCCCATCTCCAAGACCAGCCAATGCGGGGCGTGGTCCGAAATGGCTATTGCCGAATACTCGGTATCCTCTACTCTCGCTATCAGCGTCCTGCTCAAAATGAAAAAGTCGATTCGAGAATAAGCCTTATGGACATGTGAGAAGAATGAAAATTCCCCAGCCCCCGGCCTTGCAAATCTCCAAGGGTCCTCCCCCCCACATTTGGTCCATAAATCCCTTCAACACTCTAGCCGCCGCCGGCTTCCTACCCGTCCTAGACCTGGAGCGATCCAGTGCCGGTTCCAACACCGTGTTAAAGTCTCCCCCCATTATCAGGCCCCCCACTTCCAAGTCTGGGATCCGACCCAACATACGCCGCATAAAACCCGCATCGTCCCAGTTCGGAGCATACACATTGACCAGTACCACCCTCTCTCCCTGCAACTTACCATTTACCATTATGTACCTACCGCCATTATCTGCCACGCCTCGAATGACACCTTCTTTCCCACCAAGATCGCCACCCCTCGATTTTTGGCATCTAGCCCCGAGTGAAACACCTGACCTACCCACCCTTTCCTCAGTCTTACCTGGTCTGCCACCTTCAGGTGTGTCTCCTGGAGCATAACCACATCCGCCTTGAGCCCCTTCGGGTGCGCGAACACGCGGGCCCTCTTAACCGGCCCATTCAGTCCCCTTACATTCCAGGTGATCAGCCGGAGCAGGGTGCTACCCTCCCCCCCCCCTCCGCCGACTAGCCAAGCGCCCACACCCCACACCTGGCCCGTTCCCCACAGCGCTATACCCCCGTCTCGACCCCCCCCACTCGCTCCAGCTCCTCCTTGACCTTAGCAGCAGCAACTCGATCCCCCCCCCCCCCCCCCCCCGGGCTAGGACCCATCCTAGCTGGTCTACTCCCCCCATTGCACTTCTGCAAGTCAGCTGACTCCTGCTGACCCCGGCCACTCCCGCCTCCCCTTCGACACCTCCCATTGTGTGGCACACCCTCCTCTCCCGCTCCCCATCCACAAGCTCTCCCCCTCCCCCCTCCGTTCTAAGCAAGGGAAACAATCCTCGCTCCCCGGCCCCGCCCCCCCAGTCTTCGGTGCAGGATAAAAGCCCGTGCTCTCCACCTACCAGGCCCTGCCACCAACCAATACAGTGCCCAACCCGCCCCATCCACCCTCCCCAACCCGAAAGAGAAAAACACAGAGAAAAAGAAACCCAAACAATGCAAAGCCCCCCCCCCAACCCCCGAACAAAAAATAGGCATAACATATCCACCGCAGTCCCCAATCGCCCATCCCGACCCTCAGTCTGTGTCCAGCTTCTCGGCCTGAACAAAGGCCCACGCCTCCTCCGGAGACTCAAAATAATGGTGCCGGTCCTTGTAGGTAACCCACAGTCGCACCGGCTGCAACATGCCAAACTTCACCCCCTTCCTGTGCAGCACCGCCTTCGCTCGATTGTACCCGGCCCTCCTCTTCGCCACCTCCGCACTCCAGTCCTGGTATATCCGAACCTCCGCGTTCTCCCACCTGCTGCTCCTCTCCTTCTTGGCCCACCTGAGCACACACTCCCGATCGACGAACCGATGGAACCGCACCAGCACCGCCCGCGGAGGCTCGTTAGCCTTGGGCCTCCTCGCCAACACTCTATGGGCCCCTTCCAGCTCCAGGGGCCCTTGGAAGGACCCTGCTCCCATCAGCGAGTTCAACATGGTGACCACATAGGCCCCTACGACCGGCCCCTCCAGCCCCTCCGGGAGGCCCCAAATCCGCAGATTCTTCCGCCTCGACCGATTCTCCATCTCCTCGAACCGCTCCTGCCATTTCTTGTGGAGCGCCTCGTGTGCCTCCACCTTTACTGCCAGGCCTAAGATCTCGTTCTCATTGTCAGAGATCTTTTGTCGAGCCTCTCGGATCGCCACCCCCTGGGCCATCTGTGTCTCCAGCAGCTTATCAATAGAAGCCTTCATCGGCTCTAGCAGATCTGTGTTAATCTCTCTGAGGCAGCGCTGGATACCCTCCTGTTGCTCCTCTGCCCACTGCCTCCACGCTGCCTGGTCTCCGCCTGCCGCCATTTTGTCCTTCTTCCCTCCCTTCTTCGGGTCCATCACCACCTTTTCTGTCACCCTTCTCCTAGTTAAAACCATATACTGACGGGGAGCTATTATTAACTCCTTCCCACACTGGGAAACATCGAAAAAGTGCCCTTGGGGGCCCTGAAAAGAGCCCAAAAGTCCGTTTTTGCGGGAGCCGCCAAATGTGCGACTTAACTCCGCATAGCCGCAACCGGAAGTCTCCACAAACCACAATTTCTAACAGAAAAATGACCAGACTAGCAGTTTTATGGAATAAGTTGCCTGTTTTATTCTAAGGGTAAATATTTTGACCCCCATGTAGCCAAAAATTTTATCACATTGTCGATGCTGCTATTTACAATTTCCTTTGTTTTCTCCAATCCTTTGCTCTGGGCTCCAATGTGTCATCAGCACACTGAACCCTCCCAACGGCCATCATTATTCACTGTGTCAGCCCTGGTTCAATACCCTTGCCTCTGAGCCGGAAGATCATGATTCAGGTCTCGTTCCAGAGACTGGAGCAGAACAACATTGAGACTGACACTAAAATGTAATACTGAGTGAGCACTGGATTGTCAGAGGTGCTGTTATTTGAATATGAACCCTGTTCTCAAATGGATGCTAACAGCTCCCATGGCACTATTTTGAAGAAGAGCAGGTTCCCCCTAATTCCATTTGAAGACATGGTGATGCATTAATGTACACAGCTCCTTTGACCGCGTCTGGATGTTAATTTAAAGGGGCTAACTAGTGCATGACCTGCATGGGGACTTTTGGATTGCTGCATAGCACATAGTTTACAGGGAACATTGATGAGTTCTCCCCAGTGTCCTGGCCAATTTTAATCCCTCAACCAATATCATAAAATCGCTACAGTGCAGGAGGCCATTTGGTCCATCGAGTCTGTACCAACCCTTCAAAAGAACACTTCACACATGTCCACTCAACCATCCACCCTGTCCTATCCCCGTAACCCAATAACCTAATCTTTTTTTAATATAAATTTAGAGTACCCAATTCATTTTTTCCAATTAAGGGGCAGTTTAGCGTGGCCAATCCACCTAGCCTGCACATCTTTGGGTTGTGGGGGCGAAACCCACAAAAACACGGGGAGAATGTGCAAACTCCACACTGACAGTGACCCAGAGCCAGGTTCGAACCTGGGACCTGAGGCAGCAGGGCTAACCCACTGCACCACCGTGCTGCCTCAATAACCTAATCTGCACATCCCTGGACACTAAGGGGCAATTTGTCATGGCCAATTCACCTACACATCTTTGGACTGTGGGAGGAAATGGAAGCACACGGAGGAAACCCACGCCGGCACAGGGAGATCGTGCAGACTCCACACAGACAGTAACCGGAATTGAACCTGGGTCCCAGGTGCTGTGAGGCAGCGGTGCTAACCACTGTGCCACCCTTTAATAAAAGAACACCTGGACTTATCTCATTGCTGTCTGTGGGAGCTTGCAATGTGCAAATTGGATTACAACAGTAGATGCACTTCAAAAGACGTTTCAGTAGCCGTAAAGCACTTTAAAGGTGTTAGTCCTTTGTTTCTTTATTGATGATAATTAGAGCACTGCTCTTTTATTTTTCTCCCCTTCTCTGCTGTGGGTTTCATTGATGCTATCAAATCCTTGGACCCCGACCAAGACAGGCATCCTCCATGTACGAACCTTGATGAATCAGGTTAATAAATCATGCAGTCATTTTAGTCCTCACCTGTGCACTAGTGTATGGATAGTGATGAGGAGTTGCAGTACTTTGGTTCAGGACACTGAGTGTTTTCTTGCAGGGAGAAAGTAGAAGGGAAGATCCAATATCAAATCTTTAAATCACCCTCAGAGAAGGCAGCAGAGAGGCAGGGCTCACTTCTTATTAGCTTGCTTAGTTTGATCAGTAGCCAAATCTGTACAGTTTTGGATCTCACCAGACAGAGTTCCTTAAAGGAACCTTTCATTTTTATGGTGTCATTTTACAGGTTCTAAAAAGGAAACCTTTTCAGAGCAGCTCCATTAAACCAATATTGGATATGATGAGGAAATTGAAAAATATAAAATGAAAATAGAATGATTTTAATTTAGAATCCACTTTCTGAAGCTTTGTAAACTCAAGACTGCCTCAAATTTATTATGGCATTTGTATGTATGCAATGCCGACAGATGTGAGTGGAATCCAGGGGGCAGCACGGTGGTGCAATGGGTTAGCCCTGATGCCTCACGGCGCCGAGGTCCCAGGTTCGATCCCAGCTCTGGGTCATTGTCTGTGTGGAGTTTGCACATTCTCCCCGTGTTTGCGTGGGTTTCGCCCCCACAACCCAAAGATGTACAGGGTAGGTGGATTGGCCATGCTAAATTGCCCCTCAATTGGAAAAAAATGAATTGGGTACTCTAAATTTATTTAAAAAAAAAGATTTGAGTGGAATCCCATGAGACATAATCAGGGGAGATGGAGGTGATACTCAAGCATTACCATAGTCTCTATTAAACGTTCATGTCTTCAGTCAGGCTCTGTTCTATTGTGTTTAGGTAATCTGGTGACGTGTGCCATGATGTCAGTCAGTGCTTGGCACTGTTTTATCTGGACTCCTGACAAGTAAGGCAGAGACGACTGTTTGGCTATTTTTGGAAGGCCTTGTTCACTCCCAGCTTTTTCATTGTTGGGATAATTTCCTTTCTAATACTACATTCTTACCAGCTCCTGAAATAATTAAACTCATCGCTTCATTCCAACACTAAATCTTAAAGATGATGACTTAATATTACCTGCAATTTGTGGTGTATAATGATGGTTATTTGCTTGAAAGCATGTCCAGCTTTTATTACCAAATGACCTGAAACAAAATGTCCCCAGGCAGATATTGAAAAAAATATTTGTTTAGGTTGGAAAGAGGCAAAACAGAAAGAATTGCAGACTCTACTATTCATATTATGGACTGGTGCAAACCACATCTGGGTATCTGTCTGATATGTGTAACATGAAAGTACTAAACATGAAGGAAGAATTGTTCTGATCATCATGTGTCGCAACATCACTGATGCATTCTGTCTTAGTGATTTTACAATTCAAATAGATCAGAGCAATGCTTCCCCCACCTGGACTGTGTATAACCCATCAGCTACGGGTTATGTTGAACACTGACTAGGTAAATATCTACAAGAATCCCTCAGGTTCATGGTTTTTGTTTCCCTTGAGTCGAAAAACAAAGGAAAAGTAATAAATAATAGGTTCTAACCAATAATTCTCAAGACAACAAATCCAGATGTTGGCAATATTCATTCATTCTGTTGCCACTTCCACACTCAATGGGTAGGATTCTCCCCTACCTGGCGGGATGGAGTGGCGTGAACCACTCCGGCGTCGGGCAACCCCAAAGATGCGGATTTCTCCGCACCTTTAGGGGCCAAGCCCTCACCTTTAGGGGCTAGGCCCGTGCCGGAGTGGTTGCCGTCCCACCGGCTGGCCTGGAAGGCTTTTGGCGCCATGCCAGCCAGGGCCGAAGGGACTCCGTCGGCCGGCGGAAGTCCACGCATGCGCGGGAGCGTCAGCGGTTGCTGACGCCATCCCCGCGCATGCGCAGGGAGGGGTCAGCTCCGTGTCGGCCATCGCGGAGACCTACACGGCTGACGCGGAGGGGAAAGAGTGCCCCCACGGCACAGGCCCGCCCGCGGATTGGCGGGCCCCGATCGCGGGCCAGGCCACCGTGGGGGCACCCCTCGGGGCCAGATCGCCCCGCGCCCGCCCCAGGACCCCGGAGCCTGCTCACGCCGCCAGGTCCCGCTGGTAATGGAGGCGGGACCGGCATTAGAGCAGTGGGACTTCGTGGGCCGGAGAATCACCGGGGGGGGCCCCGCCGACCGGCGCAGTGCGATTCCCGCCCCCGCCAAATCTCCAGTGCCAGAGAATTCGGCGGCTGGCGGGGGTGGGATTCACGCCGCCCCCCGGCGATTCTCTGACCCGGCGGGGGGTCGGAGTATCCCGCCCAATAAGTCCAATAAAAGCAATATGGTTGCTGGAAATCTGAAATAAAAACAGAAACTGCTGAATAAACTCAGCAGATCAGGCAGCAGCAGGAGGGCAGGAGGGTCAATGGACTCGACATGCTGCTCGACCTTCTGGCATTTTCTGTTTTTATTTCAATTACTCCAATGTTCTCCACCAACTTTCTATCCTCTACCTTCCTGCATCCAAGACTTGACGACATATATCCTCCCCTGAAACATGTCCTACTTGTCTGATATCACATCCTCACTGACCTACATTTATCCCCTGCTCCAAATGCCTAAAGTTTCAAATTCTCATTCTTGTGAGAGGTATATCATTCTGTCATGTGAGAGTACCTTTAAGAAATGGGTGTTTATAAATGGGTGTGTATATAAATATCTGTAGTGAGAGTACCTTTAAGAAATGGGTGTTTATTACTGCAGTGATGTCAGAGAGTGGGTGGAGCTGGGCTGTCTGTCTGCTTTTTACTTTCGCTTCAGGCTTTTTGCTGCAGGGTGGGTTTGGTTTCATTTTCGTTTTGGAGAAGCTGCAATCACAGCAGGATGTATGTGAATCTCTGCAAGCTTATGAGTGTCTATTTGCTGATTTCAACGTGGTAACTGTTCTCAGTAGTGAATTTAAACCTGAGGTGCTTCTGTTAAAAGGTTTTGTTTTAAGTCTTCTGGATGTTAAAAGGAAAGCTCAAGGATTACTCAGTGTTGTAGTCTTTGGGGGTTGTATTTGAATTGATGGTTGCTAAGATGTTCATTGTATGTTTTAAAAAGGTTAACTTGAGTTCACAGAATAAACATTGTTTTGCTTTAAAAAATACTTTTCCATTTCTGCTGTACCACACCTGTAGAGTGGGCCGTGTGCTCCCCATACCACAATCTATTAAAAGTTGTGAGTCAAGTGAACTACATGATACTCCTTGGGGTCCTCCAATCCCTAGCCCATAACAATTCCATGGCCGCAAATCTCCCTTTTCTTTATATTCATTCATGGGATGTGGGCATCGCTGGCTAGGCCAGAATTTATTGTCCTTGAGAAGGTGGTAGTAAGCTGCTTCTTGAACTTCTACAGTACATGTGGTGTAGCTATATCAATGCTGTTAGGAAGGGAGGTCCAGAATTTGGACCCAGCGACAGTGAAGGAACGGTGATATATTTCCAAGTCAGTATGTGGCTTGGAGGGGAACTTGCAGGTGGGGGTGTTCCCATGTGTCTGCTGCCTGGCTCCTTTCAGGTGATAGGGTTTGTGGGCTTGGAAGGTGCTGTCAATCAGAGCCTTGGTGAGTTCCTGCTGCTACAGTGTGATGGTGATGGATGTCTATTGTGGCCTTTCATAGTTAAATTGCAGTCATTCATATTTCTTGAGGGGGCTGCTTTGTTCTGGCTAGTGTTGAAATTCTTGGGTGTTGTTAGAGCTGCACTCATTCAGGCAAATGCAGAGTATTCCATCATACTCCTGACTTGTGCCTTGTAGATTGTGGATGGGCTTTGGGATGTCAGGAGGTGAGTTATTCTCTGCAGAATTCCCAGCCTCTGAACTGCTCTTGCAGTCACAGTATTTATATGACTGGCCCAGTTCAGTTTCTAGTTAATGATAATCATCAGGATATTGGTGGTGGGAGATTCAGCGATGGCAGTGCCATTGACTGTCAAGAGGCGATGATTAGATTCTCTCTTGTTGAAGACAGTCATTGTCTGGCACTTGTGTGGCATAAATATTACTTGTCACTTATCAACCCAAGCCTGAATATTGTCCAGGCCTGTTATGTATCTGAGAATACATTCCTGCTGGTTCTGCATCACGTGATGTGTAATGATGTCAGCAGAGTGTTTGCATGGGTTTAGAGCAGATCCACATCTCGATTGTATTGATTCTACCCTTAATAAACATCTCATCGTGCTTTACAAGAATCCAGAGTGTGGGAACCTCCATACCTTTTATCTTTGCAGGAATAAAGAAATATAACAGAAGAGAAAACTGGCGATGAGGATTGAGGCAAAAAAAATCGGTGAAAAGAAGATTTTCATTGATTAATTGTGGGACAGCAATGGGAGCAATGGATTTGTAGACACACAGATATCGGGCGAAACACTGCCACTGATGTGAAGGATTAAAAAAAGGTTTTAACAGCAACTGTGAGTAAGAAGACCGACAGTCGGGGAAGACTTGCTTGCATTGAAGTGAATGGGTCAGGGACTGTTCATGTGGCAAAGTTACACGGCTTGCGACAAACGCTGATTTCAAAGTTCGGCGACTCTGCACGAGCTCTTACTCGGGAGAAATGTCAAAATACTCAGGCAAAAAAGGGAAAGATTTCCTAGTTGCTTGTTCAAGGGATTGTTTGTTCCATACTTTCCAACACAGTCGGAAAGGAGGAAATATAGACCCTAGGAGCCGGGATCCAAAAATGGCGGGGAAAACGGGTGCCATGGACACATTTGATGAGGATTATGAAACATGAAATTTATATGAATAACATTTCCAATTGTTTTTGATAGCTAAGCCGACACCGGAGAACCTAAAGTGCACAACAATTCTCAACTTAGTAGCTGTAAACAGGTTAAGCTGCTACAGAACCTTGTTCACCCAGCAAGTCTAGGAGACAAGTCCTTCAGTGAAATAATGAAAATCTTAGAGGGACATTTCTCTCCTAAACCATTGCAGATTGCAGAAAGGTTCCACTTCCACCATAGTGTGTAAGAAGGTGAAATAGTTTTACAATTTATAGCATCTTTAAGAAGATTAGTTAGATATTGTGGATTTGGTACAGCATTTGATGATACTCTTCGAAACAGGCTGGTTTGAGGGTGACTCAGTGAAGCAATTTAGAGGAAGCTGCTTACTGTATGTGATTTTACTCTGAAAGCTGCTGTGGGAGTTGCCACATCTATGGATCTTGCTATGAGAGAAGCTTCGGAGATAGGGCTGGAGCAAAGGTCCACAAAATGGATACCTCAAGGAACAAGACTGCAAAGGTGCAACCATGTCACAGTTGTACACGGGTTGAACACTCAGTGGGGGAATGCTGGAGTAAATCAAATATATTCAAGAAGTTGTGATAAGAAGAGCCACATTGCCAAAGCATATTGAGCTCAGAAAACCTCTTCTACACCAAGAAAGTACAAGAAGATCAATAAAAGTAAGCAACCTAGTCATGTCAACAACTTAGTGGACAAAGGTCAAGATCACTCAAAAGACAGCAAAACCCAATTACAGCAAGAGCGAAAGCTAAGTGTCTTGTCAATGCAGGGAGATCAACAACAAATTTTGGATACAGCACTATCGCTAATACCTGGGATGATTTATCATCAAAAGCTGAGGCATTTTGCTTTAAAACCGTCAAATGTGATCCTAAGGACATATATTGAAGAGCTCGCAACTTTAAAAGGATGCATTATGGCGAACGTAGAAGCAAATGGACAGACGTCAAAGTTGCTTCTTCACGTTGTCCGGGAAAATTTCTTGCTCTATTTGGCAGAGTGTGGTGAGCTAAGATTAGGCTGAACTGGGAAACAGTCAATCAATTAGTGGATTCAAAGAGCAACTTGCAACAACTTCTGAAAAAGTACAAGAAGGAGTTTGAAGATTTGCTAGGCTTTATGACTGGAATTGAAGTACACCTAAAAGTCAAGCCAGACTGCGCACCCAAATGTCTCAAAGCTAGAACAGTACTATACACCGTTAAGTCGAAGTTTGATGAAGAACTAGACAGATTGGTAAGGAACAGTAGAATCCTTCACCAATTGTGTGAGGGACATCCTGGTGTGGTAAAGATGAAGGAATTGACACACAGTTATTTTTGGTGACCAGGATTATATGCACAAATTGAAGAGAGAGTTGGGCAATGGCAATCTTGTGCAAAACTAAGGAACACTCTACCATACCATACAGCATTACATCATGGGAATGGCCAACTCAGCCATGGCAGAGAATCTACATCGATTATACTGGTCCACTAGAGGGGCACAGGTTCTTATTGATTGTGGACACACACTCTAAGTAGCCAGATTTTGTGATAAGCCAACGACGACTGCGCAAACCATTGAGAAACTAGACAAAGTATTCACAAGATTTGGAACACCGGATTCACATTACAATCCCCCACACACACTCAACCCAGCCAAAATAATGCACTGGTTGTGATGGAACGCGTGCATACAGCTGATGGATTTGCTGGGGCCAGAGGGCACCCAGGGGAGTGCCCTGTGGGGACACCGATACAGCCCGTGGCACTAAGTTCAAAGTGGGCTGTTAGTGGTGTGCGGAGCATGGCTGCCTTACTGTCTGTGGCAATAGTGTTCTGTGCCCGTCCACCCCAACCCTACGGCCCACCTCCTGGCCACACCCCGCTACTCCACCCGACCCTGGCAGAAGTACCCGGCCAGCGGCACAACTGTCAGCAAACTATGGTGATGATGGACACCTTCCCTCTCTCTCCCTCAGCAGCGGCCAGGCTGGTTGCACGATTTTTAAAAGCACAAGTGAACCACGCCGTCAGGAATTCGGCCCATCGGAGGCAGAGAATCGCGGAGGCCCCGGAGAATAGCAGGTCGGGCCCGCTTATGATATGCAAACGGTGTCTATTGTATGTGCGTTCCGGAGCGCATTGACGCCGCTGTCGAGGTGCTGGAGCATTGCGATTTGGCATCAAATTGGCGGCTGCTGCGATTTTGGCGTCTGAACCAATTCTCGGCCCAATCACCTTTCCCGATTTTGGCACCGGCTAACGGAGAACCCCGCCCCTAATATCTTGTGGGAAAACTGTAAATGCTGCCATGCAAAGTTCACCGGCAATGCCGTTGTTTAAGAGGAAACTTTGAATACAGTTTGATTTGTTAACTTCACCTAATACTTCAGAGATTGTCAAACGACAACAACAAGCACAAATTGCAATGAGAGAGAAAATCTCTAAAGAGTGAGTATTCAACCATGGAGAGAGCGTGCTAGCTAGGAATTATACCACTAATGAGAAATGGAATAACAGCTATGGTCCTAGCGAAGACAGGTCCAATATCATACACCGTACAGACAATGATGATACATTTTGGCGGCATCATGCTGATTAGTTATTTGCTGCAGAAAGTGAGTTTGGAGAAACTTCTCAAGAGGTTCAACCTTTAGAAGATCTAGAAAGATATATTTTGGAACAGAATTCAGGGACAATGATGAGTTCAGATTCTGTTTCTGAGGACTGATCATTGCCTATTGTGACAGACACTGAAACAGCTACTGAAGAAGTACCATCTACAGAAAGGAATAAGGACCCTTCAGAGGTCACAAGTAGCTGAGTTCAAGAACACGGAATTCTACCAAAAAGGAACAAACATCCACGAACGAGACTGTCTTATTGAATTGTAGATATGTATAGGAATAACATATCAAGGGATCTGTTGTATAAATTATAATTGTTGTCGGTGCACTAGGTGGAGCAAAGGCGGAGGGGGGGCGGGCTGTTATGCATTTGAGAATACATTCCTGCCGGATATGCATCACGTGATGTGTAGTGACAACCGCCGAATGTTTCCGCGAGCACTGAGCAGATTACCATCGCAATTGTATTGAATCTACCCTTAATAAACCTCTCATTGTATTTTACAAGAATCCAGAGGACACCTCCAAACTTTTTCTCTTTGTGGCAACACAGAAACGTAACAGGGTTTTGTTACATATGGACACAGATTGCTTCAGTGTCTGAGGAATCACGAATGGTGCTGAACATTGAGCAATAGCGGCTGATGCACGATCAATTACAATCAAAGACGAGGTTGTAACATAACTGAAGGCTTTAATCGACTAGAACTGTTCCCCAGCAGCTTCGGTACAGAAAGTGAAGGGTGCTGGGACGGCACCAGTTCTTATTCCCGCCTATCAAGGCAGAGCTACATACTAACAGCTAATGGTAAACTCCTAGGTTTAACCAATGGTCTTCAGCCTCTTGGGTACTGTAATACCACAGCGGCCATCCCCGCTTTTGACCTTATGATGGAAGGAAGGTCGTTGATAAAACAGCAGAAGTTGTTTGGGCCTAAGACACTACCACGTTTTCTCTAGCTCTACAACTGGGACTTCATTTTTCTGACTCTGGCCAATGTGCACTTCCGAACCTTTGCCCCACATCATGGGCGGGATTCTCCAGTCTCCAATGCCGCAATCACATTCGGCGATCGGCCGGAGAATCCCTGTTGGTGATGAAATCGGTGGGCGCCACAGTTTTTGCGATGCTTCGCCCCTGCCAAGCCATATCGATGGCCTATTACCTGAACGTTATTGATGCCCGACCGGTCGAGTTCCGAACAGCGTGGGTCTCTCTTGCTGTTTTTTGTCACGAACTCAGCGTGGTGGCTGTGTCCAGTGGCGCCACAATCAGGGGAGAGCCGATCCGCGGGCAGGGGAGACTTTGGCAGGGTCTGGGGGCACTGTTAGGGGGTGGTCCGGGGGTCGCGAGCCTGGCCAAAGGGGGGGCACTATTTGGCAGGCCGGGTCCGCGCGCGTGCCGGCGCCTTGTTGCACGGACCCAGCAATTCTCCGGCAGTAATGGCAGCTAGAGCTGGGTGCTCTACGCTGCCTGTCTGCTAGCTCCCACCCCCCACCAAACGGAGGATCGGTGGCCGTTTTGCGCCAGATTTCTGGTCATAAAAAGCCACCGTTCCCACGCCGGCATCAGGACATAGCCTAAAAATCAGAGAATCCAGCTCTATGTTTTTCCCTGCATCGCCTTTGTTCCCCCAAAATCAAACTTCTGGAGCTGGATTCTCCGTTGGCTGATTGTTTGGAGAATCGGTTCTGACACCAAAATTGGACGCCAGGGGCGTCATTCTCCGACCCCCCGCCGAAGTCTCCGCTCCCGGAGATTGGGCGGGGGCGGGAATCCGGCCGCGCCGGTTGGCGGGACCCCTCGCTGGATTCTCCGGCCCGGATGGGCCGAAGTCCCGCCCAGGAATTGCCTGTCCCACCGACGTAAATCAAACCTGGTATTTACTGGCGGGACCAGGCGGCGTGGGCGGGCTCCGGGGTCCTGGGGGGGGGGCGCGGGGCAATCTGACCCCGGGGGGTGCTCCCACGATGGCCTGGCCCGCGATCGGGGCCCACCGATCCGCGGGCGGGCCTGTACCGTGGGGGCACTCTTTCCCTTCCGCCTCCGCTACGGCCTCCACCATGGCGGAGGCGGAGGAGACTCTCCCCACTGCGCATGCGCGGGAAACTGACAGCGGCCGCTGACGCTCCCGCGCATGCGCTGGGAAACTGACAGCGGCCGCTGACGCTCCCGCGCATGCGCCACATTTCCGCGCCAGCTGGCGGGGAAACAAACGCCATTTCCGCCAGCTGGCGGGGCGGAAATCCCTCCGGCGTCGGCCTAGCCCCTCAATGTTGGGGCTAGGCCGCCAAAGATGCGGAGCCTTCCGCACCTTTGGGCCGGCGCGATGCCTGTCTGATTGGCGCCGGCTTTGGCGCCAGTCGGCGGACATCCCGCCGTTGGGGGAGAATTTTGCCCCAGGTTCACGTCAAACCGCAATTCTCCAGTGCCTCAACAGCGGAGTCAATGCATTCCACTCCGCACGCACAGTATACACCGTTGGCATATCATTGGCGGGCCTGACCCGTAGTTACATTGTGTACCTTGTGTTGCCCTATTATGTATTTTCTTTTCTTCCCTTTTCTTCCCATGTATTTAATGATCTGTTGAGCTGCACGCAGAAAAATACTTTTCGCTGTACCTCGGTACACGTGACAATAAACAAATCCAATCCATTCCAATCCAATTCTCCCAGGCCTCCGTGATTCTCCGTCTCGACTGGGAGAAATTCCCGATGGTGAGGTTCACTTGTGCTTTTAAAAATCGAGAAACAGATGTTGTGGCTGATGAGGGAGAGTGAGGAGACATGGAAAATGTCCAACGTTGCCACAGTTTGCGACCTGAGAGAGGCGCGACCGTGGGCGTCTGGGCTGGACACTGGCCTGGCTGTCTGGGGAATGGCCCTTCCAGAGCTGGGTGGTGGGGGCGATGTGGGGACAGACCATGGAGTGGGGTGACCCCCTGTGGGACTGGGGCAGTATCCAGGCATGGACTGCCATTGCCGCAGCCTGCAAGCAACCATCTTGCTGCGCACCCCACTGACCACCCACCTTGTCCCCTCATTCTGCAGTAACACTGGCCATATGGGTGGCCACCTCCCACCACCCCAGTCCTCACCCTCCACCCCACCCTCCACCATACCACGCCACCAACCATCGGGGCATCACGTGGCCCGCCCAGGGGCAACGGCAACAGTAGCTTTAGCTCAGTGGGCTAGACAGCTGGTTTGTAATGCAGAACAAGGCCAGCAACACGGGTTCAGCTCCCGTACCGAGAATTCTGAATTCTGCCTCTGTGTACCCGAACTCTAGGAGTAGGCCGCAAGCCGTATCGATGGCCTATTACCTGAACGTTTTCGATGCCCGACCGGTCGAGTTCCCGACAGCGCGGGTCTCTCTTGCTGTTTTTTGTCAGGAGCTCAGCGTGGTGGCTGTGAACTCAGTTCAGTGGCGCCACAATCGGGGGAGCGCCGGTCCGCGGGCAGGGGGGACTGTGGCGACTAGGGGCTTTTCAAAGTAACTTCATTGCAGTGTTAGTGTAAGCCTACTTGTGACAATAAAGATTATTATTATTATTAAAGGGGGCACTGGACTTGAACCACAGAGCATACCGCTGGCAAGGGCAGTGTCAGCCGATGGTAGCCTGGAAGCAGCGAGGGCTCCAGGCCAGGGGTGCGGGGATGCGGTGGGGGGGGAACATGCGGGGGAAGAATCCGCAGTGCCAGCAGGCCCCATCGTGTAGCCCAGTGGACCTGGTTGGGCACGGGGGTTAACACCATGCTAACATGTCGACCTTTTACCCCCTGCAGACAATGGATATTGGAGTTCACCCAGCAATGGTGGATTTCCTGCTGGTCGCCGCAGCCTGGGGGTTGTCCTGCGGCTGTTACAAGCTGGAGCTGCTCGAGGAGGAGGAAGCTGCAGCAGCAGAGCGTGCCCCAGAGGAACAGGAGGCAACCGCTAATGATGGCGAGCCGGCCGATCAACAGGCTGAGGAGGAGGACGAAGAGGAGGTGCAAAGGAGGTGCCGCATGAGGCCTCGTTTGTACCGGCAGCGCCTGTCATTCGAGGACCCGTCAGACTGGGCTTGCCGTCGAAGACTCCGGCTGAGCAAAAGGACAGTGCGACATATCTGCCAGGTCATGGCGCACCTGGCACCGCGGGGGAATGAGAGAGGGCACCCGCTCCAGGTGACCGCTTAGTTGACACACGCCATCACGGAGTCCCTATATGCCCAGTCGGCACAATACATCCATTTCAATGTGGCCCGAGCCCACCAGGGTGCCCAGGCAGTGAGGTTCACCACCATCACCGAGATGCCCTGGGTCCAGGGGGTGATTGACGGGATATATGTCCCGCTACGAGCCCCTGCAGATGACAGGTTGCTTTACACAAACTGAAAGGGCTTCTGCTTATTGAACGTGGAACTGGTATGTGACTAGATGCACGTCATGCATGTCTGCGCCTGATACCCGGGCAGTGAGCACAACGCCTTCATCCTGGCTCACTCAACGATTCAAGGCCTCTTTGAGACGCACCCCAGCTGGGGGGGTTGTCTCCTGGGTGACAGGGGTTATCCACTGTGGTCGTGGCTGATGATGCGAAACGGAGCCCACAAACCGACAGAGAGACCTGCTACTACGAAGCCCATGCAGCGAACAGGAGCATGATCGAGCAGTGTTTCGGCCTCCTGAAGTTGCGGTTTAGGTGCCTGGACCGCTCTGGAGAGGCTCACCAGTATGGCACTAGTGCCGCATCATGGCAGTCTGCTGTATCCTCCACAACATCGCACAACAGAGGGGCGACCTGCTGGAGGAGGAGGGTGAACGCCAGTCCATGTCCGACGAGGAGGATGAGGATGGGCAGAACATGGGGCCCAGGTAGGCACGGGAGGCTGCATGTGTACGCCAGTGCCAATGCGCATGGACGCTCTGATTGCCTCCAGGTTCATTGACTAGGGGGGGCTGGCCAGGGGCATAGACGCCGCATCCCAAACACCCCCCCAAACATGGCCAACCACCCTGTCCCCGCCTGCAATCCCTCCATGATACATACCTGCTGCACTAGTCGTGCGGGCGTTGGGTTGGCAGTAACAGCGGGCTGGGTCTATGGGTTGGAGGGGTGATGGTGATGACCTGCTCTGCGATGAATCCGGTGCTCCGCGTCGTTCAACAAAGTCTGATTTCTGCCCATGCAATCTCTTTCCCTGTCCACCTGGGTGATCTCTGCATGGCCATTACATCACACAGTCCCATTGAAACCCTGGGATGGCAGAAGTGAGGACAGTGGAGGGTGGGGGTGGGGAGAGGGGTGGGGGGGGGGGGGGGGAATACCGGAGCGGTGAGCGCTGGTTGAACTACAGTCGCTGAGCCAAGCCCCCCCTGAACATCCGCCCATTCCATCCCCCACCCCCCACCCCAATGCCCCTGCTGCGGTCAGCCCAGACCAGACCACTCCTCACACACATCTGACAGAGCACTGATGCAGGCTGTGACATTGTGCACAGGGGTGTTCAATGGGAAAACAAAAATAAAGATACTTGCCCTCGTCCCAATCGCTAAACTGTGCCCGGCACCCATGCCACCTTAGAGGTGTCTACTTTTCTGGTCTTATGCGCCCCAATGCTACGGCGAGGTGGATCCCCAGATGGTACATCAGGAGTGGAGGCGGCCTGCTGTGATTCCCGCCCTATCACCTGGGTGCCCTTTGGATGGCGTCTTCTGGAGTGACTGAGCCTGTCTGGGCCTGGCATCTGCTCGTGTGTCCCAGGTGGTTTGGTGCTGTCCTGTTCTGCCCGCTGCCCACCAGATGCGCCAGGAACAGGAGGAGGGAGTCCGAGGTGTTACGATGTTCTGGCACCTCCCTTGCAGGATTCACCGGCATGGGTCCCATCATCTCCTCCGGCCCCCGGGCTACTCCATGGGACTGGGGAGGTTGCGAGCAGAGCGATCCCCTGCGGCTGCCCTGCCACCTGGCACTGCCAGTTCTGGAGGCCCACTACTGTCTCACCCAGGGTCTGCATGATCGTGGTCATGGAGTACAGGGAGTGGGATCACCTCCGTCTGGGACTGCGCCACATCACGCTGTGACTGTGCCACGACCTTCTGGGTCTGTGCTACATCAGCCAATGACTGTGCCGCCTCCCTGTGGGACTGGGCCACCTCCCACTGTGTCTGTGCCACGTTGGCCAGCGCCTAGACAATGCCGCCGTGCTCTCAATCATGGCCTGCTGTGACTGGGCCATGCTGAGAGCGCCCTGCAATATCCAGGTGGCTCTGGCACATGGCTGCCTGTGAGAGTGCACCACCTGCACCGATTTCTCCAGGCCTTGGATACTCTGATCCATAGCCAAATCTTCGCCCCAAAGGCTTCCACCATGGACACTGCCCATGCGGTGTTGGGTGTTGGCCTGGGTGGCACGCATGGCCGGCACAATCTCCTGCTCCTGTACGTTGTTGGAGGGGCAGGTGGGGACTGTGTGGATCACGGGTTGGAGCCTGGGACAGAGGGCTGCCTAATCACCCTGGTCGCCCTGAGGAGGTTGTGCAGTTTCTCACGGTACTGCTGGCCAGTCCGGATGGTGTTGTTCACGGCACATACAGCCTCTGCCCGCCCAAGCACGGTGAACCACAGCGGCGGGCAGTCTCCTTCCCAGGCCGGAGTACAGGGTAGCCCGCCTCTCCTTCACGACGTCCAGCAAGGTATCAAGCTCGGATGCTGCTCTCCTCTGTGCCACCTTGTTGGCTGGGATGGTGTGTGTGGGGAGTATATGCGGCTACAGCTTGTCAGCCTCCTGAGTGTCAATTGCGGACCCAGTGAATCTGGCACATTTAAAAAAAATATATAAATTTAGAGTGCCCAATTCTTTTTTTCCAATTAAGGGTCAATTTAGTGTGTCCAATTAACCTGCTCTACACATCGTTTTGGGTTGTGGGGGTGAGACCCACACAGACACGGGGAGAATGTGCACACTCCACACGGACAGTGACCCGGGGCAGGGATCGAACCCGGGTCCTCGGCGAAGTGCTACCTGGCACTCTTTCTCATTGGAATCGATTGTGTTCCATATGGTGCTAGCCCCTTAATGGTCGTTGAATCGGTCCAGACCCATAAAAACAGTGCCTCAGAAGAAATTGATAGATTGGGCAGTCAGCAACCATGATCAGGAAACTTATGTCAGTGCTCCTGCTTCTCCTAACCTTGTAATAGTTGAAGGAACCTGAAATCGTTTTTAATAATTCCTAACCTGGGGCTAGAACCTTGCTACCATCTGACGTAGCTGGTGTGAGTGATCCACTATTGAAATGGCAAGTGGGTAAAACACTGCGATTTAAATTCAGCCCTGGTTCCTATGGGGCAGGTGACCTTCCTGTGTCTGATATGAGGTAAATACAAATAGTCGGGAAGGGGCTGGGAGCACAATCCTCCATCTTACGCCTCTGCCTGCACTGTTCCTTCTGGGGAGGGAGGATTAAAGTCAGCCCTTAAATGCTCAGAGTCAAATTCAAATTGTGGCAATGTACACAAGTTCAATATAATATTCATGAAGTTTGTGGGAAAATGATTTTAATTGTATGGCCAAATGTGACTTAGCACGTGCAATGTATAAGACAGCGAGTTGAAGAAATTGAACATTAAGTAATTCTCCCAAAATTAGCACAATAAAAGTGTTCTGTACTGACTGGAAGATTCATTGGTTCTTTTCTACTCTTGAGCATCATTTTCTAGCTGTCAGAGATAATGGACTGGATTCTTCCTTCCTGAGACGAAGTGCGGGATTCTCCGCTTGCCGATGTAGAAATCGCGAAAAGCGAATGGGCGGAGAATATCAAACCAGCGCCTACCCCGATTTTGGCACCGGTTTGACGCCAAATCAGATGCTCTGACACTCTGAAAATGCGCAAATGCGCTGCTCGCCGCGCAGGGTTAAAGTACAGTAGGCATATCATTAGCGAGCCTGACACCCTATTCTACGGGGCCTCCGAGATTCACCGCCTCTGATGGGCCAAGTTCCCGACGGCGTGGTTCACTTGTGGTCTGAAAAATTGTGAACCTGGCGTCCTGGCTGCTGAGCGAAAAAGAGGTGGTAGGAAATGGCGTGCAGTGACTGCGTGCTGCCGGCCCAGACACTGACTGAATGGCTGCAGTGGGGGCCCCTGCCAGAGCCGGAGGAGGGGAGGGGAAGGGGCGGCACAGGCCGAGCAGCCGGGGTGCCCGCCAACAGGACTCTAGGGTGGTGTCCAGACACCGACCGCCATTACGGCGGCCACCTTGCTGCACACCCACTGACCACCCAGCTTGGCCCCTGGTTCTACACAGTGACACCGTCCGTATGGGTGTTCCCCCCCCCTTCACCCCTCCTCAGCCACAACACGCGCCCCGCCCCCAAACACCCCACCCAGCCTGTCGCCACCCACTGGGGGACCACCCAGTGCCACACCCTGGCAGCCCCCAGTGAGGGCAGTGCCAGCCAATGGTACCCCTGGCAGCAGGGATGGGCACCACGACTGGGGGCCGGATACCAACAGGGCAGAGGTGGGGAAGGGACATGCATAGCCGGAGCCCGCAGTGCCAACCAGGTCCACCGTGTAGACCATGGAACCTGGTTAGGCACGGGAGTATGCGCCATGCTAACATCACCCCCTGTAGACAATGGCGTTAGGAGTTCGACGAGCAATGCTGGCTGCCGTGGTGATGGTCGCAGCTCTGTGTGATGCTCTGCAGCCGTGTGAGCGGGAGCCGCTCGGAGAGGAGGGGGAAGCTGTAGCAGCGGAACGGCCAGAAGAGATCCAGGCTGCAGAGCAACGGACTGCAAAGGACCGGGCTGCAGAGGGGCATGTGGTGGCCGCACAGGCTGGAGAGCCGGTCGCCCAACAGGCCGAGGAGGAGGAGGGGCTAATGAGGAGCCGCCGAACTGGGCATGCCATCGGAGACTCCGGCTGAGCAGAGAGACGGTGTGATGCATCTGCCAGATAATGGCACACCTAGTACCACGGGGGTATGGGGGAGGATACCCGCTTCCAGTGACCGTCAAGGTGACGGTCACGCTGAGCATCTACGCGATGGGGTCTTTCCAGTCGCCGAATGAGGACCTGTCTGGGATCTCACAGATCTCGGCGCACAGGTGCATCATGGAACCCTTATGTCCCGGGGCGGATCCATTTCATGTGGACCGAGCCCACCAGGATACCCGGGCAGCGGGATTCGCTGTCATTGCCGGGATGCCCCGGGACCAGGGGGCGATAGACGGGATGTATGTCGACCTATGGGCACCTAAGGATAACAGGCCACTGTACACAAACCGAAGGGGATACCACTCAATGAACGTACAGCTGGTCTGTGACCACCAGCTGCACATCGCGCACCTCTTTGCTCGATACCCGGGCAGTGTGCATGACTCCTTCATCCTGGCACACTCGGTGATTCCTGACATGTTCGAGGGGCACCTCCCTCCGGCTGAGGGATTGACTCCTGGGTGACAGAGATTACCCGCTGCGGCCGTGGCTGATGACACCTTTCCGGAGGCCACAGACCGACGTGGAAACCCACTACAACGACGCCCATACAACGACCAGGAGTGTGATCGAGCGGTGCTTCGGCATCCTGAAGATGCACTTCAGGTGCCTGGATCACTCTGGTGGGGCCCTCCAGTGTGATGCTGAGAGGGTCGCCCGCATCGTGGCGGCCTGCTGTATCCACCACCACATCGCGCAGCAAAGGGACGATGTGCTGGAGGAGGAGGAAGGGCAGGGCTCGTCTGACAAGGAGAATGCGGGGGAGGGGGACGATGATCAGGACATGGCGCCTGGGCCTGCAGGGGAGGCCGCACAACGTTATCACCAGGGCCAACGTGCACTTAATTTTTTTGCATTTGCTTTGAAGCCTTTTGTTTACTAATTTTAGAATTATTGTAGGTGGAGGTAAGAAGACAGTCTGATCCATTGGGTTGGTTGGTCGTGTGTTGAATCCTCAAGGCGTTAGTTTAAACAGTGTTGGCAGCCCCCGTTTTAGTCCCGGAAAATTAAAAGAATATCAGCCTGTCCTGAATGCTGGGGGAAGGGGATATCGGTGGGCAACTGGTGAGACCCAGGCCAGAGGACAAGGCAGAGTATCTGCTTCTTTCAGTAAGACAAATGAAATATAGCAAAAGGCAGACATACATTACAGAGGCCTGACTGACGTGATTTGTGAGGCACGGCTGCAATGCATTGTTTTGTTTTGCTGGCCCTCCTTAACAGGAAAAGACTGTGTGTGTCCCAGTGGAGGCAGACAAGAAAGCAAACAAATGAGTGCAGATTGTAAAAAGCAGACACCCATAAATGGCCTTGAAAGGTGGGTGGGGAGGGGAGGATTACCACGAGTGAGGCTCCCCTCCCCTTAACAATCCCACGTGTACCCCCGAGAACTACTACATTCTAGTCATGGTCAGTCAGAGTTTTCCATGACACAAATTGCAAATAAAAGAACTTATATTTATATCGCACTTTCCTCAGGACTTCCTTTCATCCTGTACCTTTGAAATGTTGTCCCTGTCGTCATGTGGGGAAGCAGTGAAGCAACCAATTTGTGCAATGCAAAGTCTCACAGATAACCTATTAATCTGTTTTAGTCATGTGGGATGAGGTTCAAATATTGTTCAGGACACCAATGGGAATTGCACTGCTCAATTTCGAAATAGTCCAATATGGAATATTTTACATCGTCTCAAAAGGATAGACAGATTCTCAGTTTCCAATCTCACCTGAAAGGTGTGGGACTGGAAGTGCCGACGGCAACCGAGTATTTATGGTGGTTCACAACGGGAAAATCAGCGTAAAACCTGCAGCGATTCTGCTACCGGTGAGGGGCTAGCACCGGCACCGCGTGAAACACCCGTGGAACACATGGAAAATGGTAGGAGAATCGCCGGGTCTGTGCAGGGCTGACAAACTGCAACCGGGCGTACACCTACAACCCCACACATGCACTGATTGCTACGGAAAAGATAGCGCGGCTGTGTTGAACCGCGTATCCGCCCACCCCGACCCCACAGCCCACCTCCTGGCCACTCTCCACCACTCCCCTCAGTCCTGGCAGAAGCTCCCCGGCCAGCGGTATGGATATCAGCCGAGTGTGGCGGTGCCAGACACTGTCCGCGTGCCCTGTCTCACCCTCCGCAGCCACTACGCCAGGCTCATGACCGCGCTGTCAGGAACGTGGCCTATCAGAGGTGGAGCATCGCAGGTGGGTCTATTAATGACCAACGGGGTTGCGACTGTGCGCGTCTCGATGTTGCCAATTTGGAGGGGGAAGAGCATCATGACCCAACTTCAAACTGGCGCCTGCCGCGATTATGGCATTTCCGCCCGGTCACCGTTCCCTATTTCGGTGTCAGGCAATAGAGAATCCCGCTTGTGGCATCTGCCACGATTCAGCAGTTGAGATTCAATAGCAATAATCCAATCTTCACGATACCAAGTAATCCAGAAATCACTTGACATCTGCTCAGATTTCTCCAATCTCATTTTCTTTGATGGGGCTCGGGGCATTTCTTTGCTTTTTAAAAGCTCACTGCTTTCTTTGAAAATATGATTATTCGGAGAGTTGATGAGCCAGAAGATCTTGCATTATCTTCATCATTATCTTTGTTGCAGCAATGATCTTCGTGGGATTGTCCACATTGGTGCAGAACAGGCATATCTGGCAATTAGGTGATGCCTGTAGGCTTGGCTCTGAGGGATGCTTTTAACAACCTGAAATGCTGTAGTTTGTTGTGTAGGGAAAGTATCATTATTATATGCAAGTAGATTTAAATGTCTCCTTGTGTGATTTCCTCGCTGTTTACACCAGAATTGTCTTGTGTGCTCTGCCCATCTGACCGGCAAGAGCACAAAGGAGAAGCTCTGGAACTCTTGAAGAGACACAGGCCTTACATGAATGTTTTTTTTGTCCAGTCGTTTGTAGGTGTTTTATTTATGTTCAACCAAGCAGCTGAACATTGGAGCGTATTTTTCAAATCTGCTTCTTTTTTGAATCATAAAATCTTACAGCACAAAAGGTGACCATTCAGTCTATTATACCTGCAATAGCTCTGCTAATGAGCTATCCACGTCGACCCACTGCTCTGATTTCACCCCATAGCTCAACCATTCCTTTCTTTCAAGCACATCTGCAATTCCTTTTTGGAAGCAGCCACGTTTCCACCTCTGGCAACTTTTCCCAGATCATAAAGGGCCAGATTTGCTCTCCCAAGTAATGGAGAGGGTAATGGCACTCAGCATTATTAATGCAAAAAAACTGCAGCAACTTCAGATGATGGGCAGATGCATGGCAAACTCCAACTTTGCTCTCTGAGATGGGCTGCTGTGCCATTAGCTTTGCTCTCTGGCTCCCATTGAATGTTTGGCGTTCCTCTGTTATCATGGTAGATACAAAATAAATGTAATTTCAATTCTAAGCACATGTTTAACAATGCGGCAGGTGTTAATTACTGGCAATGAACCTCTCTGGTTCTGAAAATTAACTATTACAAGTACGGATTCTCATTTCTTCAGATATTCATTACTGCTGGAGATGTTAAATATGTCAAATTTATTATCTTCTCTTTTCCGTCCTGTCTCTAGTTCTCTCTCTCCAAGTCAAACTTTATTTCACTTAATTTCTCTTTCTCAACTGATTTGGCATTGAATTCATCTGAACATATGTACGAGCATATGAATTAGGAGCAGGATTAGACCATTCAGCCCCTCACGCCTGCTCCGCTATTCAATAAGGTCATGGCTGATCTGATTGCCGCCACAACTCCAGATTCCACCACTCTCCGCTAACTTTTGAATCTCTTGTTAGTTCAGAATCTATCTACCTCTGCTTTAAAAATATTCAGCGACGCTGCCTCCACCACTCCCTGGGAAAGAGAGTTCCAAAGACCCTCAAGCCTCGGAGAGAAAAAGTTTTTTCTAATCTCCGTCTAAAATGGGGGATCCCTTACTTTTATACTGTATTCCCTAGTTTTAGCCTGTCCCACAAGAGGAAGCATCCTTTCAGCACCCGCTCTGTCAAGTCCCCTCTGGATCTTATGTGTTTCAATAAGATCACCCCGCAATCTCTTAAACTGCAATAGATAAGGTCTAGCCTGCCGAATCTTTCCTCATAAAATAACCCGCACCCCTCCCATCCCAGGCATCAGTCAGGTGAACCTTCCACAAACTGTTTCTAATGTATTTATTATCTTTCTTAATTAAGGAGACCAATATTGTACACAATACTCTTGATGCAGTCTCACTACTGCCCTGTCGAGTCATACAGTTTTACAGCACAGAAAGAGGCCCTTCAGTCCATCGTGTCTCTGTCAGCCATCAAGCATCCTTCTATTCTAATCCCATTTTCCAGCACTTGATCCATAACCTTGTATGCAATGGTGTTCAAGTGACTATCTAAATGCTTCTTAAATGCTGTGTAAAGAATGTAAGAAATTGTCATTTTAAATATTTTTTTTACAGTGTTATCAAAACCTGGGTTAAGATGCATACAGACAGCATGACCGCTGGAGCAATGATTAAGATGTCTTAAAAGTGAGGTCATCGTTGACTTGCAGATGAAGAGCTCTGCTAATAGATATTGAGAACCATTCTCTTGTTTACAGATAGCTAGCCCATGGAATATTGTTCAGGTTTGTAGGACCAAAGCGTGTAATGAGGCAGTGGGGAAGGGAACACTGACAAAGGAGAGTACTTGCAGGCACGGAGATGGGTTCAAGTGTGTATACTTCAACGCAAGAAGCATCAGGAATAAGGTGGGTGAACTTAAGGCATGGATCGGTACTTGGGACTACGATGTGGTGGCCATCACGGAAACTTGGATAGAAGAGGGGCAGAAATGGTTGTTGGAGGTCCCTGGTTATAGATGTTTCAATAAGATTAGGGAGGGTGGTAAAAGAGGTGGGGGCGTGGCATTGTTAATTAGAGATAGTGTAACAGCTGCAGAAAGGCAGTTCGAGGAGTATCACCCTAATGAGGTAGTATGGGTTGAAGTCAGAAATAGGAAAGGAGCAGTCACCTTGTTAGGAGTTTTCTATAGGCCCCCCAATAGTAGCAGAGATGTGGAGGAACAGATTGGGAAACAGATTTTGGAAAGGTGCAGAAGTCACAGGGTAGTAGTCATGGGTGACTTTAACTTCCCAAACATTGAGTGGAAACTCTTTAGATCAAATAGTTTGGATGGGGTGGTGTTTGTGCAGTGTGCCCAGGAAGCTTTTCTAACACAGTATGTAGATTGTCCGACCAGAGGAGGGGCAATATTGGATTTAGTACTTGGTAATGAACCAGGGCAAGTGATAGATTTGTTAGTGGGGGAGCATTTTGGAGATAGTGACCACAATTCTGTGACTTTCACTTTAGTAATGGAGAGGGATAGGTGCGTGCAACAGGGCAAGGTTTACAATTGGGGGAAGGGTAAATACGATGTTGTCAGACAAGAATTGAAGTGCATAAGTTGGGAACATAGGCTGTCAGGGAAGGACACAAGTGAAATGTGGAACTTGTTCAAGGAACAGGTATTACGTGTCCTTGATATGTATGTCCCTGTCAGGCAGGGAAGAGATGGTCGAGTGAGGGAACCATGGTTGACAAGAGAGGTTGAATGTCTTGTTAAGAGGAAAAAGGAGACTTATATAAGGCTGAGGAAACAAGGTTCAGACAGGGCATTGGAGGGATACAAGATAGCCAGGAGGGAACTGAAGAAAGGGATTAGGAGAGCTAAGAGAGGGCATGAACAATCTTTGGCGGGTAGGATCAAGGAAAACCCCAAGGCCTTTTACACATATGTGAGAAATATGAGAATGACTAGAGCGAGGGTAGGTCCGATCAAGGACAGTAGTGGGAGATTGTGTATTGAGTCTGAAGAGATAGGAGAGGTCTTGAACGAGTGCTTTTCTTCTGTATTTACAAATGAGAGGGGCGATATTGTTGGAGAGGACAGTGTGAAACAGACTGGTAAGCTCGAGGAAATACTTGTTAGGAAGGAAGATGTGTTGGGCATTTTGAAAAACTTGAGGATAGACAAGTCCCCCGGGCCTGACGGGATATATCCAAGGATTCTATGGGAAGCAAGAGATGAAATTGCAGAGCCGTTGGCAATGATCTTTTCATCCTCACTGTCAACAGGGGTGGTACCAGGGGATTGGAGAGTGGTGAATGCCGTGCCCCTGTTCAAAAAAGGGACTAGGGATAACCCTAGGAATTACAGGCCAGTTAGTCTTACTTCGGTGGTAGGCAAAGTAATGGAAAGGGTACTGAAGGATAGGCTTTCTGAGCATCTGGAAAGACACTGCTTGATTAGGGATAGTCAGCACGGATTTGTGAGGGGTAGGTCTTGCCTTACAAATCTTATTGAATTCTTTGAGGAGGTGACCAAGCATGTGGATGAAGGTAAAGCAGTGGATGTAGTGTACATGGATTTTAGTAAGGCATTTGATAAGGTTCCCCATGGTAGGCTTCTGCAGAAAGTAAGGAGGCATGGGATAGTGGGAAATTTGTCCAGTTGGATAACGAACTGGCTAACCGATAGAAGTCAGAGAGTGGTGGTGGATGGCAAATATTCAGCCTGGATCCCAGTTACCAGTGGCGTACCACAGGGATCAGTTCTGGGTCCTCTGCTGTTTGTGATTTTCATTAATGACTTGGATGAGGGAGTTGAAGGGTGGGTCAGTAAATTTGCAGACAATACGAAGATTGGTGGAGTTGTGGATAGTAAGGAGGGCTGTTGTCGGCTGCAAAGAGACATAGATAGGATGCAGAGCTGGGTTGAGAAGTGGCAGATGGAGTTTAACCCTGAAAAGTGTGAGGTTGTCCATTTTGGAAGGACAAATATGAATGCGGAATCCAGGGTTAACGGTAGAGTTCTTGGCAATGTGGAGGAGCAGAGAGATCTTGGGGTCTATGTTCATACATCTTTGAAAGTTGCCACTCAAGTGGATAGAGCTGTGAAGAAGGCCTATGGTGTGCTCGCGTTCATTAACAGAGGGATTGAATTTAAGAGCCGTGAGGTGATGATGCAGCTGTACAAAACTTTGGTAAGGTCACATTTGGAGTACTGTGTACAGTTCTGGTCGCCTCATTTTAGGAAGGATGTGGAAGCTTTGGAAAAGGTGCAAAGAAGATTTACCAGGATGTTACCTGGAATGGAGAGTAGGTCTTACGAGGAAAGGTTGAGGGTGCTAGGCCTTTTCTCATTAGAACGGAGAAGGACGAGGGGCGACTTGATAGAGGTTTATAAGATGATCAGGGGAATAGATAGAGTAGACAGTCAGAGACTTTTTCCCCGGGTTGAACAAACCATTACAAGGGGACATAAATTTAAGGTGAAAGGTGGAAGATATAGGAGGGATATCAGAGGTAGGTTCTTTACCCAGAGAGTAGTGGGGGCATGGAATGCACTGCCTGTGGAAGTAGTTGAATCGGAAACATTAGGGACCTTCAAGCAGCTATTGGATAGGTACATGGATTACGGTAAAATGATATAGTGTAGATTTATTTGTTTTTAAGGGCAGCACGGTAGCATTGTGGATAGCACAATTGCTTCACAGCTCCAGGGTCCCAGGTTCGATTCCGGCTTGGGTCACTGTCTGTGCGGAGTCTGCACGTCCTCCCCGTGTCTGCGTGGGTTTCCTCCGGGTTCTCCGGTTTCCTCCCACAGTCCAAAGATGTGCAGGGTAGGTGGATTGGCCATGATAAATTGCCCTTAGTGTCCAAATTGCCCTTGGTGTTGGGTGGAGGTGTTGAGTTTGGGTGGGGTGCTCTTTCCAAGAGCCGGTGCAGACTCAAGGGGCCGAATGGCCTCCTTCTGCACTGTAAATTTAATGATAATCTATGATTAATCTAGGACAAAGGTTCGGCACAACATCATGGGCCGAAGGGCCTGTTCTGTGCTGTATTTTCTATGTTCTATGTTCTATGACCCCTGGGTTGTAGGTCATTTATGAGTGGTACTGTGTTTGATCCTTGTAAGAAGAGACAAAATAATTCCTTATCCTTTGGGTACAGCTGATGTAGTTAAAGGGAGGAGAGGTCTGTAGAGTCTGGAGGTCCTAGAACGCTAATCTGAACAGAAATGTTTCAGTTTGCTTCTGAAAGGTGAGAGACCCAGAGGGGGAGTCCCGTGATGGCCCAAAGTGTACAGGCTTCGTTGGTCCTTTGAACAAATGACGGACAGCGCATACCAAGGGAGGCTCTGCCTCAACAAGGAGGCGGTGCAACACCTGTGCCATACCCTTGCGGACTTGGCGCCACATGGAGGAGGAGGACACCCGCTCCCCGGTAGCCATCAAGAGCACTGCAGTCCTGAACTTTTAGGTCTCAGGATCATTCCAGGGCTCAAGCAGGAATCTGTGTGGTATCTCACAGGCAACAGCCCACACATGCATCCGGCAGGTCACGAATGTCCTGTTTTCCCAGGCGAAAAACAACATCATTTTTGAAATGGACCAAGCTCAGCAAGGTGCCTGGGCAGCAGGATTCTCCACCATTGCTAGAATGCATGAGGTCCAGGGAGTAATAGGTGCCACGCATCTTGTCCTGTGCTCGCCGGGCCATCTGGGGGTGCCCGACGTTAACAGGAAGGGGTTCCACTCCCTCAATTTACAGATCGTGTGCGACCACCAGATGAAGATAGTGCATGTGTGTGCATGCTTCCTGGGGAGTGTGCACGATAGCTACGTTCTGGGGCAGTCGTCATCCCTGCCATCTTTGAGTAGCACCCCAGGTTGGACGGGTGTCTCTTGGGGGATAAGGGGTATCTGCTGAGGACCTGGCTAATGATGTCAGTACGGAGGCTGTGATGCGACCATCAATTCACTCGAAGACACGTAGAGAAGTAAACTGCGGTTTTAATCAGCTTAGAACTGAGCCTGCCTGTGACCGGTACAACACTGAAGGCGGCCCCGCAGGTCAGCAGCTCTTATACTTCCTAAAAAGGGGGTGGAGCCATGGCTGGACATATCCCCTGTGGGTGAAGTCACACAATGGCCCATAGGTAGAGCCCACAGGATTAATAACATAACACAGTGCACTGGTGAATTATCAGTAATTATACATTCACCACATTCACCCCCTGTTTAAAAATGAAGTCCGGCGGGGGTGACGGTCTCATAGATTCAGTCGGTCTGGTGCACGGATCGTACGTTGCGACCGCCGAAGCACTGGTGTTGCAGCCGCTTCGGGTGGCTGTGGAAGTGGGTCCGGAGCAGGCACAGGCGTGGACTCCGGGAGCGGCTCTTCCTGAGCTTCATTCCTGTGGACCGGTGTGGCGGGTTGGAGGGAGCGCGGGAACCATACAGGGGTGGGAGCGCTGAACATGGGAGGTTGGAAGGGACATAGTGTGGGGGATGCAGTAGTGGGAGTGGTGTTGGAGCCTGCGGGCACCAGGTCCCGGAGGGAGACGGTATCTTGCCGGCCATCGGGGTGTTCGACATACGCATAGTGTGGGTTGGAGTGCAGGAGCTGGACCCTCTCTACCAGGGGGTCGGTTTTATGGGTCCGAACATGTTTGCGGAGGAGGACTGGACCCGGTGTCATCAGCCAGGGCGGAAGCGAGGCCCCTGAGGTAGCTCCCCTAGGAAAAGCAAACATACGATCATGAGGCGTTTGGTTTGTGGCCGTGCAAAGGAGGGACCTAATAGAGTGGAGCACATCGGGGAGGACCTCCTGCCAGTGAGAAACTGGGAGATTCCTGGACCGCAGGGTCAGTAGGACGGTCTTCCAGACCGCCGCATTCTCCCTCTCCACCTGCCCATTTCCCCTGGGGTTATAACAGGTAGTCCTGCTCGAGGCGATGCCCTTACAGAGCAGGTACTGACGCAGTTCTAATGACAGTGGGGGTGGTCATATCAGAGCAGGGGATGGCAAACGGGAAGCGGGAGAACTCATCTATGATGTTCAGGAAGTACGTGTTGTGGTTATTGGAGGGGAGGGACCCTTTGAAATCGATACTGAGGCATTCAAAGGGCCGGGATGCTTTTACCAGGTGGGCCTTATCTGGTCGATAGAAGTGCGGTTTACACTCCGCACAGATTTGGCAGTCTCTGGTTATAGCTCTGACCGCCTCGGTGGAGTAGGGCAGGTTGCGGGCCTTGATGTAATGGGCGGGCCGGGTAACCCCCGGGTGGCAGAAGTCACTCGAAGACACGTGGAGAAGTAAACCGTGGTTTTAATCAGCTTAGAACTGAGCCTGCCTGTGACTGGTACAACACTGAAGGCGGCCCCGCAGGTCAGCAGCTCTTATACTTCCTGTAAAGGGGGTGGAGCCATGGGCTGAGCCCATACATGCCCCAACATATCCCCTGTGGGTGAAGCCACACAATGGCCCATAGACAGAGCCCACAGGGTTATTAACATAACATAACACAGTGCACTGATGAATTATCAGTAATTATACATTCACCACAGACTGTCGGCAGAAGCAGAGACCCGGGACAACGAAGCCGATGCAGCCACACAGGCTGTCATTGAGCTGTGCATCGGACTCCTCAAGATGCGGTTCCGATGCCTCGACTGATCTGGTGGTGCCCTGCAGTACACCCCCCGGAGGGTCGCCCGCTTTATTGTGGTCCACTGTGTCCTCCACAACCTTGCATAGCAGCGGGATGACGAGCTGGAGGTTGGTGACGAGGAACATGTGGCCACCTCTGAGGAGCAGGACGAGGATGATGAGCAGGCGCCGGACCATCAGAGGCTGGAGGACGAGACCGGGGAGGAACCGAAGGTCAGACGGAGGCTGCAGGACAAGCGGCAGCGGTGAGAGTCCGGCCAGCCCGGAGGTCTAGGGAGGCCCTCTTACACGCCCGATTCACTGAGGACATGGCCTGGTCCATCATCGCAACCTTACCCACAACCCCGCTCACAATTTTCACCCTCCCAGGGTATGTGTCACGTCACTCCAGGGAGCTGGGACTGTGTCGGCCTTGTCAGCAGGTCACTGTCGAGGGCGGTAGGATGATGATAACCCGCAAAGAGCTGGGCGCTGGTTCTCCTCAATCTATGCCATAGTCTGACCCCTGCCAGTCTGCTGAGTGCTCGCTCACACCCATCACCTGCACATGGTGAGACATTGAGGAAGAAAGTGACAGAGGCTTCCTACTGGTTGTGCACAAGGATGTTCATAGTTCAATACAGGTCCCCACTCTCCCAATGGTGACGCCCCCCCAACCCCCACACCCCCACCCTCGACACCTCCGTTCACCCCCCCCCCCCCAACTCCCACCCTCCACACCCCCTCACCACCCTGTTCCCCCCTCCCCCGGTGCCCTCAGTGATCCTCGATGTGATTTGCCTTCCTAGCTCTACCACTATGTCTAGGTGTCTCCCCAGGATGCACATCTGAGGTGGAGGCAGCCAGCTTCTCACCTCGTCCCGTGGCCTTCGATGCCCCTGGTGGGCGTCCTGTGGGTGCTCTTGGACCGGAATGCTAGGGCTCACCTGTTGACAGCACCCCTGTGTGCTGACCCCGAGCGCTGGGAAACCCGCAGCAACTCACTGGCACACACAGATTTTTTTCCAGATAATCACGTCCAAGGTTTTTTCTTTTACTTAGGAACAATGGTAAGTAACTGTTAATTGTAAAGCTATTTCTTTGTTGCAAATGTGGTTTGATCTGTGATTAATGTTTTAATGTTAAAGAAACCCATTGGTCAGTGTTATCTCTCCTGTGGTGCAATAAGATTTTCTCACAGTTTTACAAATTGAAAATAGTTGGATTCTCGTTGTGAAGTTGTAAGGGTTCTCCCCTCGATCACCCTTTCAGGCAGCGAGTTCCAGATCCCCACCAGCCTCTGGGTGAAAACGTTTTCCCTCAAATCCACTCTAAATCTCCTGCCCATTACCTTAAACCTATGCCCCCTGGTCCTTAAATCTATGCCCCCTGGTTATTGATACCTCAACTAAGGGAAACGTTACTTCCTATCTAACCTTTCTATGACTATTAGAATTTTGTACACCTTGATCTGGTCCCTCCTCAGCCTTATCTGCTCTACGGAGAACAACCCCAGCCTAACCAGCCTCTCTTCATAGCTGAAATGCTCCAGCCCAGGCAACATCCTGGTGAATCTTCTCTGTACAGTTTTTAATAAACAATTTTATTGAGGTATTTTTGACATTGTAAACAGTTACAGTGTACAGTAATGTGCAAATATCAACAACACATAGTGCAAATAACCAATCCCCTCTCATAAACAGTACCCGCCTATTTATCCCCCATATTCCATTCTAATCTACCCCCCCCCCCCTCCCCCGCAGACGTTCAATTCCTCGCGAAGAAGTCGATGAATGGTTGCCACCTTTGGGCGAACCCTAATACAGATCCTCTGAAGGCGAACTTAATGTTTTCCAGACCAAGAAGGCTCGACATGTCCGAGAGCCATACTTCGGTGTTCGGGGGCTTTGAGTCCCTCCATGCCAGCAGTATACATCGCTGGGCTATCAGGGAAGCAAAGGCTAAGACGTCGGTCTCATTCTCTTCCTGGACCCCCGGGTCTTCCGAGACCCCAAAAATTGCCACTACTGGACTCATCACCACCCTAGCTTTCAGTACCTGGGACATGACGTCTGCAAATCCCTCCCAGTATCTCCTAGGTTTAGGACATGCCCAAAACATGTGGATGTGATTCGCTGGTCCCCCCGCACATCTAACACACTTGTCTTCCACCCAAAAAAATTTGCTCATCCAGGCCACCGTCATGTGGGCCCGGTGGACAACCTTGAACTGAATCAGGCAGAGCCTAGCACATGTTGCAGTTGAATTTACCCTACTCAGGGCTTCCGCCCATACCCCGTCCTCCGTCTCCTCGCCAAGTTCCTCCTCCCACTTGAGCTTCAGTTCCTCTGTCTGGGACTCCTCCCCTTTCATGAGTTCTTGGTAAACATCCGAGACTTCCCCCTCTCCTACCTCTCCCCTGGAAACTACTCTTTCCTGGATCCCATTTGGTGGGAGACGTGGGAAGGATGGGACCTGTCTGTGTATGAAGTCACGCACTTGCAAGTACCTAAAGTCATTCCCCCTTAATAGTCCGAATTTATCCTCCAAGGCCCTCAAGCTCACGAAGCTCCCCCCAAGAACATATCGCCCATCCTCCCCACCCGCGCCCACCGCCATGCTCGGAATCCACCGTCCATGTTCCTGCGGCGAATCGGTGGTTGTCGCATAATGGATACCAGACTGATGCTCCCACCTTCCCTACATGTTTCCTCCACTGGTCCCAGATCGGCAGGGCTGCCACCACTACCGGGCTGGTGGAGTACCTGGCCGGCGGGAGTGATAGGGGAGCCATGACCAGGGCTGCCAAACTGGTGCCCCTGCGCAAAGCTGCCTCCACTCGCCCCCAAATAGCCACCATCCAACTCCTTACCATGGCTATGTTGGCCGCCCAGTAGTAGTTGATAAGGTTGTGCCAGCCCTCCCTCGCTACGGTTCCTCTCAAGCATCGCTTTCTTCACCCGCGGGGACTTTCCCACCCAGACAAAGCCCATAATAATCTTGTTGATCCTTTTGAAGAAGGACCGCAGGATGAAAATCGGGAGGCACTGAAAAATAAACAGGAACCTTGGAAACATTGTCATCTTTACCGTCTGCACTCTCCCCGCAAGTGATAGCAGCAGTGCATCCCATCTCCGAAACTCGCTCTTCATTTGTTCCACCACTCTAGTCAAATTTAGCTTGTGCAGCCTGCCCCAGTCTCGCACCACCTGTATCCCCAAGTATCAGAAACTTTCTCCGACCATCCTAAATGGCAGCCCCTTCAACCGATTCTCCTGGCCCCTCGCCTGCACTACAAACATCTCACTCTTAGTCATGTTCAGTTTGTACCCTGAGAACAGGCCAAATTTTCTCAATATTCCCAGTATACTGTCCACCCCGGCCAGTGGGTCCGATACATACAGGAGCAGGTGGTCCGCGTAAAGTGAGACCCTGTGTTCCACGCCTCCTCTAATCATTCCCTTCCACCCCCTCGCAGCTCTCAGGGCAATCGCCAGAGGTTCTATAGCCAGTGCGAACACCAACGGGGAGAGTGAACATCCCTGTCTGGTCCCCCGGTGTAGTCTAAAATAGACCGATGTCGTCCTTACGCTAGCCTTTGGGGCCTGGTACAATAGTCTGACCCAGTCGACAAAGCCCTCTCCGAACCCGAACCGTCCGAGTACCTCCCACAAATAGTCCCACGCCACCCTGTCAACGGCCTTCTCGGCATCCATTGCCACCACTGCCTCTACCTCTCTGCCCTCCGGGGGCATCATGATCACGCTGAGTAGTCTTCTTAAGTTGGCTACCAGCTGTCTGCCTTTAACAAACCCTGTTTGGTCTTCCCCGATCACCTCCGGGACACAGTTCTCAATTCTAAACGCCAAGGCCTTGGCCAGGAGCTTGGCGTCGACGTTGATCAGGGAGATTGGTCTGTATGACCCACATGCTCCCGAGTCTTTATCCCGTTTTAATATCAGCGAAATGGTAGCCTGTGACATCGTCGGGGGTAGCATCCCCTGTCCCTCGCCTCGTTAAATACCCTAGTCAGCACCGGCCCCACTATCTCCGAGAACCTTTTGTAGAACTCCACTGGGTATCCATCCGGCCCCGGGGGTTTTACTGACTGCATGGCCTTCAAGCCCCCCAGTACTTCCTCAGCTCTGATCGGGGCCCCCAGTCTGTCTACTAGCCCCCTGCCCACTTTTGGGAAGGTCAGTCCGTCTAAGAAGTGCTTCATCTCCTCTGGCTCCTCAGGGGGTTCCGAGGAATAGAGCTTGTTCGGTCCTGACGGGTCATCCACTCTGTTCCCCATACCGTCAACTACCCTGCCTATTTGTCTGGCCGCCTCCTTCCTACTGAGTTGCTGCGCAAGCATTCTACTGGCTTTCTCCCCATGCTCATATACCACACCCTTTGCCTCCCTAAGTTGTTCAACGGCTTTGCTCGTGGACAACACTCCCAGCTCAGCCTGCAGTCTCCGTCTATCTTTAAGTAGGTCCTCCCTCGGGGCCTCTGCGTATTCCCTGTCTGTCTGGTGAATCTCCTTGACCAGTCTGTGCATCTCCGCTCTGTCCGTTCTATCTCTGTCGGCCCGGATTGAAATCAGCTCCCCCCTTACCACCGCCTTCAGCGCCTCCCATAGGATCGCTGCTGAGACTTCCTCTGTGTCATTAACCTGCAGGTAGTCCTGCATGCACTACCGCAATCTCTCGCACACCCCCTCCTCCGCTAGTAATGCTACGTCTAACCTCCATTACGGGTGTTGGTAACTCCCTTTGCAGACCTGCAGGTCAACCCAGTGTGGGGCATGATCCGAGATGGTGATCGCCGAGTACTCCGTATTTTTTACCCCGCCTACACAGTCCCTGCTCATGACGAAGAAATCGATTCTATAATATATTTTGTGAGCATGCGAGTAGAATGAATATTCTCTCCCCATCGGCCGTCTGGATCTCCATGGGTCTCCATCTGCTCCATGAACCCCCTCAATTCCCTTGCCATCGCTGGGAGCCTACCCGTCCTGTAGCATGCTCCAGTCCGGGGTCGAGGACCGTGTTGAAATCCCCACCCATGATCAGCTTACGTGAGTCTAAGTCTGGGATTTTCCCAAGCACCCTTTTAATGAAGTCAGCATCGTCCCAATTTGGAGCATATACATTCACCAGGACTACCCTCACCCCCTCAAGCTTACCACGGACCATAAGAAATCTACCACCTCCGTCTGCAATTGTGCCCTCCGCCTCAAATTGAACCCGTTTCTTGATCATGATTGCCACCCCCCTGGACTTAGAGTCTAAGCCCGAGTGGCAGACCTGGCTAATCCAGCCCTTCCTTAGTCTGGTCTGGTCAGTCACTTTCAGATGTGTCTCCTGCAGCATGATTACGTCCGCCTTTAGAGCCCGCAAATGCGCAAACACACGCGCCCTCTTGACTGGCCCATTTAGTCTTCTGACATTCCAGATGATCAGCCTGGTTGGAGGGCACCTCCCCCCCCCCCCCCCCCCCCCCCCCCCCCCTCCCCCCCGTGCTGGTCAACCATAACCCTTCATGGGCCCGACCCAGCCCATGTGCCGCGTCGCCTCCTGGCAGTTCCCACCCCCGACCTCCTCTCTGTTACCTAATTTAGATCCCTCCCATGTCAGCAGAATAGCTTCCCCCCCTCCCCCCCCTAGCAACAACAACCCTCTGAAACCCGACCCCTGCCATATACTGGCTGTATGCATGCCCCCCACCTGACTTCCTTGACTAGCTTCCTGTTAGCCCGGTGACTCATCTCGCCGGCGCCCACTTGTCTTGCTCCCATTGTTCCCCCGAGCTCATCCCCCCATCCATCCACACCAATTCCCCTGGTCTGTCCTGCTCGAGCAGACTCTCTGAGATAAGGAAGAGCAAACAAAAAAGGGCAATCAAACAAAGAACCGAGACCGCTCCAGCTGTAATGCTATTCCAGTTGTGTACACAGCTGAGTGATACCAATCGCCCCTTTCTGCGCATTAATAAAAGAAAAACACAGCAGCACAATACCCGTGTAACCCCCCTGCATCAAATAACTTTAACCCCCATTGCTTCCCGGCCACATTTCTGTTACAATGGAAACTACAAAAAGAAAAAACACAAAGAAAAAGCGAACCGAAAAAAGAAAAGAGGGAGGGGGCACCCGTCCCCCCCTCGCCCATTGTAACCAACGGCAGCGAAAAAAATACAAAGTACCTGTGAAGCAACATGAAGTAGAAAGTCAGTCCAAGAAAAAGAGAAGTCACGAAAACCATAATACTCAGACTCTGGCTTGAGTCCGTGGGTCCTCAGTTCGGCACCAATCCCTGATCCTTTGCGAACTCCATCGCCTCATCGGGGTCCACAAAGTAGTAATACTGGCTCTGGTGCCTGACCCAAAGACGCGTCGGGAAGAGCAGACCGAACTTTACCTGCTTTTTGAACAAAATCTCCTTAATTCGTTTAAAGGCTGCTCGTCGCCTGGCCACCTCCTGACTCAGGTCCTGGTAGATGCGCAGGACATTGTTTTTCCATGTACAGCTCCTTGTGCTCTTTGCCCACTGAAGGACACGCTCCTTATCCGTGAACCTGTGGAACCTGACCACCACTGGTCGGGGGGAAGCCCGGATGCGGCTGCCTCATCTGCACTCTGTGTGCCCCATCCAGCTCCAGCGGTCGCGGGAAGGAGTTAGCCCCCATCAGATGCTGCAACAGGTCTGCCACAAACGTTGTGGCATCCGCTCCTTCGGCCCCCTCCGGGAGGCCAACAGTTCTTAGATTTTGTATGCGGGCTCTGTTTTCCAGGTCTTCAATTCTGTCAAGCAGCCTTCTCTGTCGCTCCTTTAACCCATCTATTTCTATTGCAGGGGTCGTTTGTGTGTCCGCCTGTTCCTCCACCGCTTGCTCCAGCTCCTTGACCTTTTTGTCCTGGGCCTCTATGTTGTGTTTGGTGCTCTGGATCCATGGAACCCATACAGGTCACCAACACTTGAAATAGTGCAACACTATTTTATTGAATCATTAACTGTTTAACATACTCTGACTGTGGGTTAACACGATACTAGCTTCAACTAAAGATCTTTGCCTTGTCATAACCAGTCGATGCACTCAGCACATGGTGAATGTCTGTGCTGCAGGCTGTGAGCTCTGTCCTCCTAGCTAGCTGCAGCTCGAATGAGCGGGAACTCTGATGCCCCCTGTCTTTATAGTGCGTGTGCTCTAACTGGTGATTGGCTGCGGTGTGTTGATTGGTCCCACTGTGTGTCCATCAGTGTGTGTCTGCACCATGATATACTGGTGTATATTATGACATCCCCCCTTTTATAAAAGAATGTACCTGTGTGGCAATAAATAGTGTATGGTGAGATTGTCCCTGACTACGTGTGTGCGAAATATTTACAGGACTATGTACATGAGAACTAAGCTATTTACATGGGAAGGTACCTGGTGCAGAGAAGCAGTATGCAACAAGAATAACGAGATGAACACTATATACAAACCATGTAAACGATCAAACGGAAGAACAGAACAAATCAGAAAGTCCATAAGTCCACAAAGTTCACAAATTAAGACTGAGGTGTGCGACGAATTCTGGTTGACCACCTCAAGGGTGGGTCGGGAGCCGCCGGCTAAGGAGCGGGCTGGACTGCGTCAGAGTGAGGAAGATGCAGAGTGACCGGGATATCTGCATCGTCCATGGCAGAGTCAGCAGGAGGGCGAGGCGACAGTGAAGGATCATGTAGCGAGCACGGAACGAGACGAAGGGCGAGTTGATTGCGGCGTAGAATGGAGCCATCCGGTATATGAACCAGGAACGAGTGGGTGGCCACCTGCTGAAGGACCACAGCGGTTGCAGACCAGCCACCATCCGGAAGATGGATGCGGACGTTGTCATCTGGAGCCAGAGCAGGGAGATCAGCTGCACGGGAGTCATGAGCCGCCTTGTGCTGTGCACGAGACAGCTGCATCCGTCGAAGGACCGGAACGTGGTCGAGGTCTGGGACATGAATGGATGGCGCCGTCGTCCTCAGGGTGCGACCCATGAGCAACTGGGCTGGCGACAGGCCAGTGGACAGTGGGGAGGAGCGATAGGCCAGCAAGGCGAGGTAGAAATCGAACCCAGCATCGGCAGACTTGCAGAGGAGCCGTTTGACTATGTGGACCCCCTTCTCTGCTTTGCCGTAGGATTGGGGGTACAGGGGACTGGATGTCACATGGGCAAAACTGTACCGCCTGGCAAAGTTGGACCATTCCTGGCTTGCGAATCAGGGGTCATTGTCCGACATAACCGTGAGTGGGATGCCGTGTCGAGCAAAGGTGTCCTTACAGGCATGGATGACTGCAGACGATGTGATGTCGTGCAACCGTATCACCTCCGGGTAATCTGAAAAGTAGTCCACAATCAGGACATAGTTCCTACCCAGCGCGTGGAACAGGTCAATGCCCACCTTGGTCCAAGGTGACGTGACCAACTCATGGGGCTGTAGGGTCTCACGTGGTTGGGCCGGCTGGAAGTGCTGACAAGTGGGGCAGTTGAGCACTGTGTTGGCTATGTCCTCATTAACGCCGGGCCAGTACACTGCCTCTCGGGACCGTCGGCGGCACTTTTCCACCCCAAGATGGCCCTCGTGTAGCTGTTCCAGGACGAACAGGCGCATGCTATGCGGGATGACAATGCGGTCCAGTTTCAGAAGAACCCCGTCTACTACCGCCAGATCATCTCTGACATTATAGAACTGAGGGCATTGGCCCTTGAGCCACCCGTCTGTTAGGTGGCGCATGACACGCTGTAGCAAAGGGTCAGCCGCCGTCTCGCGGCGAATTTGGACGAGGCGTTCATCCGTGGCAGGTACATTGGAGGCCACGAAGGCCACATGGGCGTCAACCTGGCAGACGAATCCTGCTGGGTCACATGGAGTGTTGACTGCCCGGGAGAGAGCGTCGGCAATGATGAGGTCTTTGCCTGGGGTATATACCAGCTGGAAGTCGTATCGCCGGAGCTTGAGAAGAATATGCTGGAGGCGAGGCATCATGTCGTTCAAGTCTTGCTGTATTATATTGACCAGCGGGCGATGGTCGGTCTCGACGGTGAATTGAGGAAGTCCAAACACATAATCGTGAAACTTAACCCCACCGGTCAGAAGGCCCAGGCACTATTTTTCTATCTGCGCGTAGCGCTGTTCCGTGGGGGTCATGGTGCGCGGCGCCTATGCAACGGGGGCCCATGATGAGGCCTCATCGCGTTGCAGGAGCACTGCCCCAATGCCGGATTGGCTGGCATCGGTCGAAATTTTGGTCTCTTTTGCTGGATCAAAGAAAGCGAAGACCGGGGCCGTGGTGAGTTCTGTTTTGAGTTCTCTCCATTCGCGCTCGTGGGCAGGGAGCCATTGGAAGTCTGACGTCTTCCTGACCAGGTTCCTGAGAGCCGTGGTATGAGAGGCGAGGTTAGGGATGAACTTCCCTAAAAAGCTGACCATGCCCAAAAATCGGAGGACCTCCTTCTTGTCCTCTGACATTTTCATGGCTGTGATAGCAGCCACCTTGTCCGCATCCAGCCGCACACCCAACTGGGAGATGTGGTCCCCGAGGAACTTGAGTTCCGTCTGACCAAAAGAGCATTTGGCCCTGTTGAGGCGTAGGCCCTGCTCACGTATGCGTTTGAACACGCGCTGGAGGCGACTGACATGCTCCTGCGGCGTGGTGGACCAAATGATTATGTCGTCGACATCGACGCAAACACCTTCAATGCCTTCCATCATTTGTTCCATAATCCTATGGAACACTTCTGAAGCAGATATGATCCCAAACGGCATCCTGTTGTAACAATATCTGCCAAAGGGGGTGTTGAATGTACAGTTTCCTGCTGGATTTGTCAAGCTGGATTTGCCAGAATCCTTTTGAGGCTTCGAGTTTGGAGAAGAGCTTGGGGCGAGCCATCTCACATGTGATCTCTTCACGGTTGGGAAATGGATAATGCTCCCTCATGATATTGCGATTTAGATCCTTGGAATCAATGCAAATTCTCAATTCGCCGGAAGGCTTTTTTACACATACCATGGAACTGTTCCAGTCGGTCGGTTCCGTGACTCTGGAGATCACTCCTTGGTCCTGGAGGTTCTGCAGCTGCTGCTTGAGGCGGTCCTTCAGGGGTGCTGGGACCCTGCGAGGTACGTGCACCACAGGCGTGGCGTTTTGTTTCAATCAGATCTTGTAGGTATATGGGAGCGTGACCATGCCTTCGAAGACGTCGTGGTGCTGGTCGATGATGGCGTCGAGTTGCGCCCTGAAGTCGGCAGACGTGTCATCAGGAGAGAGAGATGAACTCTCTGAACTAGGTTCAACAGCTTGAATGCCTGCGTGCCAAGCAGGGAGGCTTTCGAGGAGCCCACGATTTCAAAAGGAAGGATGGCTTTGCGTGACTTGTGCGTCACTTCAAGTTGGCACGAGCCGCTAGCAGCAATGACATTGCCATTGTAATCCAATAGCTGGCAGGCTGATGGAAGGATGGCTGGTTTGACACGAAGGCTTTGAAGTCAGACCGTGCCATGAGATTGGCGGAGGCACCAGTGTCCAGTCGGAATCGTATTTGGGACCGGTTGACCGTCAGGGTGACACACCACTCATCGTCTGGATCGATGCTGTATACCGACAGCGGCTGGTGTCTTTGCTTCGGGGACAGCCTGTTTTTTGTCACGACACCGACTCGAAAAGGCACCTTCAGGTCCTCGGTGTCACTGCTGTGTGGAAGGTCTGCATCGGACTCGGTGACCGTGGGTTGGATTGCCCGGACATTACTGCGAGGCTGGCTGAAGCGATATGAATTGGCAGGCTGAGCTGCTCGGCAGAAGGCAGCATAGTGGCCAAGTCTGCCACATCTTAGGCATTGTCGAGATTTGGCAGGGCATTGCCGTTTTAAATATGCGGAGCCACAGTTGCCGCACACTGTAGCGTCAGCACGTTCGCTGTGCCACGCGCCTGCGCGGTGCGGTCGTGTATGGTGAGCACCTGCGCATTACGTTCTTCGACGTCGCCGTCCCTTCGTTTGGTGCGCACAAGTATCATGTTGTGTTGGGTGCTCTGGATCCGTGGAACACATAGAGGTCACCAACACTTGAAATAGTGCAACACTATTTTATTGAATCATTAACTGTTTAACATACTCTGACTGTGGGTTAACACGATGCTAGCTTTAACTAAAGACCTTTGCCTTGTCCTAACCAGTCGATGCACTCAGCACATGGTGGATGTCTGTGCTGCAGGCTGTGAGTTCTGTCCTCCTATCTAGCTGCAGCTCGAATGAGCGGGAACTCTGATGCCCCCAGTCTTTTTAAAAAAATGTTTTTATTCTCCATTTTCACATTTTCCTTCAAAATGTACACCCCACCAACAGGCAACAAACGGTAACAAATACAAAGTCAATAACCTTAACATCAACAACAATCCCATCCTCCCACCACCCCACCCAACTGTCAATATATGCCTCAAATAAAACAAACCCTCCCACGGTGGAAAATAAAACAAAAGCGAAAAAGAAAAAGGAGTCCGGAATCGCCCATGGCCACCATTAACCGATAGAGTCGCCACCCCCCCCCCACCCCCCACGACAACACTCAATGCCATCCAACCTCCAAAAGAGTACCGTAAATGACACCCAAGAGTTGTAAACCCCCCCTCCCCCCAACTCCTCCCCCTCCACTTCCTCTTGTAAAACGCTCCCCCCAACCTCGGTTCCTTCCCCCCAACTTTCCACCCCGGCTAGACCACTCAGACCCTGTTCTGCCAGACTCCGATGGCCGCAGCCACTCCCCCCACCTCACTCCCGTTCACTGGCCGGCTTAAACCGGCCAGCGTGGAGGCCCCCGCCTGTGTCCCTTTCCCCCTTGCCCGGGCGCAGGAAAAACCCAGAAGTCCCCTGTTAGCACACAAACCCCGCATATCCACCTACACCCCAAAGAGCCCTCATTTCGACTGAAAGTCCCTTTCTTCCCTTGTCCAAATATGCACAACGTTGGCTCCTATAGCCCATACACCAGCACGCAGTGAAACAAAAAAGAAAAATAAATACAGTCATGAGGCTACATTGGTACATGGCCATTTCTAAATTCTACGACAATCCTTCTGCCTTCACAAACTCCTCCGCTGCTTCTGCCGTCCCGAAATAGAAGTCCTTGAACTTGTAGGTCACCCTCAGCTTCGCTGGATATACAATGCCGCACTGCACCCTGCTAACGTACAGTGCCCTCTTCACCCGGTTGAAGGCAACCCGCCTCCTCGCCAGCTCCACCGTAAAGTCCTGGTATACGCGTCTACGAGCTCCAGCCCACTGCACCACCAGCTTCTGCTTAGCCCAGCACAGGACCTTCTCCTTTACACTGTACCTATGGAAGCACAGAGTCACTACTCTTGGCGGCTCACTCGCCTTTGGTACAGGCCTCCACGACCGATGTGCCCGATCCAGTTCATATCGGGAGGGATCCTCCCCCTCCCCCAATAGTTTCGCCAACATCGTGGCAAAATACTCAGTCGGCCTCGGTCCTTCAACTCCTTCGGGCAGCCCCACAATCCTCAAATTCTGTCGCCTGGATCTGTTTTCTAGGTCTTCCATTTTGCCTCGCAGATCCTTGTTGATCTCCATCACCTTCTGCATTTCATTCCCCATCGAGGTAAGTTGATCACTGTGCTGCAGTACTGTCTCTTCCACTTCCTTCAGCGCCTCCCCTTGCTCCCGCACCTCCGCCACTGCGCTCGCCACCGCCGTCCTCACCGGGGTAATCGCCTCCTCCACCAGCACTTTCAAAATCGCCCCCATCTCCTTCCTCATTGCCTCCATATGTTTCGTAAACTGCCTTTCGAATTCCACGGCCATCACCTTAGTTATTTCTTCAGCCGTAAGCAATGCGGCCTCCCCTAGCGCTCCAGCCTCCATTTTCTTTACTGACTCCGCGGTGACCTTTTCATTCCCCGACGGACTTTCAGCTGCTTTTTTCACGGCCGTTCTTTTGCCGGTCTTCGACATTTCCCTTCTTTGTGCTGTCTCCCGACTTTCACTGCCTTCGCTGGCCCTAAGACCGCGCGTTAACCCCCGACAATGTCGTTCCCGAACGGGAGCCCTCCAACGCGCAGCTGCCTCCCGCCCGCCGTCACCGGAAGTCCCACAGAGAGGGAATCCTATTGGCAGTGTTCTCTTCACCAATCTGCCCCCAAAGGTCTGTGGAAACTCCTGAAAAAGGTCTGAGAGTCCGTTCTAGACAGGAGCTGCCGAATGCGCGACCTACTCCTCCATGGCCGCCACCGGAAGCCTCGTCCCCGCTTCTTCAATGGCCTTGGTGAGATCTTTTCACATTTGTTCCCTCTGCTGCTCGAATTCACCTTTAATAAATGCCCTCAAGTCAGCTTGAAGCCTTTAAGCTTGCCCTTCCCCCACCTGCATGCTGGAAGAGGCTTTTGTCTTTACAGCAGCTCCAGCCAAATCCTTTACTGTTTCTGCTGGGTCTGGTAACCAAGAGACATACCATTCCTGGGGGAAGTACCCCTCCAACATTCACCTATGTCTTTTCATCAAAATTCCATCCCATATTGATTAAAAAAGAGCACTTTTCTGTAACCTTGGGCAGGAGCTGCCTTGTGTGTGATCACTTACTCCATGGTCCACACCGGAAGCTGATGCCCCCTGTCTTTATAGTGCATGTGCTCTAACTGGTGATTGGCTGTGGTGTTGTGTGTGTTGATTGGTCCCACTGTGTGTCCATCAGTGTGTGTCTGCACCATGATATACTGGTTTATATTATGACACTCTAGTCTTTGGTTTTGCTCCACCGCTTTCTGCAGCGGTTCTAAGTTATCCCGCTTCATTGCTTCAAAACTTCCTTTTATGACCTGCAGCATATTGTCCAGCGCTGCTTGGATCGGCTGGTCCGCGCTCTGCATGTCAGCCATCTTTGATCCCAGGTCAGCTCCCACACCACTTTGTCTCTGCCCTTTCTTTTCCTGCTTTCGCTGCTTCTGCTCCTCTTTGTTTCTGTGCAGCTTCGCACGTTTAACTCAGCAACTTTGTGGCCGTCTTTTCTAGCGTGCAAAAGTTCCAAAAAGTCGGGAAACCAGGTCCAAAAATCCGTCCGGAGTGAGAGCCGCTGAATGTGCGGCTCACTCCCTCATCGCTGCCACCGGAAGTCCTCTCTGTACACTTTCTAGTGCAAACACTTCCTTCCTATAGTGTGGCGACCAGAACTGTACACAATACTCCAGCTGTGGCCTAACGAGCATTTTATACAGCTCCATCATAACTTCCCTGCTCTTATATTCTATGCCTCGGCTAATAAAGGCAAATATCCCATTTACCTTCTTAACGGGCAGCACGGTAGCATAGTGGTTAGCACAGTTGCTTCACAGCTCCAGGGTCCCAGGTTCGATTCCCGGCTTGGGTTACTGCACGTTCTGCCCCTGTCTGTGTGGGTTTACTGTGGGTGTTCCAGTTTCCTCCCACAGTCCAAAGATGTACAGGTTAGGTAGATTGGCCATGATAAATACCTTTAGTGTGCAAAAAAAAAGGGTAGGTGGGGTTACTGGGTTACGGGGATACAGTGGAGGTGTGGGCTTAAGTGGGGTGCTCTTTCCAAGGGCCAGTGCCGACATGATGGGCCAAATGGCCTCCTTTTGCCCTGTAAATGCTATGATTAACTATCTTATCTCAGAGTTGCCAATGTAGCCACCTAAAATGGCTGATTCCCTATTAATTTGGCCAAAACCCGATTTAACATGGCTAACCGAAAAGGCTGATGGGAAAAGCAGCCAACAGGACACAAACGGACAGCTGCAGACAGAATAGCTCTGTCTGCTCAGCATTCGGCTCTGGGGAAGTCAGCCCAGATCGATACTCAGGACTATTAGCAGCACATCAACACAGACATCTGCAGTTTAATCGGCTATCCCTGGGAACAATTGCGACATATTAGCAAATGAATGCCGGGCCAGACCTGTCGGCGCCTGCAGTGGCCGAAACAAAGACAGGGGAACGACCACCCCCCGATCGAGGAATCGCCCCATTATTGGAGCATATCGAACCCAGTGATTAGGAACAAGTCCAATCACTTGGGACTCAGGGTCAAGGGCCGCCCCGAGAGGCAGGAAGCCCCTGGGCCCTATAAAGTGAGGGGCCAAGTTCAGATCTCTCTCTCTCTCCCTTCTTCGCCTGCTCGCAACCTTCGCAAGAAACTTCAACAAAGAACCGTAAGTTTGACTCCAGCGATCGCTACCCGATAAAGACTCCTAGCCATCGATCCGTATCAGCCTTTTGAATCCCGCGGGCCAGATCCGATTCGATAAGCCATTCGATTCCTTGACCTGGTGGGCCCTTCCTAAAGTTAAGTATTGGCCAGTAGTGGTAGGTTTCGATATAGATAGTAGGTTTATTGTGTAAGCATTAATTGTTGTATATAATAAATGACCGTTGATTTCAATCTTACTAAGCGGTGTGCTGACTTATTAATCATAACTCGAGCTTGAACCACGTGGCGGTATCAGAAAGATACCTGGCGACTCGTGAGCATAGGTGACATAATCAGAGGTAATAAAACTAAGGCTAAAAAGAGCAACATAATTGGCGACTCTGCTGGGACCCGACATAGAAGTGGAAAACTACTTCGGGAGAACCCCAACAATTTGAATAGAATCCAATCGGAAACAAAAACAAAGCAAAAACCACAAGTGTTCAAGCGGTTCTGGTTAATAATTCACAATTCAGAAGTGTGTATATGCATGCGTAACTAACAGGGTTATAAGGTAAAACTGATAGATTTTTGTTGCGTCAAAACTGTCGGAGTTCTGTATTTTCGGACATTAGCGCAAGCCGTACCCGCATCTACGACACCACCTTAGGCCCCGTTCCAAATTTGAACATAGCAAGCAGATAAGAGAGATGGCCATGCAGGCAATGCAGGCAATGCAACGCCTCATGAACCCCGAAGAATTTGCGGTCGCACCGATCAGCAGCATTAAAGTGGGACAGTGTCCCATTTGGGAAGTGGAAATTCGCAAATTTCTGCAGGGCAAAGGATGGCCCGTGTGGAGCGGTTTCTGTAATAATGACGACGCAGGTCCCAGAAGTACAGGGCATACTTGGTGGGAGAACATGAGTGAAATTCATAAGAAAAGCTTAGCGAAAGCGCGCAAGCTGATGGCAATCGTGTCCTGCATGGCACAATTGCGAGGCACAGAGGAGGGCGTCAGGACGCTCTGAAAAGAAATAGAAGGCATACATCGTATGAGTAAAATCGATGTATGCGAGATGGAAAAAGAGAAGCTGGAATTGAAAAGACAGTTAGAAGCCAAAGACGAAGAGGTGGCTGACGCCAAACGGGGTCACCAGTCTTGTCTGGCGCATTTAAGCAGTTTTCAATCCCAGTATGAGGACACGCAGCGTGCAGTCCTGGGTAAGAAAGAGACAGAGAAGCAGGTGGAGATGCTACAGAAGCAATGTAGTGGTCTCAAGGCAGCCTTGAGAGCACTCCACGCTGCAACCACGGAACAAAGGCAGAGTACCTTAGACCATGCAAAGTGCCGAAAGCAAATTGCAGACCAGCAATCAATGCTTTCTGTCCAAAAGGGATTCCAAGACACCTTTGGGGAAAGTTTAGAACAGGAAGACGGCCCTGATTGGGAAGAACTGCAAGAGACAGCGCAGAGATATGTTCAGGGAACATGTGCGCAGGGAAAGCCCCAAAGGAGGAGAACACCTCCACCCACCACACAGCAGGTTATACAGGCTCCCATGAACCCTGTAACAACCTACCGCACCGCCACAGCAGACGAGGCGGAAGTCTTATATTCCACCCCCCTCACAGTGACCCAATTACGGGACGCGTGTGCTAAAATCACACCGTTCCTCCCCGCTTCAGACCCACACCATTTATTTGCCACCGTCAAATACCAGGCGACCATGTACGGCCTGGATGAGAAAGAGCAGGTAAAGCTCACCATCCTCAGCTTAGACCCATCGGTCGCAGCAGCCCTTCCCGACCCACAGAATGTAGGAGGAGGCATCCTTGCAGAAATGCATACCACGATCCTGGATGCGATCGGGTATAACCGGGGCGACCCCGTAGACGGTCTAAATAAGTGCAGACAGAAAAAGTCTGAACACCCCACAGCGTTCGCAGGACGCTTGTGGATTCACTTTGAAGCCGTTTTCGGAAATGTAGACCGTGCCCATTTGTCCGCAGACAATATGGCCAAATGGACCCGCACCCTTATCTTCCATGCCGCGGAAGCAGGACAGAATGCCTGTAATAATTATGACCCCTCGGAGGAGGCTCATAATGAGAAGTGGGTGGTCAAAAGATTGTCCTGCGTTTGGGAACAAGCGGCTCACAGTAAACCCGCAGCTAGAACCCCCGAGGAAAACCAAGCCGCCGCAGACGTGCAGGCAGTAAGAACCACTCTTCACAACCCCGCCTGGGTAAACGAGGGAAAGAGCAGCCCCACAGCAAAACCGCAAGAATGCTACAATTGTGGACAATTGGGACATTTTGCCAAAGAATGCAACAGATAGGCACTATCAATAAGAAAAAAGCAGAACCCATACATAGCATTAGCGCCCAGTCCGATCAGACAGACTTGACCGGAACGGACTGACGGTGTATAGGCTCCCCCAGCTGGGTCTGCGATACCCTTTGGGATTGGTCAGGACGACCCGTAGTCGCAGCAAAGGTTAGGGGACAGCCGATCGAGCTTCTCTGGGACACAGGAGGGTCCCGCACAACCTTAAATTCCTCCACCCTTGGTAAGGACACGTGGCCCACCACAGCCACTATCACCCTCAGCGGCTTCACAGGCCACTCACAGCAGGGACATATCACAACCCCTGTACCCATCCAGATCGGAACCATTAATACAAAACACCCCGTAGTGTTAGTCGACCTGCCCCCAACAGCAGAGCACATTTTGGGGATCGACTTCATGAATTCTCATCACCTCTCTTTCGATCCAGTCAACCAATGCGTCTGGAAGATGGCGAAATCTGCTAGAGCCCCCGCAACGCTCAATATAGGGGATTATATGAACAAAATTAGCGCAGTAGGTTTTGGTTCAACTCCACCACACTCAGCACGGACCGACAGGTTGCAGTCCTGCAAAAAAACAGGGCAGCATTCGCGACCCACAAACACGACTGTGGACGGATGACTGGCTCCGTACAAATAACAGGACCGGATCCTAGACCCCAAAAGCAGTACGGATTCCTCCTAGAAGCAGAGGGAGAAATCCTAAAGGTTATAGAAAGTTTATTAGAGCAGGGCGTCCTAAGATCGGTAGCCTCAACTAATAATGCCCCGATTTGGCCAGTAAGGAAGCCCGACGGATCATGGCGCTTGACCATTGATTATCGGGAACTCAATAAAGCCACCCCCGTAGCAGCCCCCACCGTTGCAACAAGTCCCGAGACCATGCTCAAACAGGGACTCCATGCCCGGTATTTCACGGTTTTGGACGTCAGTAATGGATTCTGGTCCATTCCATTGGCAAAGGCGTGCCAGTATAAATTTGCCTTCACTTTCAGAGCGCAGCAGTACAGGTGGACATGCCTGCCACAAGGCTTCCACAACTCCCCCTCCATTTTCCACCGACAGCTGGCAAATGGACTAGCAAAGTTTTCTCGCCCCGAATGTCTGGTACAGTATGTAGACGATCTACTACTGCAGACAGACACAAAGGAAGAGCACATTGAGCTTCTGTCCGAACTCCTGGAATTACTACATTTCATTGGCTGTAAAGTAAACCCCAAAAAGGCCCAGATATTGGAAGAGAAAGTGATATATTTGGGTAGTATTATCACACACGGCAAACGCGAGATCGAGCACAAAAGAATTGACTTGATCGCTAAATTGCCCCTTCCCCAAAACGTTTCAGCCCTCCTGTCGTTATTTGGACTGGTTGGCTACTGCCGAAACCACATTGACGGTTTCGCCAGCAAGGCAGCGCCCCTCTCAGACCTCCTAAAGAAAGGAGCCCCCTGGGAGTGGCTTCCGCAGCATACGGATGCTGTGGAATCATTAAAACAGGGGCTCATAGCCGCCCCCGCACTACAAGTTCCCGACCCGCTTTCCCCTTACGCCATAGAGGTAGCGACCACAGACCGCACCCTTTCAGCCGTGCTCCTGCAGGAACGGCACGACCAGCTAAGACCCGTGGCTTATGCCTCTCGAATTTTAGATGCTGTGGAGCAGGGATTCTCAGCCTGTGAGCGACACCTGCTCGCAGTTTTCTGGGCAGTCCAGTACTTCTCATACATTACCGGACTGAACCCCATCACCATTTTGACCGAGCACACCCCCACCCAACTTTTACGAGACGGACGACTTAAAGACAGTACCGTCAGCCAAATCTGCGCTGCTAGATGGACTCTTCTCTTACAAGGACGGGACATCACAGTCAAACGGACCAAAACACACACATACTTAGCGGACAATACACAGTACCCCGGAACCCCCCATGAGTGTGAAATCATCTCGCCCCACCATAATACAGGCCCCTTTAGAGCGAAAACACCCCCCAGAAAACCAGCCACTCCATCTGAAAGCCCCCCTCACCCGGACACGTGTGACCCCATTAGGATTTATGTGGATGGATCTTCCACAGTCCTGGATGGGCAACGCATAACAGGTTGTGGGATTTATGTGGAGGACGCGCAGGGACGCGCCCTCGAGGAAATCGCATTAAAATTACCCGGGCACTTAGGCGCGCAGGCAGCAGAGCTTGCGGCCATCGCTTACATTGTAGAGCACCCAGATTCCTTCCCCAGCCCAGCAGACATATATTCAGACAGTCTATACGTCTGCAACAGCCTCACTGAATTTCTGCCCCCCTGGGAAACAAGAGGATTTGGTTCCACGAATGGGAAACCCCTCCCCTCAGCCCCATTACTCGGCTATATTTTGCAAAAAGCCAAGAACCGGACCTTTGGCATTATAAAAGTCCGCAGCCACCATCGTTCCCCCCCCCCTGGAAATGTAAAAGCCGACGCACTGGCTAAGGCAGGATCCAGGCATGGGCACTTTTGGAAGCCCCCCGAGAGCGCCCCAGTGGGTGCGCCAGTGAGTGCAGTTCAGGTCACGCAGACTAGGATCGAAGATCTAGTAGAGGCCCAGAAGCAGGATAGCGCTCTCACTGAGATCGTGAAAGGGAAGTTTCCAGCCTCATACGAAGGTACAGAAATGCAATAACCACACATGACATTGTGGTACTAAAGGACACCCTTTATGTAGTTCCTGAGCAGGATAGGAACCAAATAATCTGTTTATTCCATGATGGTCATGGACACCAGGGAATCAAACCCACCGCAGCCCACTTCAAACAGCTTTGTTGATGGCCAAATCTCAAAGAGGATGTATCCCATTACATTGAGAATTGCCTCATCTGCGCACAGAACAACCCAGATAGATATGCCAAAAAGGCATATCTCAGCCACACTCGACCCGTTAACGGCCCCTGGACTAACCTCCAGATCGATTTTATAGGTCCATTGCCCCCTTGCAGGAATGGCTATAAATATGTTCTGGTGGTCATAGACACTTTTACAAAGTGGGTTGAAGCATTTCCAGCCCGCACCAACACCGCAAAAACCGCTGCCAAAATCCTAACCCACCACATCTTCACAAGATGGGGACTCCCCCGCAGTATTGAGTCAGACCAAGGTCCTCACTTTACGGGACGGGTCATGCAGAACGTCCTCACGACATTTGGCATAACCCAAAAATTTCACATTGCGTACCACCCTCAATCAAGTGGTATAGTGGAGCGCATGAATCGGACCCTAAAAACCACCCTTAGAAAAATGGTCCAGCAGAACAACACCACTTGGGATTCGGTCCTCCCCTTTGTGCTGATGCTTTTGCGTAACACTGTTTCCACCTCCACAGGTTTCACCCCACACACCCTCATGACCGGACGCCCCATGAAAGGGACAGAGTACTTGTTGGGTTTAGACCTGACCAGCCCTGAAGTTACGGCCCTCACCCATGAGAAAGCTGTTGAACAATTACTTGTAAATGTTAAAACGGCTCAGTTAGCAGCCGCTGTTAAATTGGGCATTAAAAGAAAACAGAGCAAGGCCTGTTTTGATAAGGCAGTACATGCAACGGAGTATGATATAGGACACCAAGTAATGTTGTCTGTGTATAACCCCAGCACATTTCTGTCTCCGAAATACTCAGGTCCGTACTCCATTACGGATAAAGTAAGCCCATCGGTATATAAAATCAAATACCCAAATGGTAAGACTGCGTGGTTTCACATAAACCAGCTAAAGGCTTATGGAGCACAGTCAAACCACGCCCACCACGTCATGCTTGACGCAGCAGACCAAACCCCGCCCACAGCCAACGTCACCACACCCACCCCTTCCACGTCCAGCCCAGACACGGACTCGCCCCCGACTCCACCCACAAACTTTACACTCCGCCCCGGAACGCCCACAGACTGCAGCAGCAGAGACAGCGACTGTGACTCCAACGACAGCCACAGCATGCCTCCCTACTATCCTGGTCCCACACCCAGCGACTCCGAGTTCGACTCCAGTGATCCCTTCCTCATCACTTTCTTAAACAAACCACACCACCGACCACCGAACCACACGGACGACCCCGACTTTGTCCCCACACAATTTGACGAACGCCATTGGCACCGCGACAACTCCTACAGACTCGTCCGCAACGACGAAAGCAACCCCAACTCACACCACGCAGCCCTCTCAACATTAATTCACTCCAGAGTTTGGCACCCGGGAGAAGGGGACGACCCCGAGTCAGACCCCCAATCTGCCAACCCCTTTGCGACCCTGTTCGCAACAGAGATCTGAGGTGTCCACATGATGATTTAAAGGAGACACTTGGTGAAAAGTGTTGTCCTTCCTGATGGAACCTGCAGGATGTTTTACGTTGTTTGTATGTTTGTTTAAGTGTTGTTCGTCGGACAGGAGCATTTTTCTCACTTGCCCGTTCTGCCGAAACCGCTGAGGACTTGCCTCAGAGACCCACCGCGGCCAGACGCTTGTTCAGTGGTACCAGCTTATCTGCAGATACCTGGTCAACAGACCACATGCCCGTTCAGAGGAACTAACTTTTCAGCTGGTACGGGTCCAAGTGCCAGACGCCCGTTCTGATTCGATGGTAGAAGCACAGCACCAGCTTTTCAGCTGGTACTGGTTCAAGGCCAGATGCCCGATCTGATTTGACGGGAGAATCACAGCAGCAACCCCACCATGATGACTACATTTTTGCCCGTTCTTGTCGGTTGCTCAGGCAGTGGAGAAACGGCGTGAGACCCGCCCTGCCTGCCTGGGGACCCCCCCGTTGGTCAAAAAAAAAAAAAAACGCTCGGGTCGGGGAGATACGGTATTGGTAGCCGTCCTACCCGGGGACTCCATCCAAATCTTACCCGTCGCGGCCCATACGCACCTCATTCGACCTTTTCCTTTCAAAAACAGTTTTATTTATTTAGGCAACTTAGCACTGGTCCACCATTGGGAAGTGTGCCGTGTCCTAACATTTGTTTTGAAAAAAAAAAAATAAGGGAGTCACATAGAGTGACCAATTATAAGGGAATAATTGGCCCCGAAGGACAGACGCACTAACATACCGGATATTATACCATGGTAGTTACAGATACTATGCTTGTTTTACAGAACTCCAGAAGCTCCAGGACCGGAGAAAACAGAGAACACAAAGACAGAAAAAGAAAGAAGACAGCCATGAGGACTTCTTTCATCGTGATCAAGATTTTTATACTGAACATTTGGTTGCGCGGGAACGCTGACCCCATTACTTCAAACTCCCCTGCCATTAATGTTTCACTGCCCCGCAGTACCGAGGGCCCAGTCACCAACCACGCTGCATTATCCTGGTGTGCCAAGTTCACAACTTGGTACTCCCTGTCGTACGTCATTGAAGCACTATTAGCGTTGGCAATACTCTGCTGTGCAGTACAGACTATGCGCCTCCCCAAATGGAGAACCGCGCTCGAACCGCGGTATATCGGATCCAATCCCCTATGTTCGGGTATGACCAGACCCAGTCCCCTGCGACCTATAATACAAAAATAAAGAACAAGCACTTGCGTTTTCCTGTAAATAAAAGATGTACAAAACTGCCTTATAACAAGAAAAAATGTATGATCCTGAGCTTGACTGCCAAGCCAGGAAAGAATATATGGAATATTTTGATTGTTGTTGTATGTTTTAGAGAGATAGGATGATGCAATGCTTAATGAGTGTATTTAGGTAAAATTAGATGTTCCAATTTTTTATTTTTTAGATACATGCCCCTGCCTGACATAGCGCCCTCAAGAATTGTTTAGGTAAATTTTTGTGCATAGCTAGGGTCAGAATAGTGGCCATGTAGGAGGTTACCCCCCCCCCCCGCCCCCCCCACCGCCCCCGGTCAGGGGACGGAAAGGACAAAATTTATGTGATCCTTCACGCTTCGCGTTAGGATCACAAGGAGGGTCTGTAGCCACCTAAAATGGCTGATTCCCTATTAATTTGGCCAAAACCTGATTTAAAATGGCTAACCGAAAAGGCTGATGGGAAAAGCAGCCAACAGGACACAAACGGACAGCTGCAGACAGAATAGTGTATTCGGCTCTGGGGAAGTCGGCCCAGATCGATACGCAGGACTATTAGCAGCACATCAACCCAGACATCTGCAGTTTAATCGGCTATCCCCGGGAACAATTGCAACATATTAGCAATTGAATGCTGGGCCAGACCTGTCGACGCCTGCAGTGGACGAAACAAAGACAGGTGAACGACCACCCCCCGATCGAGGAATCGCCCCATTATTGGAGCATATCGAACCCAGTGATTAGGAACAAGTCCAATCACTTGGGACTCAGGGTCAAGGGCCGCTCCGAGTGGCAGGAAGCCCCTGGGCCCTATAAAGTGAGGGGTCAAGTTCAGATCTCTCTCTCTCTCCCTTCTTCGCCTGCTCGCGACCTTCGCAAGAACATCAACAAAGAACCGTAAGTTTGACGCCAGCGATTGCTACCCGATAAAGACTCCTAGCCATCAACCCATATCAGCCTTTTGAATCCCGCGGGCCAGATCCGATTCGATAAGCCATTTGTTTCCCTGACCTGGTGGGCCCTTCCTAAAGTTAAGTATTGGCCAGTAGTGGTAGGTTTCGATATAGATAGTAGGTTTATTGTGTAAACATTACTTGTTGTATATAATAAATGACCGTTGATTTCAATCTTACTTAGCGGTGTGCTGACTTATTAATCATAACTCGAGCTTGAACCACGTGGCGGTATCAGAAAGATACCTGGCGACTCGTGAGCAAAGGTGACATAATCAGCGGTAATAAAACTAAGGCTAAATAGAGCAACACCAACTAGCACGTATCATCCGTATTTTATACGGAAAATCCGTTAGAATACGGAAGTACGCTTTTTCTCATTGATATGCTCAAAGGGAGACAACTGATTTGCAAGCCACCTCCCGAAACGTGTTATTTGGTTTCCTTGGTGGCGGCAGACACCCTGTTTCCTCTCTGCCCCACACACTGACAGCACATGCGTGTCTGACACCCATGCGCTGTTAGTGTGCGGGGCGGAGAGGAGCAGGGCGGAGAGGAAAGGGGCGGGGCCTCTGCGTGGGGCCCCATCGCCAAGGAAACCAATTCACACCTTGATGCCTCATGTACAAGACCTCGCGAATGCCAGGATCACCTGACAGGCTCTGAAGCATCGAGGTGCCTGGATTTTATTGGGATAGAAAAATCACATCAAGGGAGGATGGACTACAGTGAGAAGACTCAACGCTAGCTCTTATCACTGATCTTTGTAGAGCACTGTTATGTATTTAAAGAAAAGAAAGTGCTGGAAATACTCAGGCCAGGCAACATCAATGGGGAGAGAAGCAGAGTTAACATTTCAGAATTGTTGGAAGGCCATTGATCTGAAATTTTAACTCTACTTCCCTCTTTCTATACTGATGGAGTGTAGCTGATAATATATTGCACATTATTAAGTTTCAGCAGAATTCAGTTCAGAAATCTTGTGGAAACTGCGCTTTGAGCATGAAACAAAAATGCTGAATACGTAAACCTGAATCATCATGCATCTATTTAACCATACCTTCTGCTTTCTACTTTTTGTGGCCATTCATTTCTTTGTGCTCTTTTACCCTAAGGAGGATGATGGGGATTTATCCACTTTTAAGCCTGCTAAAACAGCTTAGACCTCCTCCTTCTCAAGGCTAATCTGTTCAATGGTGTCAGTCACCTCCCTGCTTTCTATGTCTACAGAGTCCTTCTCCATAATGAACACAGATGCAAAACACTCTTTAGTACCTCACCTATGTTGTCCAGCTCCACTCACAATTTTGCCTCTTTGGGCCCTAATAAGCCTTACTAATTCCCCAGTTACCCTCTTCCCCTTAGTATGCTTATAAAACACATTGGGATTCTCCTTTATTTTTCCCGCCAGTGTTTTTTCATGCCCCCACTTCGCTCTCCTGATTTATTGTTCAAGTACCCTCTGAACTTTCTATACTCCTCTGAGGCAGCCACTCTTTTCACCTTTCTGTATCTGCCACAAAGCCTCACTTTTTTCCTGATCCAATCCATTATTTTTCTTGACATCGAGGGTTCTCTGGACCTTTGTTCCCACCTTTACCTTCACAGGAACATGATGGCTTTGCACTCTCTCTATTTCCTTTTTGACTGACTCCCACTGCTCTGATGTGGATTCTCCTACAAGTAGCTGCTCCCAGTCCACTTATGCCAGATCCATAGAACATAGAACATTACAGCGCAGTACAGGCCCTTCGGCCCTTGATGTTGCGCCGACCTGTGAAACCACTCTAAAGCCCATTTACACTATTCCCTTATCGTCCATATGTCTATCCAATGACCATTTGAATGCCCTTAGTGTTGGCGAGTCCACTACTGTTGCAGGCAGGGCATTCCACACCCTTACTACTCTCTGAGTAAAGAACCTACCTCTGACGTCTGTCTTATATCTATCTCCCCTCAATTTAAAGCTATGTCCCCTCGTGCTAGACATCACCATCCGAGGAAAAAGGCTCTCACTGTCCACCCTATCCAATCCTCTGATCATCCTGTATGCCTCAATTAAGTCACCTCTTAACCTTCTTCTCTCTAACGAAAACAGCCTCAAGTCCCTCAGCCTTTCCTCATAAGATCTTCCCTCCACACCAGGCAACATACTGGTAAATCTCCTCTGCACCCTTTCCAATGCTTCCACATCCTTCCTATAATGCGGTGACCAGAATTGCACACAATACTCCAAATGCGGCCGCACCAGAGTTTTGTACAGCTGCAACATGACCTCATGGCTCCGAAACTCAATCCCTCTACCAATAAAAGCTAACACACCGTATGCCTTCTCAACAACCCTCTCAACCTGGGTGGCAACTTTCATGGATCTATGTACATGGACACCGAGATCTCTCTGCTTATCCACACTACCAAGAATCTTACCATTAGCCCAGTACTCTGTCTTCCTGTTATTCCTTCCAAAATGAATCACCTCACACTTTTCTGCATTAAACTCCATTTGCCACCTCTCAGCCCAGCGCTGCAGCTTATCTATGTCCCTCTGTAACTTGTAACATCCTTCCGCACTGTCCACAACTCCACCGACTTTAGTGTCATCTGCAAATTTACTTACCCATCCTTCTATGCCCTCCTCCAGGTCATTTATAAAAATGACAAACAGCAGTTGCCCCAAAACAGATCCTTGTGGTACACCACTAGTAACTGGACTCCAGTCTGAACACTTCCCATCAACCACCACCCTTTGTCTTCTTCCAGCTAGCCAATTTCTGATCCAAACTGCTAAATCTCCCTGAAACCCTTGCTTCCTGTCTTATTCTATTAAAATCAGTCTACTCCTATTCAGAACCTTTATTTCCAGTCCACCCTTGTCCTTTTCCATAATGTCTAAAATCTTTCTGAGTTATGGGCACTATCACTGAAATGCTCCCCCACTGTCACTTCTACCACCTGCCCAACTTCATTCCCTAAAACTAAGTCAAGTATCACCCCTCTCTTGAAGGACTTTCTATGTGCTGGCTCAAAAAGGTCTCCTGGATACACTTTAAGAATTCCACCACCTCTAAGCCTTTCACACTCCAGAAGCTGAAATCCCCTCCTATTATTACCCTATTATTTTTACACTTCTCTGAGATTTACCTATGTAACTGCTCTTCTATCTCTCCCTGACTGTTTGGGGGCCCATGGTACACTCCCAGCAAGTGATTGTCCCTTTTTGTTTTTAAGTTCATCCTATATGACCTCAATTGAGGAGCTGCTGACATATCACCCCTCCTCACTGCAGCAAACTCTACTGCAACTGTAACAAAAATTCTCAATTTTTATATCCCAGCTCCCTTGCAATAAACAACAATGGCCCTTAACTTCCTCTCCGGCCATTGACTTAAAGTTGCTGGTGCGTCGCACTTGCATAGCGCGACGATCCGGAAGTGTGGGCGTATAGACGTGGCGCTCAACCTCCCAGCTGGTTTTATTTTGACAGCGTGAAGCAGCAGGGTAGCATAGTGGTTAGCACAGCTGCTTCACAGCTACAGGGTCCCAGGTTCGATTCCTGTCTTGGGTCACTGTCTGTGCGGAGTCTGCAAGTTCTGCCTGTGTCTGCGTGGGTTTCCTCCGGGTGCTCCGGCTTCCTCCCACAGTTCAAAGATGTGCAGGTTAGGTAGATTGGCCATGGTAAATTGCCCTTAGCGTCCAAAAATGTTAGGTGGGGTTACTGGGTTTCAGTAATAGGGCGGAGGTGTGGGCTTAGGTAGGGTGCTCTTTCCAAGAGCCTGTGCAGACCCGATGGGCTGAATGTCCTCCTTCTGCACTGTAAATGCTATTTTCTATGATCTATGATCTAAGCTGGAGCTGCAGAATGAAAAATCCAGCTGCAGCGCTAACCTGGACCATTTACCCAGATTTTTGGTGAGTTTTTGCACCTTTTGTATTACATGGAAATGTTTCAGTCTAGCAGAAGCAGGAGACATCGGGAGACATTTTTTGGGTGGGTTAATGTTTTATATAATTAGTATTTAGCATTTATAAATATGTTTAAAATGCAAATAAGGAAGATATATTTTTTATGTTTCTTAAACTTTGCTTCATCACAAGGCTGTTAATTCCATTAAAAGGATACTTTACTGTGTAAAGTGAGTTTGAAGTTACAGAAGGTAAAACAGTGATTTATTTTAGTCATGAGGATGTTAATTCCATTAAAGGAACTATAATGGATAGAATGCGGTGATCATTCGCTAACAGGTATGATTGTCCACCTAAGATACTCTGCGTTACTGGCCGTGGGTTTAGTGGGTCCTTGTGTGGCTGATGAGCCCGATCCTAGAGCCACATCTTCAATCACTCACTTGGCAGGAGTTTCCAAAAGGTGGGATCGGACCTTGGACGCTAAGTTACGAGTATTCCTTTCTCAAGCTCCTTTTCCGGATCTCCCCTTGCCGTCAGGAATTCTCGAAGAATTGTGACCCTTCAGTCAGGAGGTTGCTCCAAGTAGATCTCTTCTGAGCAAAGGCTCCAGGCATCGACGTCAATGTTCCATTTCTTGAGGTAAGACTACAAGGTGTCTTTGAAGAGCTTCTTTTGTCCTCCTGTTGTTTGGGATGCTTCCTTGAGCTGAGTGAAGAAGCTTAACTTTGGCAATTGAGACCTGAAGGCCTGAATCAGGAGGCCTGAGGCTGCTGAAGGTAAAGGAAGGTTTGTCACATCATCGGAGCACAGGTAACTATGCAGATTTTTCCTTTAAATCGGTAGCTCGTGGCTTCCCACCGCTGGTCGGATGTTACGGGCCAATATTCCATTTACCTTCCCAATCGCTTTCTGTACCCGCATATTGACTTTTTGTGATTCATGTACCAGGACACCCAGATCCCTCTGTACCACCGGGTTCTGCATCTCTCTCCAATTAAATCATACACTGCTTTTTCATTCTTCCTGCCAAATTGGACAAGGTCACATTTTCCCACATTGTACTCCATCTACCCAATTATTGCCCACTCACGTAACCTATCTATGTCACTTTGCAGACTCCTAATTTCCTCTTCACAATTTACTTTCCTACCTGTTATGTATTGTAACCAATGTCCTTCTGTATAGTATGTCACGTGATATGTGGTGACATCACCAGAGGCATTTGGGAGATTTCCCTTTTTCTCACCTAGGACTTTTAGAAAGCACCACCCCTGTCATAAACTGGTTAAGTAACCTATGGTGTACGTGGCAACCTGCTTAACCTTTGTCTCCACTGTGAAGTAAAACTCAAAACCCGTTAAAACATAACACTGCCCATCTCTATTTTATACTCGCTTCTCATCTTTGGCGCTGTTAATTTCATAAATCTTCAATTTGATTGGTTGAGGAGGTACACAGCTGCCCACTTTCCTTTACTGTGACTTTAACAGTTTATACTTTCAGCAACTTGCCATGGGAAAAAATTAAAACCTAAACATGCAAGGGGAAGTCTCGCTAACAGCAGATGCTGTTAGATATCCTGTTACAGCAAAACCTGGCCAACAATTTTCTGCATAAACAATAATTTCTCCTAACCTCCTTGGTTTGTTTGACAATTATCCTGAAATCTGTGTCCTCTGTTTATCGAGCTCCAAAGCAGCAGAAACACATACCCATATTACCCAATAAATACCCAATAAAAACCTTTTGTAATTATGATCAAACCTCCCCTGGGCAGCACGGTAGCATTGTGGATAGCACAAATGCTTCACAGCTCCAGGGTCCCAGGTTCGATTCCGGCTTGGGTCACTGTCTATGCGGAGTCTGCACATCCTCCCCGTGTGTGCGTGGGTTTCCTCCGGGTGCTCCGGTTTCCTCCCACAGTCCAAAGATGTGCGGGTTAGGTGGATTGGCCATGCTAAATTGCCCATAGTGTCCAAAATTGCCCTTAGTGGTGGGTGGGGTTACTGGGTTATGGGGATAGGGTGGACGTGTGGACCTTGGGTAGGGTGCGCTTTCCAAGAGCCGGTGCAGACTCGATGGGCCGAATGGCCTCCTTCTGCACTGTAAATTCTATGATTCTATGATGATTCTATAATCTTCTCTGTGTTAAGGCGATCACTCCAGCTTCTCCTGTCTTCCACAAAACTGAATACCTGAATTCTACCTGAATTCCACATGGCCTTACACAAAATCTTTGAAGGCAGACATTAAATTAGCTATTGCATGTGAGTTAAAGTAAAATAAAATAAATCACAGAGCGTCTCAGTATGAACATGTGAAGTGTTTGTACAGAACAACAATGTTTGGAAAAGATAGCGTAATGTCTGCAAAATAACCGGAAAGCTGACTGTAGGTGAAGCATTTACGAGCGCTCAGCAGAACAGGAAGGCTATAAAAAAATAGTGGATATAAAGTGGGGCTCTTAGAATAGAAACATTGACTGCAGTTGAGGGAGTAAAAAGACATCTATTTTTAAGCTTCAAAGTACTGTGCTAGTTCTCCAGTCATTGGGGGTCAACCTTACCCCAAACTTCCAGGCAAAAATGATATGAGTTAGCAGTTAAAAATTAGGCTGTTATTCATTGGCTCTTCACTTGATCACTTGGAGATTTTAAACAGGTCAGAACAGATGATCTTCTCGTCTAAAGTAAGCAGCATTAATGCAAATCAGAAGAGATGTAGAATGCATGCGAATCCAAAATTATCTGCTTTAAACTACTACCTCACATGAAAAGGATTCCCTCAACTTCCGTGTATTACAAGATTTATTTTCAGCCACAGGGTCTCCTATGACCATAAAGACTGTTTGTCTCCACAAATACTGCTGGACCTATTGTAATGGTTTGTTCAGTAGGTCTCATGCAGAAGTTCAGAAGCTTGTAAGGTTGAACAGTAGTGTTTATTGGGAACACATAACTTTTTACATCGAATCCCTACAGTGCAGAAGGAGGCCATTCAGCCCATCGAGTCTGCACTGACCTTGTGAAAGAGCACCCTACCCAGGTCCACTCCCCCGCAATATCCCTGTAACCCCACATAACCTGCACATCTTTGAATTCTAAGGGGCAATTTTAGCACGGCCAATCCACCTAACCTGCACATCTTTGGACTGTGGGAGGAAATGGGAGCACCCAGAGGAAACCCACGCAGACATGAGGAAACGTGCAAACCCCATACGGACAGTCATCCAAGGCCAGAATCGAACCTCGGTCCCTGGTGCTATGAGGCAGCAGTGCTAACCATTTTGCCACTGTACAACTGTACCACCCGGATATATGTGCAAAGTATAGCCCAGACTATGAGTTAACTTCATGCTTACTTCAACACAGGTCTCTGCATACTCTTGGGTAGTCCTAGGTCCCTATCATGGGACCCTTTACATCAGTGGTGGGCAACCTGCGGCCTGGGGGCCACATGCAGCCCATCTGGGTTTGGAGTGCGGCCTTTGAGACATTTTATTGACCGTTGCCCGCGTGCTGGGTTGCCACATTCCACTGATTTTCTTCCTCCTGGTATGATTGAAGCGATAGGCACGTAAAACAATGGTAAGTGGAGTCAGATTGCAACACAACATTGACCATGAGAGCTGTGAGCTGCCATGCGCCCAAAGTGTAAATATCTTTTTTACTTTTACCATTTGAAGTTGATGAGAGTTCTGTTAATATAGAAATGATTAAACATTTTCTATAACTCGTTAGGAAATATTTGGCATATATTAAATATATTTAATCTTACTCATGGGGTTAGTGAGCAAGCCTAATTTTAATCTTGTGGCCCACTGAGATGAAGTGTGGCCTACTCACTAGCCTAGGTTGCCCATCACTGCTTTACATCATATTGTGGGCATTACTATTCTCCAGTCTCACATTAACCCTTGCAATGCCAAATACCCTTATGCTAACCTGCCCCAAGTCTTTACTCAATGTTTTTATAGTACATAGTTTTAGCGGGTCATTTAGTGCAATAGAGTGTTTCTGGTGTTCAAAACATGGCCAACAATTTTCTGCATAAACAATAATTTCTCCTAACCTCCTTGGTTTGTTTGACAATTATCCTGAAATCTGTGTCCTCTGTTTATCGAGCTCCAAAGCAGCAGAAACACATACCCATATTACCCAATAAAAACCTTTTGTAATTATGATCAAACCTCCCATGACGTTCATGACGTTGTCCCGTGGGTTCTACTGTGGCCACCCTTCTTGACAGTAATGATGAATGCAGACACACTCTTATCTTGCAACTGCTCCAGGTGTACTTTCTGAAGCTTTCCTGAGGTAGCCATTAGTTGTTAGCTCACCTATTGGGAATATGACTCGAGCTTATCAACTACGTTGACATATTCTGTCACAAGGGGATCGACTGTAGCCCCGGATAGTGTACCTGTTGTTGGTTGATGTTTCCCTTGAACATACACTGTATTGTGTGACAAGCTCACAAGTTGCAAATGGAACCCCTGAATTCTGAGGGGGGCATTTTCACAAGTAACTGTGGCTTATTATCCATTTCAAAGGTGACTTTTAGGCCAATGATAGACAGAGAACTTCTTTCAAACACATGTGACTGTGACAGCTTCCTTTATAATAACAGCATCCCATGGGCGGGATTCTCAAATAATGGGCCTATGTCCCGACGCCCGCGACAAAACGCGTGCGAATCAGTCTGAACTTACCTGGAGAAAATCCAGGGTGATTCTCCGATTTGCAGGGGGCTAGCAGGGCCTGGAGTAGTCCTCACAGCTCCGGCTGCCGATACGGGACCCTGCACTTCTGGGCGGGGGTCCGTGCATGCGCACGGCGGCGGCCTGCATCGGTTACCCCGCGCAACATGGCTGACTCACGCTGTGGTTTGGCACCAAAAACATAGCCCCCCCCCCCCCTCAGATCGCATCCGCCCGTGGATCGGTGGCCCCCGATGGCCCCCACATGGGCTTGGCATCCTCTCTCAGTGTAATACTGTAGAAAGTCTTTAGTCACTCCAATCCAGTGAAAAGTTTCGGAAACCCTTTCTTCATCATGGAACCAAACCCTTACTGTTAACCTCGGCAACTTTCTGAAGGTGGTTAAGGCATCCATGCTCAAGAAGGGAAACCCTTGACTGTGGAGCACAAATGTCTCTGTATTAGTTTTGTTTTGTATTGGAGTGTGGCTTGCAGTGTATCTTTAACTAGGAGCTTAATGTTTCCTGCTTTGTACAGCTGTGTTGGAGGAGGCACTCGGCATTGCTTCACCGGTTATGGTCCCTTACCCGAGGAAACAGTAACACTGGCTTCCAAGGCTAATTTGAAATTGGCGAGGTGACCATTTACAGAGATGTCAACATTCCAAAAGGATAATTTGAGATCCTAGATCTTTCACAGGAAGTACAGTTGGGGCAGCACGGTGGCGCAGTGGGTTAGCCCTGCTGCCTCACGCGCCGAGGTCCCAGGTTCGATCCTGGCTCTGGGTCACTATCCGTGTGGAGTTTGCACATTCTCCCCATGTTTGCATGGGTTTCGCCCCCACAACCCAAAGATGTGCAGGCTTGGTGGATTGGCCATGCTAAATTGCCCCTTAATTTCAAAAAATTAATTGGGCATTATAAATTTTTTTTAAAAGTACGGTTGGACTTCTTTCTGATGTGGTACCTCAATCTCATGGACTGTTTTGGGATCCTCCATATGTCTCTGTCTTACACTTGCACGGTTTTCCAAAATGCTGCAGCCAGTTACAATATAAACACTGCCCAAAGGTTGCTAGATATTTCTCTCACCTGTGAGGTCTTTTGACTCCACAATGCTGGTGGTCCCCACCATTGTGTGGTGTGTTTCGGTATTGACTTCCTTGGCTTGTAGTCTCCCTGCCCTTTTGTTGCTCGATGAACTGGGCATTTGGTGTTGTCTAGTCTGTTGTGTTAGGTACACTGGTCTAACACTGGCTGCAACTGGATGCAGTTTAGATCAGAATGATACTCCAGACCTTGAAGTTAGTTCAATCAGGTTTATTGAACTAATAGCACAGTTAGCACAGTTCTCTGTGAGTTCGACTCTCTGATAACTTAAGTGTGGTTACTCTGTCTGACTGAACCAGACTAGCTCTTAGCCACGTGGTGGAGGTGTGAGATTGTAACAACACCCTTGACTGATTCTCTAGATGTTCATCAGTGGAAAGAGGCGGAGTGTGAGTGCCTCGTGTCTTTTTTAGTCAGATCCCACCCCTGAGTGTCCTGCCTGCTTATTGGTCATGTCCTGTTCTCTGTGTCCATTAGCTGCTTGTCTGTGTATCATTATGTGTGTGTGTGTGTGTGCCTGCATATCATGACATAGTCTGTACATAGTCATGTGACATGGACTGGTGTTGTTGGCGAACTTCAGGCTGCCTGACTATTTGAATGGCCTTTTCTAGAGTCAGGTCTTCTTTTTCCTGAATAGGGTTCATTAACCACTCCAACTTCTTTTTGGTTACAGTTGAGCTCTGACTTAAGGTCGCCATAGTCCCAGCCTTCAGCTAACCTGCCAATGGGTTCTCCAGGCTTTGAGCATCTTCAAACTTACCTGAAGATTAATTTATTCCTTACCTTGCAATGATGTGATTGGCTACCGTACTGAGAACATGATTGTATTCATTTGGTCAGCCTCTGTCTTCTTATCTAATCCCAAAGCTATCATGTATCCTGAAAGTCTTTTTTTGCCAAAGGCCTCAATTTTGCCCTTCAACCAACATATCTGCATTGGACATTCTTCTTAGGTGACCTCCAGCTGTGTCTTCGGTTCAGATACACTTCAGTCAGTCAGGATGGTGTTCTTTTAGCTTTTCCAGACTCCGCTCTCCGTTTGCTTCTTTGGTTCTGGGTTTGTTCATTAGCAGCCACCATGAAATAGACTGATTTGCTTGATTAATAGCCTGAAGACATTTAAAGGCAAGTTCAACTTTTGAACTGAATTATTTGCTCAACTTCGCTAGCCCTTTGGCTCTATAATCGATGGGGGTTCACAATGGACCTCCATGTGCACTGCTGCAGTCTTTTAACTGCAGAGTGTATTTTTCTTCCAACACATCTGCATTGGACATTCTTCTTAGGCGATCTCCAGCAGTGTCTTTGATTCATATGGACATTCAGTGAGTCGTGATTCTATTCTTTTAGTTTTTCCAGACTCTGGTATCCATCAGCCTCTTTGGTTCGGAGTTTGCTCATTAGCTGCCATCATGTTGTAAGGGTTTTTCGAGAAGATCTCTGTGGTGATCCACTGTAATAGGAGATGTAAGGTAGGACCTGCACTACAGGTTCGCCGGTAGCTCCTGCCGGCTGGCTCCGCCCACGGAGAACTGTATAAATATGCATGACCTCCAACGCCCTGCCATTTCGCCAGCTGCAGCAGGAGGTCACACATCTGACTGTAATAAAGCCACAGTGGTACCCAACTTTAGTCTTTGTGCAATTGATCGTGCATCAATTTATTACAGTCAGATTTTCCACAGAATGGATATCCGAATTAAGCCCGATCGCCTGCAGCTGGATCCTCACTCGCCCAACGCCAGGAAAGACTTTACTCACTGGCTAGCATGTTTCGAGGCATACGTCAACGCGCGGACCCCGTGCCAATGGAGGCTCAGAAGATCAACGTCCTGTACTCCAGACTGAGCTCCAGCGTGTTCCCATTGATCCAAGATGCCACGAACACGCCCTTCGCCAGGCATGTACTTGCCACCCGCTCGCAACTACCTGGTGAGTCCATCGAAGACTTCTGGCGCGCCCTAATCCCACTCGTCCGGGACTGTGACTGTCAGGCCGCTGAACAGGCGAATCTCCTCATGCGCGATGCCTTCGTGCTGGGGATTGCGTCGGACTGCATCCGAGAACGATTACTGGAAGGGGACACGCTCAAACAAGCGGAGACGAAAACCTTGGCGCTCTCCATGACATCGCATCCCGTAACGTACAATCGTACCTCTCCCGCCACGCTGCCCACCCTTCTACCCCTTCCTACCCCTCCTGGACCCCGCCAACGACCTCCTCAGCTGGGGCCCTGCCTTCACAATATGCCTGCGCCGCACGCCAATCCGTGCACCCCGGGGGTCCCCGCTGCTACTTCTGTGGTCAGCAGAAGCATCCCCGCTAACACTGCCCGGCCCGCACTGCAGTTTGTAAAGCCTGCAGTAAAATGGGCCACTTCGCGGCTGTGTGCCAGGCCCGCGCAGTCGCTGTGATCGCGCCCGCTATCACCCCTCCCCCAGGCCAGACGCACAATGGGAGCCGCCATCTTCTCCCGGGTCCATGTGCGACCAAGGGGTGCCGCCATCTTGTCCCCCTTCGGCCATGTGCGCCCCATGGGCGCCGCCATCTTGTCCCGACCCCGCAATGTGTGCATCATGGGGGCCGCCATCTTGTTCCAACCCCGCAATGTGCGCACCATGGGCGCCACCATCTTGTTCCCCACTTTGTCCCCAGCCATCCCAACATCGGAACCGCACACGCTAACCACCCGAAGCATCTGATGGCTACACATAGCTCGCTTCGATGACGCTGGACCAATCTCGCCCGCACAACCTGGCCACCGCGTCGACGACTGTTAAAATCAACGGCCACGCGACCTCGTGCCTGCTGGACTCCGGGAGCACCAAAAGCTTTGTTCACCCAGATACGGTAAGGCGCTGCTCCCTCGCGGTCCACCCTGCCAATCAAAGGATCTCCCTCGCCTCCGGATCCCACTCCGTCCCGATCCGAGGCTTTTGTGCGGTCCAGGGCGTAGAATTTACGCCTCTATGTCCTTCCTAATCTCTGCGCTGCACTCCTGTTGGGCCTGGACTTCTAGAGCCTCACCCTCAAATTCGGCGGGCCCTTACCCCCCCTTACCGTTTGCGGCCTCGCGACCCTCAAGGTCGATCCCCCCTCCTTTTTTGCCAAACAAACTGCGGATTGCAAGCACGTTGCCACGAGGAGCAGACAGTACAGCACCCAGGACAAGACCTTCATCAGGTCCGAGTTCCAGCGGCTGCTTAAGGGGGGTATTATCAAGGCCAGCAACAGCCCCTGGAGAGCCCAAGTGGCAGGGGTTAAAACTGGGGAGAACCCCAGGATGGTCGTGGACTACAGCCAGACCATCAATCGGTACGCGCAGCTCGACACGTACCCCCTCCCATGCATATCTGATATGGTCAATCAGATTGCACAGTACCGGGTCTTCTCAACAATTGACCTGAAATCTGCCTACCACCAGCTCCCCATCCGGAAGTCGGACCGACCATACACTGCCTTCGAGGCGGACGGTCGCCTCTACCATTTCCTTAGGGTCCCTTTCGGTGTCACAAATGGGGTCTCGGTCTTCCAAAGAGAGATGGACCGAATGATCGAACAGTACGGTTTGCGGGCCACCTTTCCGTACTTAGATAATGTCACCATCTGCGGCCATGACCAGCAGGACCACGATGCCAACTTCGATAAATTCCTCCGCACTGCCACTCTTCTCAACCTGACCTGCAACAAAGAGAAGTTTGTGTTCAGCACGACCCGGTTAGCCATTCTCAGCTATATAGTCCAAAAAGGACTTCTCGGGCCCGACCCCGACCACATGCGCCCCCTCATGGAACTTCCCCTCCCCCACTGTCCCAAGGCCCTCAAACGCTGCCTGGGGTTCTTTTACTACTACGCTCAGTGGGTCCCAAACTATGCGGACAAGGCCCGCCCACTCATCCAGTCCACCCAATTCCCTCTTGCGGCCGAGGCACAACACGCTTTCGCCCGCATCAGAGCAGACATCGCCAAGGCCGGGATGCGCCCAGTGGTCGAGTCACTGCCTTTCCAAGTAAAAAGCCACGCTTCAGACCTCGCCCTTGCTGCCACTCTAAACCAGGCAGGCAGACCCGTGGCATTCTTTTCCCGCACCCTTCATGCCTCTGAAATTCGACACTCAACCGTCGAAAAGGAGGCCCAAGCTATCGTTGAAGCTGTGCGGCATTGGAGGCATTACCTGGCCGGTAAGAGATTCACTCTCCTAACGGACCAACGGTCGGTAGCCTTCATGTTCAATAACACACAGCAGGGCAAGATTAAAAATGATAAAATCTTGCAGTGGAGAATCGAGCTCTCCACCTATAATTACGAGATCTTGTATCGTCCCGGTAAACTCAATGAGCCCCCAGACGCCCTCTACGAGGTACATGTGCCAGCGTACAAGTGGACCAACTCCGGGCCCTACACAACAGCCTTTGTCACCCAGGGGTCACTCGATTGTAGCATCTGGTCAAAGCTCGCAATCTGCCCTATTCCGTCGAGGAAGTAAGGACAGTCACCAGGGACTGCCAGGTCTGTGTGGAGTGCAAGCCGCATTTCTACCAGCCGGACCGTGCGAACCTGGTGAAGGCTTCCCACCCCTTTGAACACCTCAGCATGAATTTCAAAGGGCCCCTCCCCTCCACTGACTGTAACACGTAAATTCCCAGTGTGGTCGACGAGTACTCCAGATTCCCGTTCGCCATCCCATGCCCCGATATGACGTCTGTCACCGTCATCAAGGCCCTCAGCACCATCTTCGCTCTGTTCGGTTTCCTCGCCTACATCCACAGTGACAGGGGATCTTCGTTCATGAGCGATGAGCTGCGTCAGTTCCTGCTCAGCATGGGTATAGCCTCCAGCAGGCCGACCAGCTACAACCCTCGGGGAAACGGGCAAGTAGAATGGGAGAATGAGGCGGTTTGGAGGGCCGTCCAGCTGGCCCTATGGTCCAGGAACCTCTCATCCTCTTGCTGGCAGGATGTCCTCCCTGACGCGCAACACTCCATCCGGTCACTATTGTGCACCGCCACTAATAATACACCCCATGAACGAGTTTTCAACTTCCCCAGGAAGTCCGCATCCGGGGTGTCGCTCCCGATTTGGCTCGCTGCTCCAGGACCGGTCCTTCTCTGTAGGCACGTCCGACTCCACAAGGCGGACCCCTGGGCGGGCAGTGTTCACCTGCTCCACGCCAACCCTCAATATGCCTACGTTGCGTTCCCTGACGGCCGCCAAGATACTTTCTTACTCAGGGACCTGGCACCGTCAGGTTCCACCCCAACACACCCCCCCCCACCAAAACGCCCCCTCCCACCTCCCACCGCACCACCAATATTGACCCCACCAGACTCCCCCCCCCCCCTCCCGTTTTCCGCACAAGTGGACAAAGAGGACTTCTGCACGCTTCCGGAGTTCCCCGATGACTGGCCAGCATCATCACCGCCATCGCTGCCACCTCCACCACCGCCAGCACCGACTTCGCCGCCACCATTACGCCGCTCCCAACGAAGCAGCAAAGCACCGGACTGGCTGAACCTTTGACGGACTCCGAACCGTCAACATGGACTTTTCTTTCACTACCACTGTACATAATTGCACTAATTGTATATAGTTTCACGTCACCCCCGCTGGACTCATTTTTAACAGGGGGTGAATGTGGTGATCCACTGTCATGGGAGATGTAAGGTAGGACCTGCACTACAGGTTCGCCGGTAGGTCCTGCCGGCTGGCTCCGCCCAGGGAGAACTGTATAAATATGCATGACCTCCTGTGCCCTGTCATTTCGCCAGCTGCAGCAGGAGGCCACGCATCTGACTGTAATAAAGTCACAGTTGTACCCAACTTTAGTCTTTGTGCAATTGATCGTGCATCAATCTCACAAAGAGGTCAGAGGTTTATAAGGTTGAACATTAGTGGTATTATTGGTAACACAAAACTATTTATATATATATACACAAGTTATAGCCCACTCTCTGCTATAGAGTTAACTCTATGCTTACTTCCACACAGGTCTCTGCATACTCTTAAGACTGTTCCAGATCTCTTGTCATCTGACCTTTTACAGTACACTACGGGCAGTACAATTCTCCAGTCCTTCATTAACCCTTGCTATGCCAAACATCCTTGTACTCCATAATCTACTGAGTATTTCCAGCATTTTCTGTTACTATTTTCTGCCTATTTTTGGAGCTTGTTTCACATTTTAAAAAATTGTTTAGCTGCTGTCAGTTTGGTCAGTTATTAGATGAGCATCATAACATAAAGAGACTACATTATTTATTTCATGTCAGGTACTTTGGAATCTCCTGAGGTTGTGAAAAGCACCTTTTAAATGCAAGATACTGGATTCTCAGTTGGTGGGATCCTCCGTTTCGCCAGCAGCCCCTGGATTTCCTGATGGCATGGGGGTGCCCACAATGGGAAACCCCATTGGCCAGCTGCCGGGACGGGGGCGCGCCACACCAGAAAATGGGTGTGACGGGGCGGAGAATCCCACCCAGGTTCTTGCCTCAATTATGCTTTGCTGAGAAAATAGACATTTTATCAAAGCTTTTTGTCTTGCACTCATCAGGACAATTCACAAGAATACCAATGTAAGGGAAGACAAATTTATACTGGATGAGAAGAGCGTGCTGATTGATTGGCGTGGACTCTGTTTGGTAGAGGTGTTGCTATGGAGAATGCACTAGTTGATGATGACTGACAGTTGACTGCCAAGCATTGTTTGACATTTAAACCAGGCAGCTTGACTCTGACTAGCCAAGGCATTGCCTTGAGGAATGAACCAATGAATTGCTGTCACTTATTTTGTTTAGCTGAAACAGGTGCAATGTTATGGCTGAAATAGGATGCATATGTGGGATAATGGCTACCATGATTAGATCATTTTGTGCTGTATATCACGCAAACTCTTGAAAGGGCCTAAAGCTGTCACTTTCAGTCCTGAAAAGTTCCCAATCTAAGTATCTCAAAACATCTGAGCAACAGGTGGAGCTAGCTGTTTTACACTGCTACCACTGTAGGATGCGGTCATTAAGCCAATAAGATATTCAGCTAGTAATGTTTTAGGGATTTCAATTCCAGTTTGATGCTAGGTATGTAGGCCAAATGCCCCAAAGACTGGCAGATCAAAATGTTCACAATGGGCAATGTATAGACTGCACCCAACCAACCTTTTTATAACACTTAAAACACAATGTCCAACATTAGAGGTGATTCTGTTATTGGACAACATTTTCTTTTTTTGAAATAAATTTAGAGTACCCAATTCATTTTTCCAATTAAGGGGCAATAGGGGTAATTTAGCATGGCTAATCCACCTACCTTGCACATCTTTGGGTTGTGGGGGTGAAACCCACGTAAACACGGGGAGAATGTGCAAACTCCACACGGATAGTGACCCAGAGCCAGGATCGAACCTGGGACCTTGGCGCCGTGAGGCAGCAATGCTAACCACTGCGCCACAGTGCTGCCCCGGACAACATTTTCTGTATAATCCTCAGTGCGCTAAGAGTTATGCTGATAACCAATTTGAGATGCTCAGTGGGGCTCACAGTGGGCACATTTGCGTGTACTGGAAGCTACCGATCAGAGCGCACTTGCCAATCAGAACTCTCTTCATGCAGTATAAATTTGTTGCTTTCCCTTACATTGGTATTTTGGTGAATTATCCTGATGACCTCAAGACAAAAAGCTTCAACCAAATGTCTCTTTTCTCAACAATACTCAAGTTCTGCACTACCAAATGATTATCTTTAATCATGATTTATATGCCAATCTCTGAAATGAGTTGTTTGACGCTACTTGTATAAAGCTACGCCTTTCCATTTTAATGAAAAGCAGAGGCGATCAGAACAGAGAGAGACAAGTATCTGTCCAGAAATGCATTGTGACTGTTCGAAATTCTCACAATTAGTTTCTCATCATATGGCTGGTACTGTGAGTTGTATCTTAATTGGTATGTGGGTGCTAAATTAACAATTTTACCACAAACAATCCCAAATTTAAATTATAGAATAAAAGTTATTTTTCCCCAAGTGGGATTTCAGCATTCTTTTCTTTCATATGTGGAAGATCTGAGCAGACTGTGGAGCTGGTTCCCAGACCTGATGGAGCCCAGACAGTGTCTGGCATAATGACGGAACAATTAAACCCACTGAGGCATTTGCCACTTCAGACAATCCAGAGACAAAGTGTAAGAAGGCTCACCAGATTGAAATGGGAGGAATGATATTTTACCTAAAAGACAGAATGTGCATTTGTAAAGTGCCTTTCATTATCGCAAAGTACTTTACATCCAATTTGCACATAGCAAACTCCCAAAGAGCAGTGATTTTTGCCACATCATTTGACTTTAGTGATGTTGACTGAGGGATAAATGCTATGTTAAGACATTGGGGATAATTCTTCAGCAAAATAGTGCCATGGCATATTTTATGTCCAGCTAAAAGGCAGATGGAAACTGATATGTTGGATGTACATTTGAGCCCGATGCAATTTTGAAACAGTAAAGGTGTGTTACATACAATTTATAACATTTTAGCCCATACTCGTGCTTATCCGCCCACAGTCATCCTAATCCCATGAACTGACCCTCAAACATATTCTTCCATTCCCTTTTCCTTTGACCACATATCTAAACTAAACATGGGGGCTGAGGTTAACTTCCGGCTGTTTTCCAGTGGGAAATTGGGGACTCCATTTATTCCCAGCCCAGCCACAGCGGAATGAGGCTGTAAAACTTGATTAACACATCACCGGTTGACTTTTTTACAGAACTGGTGGGGGGTGAATGGGAGGTGGCCGCCAACCCGCAGAAAATCAGATGGTCAATAGACGCCTAAGGGCGTTGAGGTTGGTGTGGGTTGTGGGTTCTGAGGGTGTCTCACGGTTGGGAAGTGTTGTGGACAGAGAGAGGCAGTGCAAACCTAAACTTTCTTTGTGATGGCAAAAGGAACATTTCTGTTCCTCTGGTCTCTACCTAGGAAACTAAAACTGACCTTTCCTGATTCTGATTTTCTTCTGAGAAACCTTTGTCTTGACAAATGTTATAACTTCACTGTTTATTCATTTAATCTGATCAATGTTCAATAAATTGGTTTTTCATGTGTGCTGGATTGTAGATTGAATTAAAGTGCATATTTTTTGATGAAGGCAGTTGGGTAAAACGTGGCACACCTCCAAGTCTTTCTACATTTGCCTGGATAATTGGCTCGTGAAAGCAGACTATGGAGGTCCATTCACAGGATTGGTCAATTATACAAATTTTAAGAAAGATATCTGGGTAAAAACTGCAAAAATGAAATATCACCAAAATCCAACCATCAACTCCCCCTGTATGCTCATATACTCACAAGCACTATGGCATGTACCATGACTTTGATGGAGAATAATAATCAGGTGGGGTGTAAAATCAGGGCTGTATCTGATCCCATAAGTTTCTCAATGGGATCAAGTTAGGCTAAAATTCTCTCAATTATTCTGAACAGAGTTTTGTGCCCAGGATTTCAATCCGCAATGTTATTGTGACCTTGTGAACTGAATCAGTTAAATCTAGTGTGAAGGTGTGCGATGCCACAGTGAAGGAGGTTATTTTTAAAGCTGCTTTGTTCTGTTCTTCAATGCATGATTGCAAAGGTTTACTTGAAAGTCCAACCCCCAGATGTCTTAATCATGGTACATGTTTACCCCGTGAAATGAAGATTTAACATTTCAAAGATCAATACAACAAATGACTTTGAGGTCAGGCCACAGCAAACCATTGTGGAGTATTGACTGTATGGTATTCACCACCACCTGATCCCGCTGCTAAACAGTCTCTCACAGGATCAAAGTGGCCCTATTTTGATAACAATCAGCCGTGCATTGCTGTCCAGAATCAAAAATGTTACTTTAAAGTTTTGTTTAAGTGGGTAAACTCAAATCAATTCCTGCCTGAGGTTTGAAAAGTTTACATTGTTAGAAGTTGAAAAGGAGCTATTAATTCAAATAAAATTGTAATAAGTTCATGGAGGCAGAAGTCCCGTCACCAGAATTCCTTTCACTTACAAAACCAACAGCCGAACAACTAGGTGCATTCAGCTTGCTGTCTACACTGGGAGTGCAGAGAATCTGGCACTCCGGGTTATATACAGAGAAAGGGGTTCTCTGATTGGGCCACTAATCAGGGAACTCGTATTCTAATTGGCCAATCTCAAAGCCCTGCCCTAAGTCATTACACCCCTCCCCCCCTCCCTCTTCCCCCCCGCCCCCCCAAAAGTCGGAGGAGCTCCCATGGTCCTCGTGACTCACGGGTCTCCTGCTTTGTTCTCCGCCAGGTCCGGATCCTCCACTTCGGCCTCAGACGTAGGGGGGGTATAACGGCTAGGCGCCCGTCTTTTCCGATGTGAGCGCCTGAGGGGCGGTTCGCCTCCTTCCTCCGGCGGCAGGGGGAAAGCCACGGCATTATCCATTGTGTCCATGTCGGAGTCCGATGTCCTCACAAGTGGTGTCGGAGGGGTGTGAATAGTTTGTCAGGGAGGACTCGCCACAGTTCTCGGTATGCTGGTCTGAGACAGCTCCGGGGGAGGAAACAAATCTGAGGCCCGCACCTGGTCCAGTTGCTTTTTTACAATGTGTTTTCCCACACGTATCTCGTACAGCACAGGTCCTGTCCTGGCCTTGAAATGCCTTGATTGTTCCTGCTACCCATGTGGGGCCATTGGCATAATTTCTGACGCATACTTTTTCTCTCGTGTTGAACTGCCTTTCTCGGCGGGTGTTGTCGTGGCCCCCGAATTGGTCCTCTTGGTGTCGTTCTACTCTTCCGCCTAAATTTGGGAATAGTAAACTCAATCTGATTCGGAGTCGTCTGTCCAGGAATAACTCCACTGGTGCTATTCCCGTTGTTGCGTGTGGGGTGTCCTGTAGTCAAATAGTCAGCGCGACAGTTTGGTGTCCAATGATGCTGCTGACTATATTTTCAACCCGACTTTTAGGGTCTGGACGGCTCTCTCTGCCAACCTATTTGATGCCAGGTGGTATGGTGCCGTCTTTATGTGCTGGATGCCATTTGACTTCATGAAGTTTATGAAGTCCTGGCTGGTGAAAACCGATCCATTATCCAAAACTAACACTTCCGGGATACCATGTGTTGCAAACGAGGTGCGAAGTTTTTCGATGGTAGCTGTTGAATTTGCAGAATTCATTTGGTCGACATCCAGTGTCTACTATTGGAATGTGCGTCTACTATTACAAAAAACATTGAACCCATAAACGGGCCTGCAACATCAACATGAAGTCGCGACCATGGTCTACCCGGCCATTCCCATGGATGCAACGGGGCTGCAGGTGGCACCTTATGCCCTTGTTGGCATTCTGGGCATCGACCTACCAATGCCGTTATGTCTGTGTCAAGGCCTGGCCACCAGACATTGAGCACCTTCATTTTTGAGACTCCAGGGTGCCCATGATGTAGTTCAACCAGTATGGCTCGACGGCCTTGACTTGGAACTATTACTCGAGCCCCCCCATAGCAGTATCCAGTTTTCCACAGTGATCTGCTCTCTCCTGCTCCAGTAAGGGTGGAATTCCGCCTGGACTGGTCTTTCCATCTTCTCCGTTAGCACGATGTGTTAAATATTTTTTAAAAACGGGTCCCTTTGAGTCCACAAACAAATGTTTTGTGCGGCCACTGGAAGGGTGTCCAGGAAATGTAACGTCATCACAGTTTCCTCTATTCTGGGTACTATTGGCGGGGTGTCCGGTAATGGCAGCCTGCTTAGTGCATCGGCGTTTGCCACCTGGGTTCCCGGCCGATGCTCCAGTTGATACTGATACGCCGCTAGTAGTAGGGCCCAGCGTTGGATCCGGGCCGAAGCTATTAGTGGCACCGCTTTGTCTTCTTTCAACAAAACCAGCAATGGCTTGTGGTCTGTCATTATAGTGAATTCCCGCCCGTACAAATACTGGTGAAATTTCTTCACCACGAAGATCACAGCCAGTCCTTCCTTTTCAATTTGGGCATACTTCCATTCTGCTGCTGCTAACATCCTGGAAGCAAATGCTATAGGCCATTCCTGTCCCTTTTGCCCTCTTGTGTGCCAGAACTGCACCATGCCATATGGAGACGCAGCAACTCTGGGGTCGTAGTGTGCCAAGACATTTTCTGAGAAGAGCTGTTCTTTGATCTTCAAAGCCCTGTCTTGGCGGGCGGACCACTCCCAGGCTTGCCCCTTTCTTACTAATTGGTGTAGGGGGTCCAGGATGGAAGCCCTGTTCTGTATGAACCTTCCATTGTATCTCACCAGTCCTAAAAACAATCTTAACCCCTGGATTGTGGTGGGGGCCGGGGCATCTTTAATCACCCTCACCCGATTCTCCAAAGGGTGTAACCCTGTCGTATCAACCTTGTACCCCAGATAAGTCACTTGAGGTGCCAGAAAAACACATTTCTCCCTCTTTAGGCACACTCCTGCTGCTGAAAACCTCCTAAGGACTTCCTCTAGGTTTTGCAGGTGTTCTGCCTTTGTTTTTCCCGTAATGAGGACGTCATCCAGGTAAATGGCAACCTGTGGTAGCCCTTGCAATATATTCTCCATTGTCCTCTGGAATATCGCACAGGCTGACGGTACCACGAAGGGTAATCTTGTATATTGAAAAAGGCCCTGCAGGGATTTATCGTTGAGAATTTTTGCGGCTCTTCATCCAGCTCCAGTTGTAGGTATGCGTGACTCATATCCAGCTTTGAGAATAATTGTCCTCCAGCCAGCTTTGCATACAAATCCTCAATCCGGGGTATTGGGCATTTGCCCAGTTGTGAGTAACGATTAATCGTTTGTTTGAAATCTCCCCAAAAGGCAGATAGAGCCATCCGGCTGAAGGATAGGCACCACGGGTGCCACCCATTCTGCAAACTGGACCGGTTTTATTATTCCCTCATTCTCAAATCTTTTGATTTCTGTATTGACTTTCTGCCTTAACGCAAAGGGTACTGGTCGGGCCTTGTAGAATTTTGGGACTGCCTCTGGATCTACATGTAATGTCGCCTTTGCTGCCTTTATTGTTCCAAGCACTTCTCGCAAAACCTCTGGGTATTTGCACAGGAGTTTCGCTCAGGCGACCATTTTCCAGCTGGAAAATGTTTGCCCAATCCAGCTGGATCTCTTTTAGCCAGTTTAGTCCCAATAAGCTTGGTCCCACACCTTTAACTACCATTAAAGGCAGCCTAACCAGTTGCTCTCCATAAGCCACAGGTACATGTGTTGTGCCCAACAATCTCAGTGATTCCCCTGTGTATGTCCTCAGTTTTGCCGAGGTCCTGGTTAGGGATAAGGGTTGGAGTCCAGTGCAAATTTTATTTTATACTGTTACCCCTATCACTGATACGGCTGCTCCCATGTCGACTTCCAGTAGTGTGGGATGTCCATTCAACCTTATGGATAATTTAATTGGTTTTGATTTAACCATCGTTACACAATTTAGTTGTTCCTCGTCGGAGGTAGGTGGGGCTTCTAGGATATGCATTCGCCTGTACCCCGGCCTCCGTGCCTTTCTACAAGATGTTGGTTTTGGGCTTCTATTTCTCCTCTCTGGCTCCGATCTCTGCCAACAACGACAATATTTTGCTGGGCGAAAAGCTGCAGGGGCTGCCGTCTGTCTGGATCTAATTTTCCCTTGCTTGGGAGGGTTTCTGCGAGCGGGCCTGGTAACTTAGTATCCAAGTCATTCCTGAGGGTGGCTATGCAGTTGCCTATCCCCCAGTGGTAGTCCCTTAACTCAGTTTCACTGGTATGGGCGCCTACTTCCATCGGAGTACCCTGTAACTCATGTGCTCCGCTTGCCGCTTTTTCCAAGGACAAAGCCAGCTGCAATGCTTGCTTGCAATCCAGCTCGGCCTCTGCTAACAGATGTTTCTGTATTGCTAAATTGTTTATTCCACACACCAACCGATCTCGGAGCATCTCATTTAGCGTCAGGCCAAATTCGCAAGCCTCTGCTAATCGCCTTAATCTTGTTAAAACGTTTGTAACTGACTCCCCAGTGTCTCGGAATGCTGAGTAAAACCGGTACCTTCGCAGGATCAGAGGTGGTTTAGGGTCATAGTGCTCTTTTACTAAGTTTGTCAATTCTTGGAAAATGTTCGTGTCTGGTGCCTCCGGAAAAGTGAGACTGCGCATAATGGCAAAGGCTGCTGGCCCACACGCGGTCAGCAGAATGACCCGTTGCTTATTATCTGGAATTATATTGTTTACTCCAAAAATGTACTTCATCCGCTCTACATATTAGGCCCAGTCTTCCACTGCTGGCTCAAAAGAGTCCAACTTCTCTAATAAAGTCATTTTCCCTGTCAGTGGCTTACCCTCAATATGTGGCGGCTGCTAATGAGCAGGTATCTTCTGGTTGTTCCGTTTTCCTCGTCGCCACTGTAATAAGTCCACGGAGGCAGAAGTCCCTTCACCAGAATTCCTTTTATTTACAAAACCAACAGCCGAACAACCAGGTGCATTCAGCTTGCTGTCTACACTGGGAGTGCAGAGGATCTGACACTCCCTGTTTCATACAGAGAAAGGGTTCCCTGATTGGGCCACTAATCAGGGAACTCATATTCTAATTGGCCAATCTCAAAGGCATGGCCTATGTCATTACAAAAATACAGCAATAATACAAAATAAACTTCCACAAAATTATTTTTATTCCAAAAAGGCTTTCATTATCACAAAGTCAATCCACACTAAGCAACATATATGTAAAGGTACATTACATGTATGGCCATCTAAAATGTCCACCGTAAAGGATAATGGGAATTGTGGTCAGGCTGGGACACAGACAAGACACAACTTGTGTGTATTGGCAAAAAATAAACCAGACCTATACAGAAACTTGCACCTGCTAGAGGTCAATCACAGATCTCCCCAGGACAATGGGACTCAGATTGAAACATACCAGTAGTAACAGTCTCGGGGGTGCCTATTCACCTTATTTGGGAGTGCATACGTGCCTTGGACATTAACAACCAGGACCCGCCCAGCTATTAAGGTACCCGCCCCTAATTGACCAGAATTGATTAAAGTAATCAAAATCCTATCGATCCATTGGATCCCGAGTTGAGACCACCCAAAAGAGCGTGAAAGATCGGAGGATAAGAGGAACTGCGCGACCAACGCTCTGTCTCTTTTGGGACCACCCTCTGCCCCACCAACTGTAGCGTATCGACCAGCCAAGTTCAAGGACCCGCAATTGCTACCAGAAGGACGAACCTTAGCCCAGACGTACCTGACAACTTCCAGCCGCCAAACGTGGGGAACCAGATAAAGGCCTTATCTAACCTGCACAGAGCCGATCACTTGAAAGTTAAGTAAAGGTCATTTAAGCTGTTAGATATAGTCTAATGTGTAGTAGCGTGTAAGTTATTAAGTACAGAACCAATCCTATGTTTAATAATAAACTATAATTGAACTAATATACTGGTTGTGTGGTTATTTGTCCAATACACAGAACGTACTCACTTCTTGTGGTATTAATAAGGATAGAAGTCAACGCATGAATAATACAATTAAGAATTTACAACCTCGCTAAACCCAACTCTTCAAAATATAACTCGAAGACTAATAACCCCCCCCCCAACAGCTGATGATGACTAACTCTCTGAAAAAGGAAATGAATGGCCACCATCTCGAGTAGAACCCTTCTACTGACCCTCTAATGGTGTACTTGAGATATCTCTAGATATAGGAACTCCATTAAATCACCCAATCAGGCAGAGACACTGGGTGGAGTAGGGGATTTCCACTCCAACAGAACTTGCCTGTGGGTTATCAACAAAGCAAAGGCGAAGACATTCGTCTTCAGCTCCATCTGCAGCACAGCGAGGCCGGAAACCCGAAAATGGCCACTAGTGCCCAAGGCTCCAGCTCAATACCAAGAATCACTGACATGGTGTTAAAGAAGGAGACTCAAAAACTTACAGGTTTATGACATGATCAGAGCATCTTAATTGGAAAAAATGAATTGGTCACTTTAAATTTATTTTTTTAAAAAGAACATATTGGTATGATTCGCCTGCCCCTGAGAACAATGTGCGTGCCTATCCTTCACCTCCGAGAAAAAAACATTCATCCTCGTCTTGGTCAGATCCCAGGTTCGATTCTGGCTTGGGTCACTGTCTGTGCGGAGTCTGCACATCCTCCCAGTGTGTGCGTGGGATTCCTCCGGGTGCTCCGGTTTCCTCCCACAGTCCAAAGATGTGCGGGTTAGGTTGATTGGCCGTGCTAAATTGCCCTTAGTGTCCAAAATTGCCCTTAGTGTTGGGTGGGGTTGCTGGGTTATGCGGATAGGGTGGAGGTGTTGACCTTGGGTAGGGTGCTCTTTCCAGGAACCGGTGCAGACTCGATGGGCCGAATGGCCTCCTTCTGCACTGTAATTTCTATGATTCTATGTACACCATCTTGAACTGAATCAAGCTGAGCTTAGTATAGGAGGAGATAGAGTTTCCCCCAGTGAAGAGTCTCACTCCACATCCACCATCCAAAACTGGACCCGGCACACCCTCCCACCTCCTCTTCGCCTCATCCAATGGAACCTGCTCCACCACCAGGTTCTGGTTGTAAATGTTCGAAACCTTTCCCTCACCCATCGTAGCCAGAGATAATAACCTATTCAAGAGAGAGGGCGAAGGTGCCAAAGGAAATGAAGACATCTCCTTACGCAAGATATCACGCATCTGGAAATACCTGAATAAATTAAACCTCGGGAGTTCAAATTTTCCAACATCTCTTTCAATCCGAAAAACCTACCCTCCACAAACAGGTTCCCAAACCTCTCCAGCCCCTCCTTCCCCATGACCTGAACTTCAAGTCTAAACTCGCTGGTGCAAAGAGATGATTCCTACAAATAAGGGCTTACAGTGACATGAAGCCAAGCTTAAAATGTTATCTAAACTGCCCCCAAGTCTGACTCCTGGTGGCGGCCATGGAGTGAGTGGTCGCACATTTGGTGGCTCCCGCTCAAAGACAGTCATTTTCCTGCACAAAGGGCAAAGATTCTGAGGGCAAAACATTCAGGACTGCCTGGAGAAGGTAATATTCCTCTGGTGTGGCTGGTGCACGGATCAGCGGGCGAGAAGCCTCACGAGAAAGAAAGTATTGTTGGAACAGGAGAGGTTTCATGGTGTGCCACAGGGAAAGATGGCGGAGGGCAAGGGCCTGCCCAGTGGTTGATGGAGCAGTTGGTGTGGTTCCTGAATGATAAGTTTTGGTAGCAGAGGAAAGAGGCCCTGAAAGACCTGGCCAAGGTGGTGGAACTGCTGAGCTCTGGGTTCGAACGGGTTGAGCAGAGGCTGGAGTCCCAATGCCTGACTATCCAGAAAGTGAGGAGGCAGTGGCGAGCACGAGGAGCAGTTGGCCTCATTGGTGGCTGAGATGGGAGTGATACGGGGGAGCCAGAAAAAGCGGAGGGAGAAGGTGGAAGATTAGTAGAATCGCTCCAGAAGTAAAAGCCTAAGGATTGTCAGGATGCCGGAAGGCATTGAAGGTGCAGAGGCGGAGGTGTATGTAGCAAAGATGTTTTAGCAGTTGATGGGAGAGGGGGCCTTTAATCGGCCCCTGGAGGTCGACTGAACAAACAGGGCGCTAAGGAGAAGGCCGCAGGCAGGTGAGCTGCCTAGAGTAATGGTGGTGTGGTTGCACCACTTTATGGACAGAGAAGATCCTTTGATGGGCAAGGCAGACCAAGAAATGTACCTGAGAAGAGAATGAGCTGCGGGCGTTCCAGTACTTAGATGTGGAGCTGGCGAAGAGGATGGCCAGGTTTAACAGGATTAAGGTTGCCCTTGTATTATTCCTTGTGTCTGAATAAAGCTCGTAGTCTTACAGTTGAAGTAGATGCTTTATTTGTATGAGTTTGTTTTCTCTCCAGCGCTTCTACTATGTTACATCTGAACTGCCGGTCTGTGTCCTGCTCACTAGCTGCCGTTCCTGTGAAGAGTGTGCTGACTTCCTGTTTGTCTATGTATATATACATCTCTGGTGCTCCCTCTAGTGGTTACTTAGTTGTAGTGTATTTACATTAACCCCTTGTGTATTTACAATGATGCATATCACCACAATAATAGTAGATCCTGTATATTGATTCAACATGTAAATGGGATACTTAATATCCTTTTTTCTTTATACATATTTTCTGTACTTTGTTAAAGGAAATTGTACAAAACAGGTAGATAAATGATGATATGTACAAGTTGTGATATTGATGATTATACAAAGCCAATTAATATTTATGAGTCCAATCTTAATAAAACAAATTTATGAGTCCAACCTTTATGAATTGTTCGGCTGAGTTTTTTTTTCTGTTGTTGACGTGGTGATATTGATTTTGTAATTTCTTTGTGAATGTCGTCAGTGTTCTTGTTTTCAAGTTAGCAACAAATCATCACAAGGTGTTTGAGTGGTCGAACCACTGATGCTGACTGATGTGGACTTTTTTCTGTGCTTGTGGTATCGATTTAGTGTGTCATCTGCCTTGAAAGCTGGTGTGCTTATTTGTTCTTGTGAAGCGTGTGCTGACTTCCGGTTTGTCTATGTATATATACGTCTCTGGTGCTCCCTTTAGTGGTTACTTAGTTGTAGTGTATTTACATTAACCCCTTGTGTATATACAGTGAGGCATATCACTACAGCCCTCTTTAAAAAGTGGGTATGGCTGATTGGCAGGGGAAAGGGGTGGAGCGCCCCTCGACCAGGTTGGTCACGTGGAATGTGAGGGGGCTGAATGGGCCAGTTAAACGGTCACGTGTGTTCACGCATCTGAGGAGTTTGACGGCAGACATAGCCTTTGTGAAGGAGACACACCTGAAGATAGGGGACCAGACAAGACTGAGGAAGGGATGGGTGGAGCAGGTGTTTAATTCGGGGCTGGATATGAAGATGAGGGGGATGGTGGTGTTGGTTAATAAGCGGGTGGCATTCGAGGTGGGGAGCATTGTGCCCGACCTGGGGATGGGGGTGAAGGGGGGGGGTGGGTGGAGATATGTGATGATCAGTGGAAAGTTGGAGAGGATGCCGGTGGTTCTGGTAAACGTCTATACCCCAAATTGCGATACTATGGACTTTATGAGGCGAGTGTTAGGGAGGATTCCTGACTTGGACTCACATAGGCTGATTACGGGGGTGGGAGGAGAGGGTTTTTAATATGGTCATACATTAATCTGGGCTTGGGCCAGTCGAGTCCCAAGTGATCGAAGGTGTTGGCAGTGGCGAAGGAGCTGAGGGGGTTTATGGAGCTCATGGGGGTGGCATGGGGGGGGGGGGGGGGGGGGGGGGGACCGGAGGTTTGGGATGCTGAGAATGAAGGAGTTTTCATACTTCTCTCATGTGCACCAGGTGTACTCCCGGATTGGCTTTCTCGTGCTAGACAAGATGCTGTTGGGAGGGTGGCCGACTCGGTGTATTCGGCGATTGTGGTTTCTGACCACATGCCACACTAGGTGGATCTGCACCTGCCGGGTGGGGGGGGGGGGGGTGGATGCCCACATTGGAGGCTGGATGTGGGGTTGTTGACGAAGGAGGAGGTGTGCAAGCGGATGCAGGCTGCCATTCGGTGATACGTGGAGTTAAATGATACGGGGGAGGGGGAGGGAGGTCATGACCGTCACGCTGTGGGAGGCACTCAAGGCGGTGGTTAGGGGGGAGTTTATATCAATTCGGGCACATCGGGAGAAAATGAGCGGGAGGAGAGGGCAATGCTAGTGGATGGGAGTTTGAGCATGGACAGGAATCCTCGGAGGTGCCAGAGGCAGGGCTGTTGAAGGAGAGGCAGAGGCTCCAGATGGAATTTGGGTTAGTTTCTACGGGGATGGTAGTGGGGTGGTTACGGAGGGCCAGAGGGACAGTGTATGAGTACGGGGAGAAGGTGAGTAGGATGCTGGTCCATCAGTTGATGAAGCAGGAGGCAGCGAGGGAGATTGGCAGAGTTAGGGTTCATAAGGGCAAGGTGGTGATGGACCAGGAGGGGGCGAATGGAATGTTTGGGACGTTTTATAGAAGGGTCTTCGAGTCAGAACCCCTGACAGGGGAGGAGAGGATGTGGCTCTTCCTGGATGGCCAGGAGTTTCTCCAAGGTACAGGAGGGGCTGGTTCAGGGACTGGGGGCCCCAATTGGGTTGAGGGAGGTGATGGAGAGTATAGGAGCGATGCAGGCAGGTAAGGCCCTGGGCCAGGTGCGTTCATTGTAGAGTTCTATAAAACATTTGGGACAGACCTGGGGCCACTGCTGGTGAGGGGAGAATGTCCCTCTGTAATGTCGCAGGCTTCCACCTCCCTGATATTAATGGAGGATAAGGATCCGGAGCAGTGCGGGTCGTACCGCTCGATATCATTATTGAATGTAGATGGCAAGTTTTTGGCGAAGGTGTTGGTCTCGCAAATCGAGGACTGTGTCCGGAGGGGTGATAGGCGAAGATCAAATGGGTTTTGTGAAGGGAGTTGTCGGCAAATGTGAGGAGGCTGCTTAATGTAATCATGATGCTTTCGGAGGGGCAGGAGGTGGAGGTAGTGGTGGCAATGGATGCGGAGAATGTGTTTGATCGAGTGGAGTGGACATATTTGCTGGAGGTGCTGGGGAGGTTCGGTTTCGGACAGACGTTGGACTGGGTCCAGTTGCTCTATATGGTGCTGGCTGTGAGCATGCAGATGAACCGAGTGAGTTCGGGGTACATTGCGCTGCATCATGGGACAAGGCAGGGGTACCTGTGTTCCCAGCCTCTTCGCCGTGGCGATAGAACCGCTAGCAAAGGAGCTTAGGGCTTCGAGGGACTGGAGAGAGATTGAGCGGGTAGGCATTGAGCACAGGGTCTTATTATAGGCGGATGACCTATTGCTGTATATTTCGGACCCGGTGGGTAGTATCAGGGGATCCTGGGGGAGTTTAGCCGGTTCTCCGGATACAAGCTGAATATGGGGGAAAATGAGATGTTCCCGATTGAGACTAGAGGACAGGAAAGGAGGCTCTGCGAGTTGCCATTTAGGGTGGTGGAGACAAGTTTTAGATATTTGGGTGGCATGGGGCTGGGCGTAGTTGCACAAGCTAAACCTGGTTTGGCTGGTGGAGCAGGTGAGGGGGGACCCGAGGTGGGATGTGCCGCTGGCAGGGTGGGTGCAAACAGTAAAAATGACCGTGCTGCCAAGGTTTCTGTTTGTGTTTCAGAATCTCCCAATCTTCGTCCACAAGTTGTTTTTTAAGAACGTTAGTGCGCTGATCTCTGGATTTTTCTGAGCGGGGAAGATCCTGCGGGTTAGGAGGCCTTTCTTTGGGTGGGGGGGGGGGGAACGCTGGCTCTGCCAAATATGATGAATTACTGCTGAGCGGCGAATATCGCTATGGTTAGGAAGTTGGCAGTGGGGGAGGGGTCAACTTGGGGACTGATGGAGACGGCATCGTGTAGGGATACATGTTTAAAGGCTTTGTTGTTATCACCTCTACCTTTCTCGCCAGTCAGGTATTCTGTGAGCCCAGTAGTGGTGTCGGCCTTAAGGGTGTGGATGCAGCATTTGGAGCTGGAGGGTGCCTCAGTGTGGGCACCGATCTGCGATAACCACAGGTTTGCACCGGAGGGGCTGGACATGAGGTTTCAAGGCTGGCAGCAGGCGGGGATTGAGCACTTCGGTGATCTGTTAATAGGGGGCAAATTTGTGAAGTTGGAGGATCTGGAGGAAGTGTATGGGTTGCCCAAGGGGAACGGTTTTAGGTACCTGTAGGTTCGTGACCTTATAAGGAAAGAGGTGCCATCCTTTCCGGGGATGGTGCCCCTGGGGTTGCAGGACAAGGTGATGTCAAGGGACAAAATAGGGGAGGTATCAGATGTCTATAAAGGGTTGATAGAATGGGAGGGAGCCCTGATGGGTGATGTCAAATGCAAATGGGAAGAGGAGTTGGGAGAGGAGGTGGGGGCCAAGGTGTGGACAGAGGCCTTGCGGAGAGTGAACACGTCGTCACCGTGTGCGAGGCTAAGCCTCATCCAGTTCAAGGTGATACATAGGGCGCATATGACAGTGGCGAGGAGAGTCGGTTCTTTGAGGGGGTAGAGGATAGGTGAGGTAGGTACCCGGGGGGGGGGGGGGGGGGGGTCCTGTGAATCACGTCCACATCTGGCCATGTCCAAGATTGAAAGGATTCTGGCAAAGGTTCTCAGACGTGATGTCCGAGGTGCTGGGTGTGGAGATGGTCCCGAGTCCAGAGGTGGTGCAATTTGGGGTGTCGTAAGACCCGGGAGTCCAGGGGGTGACAAAATTGTACCAGCCTCCACTACTCCCTCTGACAGTTCGTTCCAGACACTCACCACCTTGTGTGTGAAAGAATTGCCCCTCAGTGACCTTTTGTATCTCTCCCCTCTCACCTGAGACCTATGCCCTCCAGTTTCAGACTCCCCTACCTTTGGGAAAAGATGTTGACTATTTACCTTATCTATACCCCTCATTATTTTGGAGACCTCTAGAAGGTCACGGCTAAGACTCCTAGTCTCCAGGGAAAAAAGTCCCAGCCTCTCCTTATAACTCAAACCATCAAGTCCACGTAGCATACCAGTAAATCTTTTCTGCACTCTTTCTAGTTTAATAATATCCTTTTTATAATAGGGTTACCAGAACTGTACACAATATTCCAAGTGTGGCCTTACTAATGTTTTGTACAACTTCAACAAGATGTCCCAACTCCTGTATTCAATGTTCTGACCAATGAAACCAAGCATGCCGAATGCCTTCTTTACCATCCTGTCCTCCTGTGACTCCACTTTAATACAGCTATGAACCTGTACTCATAGGTCTCTTTGTTCTCCCCAAAACCCTACCATTAACTGAGTAGGTCCTGCCCTGATTTGATCTACCAAAATGCTTCACCTCACATTTATCTAAATTGAACTCCATCTGCCATTCATCGGCCCACTGACCCAATTGATCAAGATCCCGTTGCAATTTATTTTATATAACCTACTTCACTATCCACTGTGCCACCAATCTTGGCGTCAGTAGCAAACTTACTAACCATGCCTCCTAAATTCTCATCCAAATCATTAATATAAATAACCAATAACAGTCATCCCAGCACCGATCCCTGAGGCACACCGCTGGTCACAGGCCTCCACTTTGAAAAAGAACCGTCTACAACCCTTGTCTTCCATCGTCAAGCCAATTTTGTATCCAATTGGCTACCTCACCCTGGATCCTGTGAGATTTAACCTTATGCACAACCTACCATACGGTACCTTGTCAAAGGTCTAGACCATGTAGACAACTTCAACTGCACTGTCCTCATCTACCTTCTTGGTTACCTCTTCAAAACACTCAACCAAATTCGTGAGACATGATTTTCCACTCACAAAGCCATGCTGACTGTCCCTAACCAGTCCTAGCCTCTCTAAATGGCTGTAGATACTGTCTCTCAGAATACCTTCTAACAACTTTTCCACCACACACCGGTCTGTAGTTCCCAGGCTTACACCTGCGACCCTTCTTAAACAAAGGCACAACATTTGCTACCCTCCAATCTTCAGGCACCTCACTTGTGGCTGTCGGTGATTAAAATATCTCTCCCTAGCCTCCCACAATGTCCTGGGATACATTTCATTAGGTCCTGGGGATTTATCTATCTTGATGCACTTTAAGACTTCCATCACCAGCTCCCCTGTAATATGTACACTCCTCAAGACATCACTATTTATTTTCCCAAGTTCCCTAATATCCATGTTCTTCTCAACAGTAAATACTGATGCAAAATATTCATTTCGGATCTCACCCATCTCTTGTGGATCCACACATAGATGACCTTATAGATCTTTAATAAGCCCTACCCTCTCCCTCAATACTCTTTTGCCCTTTATATATATTTGTAAAAGTTCTTTGGATTCACCTTTGCCTTATCTGCCAAAATAATCTCATGTCCCCTTTTTGCCTTCCTGATTTCTCTCTTACCTCGAAGCCGACAACCTCTATACCCTTCAAGAGGTCCATTTGATGGTGACTAGGGTTTTTTCACAGTAACTTCATTGCAGTGTTAATGTAAGCCTACTTGTGTCAATAAAGATTATTATTATTTTTGACCAGGGCCTCAAAATCCAGAGTCATCCAGGGTTCCCTACTTCTACCAGCCTTTCCCTGCACTCTAAAAGGAATGTGCTTACCTTGAACGCTGGTTAACACACTTTTGAAACCTTCCCACTTACCAACCGTCCCTTTGCCTGCCAACGGACTCCCCCAATCAACTTTTGAAAGTTCCTGTCTAATACCATCAAAATTGGCCTTGCCCCAATCTAAAAGTTTAACTTTTGGACCAGACCTAACATTCTCCATAGCGGTCTCAAAACTAATGGAATTATAGTCACTGGTCCCAAAGTGATCCCTCACTAATACTTCTGTCACCTGCCCTTATTTCCCAAGAGGAGGTCACGTTTTGCCCCATCTCTAGTCAGGCCATCCACATACTGAATGAGAAATTCTTCCTGAAATGCACTCAACAAATTTCTCTCCATCCAAGCCCTTAATGCTATGGCTGTCCCAGTTAATGTTGGAAAAGTTATAGTCACCAACTATTACCACCCGATTTTACTTGCAGCTATCTGTAATCTCCATACATATTTGCTCCTCAATTTCCTGCTGACTATTTGGGGGCCTGTAGTACAATAATACCAAAGTGATCTATCCCTTCTTATTTTTCAATTCTACCCATATAGACTCAGTGGTCGAACCCTGGGATATATCCTCTCTCTGTTCTGCCATGATATTCTCCCTAATCAAAAACGCAACTCCCGCTGCTTTCGTAACTCCTGTTCTATCTTTCCTACAATAATGTGGCCTTTTTTGATTATTGTCTTTGGTTTCTCTGCTTTCCACTTTTCCCTTTGGTTTCTCTCCCCACCATGCTTCCCTCCGACTTCCTGCATCGGTCCCCCCCCCCCCCCCCCTGCCATATTAATTTAAACCCTCCCCAACAGCACTAGCAAACACTCCTCCTAGGACATTAGTTCTGGTCCTGCCCAGATGCAGATTGGTTTATACTGGTCCCCCCTCCCCCAGAACCGGTTCCAATGTCCCATGAATTTGAATCCCTCCCTCTTGCATCATCCCTCAAGCCACACATTCATCTTAGCTATCCTGCAATTCCTACTCTGACTAGCACATGGCACTGGTAGCAATCCTGAGATTACTACCTTTGTGGTCCTACTTTTTAGTTTAACTCCTAACTCCCTAAATTCAGCTTGCAGGACCTCTTCCCGTTTTTACCTATGTAGTTGGTGTCTATATGCACCACAACAACTGGCTGTTCACTCTCCCCCTCCCCCTCCTGAATGCCCTGTAGATGCTCCAAGACATCCTTGACCATTGCACCAGGGAGGCAACACACCACCCTGAAATCTCGTTTGCGGCTGCAGAAACTCCTATCTGTTCCTCTTACAACTGAATCCCCTATCACTAAAGCTCTGCCACTCTTTTTGCTGTCCGCTGTGCAGCAGAGCCAGCCACGGTGCCATGAACCTGGCTGCTGCCACCTTCCCAATGTTGGGCCATCTCCCCCAACAATATTCAAAATGGTATATCTGTGTTGGAGGGAGATGACTGCAGGGACACCTGCTCTGCCTTCCTACTCTTCCTCTGTCTGGTAGTCATCCATTCCCCATCTTCTGCCGTAATTTTTATCTGCGGCTTGACCAACTTACTGAACGCACTATCCACGATTTCCTCAGCATCGTGGATGCCGCGAAATGAATCTCTCTGCAGCTCCAGAGCCATCAAGTGGTCTGACAGGAAGTGTCCCTGAATTCCCACATCACACAGGAGGAGCATGACACAGGTCTGTGATCTCCTGCCATGACTTAACCATTAAGTTAGCTTTACAACAACGCCAAGAGAGAATAAGAGAAAATTAAATAAAAATAAAAACTGCTTACTAGTCAATCACTTGGCCGTGATATCCTTCTTTATACTTGCTTGTTCTCCTCACAGTGCCTTTTTTTTGGTTAGTGGAGGAGGGAGGAAGGGAAACACTAACGTGGTGTTTCGGGCTTAACTGCTCCTTGAACCAGTTCTTCAGCTACCCACTGAACCATTGACGTGATGGAGTTGACTTCTCCCAGAATCCTCTTCTGCAGCCTCGGCTGGATGAACTTCCTCCTGTTTGTCACTGGAGGGGTTCTTCGGCTACCCACAGTACAATCGAGCTAACAGAGTTGACTTCTCCCAGAATCCTCTTCTGCAGCCTCTACTGGATCAGCTTATTCAAAACTTTGTTTTTTAAAATATTATATAGCTCCTGGCCCCCAACAATTCAAATGTCAAGTTCTCATTTTCTTATTCAAATCCCTTCATGACCTGTCACTTCCCTGTCTCTGTAACCTCCTATAATCACTTAGATTCTGTTCCTCTGAATTCAAATTCATGCACATCCCCCTTTATTCCACAGCTGTATTTCTATTCCTCTATGCCCCACAGTCTAGAATCCTCTTTGTAAACCCCTCTATTTCTCCAAACCTTCACTGCCTTTAAGATGGCCATAATACCCTTTAAGCAAGCATTTGGTCACCTCTCCTGATAGCTCCATGTCAATGTCAATTTTTGTCTCACTAAGCCTCTGTGAAATCCCTTAGGGTTTCCATTTAACCCGAAGAATATTATAAATAATTGTTCTTCATCTTCAACATCATGTCCTTCTTTTTGTTGCTTCTGCTTTTTCCACTCTGGTTTGCATTTTAGGAAATTTCCCAGAAGTCCACTCCAAAGAGAAACAGGCAGTCCATCATGATTGCCACTCTGAGCCAGGGAGAATCACACAGGCAACCTCAGAGTGTGACTGCAGAGTAAAACCCTTGTGCTGGCTGCATAGCAATCAAGTTTTGTTATCAAGCAGAAGTTTGATAAAAGTGACACTTAAATCTGATAGCAATCTGTTGTCACGTGTTTCTTATCTTAATAGTGGTACAATTATTGTGAACAATCAGTACATAAAATATATTTAAAAAACCACAGGAAATAGTGAAGGGGCGTATACCTCCTGAATTAAACAAACAAGAGCAGGGCTAAACTCCAACTGGTCTCCAGGAAGTACTTCCTAAAACCTCACAGTGAATTGAAAGGGACAATCAAACTCCACACTCCATCTTAATCATACTCTTTCCTCTTAAAGGGACCCTCCTCAATGTGCATGTTAAGGCTGCAGGTTTTACACCATGGTAATAAGCACTTGTGCAAGTAACTGGTGCAGCAGTGTTACCAGCTGATGTGTGAGTTAGCTGATAGTTCCAATTTATGTGAAGGTGGTTAACACAGTTCTGAGAAAATGTACTGATGAAGCTTCAGAAAAACTGGCCAATATTTTCTGATCGTTGCAATTCAATTATCGCACCCGCAGCACAGCCCACCAGTGGGTTTCGCAATGGCATGCGGTGTTGACAATGGCAACCCCCACTGATAATTGGTGGGAAGATAATCCCATTTCCAGTGAGCAGCGCGTGGCTGAGAAACATGCGGCGGGTGGACCAAAGAATCCTGCCCACTGTCTCAGGCTTTCAGAAAACTGTGGCAGCCAGGGGTGGGGGAAATGATTATCTTCCAAGGTTAGAACTGGGGAGGCTTTTACGCCGGCCTCTCCAGTGGTTAGAAATAATTCTGTAGATAGATTAATCTTTAAATTGATATAAACTGATATGATTAGAGATCATTAAAACTCTATGCTACAAGTCCATGTAAAGTTAGCCAGAAAACAGCTTTGTTAAATGTTTACACAACAGAATCTTTGATTTTGAAGTTACTTTATTCCAAAGGCCATTTAAAAATCTTGTCATCAACTACTCAGTCCCCATTCTGGTAGAATACAGCATGGGGGCAATTGTGAAAATGAGCCCACATTATATCCCTTTGTGTCTTGATATATATCTGGTGCAGTATCATAATACGTTCATTAATTTATATCAGTGATTTGAGACTTTTAGATGAGACATTAAACCATTAAAACACTGTCTGCACTCTGAGAAATGATCCATTCTGTGACACTATTCCAAAAAGGGCAAGGGAATTCTTGCAGTACCAACCAACACTTTTAAAATTTCATTCAAAGTATGTGGGCTTTACTGTCTAGGCCAACATTCATTGTCCATTCCTAATTGCCTTTGAGAATGTGGTGGTGAACTGTTTCCTTGAACTGCTGCTGTCTATGTAGAGTAGGTAACTCTACTGTGCTGTTTGCGAGGGAGTTCCAGGGTTTTGATCCAGTGTCAGTGAGGGACAGCGATATATTTCCAAGTCAGGCTGGTGAGTGGCTTGGAGGGGAACTTCCAGCTGGTTTTGTTCCCTACTGTTTGCTGCCCTTGTCCTTCCAGGTGGTAGTGGTCACCTAAGGCCGATGATCTGGCCATGTGTTTCATTGCTGTTAATGAGGCCTTGCTCTGTGTAAATTAACTGCCACATTTCTTACATTACAATGACTATACTTCAAAAATACTTAATAAAATCATAGAATGGCTGCAATACAGAAGGAGGCCATTTGCTCCCTCATATCTATTGCTGTCTGCAAGAAGAACTCATTGAGTTCCACTCCCCCCCCCCCCCCCCCCCGCTGTTCCCAGTAGCCTTGCAACCTTTTTCTCTTCAAATAATCATCTAATTCTTATTTGAAGGCCTTGATTGAACCTACCTCCACCACACTCAGACAGTGCATTCCAGATCCTAACGACTCACTGCATAAAATAGATTTTCCTCGTGTCACTTTTGCTTCCTTTGCCCATCACCATAGAAACATAAAATATAGGAACAGGAGTTGGCCATTTGGCCCTTCGCGCCTGCTCCCTCATTCAATATGATCATGGCTGATCATCCAACTCAGTAACCTGTTCCTGCTTTCCTCCCATATTCTTTGATCCCTTTGGCCTCAAGAGCTATATCTGACTCCTTCTTGAAAACAGACAGGGCACGATTTAATAGCCACTGTATGTTTAAGCGAGAGTGCAATAAGGCCTATCACGGGATAGGCCAAAATCAAGAACCGCGCCGGGAGCTGATCTGTTGATCTGTTTGCGATCTAAAGCCCCCCCCCCCCCCCCCCCCCCCGCCCCACCATTGGCAAAATAAGGATCCTGCTGTAGCATGGCGAGAAACCAATAATCACCACTTAAGCCCAATCTTCATACAATCAATGGGAGCGACCCCCTACCTAATTGTCTCCCGTGATCCAACGGTCTCCCCAGCAAGTGGTTGCGTGGGCGCAGATTAGTACTCCTTTTTATAAACGTGAAGCTAGCTGAAGGGCTGCTGAGGGGACCCGGGGAGATGAGTAGCCATCTTCGCTCCCAGGGTTGCTGCCCCAATGCTCGGAGGAGGATGGGGGAGCCCCTGGGGGGTCAGTTTCGATCGGGATGGGCCGCCAACGGAGGGGGGGGGGGGCAGACTGCGGAGCAGGAGGGTGGCCACTCATGGCCTCGGCTGGAAGGGGAGACACCATGCCACCACCTGGATCGTGTGTTCCTGTTCCTGAGGCAACGCCAGGCCAAGCCGGCCCTGCCCCAGGACCACCCATAACTAACACTGACCACAGAGGCCTCTTGACATGCAACTGAAGGGTATTGCTAATTGGGAATTGGTAATCATAGATAAGTGAGCATTTCACACCTCCCAAATGTATCGCCATGGGTAGGCATGCCATATAGCATGTGGGAGCTATTGTCTAGCATCCCAATCAGAACCTGATGCCTGGACACTGTGCCTGGACACTGCGGGAGGCAACACCATGGATGCAGCAGCTAACATCCAAACATCCAGGGACTGGACCCCAGCACCGGGGACATTTTGACAACTAGAGGGGGGGATGTGTGCACCATGGAGCAGACCAGCACCCAGTCCAGGTAACATTACATGCTGGCGTCTGAGGTACAGGATGTGGGGTCCAGTAGGCAGGGGCTAGGGATGCATGGGCAGGACATGTCGGATGGCAGGGGATGGGTTGGTGGAGCAATGGGGAATTGGGGGCACGGGCGAATGGGGGAATAATGGGCGATTGGGGGGAGGGGCGCAATGGGGGAATGAGGGTGAGGGGGGGAGTGGGGAGAAATGGGGCATTGGGGGCCTGGGGAGGCAGGGGGGGGAAAAGGCATCCAGGATCTCCATATCCAGGGAGATGGGCTTGGAATTGGTGCTCGGCCCGCATTGCAGAATATAGTGTTAGAGACATCATATTGGTTGAGGTCAACGATTTCTAATAATTTACACATGTGTCCCCAACTGCCCATTCCCCGATGGTGCCGCCCCACTCTCCCCACCCCTCACTGGTACTTCCGTATCCCTCCCCCCCACACAACACATCCAAGCCCCCCCACCCTCTCCTCCTTCTCCCCCAGTGCCCTTTCAGTTATCCTAGACCTGCTTAGCCTTCTGTGCTATACCGTTGCGTCTATGTGTGTCCTCAGGATGCACATTAGACGTGGAAGCAACCTGCTAGCAACTGCATTCCATGGCCTTTGATGCCCCTGGCGAGTGCCCACTGGGGGCTCGGGGGCCAGAAGGCCCCGGCACACTTGCCGGCGGCGCATGCCCCACTGTGCAACCCTGTTACGGTTGTTGACTCCGAGATGCGCTGTTGTCAGTGGAGTTGGTCTCAGGGGAACAGGTGGCCGCCTTCGCCAGTCCGTAAGGTGGCTCTGGATTGGCACCCAGCGCCCCTTCTCCTCCTCCCACTTGGGCCCATAGGACCCTGGAGTTCACCTCGGGATAGAGCGGCAGCTGGATCAAGCCCCAGCTGCCCCAGCGTCAAATGGCTCTGCCAGCCCTGGCGGCTCCTCAATGTCTGCAGCATCGTGCCGATGCCCTCGACAATGCTTGTCAGTGACTGGGACATGCTCTGGAGCATTTTGGCAATGCCCATCTACGACTGGGCCACATCCCGACACCAACTGGGACTTGCCCCACAGCACCTCAGCAATGCCCACACGGGACTAGGAGACCTCCCCTTGCAACTGGGACATGCTCTGGAGGGTATCGGCCATGTCCACCTGGGACTAGTTCATGCTCCGCAGTGCCTCATCAAGGTCCACCTGGTACTGGGTCACGTATTCCAGCGACTGGGACATGCTGTCGAGGTGCTCGCCATGGCCGTCACTGACGGCGCCATGCCTTGGACACCTTTATTCATGCTGCCAACATCGTACACAAGGGTTTCCACTGTAGTCGCCACCCCAGCAGTGTTGGCCTCGGTGCTACACATTGCCAGCGTCATCTCCTGCACCCATAGCTTGCAATTGGCTATGGACCTGCTGGAGGGTTGCTGACATCCCCCTCTGGACCTCATGGCTGCACCCTAGCATCTGCATCAGCACAGGTCCAGAGGCTCAGCATCTGAATGGAACCCAGCTGGGTCCTGGGATCCAGTCGACCTTTCCTGTTTTACTTTTGCACCAGACAGAAATAAACAATTGTTGCAGTTCACCATGCGCTCTTTGAATGTTTGTCATTGCCTATCCACCGTCATCTCTTTAAGTAACATTTTCAAATCCATGATAGCCAACTCGCATCTTATACCATAATAGTTTCCTTTATTTTGATTCAGGATCCTATTTTCAGAATCAATTTCATCACTCTCTATCTTGATGAAATATTCTATCATACTATGCTCACTCATCCCCAAGGGGTATTACGCAAATAGATTGCCAATTGGTCCTTCTCATTACACAATACACAGTCTAGGAGGGCCTGTTCTCTAGTTGGTTCCTCAATGCATTGGTCCAGAAAATCATCTCGTATACAGTCCAGGAATTCCTCCTCAATGGTATTGTGACTAATTAAATTCGCCAAATCTATATGCAGATTAAAGTCACTCGGAATTACAGATTATGCATGTATCTCTCATTTCCTGTTTGATGCCGTTCCCAACATCAGCATGACAGTCTGGGGATTTATATACAACCCTCCCTAATGTTTTTTGCCCTTAGTGTTTCTCAGCTGTATCCATACAGGCTCCACATCATCGGAGCTAATGGGTGGGATTCTCCATCTTGCCAGCCCCGTTTTCTGGTGCAGCTCGCCCCCGCCGCCACCGGTATTCTCCATTCCCGCAGCTGGCCAATGGGGTTTCCCATTGTGTCCACCCCCACGCCTTTGAGAAACCCACGGGCATGGGGGCGCTGTCAGCGAAGCGGAGGATCCCGCTGACGGAGAATCCTGCAGAATATCTTTCCTCACAATTGCATTAATTTTCTTTCTAACCAGCAGTGCAACTCCACCAACTGGTCTGTCCTTCCTAAATACTGAATACCCCTTGATGTTCAATTCTCCTCCCTGGACATCCTGCAGGCATATCTCCGTAATCCTGACTATCTCATAGAAAAACATAGAACATAGAAAAAATACAGTACAGAACAGGCCCTTCAGCCCACGATGTTGTGCCGAACCTTTGTCCTAGATTAATCATAGATTATCATCGAATTTGCAGTGCAGAAGGAGTCTGCACCGGCTCCTGGCTCTCATACCAGTTCACATCTATTTGCGGTATTAATTCATCCACCTTATTGTGAATGCTCCATGGGTTAACGCACAAAGGCTTATCTTTATAACATAACTTGCCACATTCCCACTATTTTTCATTGTGCCCTGTTTAATTCTGGCCCTTGATTTCTCGTCATATCCAGTCCGGTTTGTACTGGTTCCAACCCCCCCCCCCGACACAGTCCCAATGTCCCAGGCATCTGAAACCCTCCCCCTCACATCACCTCTCCAGCTATGTATTCATCTGAGAAATCCTGCTGTTTCTACTCTGACTCACATGCGGCACTAATAGTAATTCATTACCTTTTGACATCCTACTTTTCAACTTACTTCCTAACTCCCTATAACCTGCTTTTAGGAGCTCATCCCTTCTTTTCCCAATGTTGTTTATACCAATGTGTACCATGACCACTGGCTGTTCACCCTCTCACTCCAGTATGTCCTGTAACCGCTCTGAGACATACTTGGCCCTTGCACCAGGGAGGCAACACACCATCCTAGAGTCTCATTGGCAGCCACTGAAAAACATTTTGTTTCCTCTTATCATTGAATCTCCTATCACTAATGCATTCCCACACTTTTTACTCCCCTCCTGTGCAGTAGAGCCAACCGTGGTGCAACGAGTTTGGTTGTTGTTGCTTTTCCCTGAGAAGTCATTCCCCTCCACAGTATGGGTGGCACGGTAGCACAGTGGTTAGCACTTTTGCTTCACAGTGCCAGGGGCCCTGGTTCAATTCCTGGCTGGGTCGCTGTCTGTGTGGCGTCGGCATGTTTTCTCCACATCTGCGTGGGTTTCCTCCGGGTGCTCTGAACTTTTTGAGCAGACACAGGGAGAATGTGCAAACTCCACCCGAGGCTGGAATTGACAACGGGTCTCTGGCGCTGTGAGGCAGCAGCACTAACAACTGTGCCACTGTTACACCCTACACACCCTGCTCATTCACACCCTGCTCAATCACAGAATTGCAAATGTTACACCCTTGCTCAAAAAAGATTGTAAAGGTAAGCCCAGCAATTACAGGCCCAGCAGTTTAACTTTGGTTGTGGAAGAACTTCGACAAACAATAATTTGGGGCAAAATTAATAGTTACTTAAACAAATGCAGGTTGATGAAGGAAAGCCAGCACTGATTTGTTAAGGAACAATCATACTTAACTAACTTGCTGGAGTTTATTGAAGAGGTAACAGAGCGGGTTGATGAGGGCCCAAAGGCATTCGATAGAGTGCCACACAACACACCTATGAGCAAAGTTATAGCTCATGGAATGAAAGGAATGGTAGCAATGTGGATATGGAGTTGGCTGAGTGACAGGAAATAAAAAGTAGTGGTCAAGAGAGCAAGGGACACGCATATGTTTCAGGAATGGGGGACAAAAAGTAGATGAACTTCAATGAAGAGAAGTGTGGAGTGATCCATTCCAGTGGGAGATCATGAAGAAACAATGTAAAATAAAAGTACAACTCTAATGTGGCTGCAGGAGCAGAGAGACCTGGGTATATATGTACATAAGTCATTGACGATGACAGGACAAGTTGAGAACATGGTTAATAAAGCATACAGTATTCTGGGCTTTATTAATATGGGCATAGAGTGTAAGAGCAAGGAGGCTATGTTGTGTTTGTTCAGCCTCAGCTCTGGGTGCCGCACTTTAGGAAGGATGTGAAGACATTGGAGAGAGTACAGAAAAAATCATGAGAATGATTCCAGCGATAAGGAAGCTCAGTTACAAAGATCGATTGGGTAAATTGGGGATCTTTTCCTTGGAGAAGAGATGGCTGAGAGGAGCTTTGATAGAGATATTCAAAATCATGAGGGGTCTGGACAGAGTAGAAAGGAAAAAAACTGTTCCCAATTGTGAAAGAATTGAGAATGAGAGAGCACGGATTTAAGATCATTGGCAAAAGAACCAATGACAACATGAGAGAAATCTTGTTCATGCAGTGAGTGGTTAAGCTCTGGGATCCACTTCTTAAGAATGAGCTGGAAGCAGGTTCAATCGAGGCATTGAAAAGCGAGTTAGATTGCTACTGAAAGGGAAGAATGCGCAGGGTTACGGGGAGAAGATAAGGAATGGCACTAAGTGAATTGCTCATTCCAAGGAAACAATGAGCCAAATCGTCTCCTTCTGCACTGTAACAATCCTATGATTTCATGACACTGTGAATTTCAATTCAAACTTTATTGCATTCCTTCTTACTCTGACACCATTCAATACTTCATTAGTTCCTACTTTAGTGATAAATGTCTCTCCTCATTCTCTGTACGCTTTGGTGTTCCTCTCTAATATGGGGCGAAATTCTCCTACCCGCCCCGCCACATTTCTGCTCCGACCGGCCGGCGGGAGTCTCCGTAACACCGGCCGGTCAATGGGGTTTCCCATTGTGGGGCAGCCCCACGCCGTCGGGAAACCCCCGGGCGCCGTCAAAACGGAGACTAACGCCGGCGGAGAATGACGCCCATGGTCTCCTGGCTCCCACACCTCTCCCATGTTACTTTAAACCTTCCAATTAGCACAAGCAAGTCATCCTGCAAAGACATTGGTCCCAGCTCTGTTCAGGTATAATCGATACAGCCTGTAAATATTCCATCTCCACAGTGACGGCCTCGGCAGTCCAAGCATCGGGAAGCTCACAGCAGTTCCGGCTCGGTACCTCACTTAAAAACATTTTGGTTAACGCACCCATGATATCAGTCAGGTCATTAAGCTCAAAATCTATTGGGCAGTGGCATTTCCCCGGATTCTCTCTGATGCTGAAACGTAGACAGCTGATAGGCATCATATCAAGACCCTGTCTTAGAAGGACCTTTAAAACCAACCGGGCCAACAAAAGAATGAAGATGAGGGTCCTCCAGGACACAGATATGCCAAGTATAGACATCATAATAATTTCACGTCAGCATAGAGATGAATGGGCCATGTCATCAAGATGCCCAATGCAAGGTTGCCCAAACAGGTGCTCCACACAAAGCATTACCAGGCAACCCGTTCACACAGGAGCTGAAGGAACTGTTTCAAAGACAATGTCAAAGCCTCCATGAAGGTCTTCAGATGCATAATCATGAATAAAATGGTAATCCATCATCAAATATAGTGACAAGAGTTTCCGAGCAACAAAGCAGTCACTGGGAGAAAATGGCGAGCAAGACGGAAATAAATTGGTGTCATGCTTAAATTTAGATATTCTACTTTTATTTCCAAAGTTTAAATTGTTAATTTAAATTGTGAATAACAGTGATGTCAGCATTGATCCTTGTGGGACCACACTTCCCACCTTCTCCCAATCTGAATAGCTACTCTTTACCTCCACTCTTTGTTTCTCTTTTTCCGGGAGCTAACTATCTATTTGGTTTTGATTTGATTCATTGTCACATGTACCAAAGTACAGTGAAAAGTGTTTTTCTGCGGCCAAGGGAATGTACGCAGTACGTACATAGTAGACAAAAGAATAATCAACAGAGAACATTGACAAATGGTACATCAACAAACAGTGATTGGTTACAGTGCGGAACAAGGGGCCAAACAAAGCAAATACATGAGCAAGAGCGGCATAGGGCGTTGTGAATCGTGTTCTTACAGGGAACAGATCAGTCCAAGGGGGAGTCGTTGAGGAGTCTTGTAGCTGTGGTGAAAAAGCTGTTCCTCTGTTTGGATGTGGGAGTCTTCAGACTTCTGTACCTTCTGCCTGATGGAAGGGTCTGGAAAAAGGCAATGCCTGGGTGGGAGGGGTCTCTGATAATGCTGTCTGCCTTCCTGAGGCAGTGGTAGGTGTATAAAGAATCAATGTGGGGGTGGCAAGCTTGTGATGCTTTGGGCTGAGTTCACCACACTCTGCAGTTTCTTGCGAATTTGGGCAGGGCAGTTGCCATACCAAGCTGTGATGCAGCTGTATAGGATGCTCTCTATCGCACATCTGGAGAAGTTTGTGAGAGTCAATGCAGACATACCAAATTTCTTTAACTTCCGTAGGAGGTAGAGAGGTTGTTGAGCTTTCTTGACTGTTACATCAACGTGAGTGGACCAGGACAGACTGTTGGTGATGGTGACCCCCAAGAACTTAAAGCTATCGACCATCTCCACTTCGGAGCCATTGATGCAGACGGGAGTGTGTGTCGTGCTACGCTTCCTGAAGTCGATGATCAGTTCCTTGGTCTTTCCAACATTTAGAGAGAGGTTGTTTTCGGTGCACCATGCAACCAAGTGATTTATCCCCCTCCTGTAGTCTGATTCATCGTTGTTTGAGATACGGCCCACCATAGTCGTATTATCTGCAAACTTATAGATTGAGTTGGAGTTAAATCTTGCCACACAGTTATGTGTGTATAGGGAGTACAGTAGAGGACTGAGCACACATCCTTGCAGGGCTCTGGTGTTGAGGGCTATTGTGGAGGAGGTGCTCTTGCCTATCCTGACAGATTGCGGTCTGTTGGTGAGGAAGTCAAGGATACAGCTGAACAGGGAGGGGTCAAGTCCAAGATTGCGGAGTTTGGTTATTAGTCTTGTCGGGATAATGGTGTTGAAGGTGGAGTTGTAGTCAATGTGAAATTTGTCCTCAACGTTTCATGCTCTGATATTATTCATTGGTCTATTATGCAGAGCCTTATTGAAAGCCTTTTGGAAATCTAGATAAATTACATCAACTACATTAGGTTTGTCTATTCTCTTTGTTGCCCCTTCAAAGAACTCAATGAAGCTGACCAAGCAAAACTTTCCCTTTAGGAATCAATATTCCTCGCTATATTTTGGGTCAAATGGCCACCTTCTGCGCTGTGAAATACAATTAAATGGAACTCGCCATAGTCCTAGAGGACCATAGGGAGCTTTCCCCTTTGAGAGAGAGCTGACTGATGGTGATTTAATCTGAGGGTCATCACACCTCAGGTGAGAGACAAGGGTTCTAATGGGCGATTTAGCATGGCCAATCCACCGAACCTGCACATCTTTGTATTGCGGGAGGAAACTGGAGCACCCGGAGGAAACCTACGCAAACACAGGGAGAACGTGCAAACTCCACACAGTCACCCAAGGTGAAATTGAACCCGGGCCCCTGGCACTGTGAGGCAGCAGTGCTAACCACTGTGCCACTGTGTTGCCCCTCAGCCCCTAAGACTTGCCTAGACATGTTCTATCAGCCTTTTTTAATTTTAGGCTTATGTTAGCATTTGTGGGGAAAAAGAAAAGCAGAGTTCTTTAGAACCCGTGAAAGGTCATTGACTTGAAATAACCACTGAGTTTTCCCAGTAATATCTGTTTTCATTTCTGTCATTCTTTGAATCACCATATAATGTGTATTCACGTAGATAGGGCTTCCTCCTCTTGCCTACAATAGATATGATTTTCCCTCACATGCACTTTCTATTTTTGTCAGTGGAAAGACAGAATTCAACTGTGCCATTTATATGTGAAATGCTACTGGCCAGAGGTAACCCTGACTCTAGTGCTAGTGTACAAAGTGATGACAAGTGCTTCTGGGTGTGAGCACCTCCTCAAGAAGTTGTGTCACAGAAGGTAAAGAACTGGTGTTAACAAATGTAACTGCTTAATCCTGGTGGTGCTGAAGGCCAAATGCCATGATTCCTATATATCAGGACCAGAGGTAGGTATTCGATCCTCCCATGTAAGTAAGGATAGTAGCGTTCTTTGCATTGCCGGTCTGTGTGCAGCTTCCTTGGTGATCCCAGTCCATCACATAAACCTGTCTCCCATCCATTGACTCCATCTACACCTCCCGCTGCCTGGGGAAAACGGGCAGCATAATCAAAGTAAGCCCACCCGGCTTACTCACTCTTCCAACTTCTTCCAACGGGCAGGAGATACAGAAGTCTGAGAACACGCACGAACAGACTCAAAAACAGCTTCTTCCCCGCTGTTACCAGATTCCTAAACGACCCTCTTATGGACTGACCTCATTAACACTACACCCTGTATACTTCATCCGATGCCGGTGCTTATGTAGTTACATTGTGCACCTTCTGTTGCCCTATTATGTATTTTCTTTTATTTCCTTTTCTTTTCATGTACTTAATGATCTGTTGAGCTGCTCGCAGAAAAATACTTTTCACTGTACCTCGGTACACGTGACAATAAACAAATCCAATCCAATCCAATCCAATCCGATTCGGGGAGGATTCCAAGTGGAAATATAGAGTGTCATTGGAAACTGTTGAACATTGTGAATGCCCAATCTTGTTTCACTATTAGCACCAATGCTCTGAAGAGCACCTTGCACTGTAAAAAGGGTGAATTCCAGGGCACCAGCATCATTACATATTGTGGAATCAATTGTACGACAAATGGTTCAACTTAAAACAGCAGTAAAAAGATATAGGTCCATAATTTACATATTTGGAGGGCATACTGCCTGTTTTAAGTGTCTGTCCTGGAAACTTTATTAAAAAGTCCCACTAATTTAGCAGTAGGAAAATGCCAGCTCAGATTGGTGCAGGCCATTCTGGTGGCAATTTATTTTTTGTTTTTGCAAAAATATACTTTTTATAAGAGTATATTAAAATGTGAAAAACCGTTTCACACGACGAGTGGTTCGGGTCTGGAATGCACTGCCTGGAGTGTGGTGGAGGTAGGTTCAATCGAGGCACTGAGGAGGACATTCTACTTAATAGAAACAATGTGCAGGGGTACGGGGAAAAGGCAGGGGAATGACACTAAATCACGATACTTGTTTGGAGAGCCGGTGCAGACACTGTGGGCCAAATGACCACCTTCTGCGCTGTGAAATACAATTAAATGAAATTCGCCATAGTCCTAGAGGACCATAGGGCGCTCTCCCCTTTGAGAGAGAGCTGACTGGTGGTGATTTAATCTGAGGGTCATCACACCTCAGGCAAGAGACAAGGTTGAGAAGGTCGAGCCTTCTTGGTAACCTCAGCCTGTACAGGAATTGAACCTCTGCTGTTGGCATTGCTCTGCATCACAAACCAGCCATCCAGCCAACTGAGTTAACCAATCTCCCGTTCTTATAATCATAGAATCCCTCAGTGCAGAAGGAGGCCATTTGGCCCATCGAATCTGAACTGACCGTCTGAAAGAACACCCTACCTAGGCCCACTCCCCCGCCCTCTCCTTGGGACCAGGGTTCTTCAAACTTTTTTGCCTGGGACTCATTTTTACCAACCAGCCATCCTTCAGGACCCACGCTGGCCAACCTTCGTGACCCACGCCGGCCGACCTTCGTGCCCCACCATTTTCTATTACCTTTAATGCGAGAGGTGAGCCTGCTTGGTCCTCATGATCTCACTCCAATCAGGCTCACAGGAGGAGAGGGCTATGCGCATATCAGATGCAGGGTTCAGCCGGTTCCTTTGCACTGCCTTCATCTTTGTGAGGACGGAAAATCCAACCTCGCACATGTTGGTCGTTGTGAAGGGCAAAAGCAACAAAAGGCTTGTTTTACTCAGCACTCGATACTCCACAGAGATGCTACTCTAGAATGCTGACAGCCTCACTGATTTGTGCTATGTTTTTAATATGCTGTCACAGCTGAGGTGCAGAAGCTCAATTTCTTCATTTGGAGTCAGTTGCAAGTTAAGAACTGATTCTGGGGTCTCAAACTCAAAGGCAGTTTTCACCCACCTCTTCTCTCTCAAACTCGTAAACTTCTCTGGAAAGTAGCGACAAAACTGTTGATCAGTGCAGTCAGATGCAACTGAATAAGGCTTACCAGTCCATTGACTTACTAACACTCTTTTCTTCAATGTATCACAGCAGTGTGGGTCAGCTCTACCCCCCCAGCGATTCTCAGCCCGGGGTGAGCTGAGTGGCTGCCAAGAAAGGACCTCGGCGTCCATCCTGTCAGGGGCAGCCTGGTGGGGGGGAGGGGGATTCCGACCCCAGGGGGCTTCCACCGTGGCCTGGCCCGCGATCGGTGCCTACCGATCGGCGGGCTGGCCTCTCCTGGTGGGGGACATCTTTAGTCCACACCGGTCCCTGTAGCCCTATGCCATGTTGTGTCGGGGCCAGCGCGGAGAAGGATGCTATCGCGCATGTGCGAGTTCGCGCCCGTCGCAGCGCGCATGCACAGACCCGCGGCGCTCGTTTGACACCGGTATCGGCAGCTGGAGCGGCATGAGCGCCTTCAATTCCAATAGTTTGTTCAGTACTTTTCCCCTATTGATGATGATTATTCTACGTTCCTCCCATTCTATTGCCTCTTCCTTACCTGTTACGATTGAGATGGTAAGGGCAGCATGGTAGCTCACTGGTTAGCACTGTTGCTTCACGGAGTGAAGGAGTCTGTCCGTGTGGAGTTTGCACATTCTCCCCGAGTTTATGTGGGTTTCGCTCCGACAACCCAAAGATGTGCAGGGTAGGTGGATTGGCTACTCTAAATTGCCCCTGAATTGGAAAAGAATGAATTGGGTACTCTAAATTTAAAAAAAAAAACTATTGGGATGGTCATAAAGTCTACCTCCATGAAAAATGAGGCAAAATATTGATTTAGCGTCTCTACCATTTCTGTGTTCCCCACTATTAACTCCCAGGTCTGGTCCTCCAACGGAACAAACCTGTACAGTTTTCAGAGTGGGCAACTCTCATTGTGCCAGTGGTTAAGCCAGATCGAGCCATTAGGATATGTGGGGACTATAAATTAAACGTGAATCAGACAGCAAAATAGGACCGATACCCAATAGTAAGAACTGGGGATTTTAAATGCGGAATTAGCACCAAATTATACACTAAACTTGATATGAGCCATGTGTACCAACAATTAGAACAATGAGGCATCTAAGAATTTGTTACTGTAAATACCCACAGAGGCTTGTACCATTATAGCATGCTACCTTTCGGAGTCTCATTAGCAGGTGTGATTTTCCACCACACGGTGGAAAGCTTTCTACAAGACCTACCTAAAGTGGTTGTCTATCTAGATGATGCACTGATTACAGGAATGTCCGAAGAGGAGCACCTAGAAAATCTCAAGAAACGTTTACAATATTTAGGATAGCCGGAATAAGGCTAAAAATGGAAACGTGTATGTTCCAGGCTTATGAAGTGATGTACTTGGGGTTTAGAGTAGACACCCAAGGGCTGCACTATATGGAGAAGAAGATAAAAATAATTAAGGAAGCACCAGCCCCCCAAAATATGTCAGAACGGATATCTTTTTCAGGAATGGTGAATTATTACAGAAAATCTATTCCTAATCTTTCTACAATGTTGACACGCACTGCTCAAGAAGCACAGGGGTGGTTTTGGACACAGCATCAGAAAAAAATCCTTTGAACGGGTTATACTAGCTTTGCAGTCATCCAAATCCTTAGTTATTTTTGACCTCTCAAAAGAGACACATCCCCTTACAGAATCGGAGTGGTTTTAGCGCATAAGATGGAACAATTTTCTTTGTTTTTTATATGGTCCCCAGAAGGGTAGGAGTTTTAGTTCAGACGGGCAGCATGGTCGGCGCAGGCTTGGAAGGCCAAGGGCCTGTTCCTGTGCTGTAATTATCTTTGTTCTTTATTCTTACTATGAAACGATCCATTTTAAATTCTTCAGTCCTGGTGTTTGTTTGTTGTGACGTCAGTGTTCAGGGCGCGTGACTTGTTCTCTGCCGTCCCTTCAGGCAGGAAGACTGCATCAAATTGTAAAAAGAATCTGCTGAGTCAGCGCACTGACGTCAAGAGGAGGTGGTCTTTCTTGCTGGGCGCCGGGCCTGTGTACTGATGAGCGGGCATGCATGCGCCGCAAGGCCGGCATTCTGAAAGCCGGCCGCCATTTCTAAAAGCCAGATGCTGCTGCCATTGGGCACTACTTTCCACGAACGGGAACACCATGATGCATGGCCCGCGACCCTCCCAACACCCGCCTGTGACTCACCCGTGGGTCGCGTCCCCGACTTTGAAAATGACTGCCCGTAACCTTACCTAACCATTTTAATAATTCATTTACGGGATGTGGGCGTCACTGGATGGGCCAGCATTTATTCCCCATCCCTAGTTGCCCTCCAGAAGGTGGTGGTGAGTTTCCTTCTTGAACCGCTACAGTCCTTGAGGGGTAGGTACACCCATGGTGCTGTTAGGGAGGGAGTTCTAAGATTTTGACCCAGCGACAGTGAAGGAGCGGCAATATATTTCCAAGTCAGGCTGGTGAGTGACTTGGAGGGGAACCCCCAGGTAGTGGGGTTCCCAGGTGTCTGCTGGTCTTGTCCTTCTAGATGGTAGTGGTTGTGGGTTTGGAAGGTATTCTCTAAGGAATCTTGGTGAGTTACTGGAGTGCATCTTGTAGATGGTACACACGGCTGTCACTATTCGTCGGTGGTGGAGAGTTTAAATGTTTGTGGAAGGGGAAGCACTCAAGCGGGCTGCTTTGTCCTGGATGGTGTTGAGCTTCTTGAGTGTTGTTGGAGCTGCACTCATCCAGGCAAGCGGAGAGTATTCCATCACACTTTTGACTTGTGCCTTGTAGATGGTGGACAGGGGTAGTCATGTACCTTAAAATGACAATGTTTCAAAATATTATTGAGCAGTAAAGGAGAGACTCAATTTCAGGGCCTGAGCACATGTAGCAACGCATGGGTAAATCAGAATCATGGGCGGGATTCTCCGACGCCCCGCCGGGTGGGAGAATCGCCAGGGGTCAGCATGAATCCCGCCCCCGCCGTCCTCCTAATTCTCCCGCCCCGCAAAAAACGGCACGGCGTGAGTCGCGCAGCCCGCCTCGGAGAATGGCGGGGTCCGGTGCGACTCAATGGGCGCCGGGGCTGCCCGAAATCTCTGGCATGTGATGGGCCAAAGTCCCGCCCATCTGTTGCCGGTTCCACTGGCGTTAATTGGAGTAGGTCCCTTGCCGGCGGGACCTGGCGGCGCGGGCGGGCTCCGGGGTTCTTAGGGGGGCACGGAGGGATCTGGCCCCGGGAGGTGCCACCACGGTGGCCTGGCCCACGATCGGGGCCCACAGATCCGCGGGCGGGCCTGTGCCATGGGGCACTCTATTGTTCCGCACCGGAGGCTGTGGTCCTCCGCCATTCCCGGTGCAGAAGCAAATCCCTCTGCGCATGCGCAGGGATGACGCCAGCACAAACTGGCGCTCCCACGCATGCGCCGACTGGCGCGAGTCGGCGGAGGCCCTTCGGCGCCGGTTGGCATGGCGCCAAGCCCCTTTCCCGCCGGCCAGCGTGGCGCAAACCACACCGGGGCGGGCCTAGCCCCTGAAGGTGCAGAGGATTCCACACCTTTGGGGAGGCCGACGCAGGAGTGGTTCACACCACTCCGTCCCGCCGGGATCCCCCGCCCCACCAGGTAGGGGTGAATCCTGCCCCATCTCACTATTCCTGAGCCGATGCCATGAGACGAGCACATCCCGCAGCTGAGTTCATAAATGTGGAGAGATTTCTAACAATCAAGTGACCAGTTAGCTTCTTAAGAAGTGTTAAGTGGACATTGAAGCAGTGTGCCCTGACTGACTGGCTTTATGTTACTACTACTAAAACCAGATTCACACAAATGCCTCATTTCAAAGCTCTATGCTCCCATAATGTTGTTCACAGATTGTAAATCACAGTGAAACATAGGGAACGAAGAAAAAATTGTCATAATATGCTCCATGCACACCATGAAGTAAAAACAGGCAGTGACAGACACCCAGGTTAGCCAATCAACATACAGGACAGAACACAACCAATCACCAGACAGAACATCAGAGGGGGCCTTCTAACTATAAAACACACGAGGCATCAGCACTCTGCCTCTTTCCACTGGTGACAACTGTAGTGACAGTCAGGGTGTACAAATCATTCAACACCTTCTACACGTGGATCTGAGCTAGCCTGGTCTAGTAAGTTAGAGTTAGTACACTTAGAGTAGTAGAGTGTCAACCCACAGCCAGCTGTGTGCATTGTTACAGAAGTTCAATAAATCGTATTGAACCAACGCCTACGTTTGGAGTATGCTTTACCGTTCATCTGCATCCTGTTGCAGTCCGTGTTACCCCAGGGTGAATAACACAAGGTGCTTTCGTGCAATCAAAATAACATTACAAGCATTTCAAATGATCATTACATAGAATAATAATACAGAAAGTGCAATGGTATTTCAGTTGTTTACATAAATCAAGTTGCATTCTGAGGTGCTTCATTGTGAAACATGTAATATTAATCACATACATTTAATATGAGCTATACAGTCTGGGGGTGTCTACACAGTTCCCAGTCCCTCAGTGCCCTATGGTTGAAAGGTCTAAGACTGCAACCTGTCCTGAAGCTTTAGTGCATCCCTTAGCACGTAGTTCTGGGCTTTGGAATATGCCAGTCTGCAATACTTGGACGGGGACAGCTCTTTGCACTGGACGGCCAACAAGTTTCGGACAGACCAAAGAGTGTCTTTCACAGAGTTAATGATCCATTAGCTACAGTTGATGTTTGTCTCGATGTGTGCCCCTGGGAACAGCCTGTAAAGCAGAACATTGTGCATTACAGAACTGCTCAGAATGAACCTCGACAAAAACTGCTACATCTCCCTCCAGATCCTCTTCGCAAAGACACAATGGTGTCTTCCCCACCACAATCACTTTGAGGGAAATGTGTGGATAAGATGGGACTCTCTGGGTGTGTAGGAATGATCTGATGGGGAGGGCCTTTTCCACCACCAGCCAAGCTGTATTGTGGTGCTTGTTTAAAAATTCTGGTGATGAGGCATTCTGCCAAATGACTTTGACTCTCTGCTCAGGGAATCATCGACGGGATCCACCGTCTCCTTTTCTTGCAGGGTCTCTAGGATGTTATCTGCAGCCCATTGCATGACGGGTTTGTGGTCAAAGGTGTTTCTTTGCCCCTCCCAGGATGAAGACACCAGAAGTGATCATTTCCTTAGACGCAAAGAAGGCCTTCGGCAAAGTTGAATGGAGATATTGCATGGAGGTACTGGACACTTTGGGTTTGGGCCAGGGTTCACCTCATGGGTGAAGCTATTGTACTACGCTCCCATGGTGAGCGTATGGATAAATACAACCAGCTCTGAATACATCTGGCTGCACAGCGGCACGATGCAGGGATGTCCTTTATCCCCGCTGCAATTTGCCCTGGCAGTCGAGCCCTCTGGCTATTGCCCTGAGAGCAGTGAAGCGGTAGAGTGGCATGCAGAGGGGAAAGAGAGAGCACAGAGTTTCACACTATGCGGATAACCTGCTTCTCTACGTCTCAAACCGCCTCACCAGCATGGGAGGAATAATCCATTATTCTCAGGTTACAAACTCAACCTGAGCAAGCATAAAATCTTCCCTGTGAACCCGCAGGGAGGGGTTCAGAATTGCAGAAGTTGCTGTTCAAGTTGGCCCAAACCATATTCCAACAACTGAGGAAGCAGATAGCCCATGACTGGACACGGATCCAGAAGTAGAACCTATCGAATCTGCTGGAAGAGTTAAAGAGACACCTGCGGAGGTGGGACTCATTGCCGCTCTCCCTGGCGGGAAGCGTGCAGACAATCAAAATGAATGTGCTGCCAAGATTCCGCTTTCTGTTCCAATCCCTCCCAATCTTCATCCCCAAGTCCTTCTTCACCAATGTATACAAACTAATCATGGCGTTTGTGTGTGGGTGGAAGATAAGAGAGTCCTACAAAGAAGTACATTACAGAGAAATGTGTGGGTCCTCACTCTCCTGAACTTTCTATTCTATAACTGGGTGGCTAACGCAGAAAGGGTACAGATGGTGGGTCAGAGAACCAGAGACGGAATGGTTGCAAATGGAGGAGGCCTGCTGCATGGGGCATCCCTTCGAACACTGGCCATGGCCCCACCCCAATTCCCACCAGCCAAGTACTCCAGAAGCCCAGTAGTGGTGGCCACGCGCAGGAACTGGAAACAGCTCAGGTGCCATTTCAGCCTGGGTGCAATGTTCACTATGGTCTGCATCTGCAAAAACCATAAATTCACCCCTGCAATAATAGACGCCTCCTTTCTAAAATGGAGACAGGACGAAGGGGAATTGATGGTAGGTGGCATTTACGTAGGCGGCAGAATAGTGACCCTAGGGGAACTAATGGACAAGCACCAGCTCCTGAAAGGGAACGAGCTCTGGTCCATGCAACTGATGCGCAATCAATTACACTCAAGAAAAAGTGATTTCATAACTGAAGGCTTTAATCAACTAGAACCTTTTCCCCAGCAGCTTCGATACAGAAAGTGAAGGCTGCTGGGATGACACCATCTCTTATACCCTGCCTTCAAGGCGGAGCTACATAATACGGCCAATGGTAGACTCCTGGGCCTAACCAATGGTCATCAGCCTCTCAGGTACCGCAATACCTGGTACTACCACATTCACCCCCTGTTAATAAAGTCCGGTGGGGGTGGTAGCCAGCGGTAACAGTCGCATGGTATGACCAGGTATGGAGGTACCGTGCTGTCGAGGATATGTACAGAGTTCACAGTTAGAGTCACAGCGAAGCAATCAGTCGATCGGGTGGCCTGGTCATCCTTCTGGAGCGTCTGGGCTTCGGTGGTGATTCTGGTGGGTGTCCCGGTGGTTGCGACTCCGGGAGCGTGGTTTTGTCCTCCCTGGCAGCTTTGTCACCCCTAGGCGGCGCTGTTGGGGCAAAAGGTTGACACGGGGGGGGTGCCTGTAGGGGGTGTCGGTGGGTGGGATGGCCTAGGCAGGAACGGCGGGAGGACCGACCCCCCAGTGAGGTGCTGTGGGAGGGGGGGGGGCAATTGTTCGGGTGCACATGGGGTTCCGGTGGCCGCCAGGTCCCGAAGGGAGACTATCTTGCCGGCCATCAGGGAACGCCACATAGGCGTACTGGGTGTTAGCGTGCAGCAGGTGGACCTTCTTGACCAACGGGTCCGACTTGTGTGCCCGCACGTGCTTCCGAAGCAGGATGGGTCCGGGTGTCGCTAGCCAGCAGCGACCGGATGGCATGGAGGGCCATCGGAAGGACATCTTGCTAGCGGGAGACTGGGAGATTCCTGGACCGTAGGGCCAGTAGAAAAGTCTTCCAGACCGTTCCGTTCTCCCTCTCTACCTGCCCGTTTCCCCGGGGGTTGTAACTGGTCGTCCTGCTCGAGGCGATGCCCTTGCTGAGCAGGAATTAACGCAGTTCGTCGCTCATAAAGGAGGACCCCCTATCACTGTGTATGTAAGCGGGGAACCCGAACAGTGTAAAGATACCCTGGAGGGCCTTGATGACGGTGGTTGTGGTCATGTCTGGGCAGGGGATGGCGAAGGGGAACCGGGAGTACTCGTCAATCACGTTCAGGAAATACGTGTTGCGGTCGGTGGAGTGGAGGGGGCCCTTGAAATCCATACTGAGGCGTTCAAAGGGACGGGAAGCCTTTATCAGGTGCACCCTCTCTGGCCGGTAGAAGTGCGGTTTGCACTCTGCGCAGATTTGGCAGTCCCTGGTGACTGACCTGACCTCCTCGATGGAGTAGGGCAGGTTGCGGGCCTTGACAAAATGGAAAAAGCGAGTGACCCCCGGGTGGCAGAGGTCCTCGTGAAGGGATCGGAGGCGGTCCACTTGTGCGGTGGCACAAGTGCCGCGGGTCAGAGCATCAGGAGGCTCGTTGAGCTTCCCCGGACGGTACAAGATCTCATAGTTGAAGGTGGAGAGTTCTATCCTCCACCGCAAGATCTTGTCATTTTTAATCTTGCCTCGCTGTGCATTATCGAACATGAAGGCAACCGGCCGTTGGTCCGTGAGGAGAGTGAATCTCCTGCCGGCCAGGTAATGCCTCCAATGTCTCACAGCTTCTACTATGGCTTGTGCCTCTTTTTCGACCGAGGAATGGTGAATTTCGGAAGCCTGGAGGGTACGGGGGAAGAAAGCCATGGGCCTGCCCGCTTGGTTGAGGGTGGCCGCCAGAGCTACGTCGGACGCATCGCTCTCGACCTGGAAGGGGAGGGACTCGTCGATGGCGCGCATCGTGGCCTTTGCAATGTCTGCTTTGATGCGGCTGAAGGCCTGGCGGGCCTCTGTTGACAGGGGGAAGGTTGTGGACTGGATTAGGGGTCGGGCTTTGTCTGCCTAATTGGGGACCCACTGTGCATAATAGCTGAAGAACCCGAGGCAGCGCTTCAGGGCCTTGGGGCAGTGAGGGAGGGGGAACTCCATAAGGGGCGCATGCGCTCAGGGTCGGGGCCTATAACTCCACTTCACACTACGTAGCCGAGAATGGCTAGGCGGTCGGTGCTAAACACGCATTTATCCTTATTGTATGTCAGATTAAGGATTTTCGCGGTCTGGAGAAATTTGCGGAGGTTGGTGTCGTGGTCCTGCTGGTCATGGCCGCAGATGGTGACGTTATCCAGATACGGGGACGTTGGGCGTAAGCCGTACCGGTCAACCATTCGGTCCATCTCTCGCTGGAAGACCGAGACCCCATTAGTGACACCAAAGGGAACCCTTAAAAATTGATAGAGCCGCCCATCTGCTTTGAAGGCAGTGTACGTGCGGTCACCATTATGGAAGGGTAGCTGCTGGTAGGCGGACTTGAGATCCACCGTGGAGAAGACCTTGTATTGTGCGATCCTGTTTACCAGGTCGGCTATAAGGGGGAGAGGGTATGCATCCAGCTGCGTAAACCTGTTGATGGTCTGACTGTAGTCAATGACCATTCTATGTTTCTCCCCGGTCTTTACCACCACTACTTGAGCTCTCCAGGGACTGTTGCTCGCTTCGATGACCCCTTCCCCCAGCAGCCTTTGTACCTCTGACCTGATGAAGGTCCGGTCCTGGGCGCTGTACCGTCTGCTCCTGGTGGCGACGGGTTTGCAATCCGGGGTGATGTTCGCAAACAGGGAAGGCGGGTCGACCTTAAGGGTCGCGAGGCTGCAGACAGTAAGGGGAGGTATAGGGCCACCGAATTTAAAGGTCAGGCTTTGCAAATGGCATTGGAAGTCCAGCCCCAGGAGGGTAGCCGCGCAGAGGTGCGGCAGGACATAAGGACATACAGGTGGAAATTGTCGAATTTCCTGCCTTGGACAGTGAGGTTCGCTAGGCAGAACCCCTTTATCTCCACCGAGTGTGACCCGGAGGCCAGGGAGATCCTTTGATTTACAGGGTGGGTTACAAGTGAACAGCGCCTTACCGTGTCGTGGTGAACAAAGCTTTCCGTGCTCCCAGAGTCAATCAGGCAGGATGTCTCATGGCCGTTAATGAAGACCGTCGTTGTAGCTGTTGCAAGTGTCCGGGGTCGACTTTGGTCCAGTGTCACCGAGGCCAGATGCAGCAATTGCGAGTTCTGATCGGGCAGCGTGTAGTCGGCCGTGCTTGGGGTCTGGGCCCCATCCAAGATGGTGTCACCCATGGGTCGCACATGGTGTCCGGGGATGAACAAGATGGCGGCGGTGATGGACAAAATGGCGGCACCCACCCGTCCAGCGTGGTGTCCGGGGGGGCAAGATGGCCGCACCCATGAGTCGCACGTGGCGCTCGGATAGGGGGGTGGCGATGAGCGGTGGACGGTCGGGGCTGAAGGGGGGGTTGCCGCGGCGGGCCATAGTCGCTGGGGACCGCGGCCACGGCGCGGGCCTGGCAGACCACCACAAAGTGTCCCTTCTTGCCGCACCCTTTGCAGGTGGTGGTGCGGGCCGGGCAGCGCGGGCGGGGATGATTCGCCTGCCCGCAGAAGAAACAGCGGGGCCCGGCGGCGTTAGCAGACCATCTCGTAGCGCAGGCCTGCGGGGTCAGGGGGAAGGTCTGTGGGGCTGCCGCTGCGGGGTGCCACGCAGCCCAGGGGGCCGCCGCCCGGTCGGGTGCATAGGACTGCGCGTTTCTGGAGGCAACGTCCATGGACCCTGCCAGGGCCCGTGCCTCTCTAACTCCGAGAATGTCCCTTTCTAGGAGTCTTTGGCGGATATCAGGAGAGCTCATACCTGCTACGAAAGCATCCCTGATTAAAAGTTCTGTGTGCTGGCTCCCCGAAACTTGCGGGCAGCCACAGTTTCAGCCCAGCACCAGTAGCACCTGGTAGAAATCTTCCAACGATTCTTCGGGGCTTTGCCGTCTAGTCGCAAGCAGGTGCCGAGCGTAGACCTGATTCACAAGGCGGATATAATGTCCTTCTAGCAGTTCGATCGTGGCATCATAGTTCGCCGCCTCCTCGATAAGGGGGTAGATCCCAGGGCTGACCCTTGAGTGCAGGATATGCATTTTCTGTCCTTCTGTGGGGGTGCATCCAGCCGTCTCGAGGTAGCCTTTAAAGCACGCCAGCCAGTGTTTAAAAATTGCAGCAGAGTTCTCCGCGTGGGGCTGAGTTGAAGGCACTCCGGTTTGATTCGGAGATCCATCCTTCCAGCTTAAGTCTAGTAGATTAAATTGATGTGCAATCAATTACACTCAAGACGAAGTGATTTCATAACTGAAGGCTTTAATCTACTAGAACCTTTTCCCCAGCAGCTTTGATACAGAAAGTGAAGGCTGCTGGAATGGCACCATCTCTTATACCCCGCCTTCAGGGTGGAGCTACGTAATACAGCCAATGGTAGACTCCTGGGTCTAACCAATGGTCATCAGCCTCTCAGGTACCGCAATACCTGGTACTACCACAACAACTAAGGAACTTCCTCCACAAGGAGATCACAATGTTCCTCAAGTTACCCGGACACACCCTAATGGGTTTACTTCTAACATCGGACCAACTAGGGGATGATAACTGCATTGACATCAACTGCATAGATGACTGCTAGGAGAGGTAAGGGCCCCGCTTGGGGAGATACAGGAAAAGTGGGAAGAAGATCTGGGTGTGGAGATAGAGGGAGGACTCTGGAGCAAATCACTGCATAGGACAAACTCCACCTCCTCATGCACAGGGCTGAGCCTAGCACAGCTAAAGTTAGTGCGCATGGTGCTCTTAACCAGACCGCGTTTGAGCGGGTTCTTCCTGGAGGTGGAAGACAAACGTGAATGGTGTCAGGAAGGCTTAGCCAACCACACCCACATGTTCTGAGCCTGCCCCAGACTTGTCGGGTACTGAACCGCCTTTTGCAAGGCCATATCCAAGGTTGTGGGGGTGAAGGTGGAGCCATGCCTGCTAGTGGAGCCATGCCTGGGGCGAGGGGCAGACTCCCTAGCCTTCGCCTCCCTGATTGTCCGCCAGAGACTCCTGCTCGGCTATTGCGCCACCCAAAGCTGCAGACTGGCTTTCCGACTTCGCAAAATTCCTCAAATTGGAGAAGTTAAAATTCACCATCAGAGGATCAGAAACATAAGAACATAAGAACTAGGAACAGGAGTAGGCCATCTGGCCCCTCGAGCCTGCTCCGCCTTTAATGAGATCATGGCTGATCTTTGTGGACTCAGCTCCACTCTCCGGCCCGTACACCATATCCCCGAATCCCTTTATTCTTTAGAAAGGTATCTATCTTTTTCTTAAAAACGTTTAAAGAACCTCAACTGCTTCACTGGGCAAGGAATTCCAAAGATTCACAACCCTTTGGGTGAAGAACTTCCTCCTACACTCCGTCCTAAATCTACTTCCCCTTATTTTGAGGCTATGCCCCCTAGTTCTGCTTTCCCTGACCAGTGGGAACAACCTGCCCGCATCTATCCTATCTATTCCCTTCATAATTTTATGTGTTTCAATAAGATCCCCCCCGCATCCTTCTAAACTCCAATGAGTACATTCCCAGTCTACTCAACCTCTCGTCATAATCTAATCCCCTCAACTCTAGGATCAACCTAGTGAATCTCCTCTGCACTCCCTCCAGTGCCAATATGTCCTTTCTCAGGTAAGGAAACCAAAACTGAACACAATACTCCAGATGCGGCCTCACCAACACCCTATACAATTGCAGCATAACCTCCCTAGTCTTGAACTCCATCCCTCTAGCAATGAAAGACAAAACTCGATTAGCCTTCTTAATCACCTGTTGCACCTGTACACCAACTTTTTGCGACTCGTGCACCAGCACACCCAGGTCCCTCTGCACAGCAGCATGTTTTAAAATCTTACCGTTTAAATAATAATCCATTCTGCTGTTATTCCTCCCAAAATGGATAGCCTCACACTTAGCAACATTGAATTCCATCTGCCAGACCCTAGCCCATTCACCTAACCTATCCAAATCCTTCTGCAGACTTCCAGTATCCTCTGCACTTTTTGCTTTACCACTCATCTTAGTGTCGTCTGCAAACTTTGACACATTGCACTTGGTCCCCAACTCCGAATCGTCTGTAAGACAAACCAGACAAAGGGAAAGAAAAAAGAAGAGAGGGGTGCGAGGAACAGAGGGTGGAGGGAGAGGGAAGGAAGGAGGGGAGGCATCACCTAAAGGGCAAGGGAAATAGGTGTAGAGGAACCAAAGCGTACTGAGGGAAAGAAAACCCACAGAGGTGGCCACGGCTACAGGGCACGTCTTGGTGGCCTCAAACATGCCCCTGGTATGTTGTAGTGCCATGGGACAACATATATATAGTATGGCTGTAATAACTGACTAATGTTAATATGCCTCGTCTGTGTATATGTTTCCTCTGTGTTCATACCTGTTTATCTTCCTTTTTTCTTTGTGTCCCTTTCCTTGTTAGAACAAACAAAGAACAAAGAAATGTACAGCACAGGAACAGGCCCTTCGGCCCTCCAAGCCCGTGCCGACCATGCTGCCCGACTAAACTACAATCTTCTACACTTCCTGGGTCCGTATCCCTTTATTCCCATCCTATTCATGTATTTGTCTAGATGCCCCTTAAATGTCACTATCGTCCCTGCTTCCACCACCTCCTCCGGTAGCGAGTTTCAGGCACCCACTACCCTCTGTGTAAAATACTTGCCTCGTACGTCTACTCTAAACCTTGCCCCTCTCACCTTAAACCTATGCCCCCTAGTAATTGACCCCTCTACCCTGGGGAAAAGCCTCTGACTATCCACTCTGTCTATGCCACTCATAATTTTGTAGACCTCTATCAGGTCGCCCCTCAACCTCTGTTGTTCCAGTGAGAACAAACCGAGTTTATTCAACCGCTCCTCATAGCTAATGCCCTCCATACCCATACCAGGCAACATTCTGGTAAATCTCTTCTGCACCCTCTCTAAAGCCTCCACATCCTTCTGGTAGTGTGGCGACCAGAATTGAACACTATACTCCAAGTGTGGCCTAACTAAGGTTCTATACAGCTGCAACATGACTTGCCAATTCTTATACTCAATGCCCCGGCCAATGAAGGCAAGCATGCCGTATGCCTTCTTGACTACCTTCTCCACCTGTGTTGCCCCTTTCAGTGACCTGTCGACCTGTACACCTAGATCACTCTGACTTTCAATACTCTTGAGGGTTCTACCATTCACTGTATATTCCCTACCTGCATTAGACCTTCCAAAATGCATTACCTCACATTTGTCCGGATTAAACTCCATCTGCCATCTCTCCGCCCATGTCACCAAACAATCTAAATCCTGCTGTATCCTCTGACAGTCCTCATCGCTATCTGCAATTCCACTAACTTTTGTGTTGTCTGCAAACTTACTAATCAGACCAGTTACATTTTCCTCCAAATCATTTATATATACTACAAACAGCAACGATCCCAGCACTGATCCCAGCGGAACACCACTGGTCACAGCCCTCCAATTAGAAAAGCATCCTTCCATTGCTACTCTCTGCCTTCTATGACCTAGCCAGTTCTGTATCCACCTTGCCAGCTCACCCCTGATCCCGTGTGACTTCACCTTTTGTACTAGTCTACCATGAGGGACCTTGTCAAAGGCCTTACTGAAGTCCATATAGACAACATCCACTGCCCTACCTGCATCAATCATCTTTGTGACCTCCTCGAAAAACTCTATCAAGTTTTCACAAAACCATGCTACGTCTCACTAATACGTCCATTTGCTTCCAAATGGGAGTCTCGAAGAATTCTCTCCAGTAATTTTCCTACCACTGAAGTAAGGCTCACCAACCTGTAGTTCCCTCGACTATCCTTGCTACCCTTCTTAAACAGAGGAACAACATTGGCTATTCTCCAGTCCTCCGGGACATCACCTGAAGGCAGTGAGGATTGAAAGATTTCTGTCAAGACCTCAGCAATTTCCTCTCCAGCCTCCTTCAGTATTCTGGGGTAGATCCCATCAGGCCCTGGGGACTTATCTACCTTAATATTTTTTAAGACACCCAACACCTCGTCTTTTTGGATCTCAATGTGACCCAGGCTATCTACACACCCTTCTCCAGACTCAACATCTACCAATTCCTTCTCTTTGGTGAATACTGATGCAAAGTATTCATTTAGTACCTCGCCCATTTCCTCTGGCTCCACACATAGATTCCCTTGCCTATCCTTCAGTGGGCCAACCCTTTCCCTGGCTACCCTCTTGCTTTTTATGTACGTGTAAAAAGCCTTGGGATTTTCCTTAACCCTATTTGCCAATGACTTTTCGTGACCCCTTCTAGCCCTCCTGACTCCTTGCTTAAGCTCCTTCCTACTTTCCTTATATTCCACACAGGCTTCGTCTGTTCCCAGCCTTTTAGCCCTGACAAATGCCTCCTTTTTCTTTTTGACGAAATATCTCTAGTTATCCAAGGTTCCCGAAAATTGCCGTATGTATCCTTCTTCCTCACAGGAACATGCCGGTCCTGAATTCCTTTCAACTGACACTTGAAAGCCTCCCATCCCCAATCTAGGTTCTTCAGTTCCCGCCTAATATTGTTATAATTAGCCTTCCTCCAATTTAGCACATTCACCCTAGGACCACTCTTATCCTTGTCCACCAGCACTTTAAAACTTACTGAATTGTGGTCACTGTTCCCGAAATGCTCCCCTACTGAAACTTCTACCACCTGGCCGGGCTCATTCCCCAATACCAGGTCCAGTACCGCCCCTTCCCTAGTTGGACTGTCTACATATTGTTTTAAGAAGCCCTCCTGGATGCTCCTTACAAACTCTGCCCCATCTAATCCCCTGGCACTAAGTGAGTCCCAGTCAATATTGGGGAAGTTGAAGTCTCCCATCACCACAACCCTGTTGGTTTTCGCTTTTCTAAAATCTGTCTACCTATCTGCTCCTCTATCTCCCGCTGGCTGTTGGGAGGCCTGTAGTAAACTCCCAACATTGTGACTGCAACCTTCTTATTCCTGATCTCTACCCATATAGCCTCACTGTTCTCTGAGGTGTCCTCCCGTAGTACAGCTGTGATATCCTCTCTAACCAGTAGCGCAATTCCGCCACCACTTTTTACATCCCCCTCTATCCAGCCTGAAACATCTAAATCCTGGAACGTTTAGCTGCCAATCCTGCCCTTCCCTCAACCAGGTCTCTGTAATGGCAACAACATCATAGTTCCAAGTACTAATCCAAGCTCTAAGTTCATCTGCCTTACCCGTAATACTTCTTGCATTAAAACATATGCACTTCAGGCCACGAGACCCGCTGTGTTCAGCAACTTCTCCCCGTCTGCTCTGCCTCAGAGCCACACTGTTCCTATTCCCTAGTTCTCCCTCAATCCTCTCACCTTCTGACTTATTGCTCCCGTGCCCACCCCCCTGCCATACTAGTTTAAACCCTCCCGTGTGACACTAGCAAACCTCGCGGCCAGGATATTTATGCATCTCCAGTTTAGATGCAACGCGCCCTTCTTATATAGGTCACACCTGCCCCGGAGGAGCTCCCAGTGGTCCAGATAACGGAAACCCTCCCTCCTACACCAGCTGTTTAGCCACGTGTTTAGCTGCTCTATCTTCCTCTTTCTAGCCTCACTGGCACGTGGTACAGGGAGTAATCCCAAGATTACAACCCGAGAGGTCCTGCCTTTTAACTTTCTGCCTAGCTCCCTGAACTCCTGCTGCAGGACCTCATGCCCCTTCCTGCCTATGTCGTTAGTACCAATATGTACAACGACCTCTGCCTGTTTGCCCTCCCCCTTCAGGATGCCCTCTACCCGTTCGGAGACATCCTGGACACTGGCACCAGGGAGGCAACATACCATCCTGGAGTCTCTTTCATGTCCACAGAAGCGCCTATCTGTGCCCCTGACTATAGAGTCCCCTATTACTATTGCTCTTCTGTGCTTTGACCCTCCCTTCTGAACATCAGAGCCAGCCGTGGTGCCACTGCTCTGGCTGCCGCTGTTTTCCCCTGGTTGGCTATCCCCCCCGACAGTATCCAAAGAGGTATACCTGTTCGAGAGGGGGACAACCACAGGGGATTCCTTCACTGACTGCCTGCCCTTTCTGGTGGTCACCCATTTCTCTGCCTGCACCTTGGGTGTGACCACTTTTATATAACTGCTATCTATGACGCTTTCCGCCACCTGCATGCTCCTAAGTGCATCCAATTGCCGCTCCAACCGAACCATGCGGTCTGTGAGGAGCTCCAGTTGGGTGCACTTTCTGCAGATGAAGCCATCCGGGACGCTGGAAGCCTCCCGGACCTGCCACATCTCACATTCAGAGCACTGCACCCCTCTAACTGACATTGAGTCAATTAATTAGTAAATTAAAGTTAAAAGTTAAAATAAAAATTAAAAAAAATTACTGTTAACTATCTGTTTCCTAGCACTAGATTTCTACTATAAATGTGCAAGCTAAATATAGTACTCTCCGATCTCTGGCTTAGATACCCCTCTAAATTATAATTAAGTAATTATGTTTAATTAGTTACCAATGTTTAATTCTTTTAATTTAGTGTAGATTCCCAACCAGCCACTCAGATCACAGATTTTCTGTGATGTCGCTTCAGATTCCCCCCCACAAACACACAATTTGAAAAGGTAATAAAAGTAAAAATGAGTACAGATCACTTACTTACCTTCTGAGGGTCTCAGATGTTCTCAGGTTCTCTCCCTGACAGAGACTGCTCCTCCTCCTCCGAACGGCTCCTGAAACTAGGCCGCGATCTTTTTAAATCTGCGCTCCGACTCTCAGCTCCCGCTCTTTTTAAATCTCTGCTCCGACTCGCAGCTCCCGCGCTTTTTAAATCTCTGCTCCAACTCGCAGCTCCCGCGCTTTTTAAATCTCCGCTCCGACTCGCAGCTCCCGCGCTTTTTAAATCTCTGCTCCAACTCACAGCACCCGCGCTTTTTAAATCTCCGCTCCGACTCGCAGCTCCTGCTCTTTTCAAATCTCCGCTCTGACTCGCAGCTCCCACGCTTTTCAAATCTTGTTGTTACCAATACATATAAAAACCAATAAAAATATATTTTTTTAAAAAGATGTTTCTCTGCAAAGATTTTTCCATGAGAGATAGGTGGTATGGCATCGTCCAACTACTTGGAGCGTTCCACGGCAATGTGATCAGACCCATCCTTCATACCACTGGGGCAGGTAGAACCTCAGCATGATTAGTAAGTTCGCAGATGACACAAAAATTGGTGGAGTTGGTGAATACGATTGTCAGAGGATACAGCAAGATATAAACTGGTTGGAGTCTTGGGCTGGGAAATGGCAGATGGAGTTTAATTCAGACAAGTGTGAGGTAATGCACTTTGGAAGGTCCAATGCATGTAAAAATTACACAGTAAATGGTAGAACTCCTGCGAGTATTGACAGGCAGAGTGATCTGGGCGTGCATGTCCACCAATCACTGAAAGTGGCAACGCATGTTGATAAGGTGGTCAAGAAGGCATGCGGCATGCTGTCCTTCATCGGTCGGGGTATCGAATATAAAAATTGGCAAGCCATGTTGCACCTGCGCAGGACCTTAGTTAGGCCTCATTTGGAATATTGTGTACAATTCTGGTCGTCACACTGCCAGATGGATGTGGGTGCTTTGGAGAGGGCACAGAGGCGGTTAACTAGGATATTGCCTGGTATGGAGGGCATTAGCAATGAGGAGAGGTTAGATAAACTCAGTCTGTTCTCACTGGAATGATGGAGGTTGAGAGCCGACCTGATAGAGGTCTACAAGATTATGAATGGCATGGACAGAGTGGACAGTCAGATGTTCTTTCCTAGGGTAGGAGAGTCAAGTACTAGGGGACATAGGTTTGAAGTGCATAGAGAAAAGTTTAGAACAGATGTGCAAGGCATGCTTTTTGCATTGAGGGAGTTAAATATATGGAACACACTGCCCAGGGAGGTGGTGGGAGCAGGTACGATAGCGGTATTTAAGGGTCATCTAGACAAATATATGAATAGGGTGGGAATGGAAGGATACGGACTCTGTAAGTGCATATCCGTTTAGTTTAGGCAAGTACCATGATCGGCAGGTTTGGAGGGCCGAAGGGCGTGTTCCTGTGCTGTATTGTTCTTTGTTCTTTGTAGTATTATGGGCCAGGGCTTAGAAACTCCAAAGTATATTATGAAGTCTACCTGACCTACAACCTTTGTGTTGAATTTGGCGAGGATGAGCACAAAAGCCTTCGCTGCAGGTGTGATTCATCAGACTTCCCAGACACCTTAATCAAAACAAGCTTTGTTCTAAGAACTTAGTTAACATTTATATAAACACACAGCAAGAATTTTTATCAATTACAAACATAAAGACACCACCCAGCTACAGTAATCTCTGTTTAACACTTAATAAATTCCCCTTAACAGTTCCAATTCAAAAACAAAATCCCATAAACCAAAAACCCCTTTTCAAGGGCATGGCCCAGCACACTGTATTCTCACTTGAATGGGACTGGCTTTCCCTGAATTTATCTTTTAAATTACCAAATCCAGTCACCATAACCTGTTTACTTCTGAAACAGTTTTATAATAAAAACAGAGAGAGACAGGGAAAACACTTCTTTCTCCTTTCTGTAGTCTACAGCAGTCAAAACCGAAAATGAAACTAAAAAAAACCTGACAGCCACAGCTCAGCTCCTCCCACAAAATGACATCACTGAAGCCATGTGATAAGACAAAAACCTTTCTTAAAGGGACACTCCCATGACAGTAGTGACACTTGGTGTTTTCACAGCCAGATACAGCCACACACAAAGGTGGCCATCAGGAACATGGCACATTTTTATCTCCCTTAATCTCGAGATTTTTACATCCCATCCCTGTCAACACGATCCATTTTTGACCTCAAAATAAACTGGAAGATGGCCCGGATGATCTAAACAGTGCATGAGTGAGGAATGGGCCAGCCCTGTCTCAAACCTGATTATCAGGTTCTTACCCACAATGAAGAGTGAGCATTGCTCCTACATGTCCAGTGTTTTCTTTAACAAAGTTGCTCACTCCTTCCAGTTTTTCCTTCTGCTCCTGTCCCTCCAAACCACATCCACAGCACCTTCAGGCAGTCTGACTTGACAGTGAAGGGAAAAAGTGGTCAATCAGCCCAATTCGCAAAGAACATTGCCTCGCACTTGCCACGAGTTACCTCGGCACCTGAGGCCAGTTTGAACTGGTCGCAGATGTTGATCAGTCTACAGACTGACAGCAGATCTCAACAGAGGGTGGTGACCTTCTCCATGTACAGGGAGGCTTTGATCTGAGTGTTTCCAGGCCTGCGATCTCCACTCCTCACATCCGAATCCTTCCTGATGGACTCAGCAAAGTGTTCTTTGGAACACACAAACAGAGCAGGGGGGAGAAGGAAGCCCTGCCTGACTCCAGGTTTAATTGGAAAGCTTTCTTATTCCCATCCATAGATTGAAACTGCGTGACTGATGTTTGTGATACATATTCCTTGTGCACCATCTTACACCTAATCTCTACCCCATAAACGTAACAGGAAGAAAATGCCGAGTCGCAAGGTTCCACTTTAAACTGGAACAGGCCATCTAGCCTAACTGACAGCTCACTGCAGAAAGCTGCTTGAGAGTGTCAGCTCATTTCTTCAAGACACTTAAGCCAGAATAGCAATAACGGGTGAATTAATTCAATTTCTCTGGGTTGGCATCAGTAATTCTGACAGACTACACTTCAGAGAGGCAGAACAATTAATTAAAGATTAGATAATACAGCTTTTGAAGAGAGTGCTGCTTGCACTTGTTGATGTAATTTTGAATTGCCTATCCATTTTATTGTTTGTGCTTTTGATTATATTAGAGGGCCAGCGTTGTGGGAGTACAGGAAAGTCGTGTCGAAAGCCAATTTTAAAAAAACTGCCAAGTTACACGTGATGCTCGTACACTGCGCTGGAACTTCAGAGCCACATTAACCCGACTACATCCTCCTTACAATTAATTTTGACTTTAAGTGGGCTGAGAAAGGAGATACATTGATGACATATGTGAATCCATTTCACATTACATTAGGTTAATTTTACACCGGCATTAAAAATCCCTAATTGCTAGGGAACATAGATCACACTGCATGAATAGAGCACAATGACTCGGGGAACATAAAGAGAAAAGCACGATTTACACTGGTTAAATAGAAAGGAAGTTAATAATGTAATGAAAACAGTGTCGACTGACAATGGGGATGGAGGAGGGTGTGTGTGGAATGGGAGTTGGGAGCTAGCTTGTGTTTGAGACAGAAAAATCATCAGTATTCATTTTTAAAGAATTACTGTCAATTGATGCTTGAGAATGCTCGGGTTGAAACTGTTCCTCAGAGCACTTATATTCCAGGAGGAACCCATAGGTGGGCATGAAGAGCCAATTTGAGGGTTTAGTGACCCATGCCGAATCTGTGCTAATCTAGGAGTGCCATCATATTAGTAAAGATAGCATTGCAGGCGTTCTTGTCTGTCTCAAATTGGCATTTAGCCTCTTGCAGATCCCAAGTCCAGGCCAAATGCCTGTTCCAGGAGCCCTTCTGGAAATTTGTCTGTGGAAGAGGCACCAGGCCAACACCACTCAGGATTTCTTGTTCTAAGGGTCCAATTAAAGGGACGTTTGGAGGCCACAACACAGTGTAAGTCATTTGAGAGAAATGCCAATTGCTTGCTGCTGCTCTTTAGGGTGTTGTGGGCGAGATGAATACTCTAGGATGTGTTAACAACACATTAAAATTACTCACTAGTACCTAAATTATGGCAAAGTCCCTGCTAACTTGAGCTGACTTTGCTCCTTTGCACGATTTAACATTCTGCCGCAGACACTGGTTTCCTTACGCACATGTGGTAAAGTCTGGGCAGCAGTAGCATTAGCAGCTGCCCTGTTCACCACAGTGAGATCAGGAACAGGCCGAGGCCACTGCAGTATATTCAGACCAATAACCTTTGGATAAAGTGCCCATCAACAAAGAGAAAACATGAACATTGATGCAACCTGGGCTTGGAGGATTGTGTGGGGCCTACATAAAGGAAACAGCACAATCAGTCTTAAAATGTTTGCAATGGCTTTTACTCTATAAACACATCTGCTTTTAGTAAGGATGCTATGAGATCAAATCATGTCTTCTGTTTGCAAAGTTTTAAATGGATTCTGGGAGGTGTTTTCTGACTTTGTGTGATAGTGTAAAATGGGTAACCTGGTTTATGTTACTCCCAATATTTATTTCCATTAATGCCAAAAGAAATTAGGATGGGGGAGATGCAAGGCAGGTTTTCGACTATTTTACCAACTCAGTAATTACCTCTATTATCTCTCGGTAAAGCGTCTTGCAACTACATGTAGTTCTATCATTAAGTGCTACACACCTTGGTATTATTTTAGCATAGAGCTAAAACAAATAAAAATTAAGAAACCCTAATACAAGAGGGCCATCTACTCCATTACCAATTTTGCCCAAGGACCAGTAGGAGTAGACATTTTCCAATTGTTAGTGGGTTCAAACTCTCTCCAACAGGGGGATAATTAACCTTTTAGATGTAAAGCAAGAGAACACAGAATCCTTACAGTGCAGAAGGAAGCATTCAGACCTTCGAGTCTGCACCGACCCTCCAAAAGAGCACCCTAACCTCGGCCTACTCCCCACCCGAACCCATAATCCCACCTAACCTTTGGACATTAAGCGACAATTTAGCAAGGTCAATCAACCAAACCTGCACATCTTTGGACTGTGGTAAGAAACCAGAGCCCCCAAGGGAAACCCACGTAGACACGGGGAGAAGTTGCAAACTCATGCAGACAGTCACCCAAGGCCGGATTGAACCTAGATCCCTGGAACTGTGAGGCAGCAGTGCTGACCACTTTACATTTATTTAAAGTGAATAAAAAAGATATTACCATAAAGTAATTTAACTCCATTTCATCAACTAAGTCAATATTAGGAGTAATGGGAGTTTTGAATTGTGTACCCACAACAGCATTGTACCATGATACTAGATATTTGCATCTGTTACTCAAAGTGAGAACAGCATTGAGTGGAAGTGGTTTTTCATTAATGTGTCAAGTTGTTTTTAACTGCATCTGTTTTTTAAAATTCATATAAAACTGAATAATGTGAGAACATTGTGGTGGTGGATGTAACGAAAGTTAGAAAGAATTTAAGCGTGGAGCAAAAATAATTTTCAATAATCACATTATAAATTCAGGTATCTTGTGATAGCTCTTTGACCTTGACTGCATCACTGAACGATCTTATTCTTAGAGTTTTTGTGCACATCTTCCTCCTGACATCAATTATGTACAAAATTGGTCAATAGGCTCATGTTATTAAATCAATGGACTCAAATTGCTTGTGTAACTTGTTTGCAGTCATTCATCCTCCAAAATATAATTTCCATTCCTTATGAGCCAATTCATTCCAGGCAGATCACTGAGTGTCCCAACAGAACAGGGACTCAGGGACTGCTGCATACCAGAAATAACATGGTGGTGCTTTTCAAAGTATTGTGTTGTATGCACAGGTCTAAAACAAATATCTTTGCTGTGCCATGGGCCTACTGCAGATACTTAAAAGCTATCTCCAGTCATAATATCTTTAATGAGTTTGTCAATATTTGCATTGTCTGCACATTTTCCCTTTGATGGATGCTACTTTAGTATATAGTATACAGAATCATAGAATTTACAGTGCAGAAGGAGGCCATTCAGCCCATCGAGTCTGCACTGGCCCTTTTGGAAAAAGCACCCTACCTAAGCCCACACTCCCACCATATCCCCGTGACCCAGTAACCCAGTAACCCCACCCAACCTTTTTGGACACTAAGGGCAATTTAGTATGGCTAATCCACCTAACCTGCAGATCTTTGGGCTGTGGGAGGAAACCGGAGCGCCCGGAGGAAACCCACACAGAATCGGGGAGAACATGCAGACGCTGCACAGACAGTAACCTTGGACCCTCAGCTGTGAAGCAACTGTGTTACCGTGCCCCCCACTATAAAGGTATAGTGAACATGATCAGGCAGTGGACTCGCCAGCTGTGACTGGGAGAGTCTGGACAATGGAAGGCCTCAAGGCTTTCCTCTGAAGCCTGAAGAGAACGCCCTTTCTCCTCTTGGCCCATAAGGAATTATCACGAAAGTTGCTTCAAAAAAGCTTCCCAGTGCCATTTGTGGCCAGAAACTGCCTGTTGGTTCCTCCTACCCCATGTTAAAATCACATTGCAGTGCCAGGATCCAACTTTTGAATTCCAAGTAGGCCACTGCCCGCCAGTAGTGCTAACCTGGCAAAACTTTCAAACCTGTGAGGGGGAACAACGGCAAGTGGAAATGGACTGGGCCAGATTTTAACCTGCCATTTCTGGCTGGGGAGGGGAAGTGAAAATAATTGATTATTTCAATGAGTATCACAACAATAACAACAATTACTATTTATTTACTCCTTTAATATTATACAATGTCCCAGGGCATCTAACTGGGGTATTATAAAATTACCTTTATTTCGGGCTGAGGCCACTGAATTCCATTACATTGAATTGAGGCCTGCATCAAAATTAATGGCGCTCGGAACATCTCGTGAGATTCAACAGAATAGAACATAGAACAGTAAAGCACAGTACAGGCCCTTCAGCCCACGATGTTGAGCCAACTATTTACCCTAATCTAAGATCATCCTAACCTACACCCCCTTCAATTTACTGCTGTCCATGTGTCTGTCTAAAAGTAGCTTAAATGGCCCTAATGACTCTGACTCCACCACCTCTGCTGGGAGAGCATTCCACACACCCACCACTCTCTGTGTAAAGAACCTTCCTCTGACATCTCCCCTATACCTTCCTCCAATCACCTTAAAATTATGTCCCCTCGTGACCGCCATTTCCACTCTTTTCATGCCTCTCATCAATTGCACACCTCTATCAAGTCACCTCTCTGCCTTCTTCGCTCCAGTGAGAAAAGCCCTAGTTCCCTCAACCTTTCTTCATAAGGCATGCCCTCCAGTCCAGGCAGCATCCTGGTAAGTCTCCTCTGTACCCTTCCTATAATGAGGCAACCAAAACTGGACACAATATTCCAAGTGTGGTCTAACTAGAGTTTTATAAAGCTGCAGCAAAACCTCGCGGCTCTTAAACTCAATCCCCCTGTTAATGAAAGCCAACACACCACACGTTTCTTAACAATCCTATCAACCTGGGTGGCAACTTTGAGGGATCTATGTATGTGGACCCCAAGAGCCCTCTGTTCCTCCACACTGCCAAGAATCCTGCCTTTAACCCTGCATTCAGCATTCAAATTCGACCTTCCAAAATGAATCACTTCACATTTATCAAGGTTGAACTTCATCTGCCACTTCTCAGCCCAGCTCTGCATCCTGTCAATGTCCTGCTGTAACCTGCAACGACCCTCAACACTATCTACTACTCCCCCAACCTTCGTGTCATCGGCAAACTTACTAACCCACCCTTCCACTTCCTCATCCAAGTCATTTATAAAACCCACAAAGAGCAGAGGTCCCAGAACAGATCCTTGCGGGACACCACTGGTCACCGACTTCCAGGCGGAATACTTTCCATCCACTACCACTCGCTGTCTTCTTTCAGCCCGTCAATTCTGTATCTAGACAGCCAAATTTCCCTGTATCCCATGCCCCCTAACTTTCTGAATGAGCCTACCATGGGGAACCTTATCAAATGCCTTATTGAAATCCATATACACCACATCCACTGCCCAACCTTCATCAATGTGTCTCGTCACATCCTCAAAGAATTCAATGAGGCTTGTAAGGCATGATCTGCCCCTCACAAAGCTGTGCTGACTATCGTTAATCAAACTATGCTTTTCTAAATAATTATAAATCCTATCTCTCAGAATCCTTTCCAATATTTTGCTCACCACAGACGTAAGTCTGATGGATCTGTAATTCCCAGGGATTACCCTATTCCCTTTCTTGAACAGGGGAACAACATTCGCCTCCCTCCAATCATCCGGTACTACTCCAGTGGAGAGTGAGGACGCAAAGATCATCGCCAACGGCATAGCAATCCCCTCCCTCACTTCCCATAGTAACCTTGGGTAAATCCCATCAGGCCCAGGGGACTTGTCTATCCTGATGCTTTTCAAAATTTCCAGCACATCCTCCTTCTTAATATCAACCTGATTCACACTGTTCTCATGAGCAACAAGGTCCCTCTTTCTAGTGAATACTGAAGCAAAGTATTCATTTAGCCCCCCCCCCCCCCACCCCCCATCTCCTCAGACTCTAGGTAGACTCAGAGTCTCACTGGGGAGTTGAAGGCCCCCGGGTGGTCAGGGACAGGACAGAGTGGCACCTTGGCACTCCTGCACCTGGACACCATGGCACTGGTGGCCAGCTGGCACAGCCAGGCTGTCAATGGTACTGTTAGGATGCCATGCTGGCAGTGCCAACGTGCCCAGGTGCCAGGTTGTCCTACCAGGGGGTGGGCCTGGGGAGGCCTTGCCCACAAGAGGTGATGTGGAGATGCCGGCGTTGGACTGGGGTGAGCACAGTAAGAAGTTTTACAACACCAGGTTAAAGTCCAATAGGTTTGATTCAAATCATTAGCTTTCGGAGCACTGCTCCTTCCTCAGGTGAATGAAGAGGTATGTTCCAGAAACATACATGTAGACAAAGTCAAAGATGCAAGACAATGCTTTGAATGTGAGCATTTGCAGGTAATTAAGTCTTTACAGATCCAGAGAGAGGGGTAACCCCAGGTTAAAGAGGTGTGAATTGTCTCAAGCTAGGACAGTTGGTAGGATTTTACAAGCCCAGGCCAGATGGTGGGGGATGAATGTAATGCGACATGAATCCCAGTTCCCGGTTGAGGCAGTACTCTTGTGTGCGGAACTTGATTATAAGTTTCTGCTCGGCGATTTTGCGTTGTCACGAGTCCTGAAGGCCGCCTTGGAGAACACTTACCCGGAGATCAGAGGCTGAATGCCCTTGACTGCTGAAGTGTTCCCCGACTGGAAGGGAACATTCCCGCCTGGCGATTGTCACGCGATGTCCGTTCATCCATTGTCGCAGCGTCTGCATGGTCTCGCCAATCCTTACCATCCTTTCCTGCAGCGTATGAGGTAGACATCGTTGGCTGAGTCGCACGAGTATGTACCGCGTAACTGGTGGGTGGTATTTTCACGTGTAATGGTGGTACGCATGTCGATGATCTGGCACATCTTGCAGAGGTTGCCATGGCAGGGTTGTGTGGTGTCGTGGTCGCTGTTCTGAAGGCTGGGTAGTTTGCTGCAAACAATGGTGTGTTTGAGGTTGCGCAGTTGTTTGAAGGCAAGTGGTGGGGGTGTGGTGATGACCTTGGCAAGATGTTCATCTTCATCGATGACATGTTGAAGGCAGCGAAGAAGATGTCATAGTTTCTCCACTCTGGGTAAGTACTGGACGATGAAGGGTACTCTGTCGGGTGTGTCCCGTGTTTGTCTTCTGAGGAGGTCGGTGCGTTTTTTTGCTGTGGCGCATTGGAACTATCGATCGATGAGTCGAGCGCCATATCCTGTTCGTACGAGGGCATATTTCAGCATCTGTAGATGTCTGTTATGCTCCTCCTCATCTGAGCAGATCCTGTGTATATGGAGGGCTTGTCCATGGGGGATGGCTTCTTTAATGTGTTTAGGGTGGAAGCTGGAGAAGTGGAGTATCGTGAGGTTATCCGTGGGCTTGCGGTAAAGCGAAGTGCTGAGGTGACCGTCCTTGATGGAGATGAGTGTGTCCAAGAATGCAACCGATTTTGGAGAGTAGTCCATGGTGAGTCTGATGGTGGGATGAAACTTATTGATGTCATTGTGTAATCGTTTCAGTGATGCTTCACCGTGGGTCCAAAGGAAAAAAATGTCATCGATGTATCTGGTGTATACCATCGGTTGAAGGTTCTGTGCGGTGAGGAGGTCTTGTTCAAACTTAGCATATTGAGGTGCGAATTTGGTCCCCATGGCTGTTCCGTGCGTCTGGATGAAAAACTTGTTGTCAATGGTGAAGACGTTGTGATCCAGAATGAAGCGGATGAGTTGCAGAATTGCGTCTGGAGATTGGCAGTTGTCGGTGTTGAGTACTGATGCTGTTGCAGCAATGCCGTCATCATGGGGGGTGCTGGTAGTGCCAAGGTGCCCAGGTGCCAGGTTGTCCTACCAGGGGGTGGGCCTGGGGACGAGGAATGTTCCTGGTTCAACTGGTCTATGGGTGCTGAGTTTCTGTAGGAAGTCTGTCGTGTTGCGACAGAAGCTGGGCGTTCCTTGTACGATGGGTTTTAAGATGCTCTCGATGTAGCCAGAGAGGTTCTCACACAGGGTCCCATTGCCTGATATGATAGGACGTCCTGGTGTGTTGGCATTGTGTATTTTTGGGGGGGCAGCAGAGATCTCCAACGCGGGTATTACGTGGAATGAGAGCACACAGGGTGCTCTGAAGATCTGGATCCAAGGTCTTGATCAGTCTGTTGAGTTGGCGGGTGTGTTCCTTGGTCGGATCCGCGGGTAACTGTCTGTAGAATTCCTGGTTGTTGAGCTGTCGGTACACTTCTTTGCAGTAGTCCGTTCTGTTCAGTATGACGGTGGCCCCTCCTTTGTCTGCTGGTTTGATGATGATGTTGTGGTTGGTCCTGGGAGCGCGGATGGCGTTGCGTTGTGCTTGGGTGACGTTCGGGGCTGTCTTGTGAATGCGACTGATGAATTTGGCATTGACGCAACTCCTGACGGCTTGAGCATACATGTTGAGTGTAGGGCAGCGGCCTTTCGGAGGGGTCCAATTTGACTCTTTCCTCTTCGGTTGCCACACCGCAGATCCCACGGTCTGCAGTTCCGCTTCATTGGTTGACTCATTGGGTTCGCTGTTGGCCTCTTGTGGTTTGTGGAAGAACTCCCGAAGCGTCATTCGTCTGATGAATTCCTCCGTGTCTGCCGCGAGACTGATGGGGTCTGATGATTGTGCATCATGAGATATGTTGTAAATTAATTTGGGTTGTTTCATACCACTCCTGATATTCTGGTCGCCAGCACCTCGCCCTAACCAAATTGGCCACCAGCACCCCTTCCCTTCTTGATCCCACTGACAAAATGGGTGTCCCTTATTTTATTTAGTAAGAGTTGGTCACCCTGCTCACAAGATGCCATCCAACACCCTCACTACAAACACTGGTCTCAAGAGTCTCGGAAACATACTTTAGTGGATGATCTGCTCTGCTTCATGGCCTATCTTCCAAACAGAATGTTAAAGCCAGGCCATGGCTTAAATTATAATGGTGTGGAGATGCCGGCGTTGGACTGGGGTGAGCACAGTACGAAGTCTTACAACACCAGGTTAAAGTCCAACAGGTTTGTTTCGATGTCACTAGCTTTCGGAGCGCTGCTCCTTCCTCAGGTGAATGAAGTGGTATGTTCCAGAAACACATATATAACCAGATTCAAAGATGCCAAACAATGCTTGGAATGTGACCATTAGCAGGTGATTAAATCTTTACAGATCCAGAGATGGGGTAACCCCAGGTTAAAGAGGTGTGAATTGTGTCAAGCCAGGACAGTTGGTAGGATTTTGCAGGCCAGATGGTGGGGGATGAATGTAATGCGACATGAATCCCAGGTCCCGGTTGAGGCCGCACTCATGTGTGCGGAACTTGGCTATAAGTTTCTGCTCGGCGATTCTGCGTTGTCGCGCGTCCTGAAGGCCGCCTTGGAGAACGCTTACCCGGAGATCAGAGGCTGAATGCCCTTGACTGCTGAAGTGTTCCCCAACTGGAAGGGAACATTCCTGCCTGGTGATTGTTGCGCGATGTCCGTTCATTCGTTGTCGCAGCATCTACATGGTCTCGCCAATGTACCACGCTTCGGGACATCCTTTACTGCAGCGTATGAGGTAGACAACGTTGGCCGAGTCGCACGAGTATGTACCGCGTACCTGGTGGGTGGTGTTCTCACGTGTAATAGTGGTATCCATGTCGATGCTCTGGCACGTCTTGCAGAGATTGCCATGGCAGGGTTGTGTGGTGTCGTGGTCACTGTTCTGAAGACTGGGTAGTTTGCTGCAAATAATGGTTTGTTTGAGGTTGCGCGGTTGTTTGAAGGCAAGTAGTGGGGGTGTGGGGATGACCTTGGCAAGATGTTCATCGTCATCAATGACGTGTTGAAGGCTGTGAAGAAGATGACGTAGTTTCTCCGCCCCAGGGAAGTACTGGACGACGAAGGGTATTCTGTCGGTTGTGTCCCATGTTTGTCTTCTGAGGAGGTTGGTGCGGTTTTTCGCTGTGGCGCGTTGGAACTGTTTAAATTATAATCACAGTGACGATGCGTACCTGCCAGTTATAATGATATATTTAACAGAATGAAGTGCAGGTTTACATCTCAGCAAACATACTGCACATCTGAGGCAATCAGCTAATTTATTGGTAATCAGACCTGGAAGAAAGGGCCTGCTGTAAACCAGTCAGGATGGTCTGCATTTGTGAGACAGCCCTTGAGCCGAGTTGAACACTCTGCTGCTCGGTAGACCAGGGCGAGTGAAGCACCACATAGCTTGTTGTCTCTGCTGCTCTGGGCAGTACCCTCTGTGGCCCTGGCCCAAAGTCTGATGGGAAATATAGCCAAGTGAAAGGGACACTAAGCCTCCGGGAAATGTGGGCAATGTGACAGAGACACTGAAGAAACAAAAAAGACATTAAGAGCTGAGAATGCAGATTTTGAAACAGGAAACAGGGCAGCAGATGGTATCCTCCAGCTATGAGATTGAATGTTATCACAAAAGGTGCCAGAGGTGAAAGATGGAAACAAGGGGCACAATTTAAGGGAAAAGTTTCTAAGCGTCATTTCAGGTGAGTTTGGCTGGGAGTTTCTTCCCGGCTCTGTCGGCATATTCCCCACCACTGTGTAACCACAATTAGTCATTTGTTTGGGACCTGGGTAGTTTCTCTCCGGGCTAGCCCACACGTCGGAGCCAATCTAACCGTATTGTAACAGTCCCGTGTCGAGTGCGATTACCCGGGTGTTTCCTGGCACTTGCAGTGCCGCGAAACACCATGTTCTCTGATGCACCATCAATGACCACAAAGACGAGAATAGTGGAATAATCAAGGCTTTATTGAGCAAAGATGTTGTGCCTCCTGTAGCTGGAACCAGAATGGCTGCAGCACAGAAGAGCACACGCATTTATACGCCGCCTACTGGGCGGAGCCAGCAGGCAGAGATTTACCCTTGTACCTCTAATATATGGGCAGTGCCATAATACATATAATATACTACTAGTGGTGACTACCACATTATCTAAGGGAACTTTTTTGCAATCCGGGGCCTCAGAAGGGAACAGCCCCCCTCAAGGCTGCACTTAGTCCCGTTTCCTACACTGAGGAGCACCATTCGCCAGAACTCCTCAGTACAGGAGGAAATTGGACACCATTTTTAAATGATATCCCAATCTGTCAACTCCCGGATCCCTCAAAGTTCCAACTCACCTATAAGGGAGTCCTTGGGCCTCCCTACACCTCACTATTCCCTGAGCAGGGCACTCCCGAGCCTGACCCCCAACACGGGAAAAATGCCAGCCTGACACCCTGGCCATGCCGCAGTCAACTAGCAATGCCACATGGGCACCTTGGCAGTGCCAAGCTGGAACCCAGGTGGCACGAGTAGGACCGCAGCATGGCCGATAGATCGCGCCCACAGAATTTGTTTCATCACTGGGGAGCTGAACTCACTGGACAGACCAGCTCCTCAGAGATCGGGCCACCATTTTGAAAGGGTGCCCTGACCTGTAAATGAGCTTGATGGTCCACCACCCATGGGCAATGTCAGCCCCCACACACATGGGCATTACCCCCCCCCCCCAAGTGAGGACACACTACCATGGAATCGCTGAGTGTCCCCCCTTTCAGACCTTCCCACATCTACTTTTGTGTTCCCCCTTTCAGAATCCCCACCCTTCAACCCCCCAACCTTCTGGAGCCCCCTTCATACCCACCCTTCACCCTCCCCACCCTCCGTATCCCACCTCATCTCCCCTTTCATGGGCATGGCCTTCCTCAGGCCCTGGCCCTTGGCAGTGCCACCCTGGTATTCTGACATTGTCACCATGGCAATGCTCCTGCTAGCCTATAGGCAATGTGTGCTTAGACACACCACACTCTGGAACCAAGTGCCAGATACCACCCAATGTTACCTCTGCGGATTTCTCATCAAATTTCCCAGACGCTTGTTACATTGTGAGCCAACAGATCTCATTGGAACTCTGGCTTACACATGAGCATTTCCAAACTCTGCTCTCGAAGAAACACACCTTCAAAACCTCTCCCAAATAATGCTTTCTCTCGGGTGCCTTCACCAAGAAACCACTTCCAGGATTTCAATCACTCCTTTCAGTATTCCTCTGCCTTGGGGGTTGCCAGTGCATTTAAGCTTCCACACAATCTGTCAGGTACCCAATCATGCCAACAGAACACTACTGTTTCACAGGTTGTATTAAGATGTCAACAAACTTTTGATTTACCTCTGATATCTGGTTTCCCACTTTAAATCTGGTTACTGCAGCTGTATCTTTAACGTAGGGCATTTTCTCTGCTTTTTACTGTAACTTCACCCAGCAGAACCTTGTTCAACTTCTTGGTATTTGTTTTTTTAACTTAAATGTTTTCCTGAGACATCATTTTCGTTCTAACGCCCTGGTTTACAGACTTTCATTTGTTATTTTGGTATGTCTGCTTTTTGCAGCTCCCTTGTCCAGACCAACCCCTCCTGGGTCCAGCTTAAACGTAAACTTAAAAGTTTGTTCTAACCTAAGATGGCCTCTGGTTGCTAAGCAACAGCCTGGTCTTTCATTAACCTTGTTTACTTTCAAGTCATAAACCCTTTAGTTACAACACAGGGATTGTTTAAAGTGACGAAAACCCACAGATGTGTAGCCATCTTTGTTTAACATGAAGCTTAACTCGCGTTTTAACATTTTCAAATGCAGAAACACAAAATTACACTTACTTAAAGCTATTCCTCCTTTCTAATACCCACAAATACAAATACCGACTACTTAAAACTATCTTTGCTTCCTGACTCATTATTGATTTATCCTGTACTTATGACATAGAGTAGCACCCAGTCAGACTGCAGACACTCTTGAAAATCATTTGTGTGAAAACCCGACAACTAATCAATTCCATGATCTGCAGCCAACAATTACGTGCGCAACTTGGAGATCAAATTAGTCGCTCATCTATAACCAACAATGAGCACCCACAGGTATTAGTCCTCAGACCGGCTCTCTTCAACATACATGCTTCACATTTTTCTCTTTCCTACACAGTCACTGCTCATGACACGGCTTGGCCCTGGCTTTCCAGGCAAAAGAGTTTCAGGATATTCAGTCGCAGTACTAATGAGTTGTGAATTGAACATGCCCTTAGTGGTAAGGATGATGATAACTCAGGCCATATCTTTATCATGGAAACAATGGATCCTTTGAGTTTCGTTCTTTCCAATGGTTTTTATTCTCTTGCTCTCACGCAACCTCTTGGCTCTCTTCCTATCTCTTTTGAATGTTCAATTCCTATAATGACACTCCCTTCTACTCCCAGTACACAGCTAAAATTGAGTGAGGCATGTCCTGTTAATGAAGCACTCGCCTGTGGCAGGAACAGCAGGCTCGTCAATTGGGAATAACATAGACAAGCAGATAGTGTTTCTTGGAATTGCATATGGATGTCTTCTGACAACACTACCTATCTCTTCCAGTTTCCCTCCCTGCCTTAAGAAACCACAAGATAGCTCAATCTGACCTCAATAAAATCAGACTCAATTTAAAGTAGCCTTTATAAATCCAGTCAGGTTGGTAATCCTGGGCATCTTTGCCCTCAAAGACTCCTGGGTTCAGAGACAGCCGCCAATAGATATTGCTGGTAAAAGCAAGTTACTGCGGATGCTCAAATCTGAAACAAAAACAGAAAATACTGGACAATCTTAGCAGGTCTGACAGTATCTGTGGAGAGAAAAGAGAGCTAACGTTTTGAGTCTGGATGACTCTTTCGCAAAGCTTTGACAAAGAGTCATCCAACTCGAAATGTTAGCTCCCTTTTCTCTCCACAGATGCTGTCAGACCTGAATAGATATTGCTGACTTGGATCTGAGGATACAGATTCAATATTGAAAGCTACAGATGGCATTAAACGTAAAAGTGTTGTAAACATTGAGAACAATAGACTCAAGAGGACATGGACAAGGAAGTGTGTGGCCACTTGGCAGAAACCCAATGCAGAAAAGTGTGAGATGGTACACTTTGGTATGAAGAGCAAGGAGAGGTAAGAACAAGGAGAGGCAATAATGATACAATTTGAATTTATTTAAAAAAAAATTTAGAGTGCCCAATTACATTTTTCCAATTAAGGGGCAAATTAGTGTGGCCAATTCACCGACCCTGCACAACTTTGGGTTGTGGGGACAAACCCACGCAAACACGGGGAAAATGTGCAAACTCCACATGGCCAGTGACCCAGGGCCGGCATCGAACCTGGGACCTCGGCGCTGTGAGGCAGCAGTGCTACCACTGCGCCACAGTGCTGCCCTTAATGATACAATTTTAAAGGGGTTACAATAACAGAGGGTACTGGGAGCTGTTGGTGCCAAAACCTTAAAAAATGGTGGGACAGGTTAACAAAGCCGTAATATGACGAATGCAGGATTTTTGATATATTGGATTTAAAACATTTGGAAATTTAAGGGTTGAAAGCCTGGGTTAGAGTTTGTTTGACTGCAGTGGTCATGTTTTTAAAATAACCTTTTTTGCAAGACCAGAAAGCCTTGAGGAGCCAGAAGTAAAATTGACCAGAGGAAAAAGCCTGGGCTAGTGCACTGTTGATTGACTCGGGGGAGTCCCTGGGGAGTTAATTTGTTTTCAGCATGAGGAGATGATGTCATTGTTGAATGTAGCTAAGGGGCTGGATGCTCCAAAAATGGGGCTATGTCCCCGTGCCAGTGTAAAAACGCTGGCGTTTCACTCTGGACTTTCCTTAAGAAAATCGTGAGCGATTTTCCTACCTGCAGGGGGCTGGCAGGGCCCCGGAGTGCTTCTTGCAGCTCTGGCTGCAGATAAGGGGCCCCGTACTTCCGGTCAGGAGTCTGCGCATGTGCACAGCACCGGCCTGCGGACTCGCACCACAGACTGTCATCAAAAATGTAGGCCCTCCCGAGATCGCGCGTGCCCACGGGTCCGTGCAACCTGATCACTCCCCTGGCTGTCCATGAGGCCCCATCCAGTGATCGATCCCCCCAACCCCCACCAGGTGGCCGCGGACTGAGTCCGCAGCCGCTACCTGAGGTTCCCAATGGCCGATACGTGGCCGTCGGGAACTCGGCCAGTTTTGCGCGGAGAATTGCGGGGAGGGCTCTGCCAATGGCCCCCTACCCACGCTGTGGCGGGGACCGAAGAATCACTTCAGCGGCGCTGGTCCCATTTCCGGGTAAACGGTCATCCTCCACCCACGCGCCAGACGCGATTTCGGCGCAGAGGCTCAGAGAATCCAGCCCAAGGTATTCAGACATTTTGAGAAATCTTTGAAGTTGAGTTCAGATCTGGATAACCCTTGAGTCCACAATTAAAGTATTTTTCTCTCACTGGATGATAGTGAAAAAAAAGGGTATTTAAAGCTGTGCAGACTTGTCTGAGGACAAGGGGATAGCTGAAATAAATCAGTTGAAACAGCTTTTGGAAAACATGCAGCCAAAGTCTGCAGGGGTTCCAACACGAGCCACATCTGCTCTGGAAAGCAAGTATTACTCTTCGCCATTGGCATGTAGAAGGGATTGATAGCTGTATGTTTTCTTTCTTGTTGTTTAATTGGAAATAGAGATAGTAATTAAGGGGTAATTGTAAGTTATTTCCAGAGGTGATGTTAAAGAATTTAATATTGTGTGAATAATAAAATTTTGTTCTAAAATACCAAATCCCTATTTCTTCATGTAGTCATTCCTAGAGTGAAGTATTCTTTTCGCACAGTCTTACAAAATAAACAAAAATATTGGTCTTTCTGTCCAGTATCCTGACCACTGTTTGAGGGTCTGGTCTGGGATTGGAATAATCAATAAAGCCTGTGGGGCAGTGGCATAAAGTACAGCAGGAAGTTCGGGGAAAATGTAGAAAATGCTAATTTTGCCGCAGCTGGAATATTGGGCAGCATCTTTCCAGCACTGCAGAGTGGGTCCAGGAAGAAACTTGTACATTTATATATCTTGCTGTTTATCCAAAGCCTTTCCACCTCTGAGCGTACCTTCTGTAAGCGGGGTCAAAGGATGTGCGGTTACCTGCCCGATAGAGGTGAGTAGCCAATTAAGTCCATTAAAGGGCTAATTGGAAACACATCGATGGAGTTGATGGGATCTTCCTAATGGTGAATGGGCCCCTTAATGAGGCTGGAGCACAACAGGTAAGTGGAGACTGCCTCCTGGTGGCAGGCAGGGGCACCATCATTGATGGCCTGGCATCTGTGGCCACACTGATGTTTCAAAATTTCACAATGCTCAAAGCATTGACCTCACAGTCTCCTGCCTGCCTTATCAGTGACCCCTCTCCCAGAGTGGCTGCCAGCAGGTCATCAATGTGGACCTCCTATTGGGCCGTGCCGATTCTCTGGTCCATTCACAGCCCTTAATTGCAGAGATCTGCTGGAGGTAGATTTTTAATTGGTTGCCTCCAGGGAGATCACAATGCCATTCAGGCAGCAGCTCATGCCAGGTCAGGATTCAGAATTGTTCACTATGAAAGAAAAAATTGAAACATGTAGAGATTCAGCCCATGGTGCTCAATTCCAGGGACCATACTTTCAGAAGGTTTTGGAGGGGGTACAGAAGAGATTTACTGGGATACGACCAGTGATGAGGGACTACAGTTCATGGATAGACAAGAAACGCCTGGATTGTACTCCTTCGGAATGGAAAGGCTAAGAGAAGATTTGACAGAAGTTTTTTAAACCATGAAGGGTTTTGATTTGAGTAAATAAAGCGAGACCGTTTCCAGTGATTGAAGATTCGATAATCAGAAGGTGCAGATTTAAGGTGATTTGCAGAGGTAACATGAGGAAAATATTCTTATGCAACCAAGTTTTGGAATGCACTGTCCTATATGTTGCAGTGAGAGTTTCAATAGTAGCTTTCGAATGAGCATTGGATAAATACTTGAAAGAGAATAAAGTGCAGGGGATGTGGGGCTAACACCATTGTTTTTCGAAAGAGTAGTTGTAGATTTGATGGAGCGAATGGCCTTTCTCTGTTTTGAGATTCTGATTCTAACCACCTGATCTCCATTACAAAATCTTCCCGAAAGTGCGAACAAAGCAAAATACTTCCCCTTTTCCACTCCATTCGCCACCAGCTGCAGTTTCCAAACAAAAGAGCAAAGTGTAACTTCCTCTATAGCAAGAGAACATTACACAGGAGTGAAGACTTCTCCATTGCAGATTGAGAAATGCTGAACAAAATTAAACTATTTGAGGCATAGGGATTAGTAGAGGACAATCGTAGCTAGTGAACTGATGGCCTTTTGATGTAGTGTAGCCACCTGGGTTGGCCACTTCCTGACTTAAAATGGAGGTCCGCAAAGAATGAAGGGAAATTCAGCCAAGCCAGGAAAAACTAGCAAGTGCAAAGTCTCCTGTGTATTAAAACTTGCAGAAGCCCAGACAGCACTGAAACTCACAGCCATCTGCATGTTAATGAGCGATCCACGGGAACAATTGAAACATGTAAGGTGAATAAGGCCAAGCCAGACTCCTCGGCGCCAGCAGGAGCCAAGACAAAGGAAGGCCAACGGACACTTAGGGACCGCCCATGATCAGGGAACGGCTCCAGTATTGGAGAAATCGATCCAAATGATTGGAACGTAGTCCAATCACTTGGAATCAGGTACGGGGTCCGTCCAAAGGGACGGAAACCCCCTGGGGACTATAAAATAGAGTCCCCAAGTTCAATTTGTCCTCTTGGCAGGGTCACTCAGCAACTCAAATCAACCCTTGAGAGTGAACTGCCTAAGCTGCCGCATCAATCAAATAAGTCTCCAGTCAACGCACGCTACGAGATAGGCGCTCCTAGCTACCAGTCCATACAAGCTTTTGAACCCCGCAGACTCAGATCGAACAAAAGGCCATTTGTTCCCCTGACCTGGTGGGCCAGTTCCGAAGCTAAGTACAGGCCTTTTAGTGATAGAGAATAGCCTAGAAAGTAGAGTTATATGCATGAGTAGTGATTTACTGTGTATAATAAATGTGTTTTGATTTGAATCTTACTAATTGGTGTGTCGAGTTATTGATCAGTACTTGAACTTGAACCTCGTGGTGGTATCATAAAGATACCTGGCGACTCTAGAGCAAAGGTTATAGAAACAGAGCAAATTCGGTAAAGACCCAACCGGCAACGAATTAAGAGCCAACCAAGGTTAGCAGCATATTACTGGCGACATCCTGACGGGACCCGACTTAGAAGTGACCTAACCACTCCGGGAGAACCCAAAATCTGAATTAGAATCCAATTGGGAACAGAAAAACCACAAGTGTTCAAGCAGTTCTGATCAATCCTCGTAATTCGGAAGCGTGTTAATGCATGTGTAACTAACAGGGCTATAAGGTAAAACTGTCGGGAGTTTGTATTCCGGAAAATAGCGAAAGTCGTACCCGTAATTACAGCACCGCCTTAGTACCCCTCGTTCCAAATTTTAAGAGAGTATTTAGAGAGGAAAGATGGCAATGCAGGCATTGCAATGCCTCATGAACCCCGAAGAATTTGTGGTCGCAGCGACCAGCAGTAGACTAGGACAGTGTCCTGTTTGGGAAGAAGAGCTCAGGAAATATCTCAAAGGGAAAGGATGGCCCCTTTGGAGTGAATTCTGTGATAATGAGGAAACAGGACCAGGGAGTATAGGACATACTTGGTGGGAGAACCTGTCAGAAATCCATAAGAAAAGCTTAGGGAAAGCTCGCAAGCCAATGGCAATCATGTCCTGTTTGGCACAATTGCGAGGCACAGATGAGGTCGTTCGGACGCTCCGCAAAGAGGCAGAAGAGAGATATCAAATGAGCAAGGTCGATGTTAGTGAGATCGAGAAAGAGAATATAGATTTAAGAAGGAAGTTGGCAGCAAAGGACGGAGAGGTGGATAATGCCAAGGGGGCACACCAGTCTTGTCTAGCGCATCTGAGCAGCTTCCAAACCCAGTATGAAAAGGCCTATCAGGACACGCAACGTGGAGTCCTGGTAAAAGAAGAGACAGAGAAACAGGTAGAGGCATTGCAAAGGCAGTGCAGCGAATTAAAAGCAGCGTTAAGAGCACTCCATGCTGCTACCACAGAGCACAGACAAAGCTCATTAGATCATGCGAAATGCAGGAAGCAGATTACGGAACTGCAGTCTTTGCTTTCAGTGCAAAATGGGTTTCAGAGCACCTTTGGATCCCAATTACATGAGGAAGACGGCCTTGATTGGCAAGAATTAAATGAAACCGCGCATAGGTATGTTCAGGGAACATGTGCGCAAGGAAAGCCCCAAAGGAGAAAAGCACCCCAACCCCCCCACAGAGCAGATAGATCAGGTCCCCATGAATCCAGTAACGACCCACCGCACAGTCACATCGGACGGAGACGCGGAATTCCTTTACACCACCCCTTTAGCCGTGACCCAATTACGGGACGCGTGCGAAAAGATCACACTGTTCCTCCCCACCTCAGACACCCACCACTTCTTTGCTAGAGTGAAGCAGCAGGCGAACATGTACGGCCTGGATGAGCGTGAGCAAGTGAAGCTCACAGTTTTGAGTTTAGACCCTTCGGTCGTAGCAGCCCTTCCCGACCCACAGAATGTAGGAGGAGGCACCCTTGCAGAGATGCACACAGCGATCCTAGACGCGATCGGTTACAACAGAAGTGAACCAGTAGAAGACCTGAATATGTGCAGGCAGAAAAAGACAGAACACCCCACAGCATTTGCTGGACGCCTGTGGATCCATTTTACAGTAGTTTTTGGAACCTTAGAACACGCCCATTTGTCCCAAGATAGTATGGCCAAATGGACCCGCACCCTTATCTCCCATGCCACAGAGGCAGGACAAAAGGCCTGTACCAACTATGACCCCCCAGAAGAAGCGCACAATGAAAAGTGGGTTTTAAAAAGACTGTCCCGCACCTGGGAGCAATCTGTCTAAAACAAACCCGTAATTAAGAAACCCGAAGAACAGCAGGCAGAGGCAGATATCCACACAGTTAAGACGCACCAGAACCCCGCATGGGTGAACGATGGCAGGAACAGCCCCCCCACAGAAACCACAGGAGTGTTACAACTGTGGACAGTTAGGACACTTTGCACGAGTGTGCAATGCCCCACGAAAGCCACAGAGAGCCCAGCAGGCAGGCACTCTGAATAAGAATAGGACAGAGCCCATACATAGTGTGAGCACCCATTCAGACCAGACAGACATGAACGGAATGGACTGACGGTGTTCGGGCTTCCCCAGTTGGGTCTGCGACACCCTTTGGGGTAGGACAGGCCGACCAGTAGTTGCAGCAAAAGTACGGGGACAGCCCATCGAATTTCTCTGGGACACAGGAGGGTCCCGCATCACAATTAATTCCTCCACCATGTTCCCACTACAGCCACAATCACCCTCAGGGGCTTCACAGGCCACTCACAGCAGGGACACATCACAGCCCCTGTACCCATTCAAATTGGCAATATTACGACAAGACACCCCATAGTTTTAGTCGATCTACCCCACACAGCAGAACACATTTTGGGCATTGATTTTATGAACTCCCACCACCTTTCATTTGATCCAGTCAACCAATGTGTCTGGAAAATGGCAAAATCTGCAAGAGCCCCCGCAACGCTCACAGTAGGTCAGTATGCAAACAAGATTAGCGCAGTCGGCGATTTCTGGTTTGACCCAGCCACGATTAGCACAGACAAGCAGGTTAGGGCAGTTCTGCAGAAGCACAGGACAGCATTCGCAACCCACAAACACGACTGTGGCTTGATGACTGGTTCCGTTCAAATCACAGGACCTGACCCTAGACCCCAAAAGCAATACGTATTTCCCCAAGAGGCTGAGGGAGAAATCTCAAAAGTTATTGATAGCTTATTAGAGCAGAGCGTACTTAGATCAGTAGCCTCTACTAATAATGCCCCAATTTGGCCAGTGAGACAGCCCGATGGATCATGGCGACTGACCATCGATTACCGGGAACTCAACAAAGTCACCCCCGCATCAGCCCCCACGGTAGCCACAAGTCCCGAGGCCATGCTCAAACAGGGACTCAACTCACGATATTTTACGGTTTTGGACATCAGTAACGGATTCTGGTCCATTCCATTGGCAAAAGCGTGCCAGTACAAATTTGCCTTCACTTTTAAAAATCAGCAGTACACGTGGACATGCCTTCCACAAGGATTCCACAACTCCCCCTCCATTTTCCACCGACAGTTGGCAAATGGATTATCAAAATTTTCTCGCCCCGAATGTCTGGTCCAGTATGTGGACGACCTATTACTGCAGACAGACACCAAGGCAGAGCACATCGAGCTTCTAGCCGAACTCCTGGAACTCCTACAGAAGATTGGTTGTAAAGTAAACCCCAAGAAAGCCCAACTTTTGAAAGACAAAGTGGTATATTTGGGAACGATTATCACACATGGTAAACGCGAGATTGAGCATAAAAGAATTGACACGATTGTCAAATTGCCCCTTCCCCAGAATGTTTCCGCCCTCCGGTCGTTTTTAGGACTGGTTGGCTACTGCCGAAACCATATTGACGGTTTTGCCACCAAAGCAGCACCCCTCTCGGAACTCCTAAAGAAAGGAGCCCCTGGGAATGGCTTCCGCGGCACACGGATGCTGTAGATGTTTTAAAGCGCGCACTCATTACAGGTTCCAGACCCACTTTCCCCCTATGCTATAGAGATAGCTAGCACAGACCGTACCCTTTCGGCCGTGCTCCTCCAGGAATGACACGAACAGTTAAGCTTATGCCTCCAGAGTTTTAGATCCTGTGGAGCAGGGATTTTCGACCTGTGAAAGGCACCTGCTCGCAGTTTTCTGGGCAGTCCAACACTTTTCATACATCACCGGACTAAACCCCATCACAAGCCTCACGGAGCACACCCCCACCCAACTTTTACTAGACGGACGACTTAAGGACGGTTCAGTAAGCCAGTTTAGTGCAGCCAGATGGACCCTTCTTTTGCAGGGACGGGACATCACTGTTAAAAGGACCAAGACCCACACTTTCCTAGCCGACAACTTTCAATACCCAAGCACCCCCACAAATGTGAAATCATCTCACCGCACCACAACACAGGCCACTTTATCGCAAAAACACCCCCCAGAAAGATAGGTAGTTCACCCCAGAGCCCCCAGCGCACAGACACGTGCGCACCCCTAAGGATTTATGTGGATGGTTCTTCCACTGTAATAGATGGGAAGCGGATTACAGGATGCGGCATTTATGTTGAGGACGCGCAGGGACACGCCCTAGAAGAAATCTCCTTAAAACTACCAGGACACTTAGACGCGCAGGCGGCAGAACTAGCAGCCATTGCATACATTGTTGATCACCCAGATTCCTTCCCCAGCCCAGCAGACATATACTCAGACAGCCTTTATGTCTGTAACAGCCTCACAGAATTCCTACCCCAGTGGAAAGCAACAGGATTTGTTTCCGCAGATGGAAAACCCCTCCCCTCAGCCCCATTGCTCCGCAACATTTTAGATAAAGCACAGGACAGGATTTTTGGCATCATTAAAGTCTGAAGTCACCACCGTTCCTCCCCACCTGGAAATGTAAAAGCCGATGCACTGGCTAAAGCAGGTTCCAGGCATGGACACTTTTGGACACCCCCTGAAAGCACCCCAGTGAATGCAGTTCAGGTCTCACAGACTATTATCGAGGATTTAGTGCAGGCCCAGAAGCAAGACAGTAATCTCAGGGAGATTTTATAAGGAAGCTTTCCAGCCCCATACAATAGGTTTAAAAATGCACTGACCACACATGACGATGTGATCCTGAAAGACACCCTTTATGTGGTTCCTGAACAGGACAGGAATCAGCTTATTTGTTTGTTCCATGATAGTCATGGGCATCAGGGAATTGACCCCACTACAGCCCACCTCAGGCAGCTCTGTTGGTGGCCGAATTTAAAGGACGACATCACGCACTATGTTGAAAATTGCCTTATCTGTGCCCAGAACAATCCAGACAGATATGCAAAGAAAGCTCAGCTTAGCCATACCCGCTCCGTTAATGGCCCCTGGACTAACCTCCAGATTGATTTTATAGGACCATTGCCCCCTTCAAGGAATGGTTAAAGGTACGTGTTAGTTGTCATAGACACATTTACAAGATGGGTGGAAGCATTCCCATCTAGGACAAATGCGGCAAAGACTACAGCGAAAAATTTAATCCACCACATCTTTACGAGATGGGGACTCCCTCGCAGCATTGAATCCGACCAAGGTTCCCATTTTACGGGACGTGTCATGAACAACGTCCTCACGATATTTGGCATTACCCAAAAATTCCACATCGCATACCACCCCCAGTCAAGTGGTATCGTGGAGCGAATGAATCGGACACTAAAAGCAACCCTCAGGAAAATGGTCCAACAAAACAGCACCACTTGGGATTAGGCACCAGGAAGAAACAGAGCAAGGCCTGTTTCGACAAGACAGTGCATGCGACTGAGTTTGATGTAGGACAGCAGGTCATGCTCTCCATTTATAACCCCAGCACATTCCTGTCACCAAAGTATTTGGGTCCGTACTCCGTTGCGGACAAAGTAAGCCCCTCCGTGTATGAAATTAAGTACCCCAACGGGAAGACCGCGTGGTTCCATATTTACCAGCTCAAGGCATATGGCTTGCAGTCTAACCACACACACCACATCATGCTCGATGCAGCAGACCACGCCCCGCCCACAGCCCACGTATCCCCATCCTCCCCCAGCACGTCCACCCCATCCACGGACTCAACCTCGACTCCACCCCCGAACTCCAGACTCCGCCCCGGATCACCCACAGACAGCAGCAGCAGAGACAGCGACTGTGACACAGACAATAGCCACAGCACGCCTCCCTACTAACCCCATGCAATAGGACCCACACCCAGCGATTCTGAACACGATTTGAGTGATCCCTTCCTGATCACATTCCTCAACAAACTCCACCAAAGACCACCGCCCTACGATGAAGACCCCGACTCCGTCCCCACAGAATTAGATACAACTTTTTGGCACCGTGACAATTCATACAGGCTCGTCCGAAACGATGAGATGGACCCAAAGTCACACCATGCAGCTTCAGCAACCCTCATCCATTCCAGAGTATGGCATCCGGGAGAAGAGTATGACTTTGAGTCTGACTCCCAAAACGAGAACCCCTTTGCGACCCTGTTCGCAACTGATAACTGAGCTGTCCAGATGATGTTTTAAAAAGGAATCGCTTGGGAGAAACCGTGTCCTTTCTGATGGAACCTGCAGCATGTTGTTCAATGTTTGATTGTTAGTGTGATTGTGATGTGTTGTTTGTAAACTCGGAAGTTCCACAGCCACACGCCATATTTGTCGGCAGAAACCTGTGAAAACTTGCCAGCACGCTTATTGGCAGAAACCGCTGAGAGCTTGCCGTCCCCCGTTCATAACTGCTCTTCTGGTTCGACGGTAGAACCTTTATAGCAACCCCACAAGATGACTACATTTTTGCCCGTTCTTGCCGGTTGCTCAGGCAGTGGAGAAATGGCATTGGTCTCCGCCCTGCCTGAGGACCCCCCCCGGTCAACTACGCTCGGGTAGAGCACATACGGCACTGATCACCGTCCTACCCGCCGCGGCCCATACGCACCCCATTTTTGGCTCATTATGTTCAAAATTCTTTTGTTTGGTTTTGGCAACCTATGGTTGCTTCCCTCTGCTATTTACATCCTCAAACACTAGGATGGTAAATCACACAGGCTGCGAGACGGATCGCAGTATGGCAGTATGTTCTTAGATGTCTTGTCCGAATATTCGTTTTTTTTTTTTAAATAAAAAATGAGGGAGTCACACATGGTGACCAATTATAAAGTGAAATTGGCACTAAAAGACAGACATGCTAACATTCAAGATATTACACAAGATAGTAACAGATATTATGCTTGTGTCTATAGAACTCCGGAACCTCAGGAAGTCCAGAGGAAGAAAAAGAAGACAGAAAGACGGAAAGGTGAAGACAACCTTCATGTTCACCTGGATCTTAGCGGGATCCCTTCAGTTGCGCGCGGATGCTACCCCCCTGACCCCTACCACACAGGCCGTGAATGATTCCCACCCTTACCATACACTATACCCTGACATAGTTAATCCCGAGATAGTTACCGACACCCCGACCTGGTGTGACAAGTTTATAACCTGGTATTCACTATCGTACATTGTAGAATCACTCTTAGTACTGGCGATATTCTGCAGTGTCGTGCAGACACTTAGACTCAGAAAATGGTGACGGAGAGCCTACCGCTCTCGCACCCCGGTATACACGCTTAGGTCCCCTATTTTCGGACTTCATCAAACCCCCCACCCCCTCGCATGAATTAAAATGCATCCGTTTTCTTTATGTGTGTTTTTGTTCAATAAAGAAATGTAACCCTCTGTGCTTGACTGCCAAGCCAGACAAACTTGTGTTGCTGCTATTTGTACATTTAAAGTGTTGTAGATTATTTTTGATTATTTGAGTGAGGATAGTTTATTGAGGTTAGTTAGAGGTACCGTTTTTTTATGCTGTAATGCATGTCCCTGTTGTGACGTAGCACCACTTAGAATTGTTAATTAAAACATTTTCATACATAGTTATGGTCAGTTTAGAGGCCATGGAAGAGTGCTCGCTGGGTCAGGAAGTGAAGACAACGCATAGATCATAGATCATAGAATTTACAGCGCAGAAGGAGGCCATTCGGCCCATCGAGTCTGCACCGGCTCTTGGAAAGAGCAGCCTACTCAAGGTCAACACCGCCACCCCATCCCCATAACCCAGTAACCCCACTAAGGGCAATTTTGGACACTAAGGGCAATTTACCATGGCCAATCCACCTAACCTGCACATCTTTGGACTGTGGGAGGAAACCGGAGCACCCGGAGGAAACCCACGCACACACGGGGAGGATGTGCAGACTCCGCACAGGCAGTGACCCAAGCCGGGAGTCGAACCTGGGACCCTGGAGCTGTGAAGCAATTGTGCTATCCACAAGGCTACCGTGCTGCCATAACGCAGTTATGTGATACTTCACGCTTCGCGTTAGGGATCACAAGGAGGGTTGTAGCCACATGGGTTGGCCACTTCCCGACTTAAAATAGAGGTCCGCAAAGAATGAAGGGAAATTCAGCCAAGCCAGGAAAAACTAGCAAGTGCAAAGTCTCCTGTGTATTAGAACTTGCAGAATCCCAGACAGCTCTGAAACTCACAGCCATCTGCATACTAATGAGCGATTCCCAGGAACAATTGAAACATGTAAGGTGAATAAGGCCAAGCCAGACTCCTCGGCGCCAGCAGGAGCCAAGACAAAGGAAAGCCAATGGACACTTAGCGACCGCCCAACGATCAGGGAACGGCTCCAGTATTGGAGAAATCGATCCAAGTGATCGGAACGTAGTCCAATCACTGGAACCAGTTACGGGGTCCGCCCAAAGGGGCGGGAAGCCCCTGGGGACTATAAAATTGAGTCCCAAAGTTCAATTTGTCCTTTTTGGCAGGGTCACTCAGCAACTCGAATCAACCCTTGAGAGTGAACTGCCTAAACTGCCGCATCAACCAAGTAAGTCTCCAGTCAACGCACGCTACGAGATAGGCGCTCCTAGCTACCAGTCCACACCAGCTTTTGAACCCTGCAGACTCAGATCGAACAAAAGGCCATTTGTTCCCCTGGCCTGGTGGGCCAGTTCTGAAGCTAAGTATAGGCTTTTTAGTGATAGAGAATAGTCTAGAAAGTAGAGTTATATGCATGAGTAGTGATTTACTGTGTATAATAAATGTGTTTTGATTTGAATCTTACTAATTGGTGTGTCGAGTTAATGATCAGTACTTGATCTTGAACCTCGTGGCGGTATCATAAAGATACCTGGCGACTCTAGAGCAAACGTTATAGAAACAGAGCAAATTCAGTAAAGACCCAACGGGCAACGAATTAAGAGCCAACCAACCAAAGTTAGCAACAGTGGGGGCCCAAAAGAGAAAGAAATGTACAAAATGCTGATTGGAGGACAAGATTGGAAAACTGAATGTGAAAAAAGAAAATACTTGCATTTATATAGCGCCTTTCAAGACTACTGGACATCTCAAAGGACCTTACAGCCAATGAAGTACTTTTGAAGAATAGTTACTGTTGTAATGTAGGAAATGTGGCAGCCAATTTGTGCACAACAAACTTCCACAAACAGCAATCTAATAATAACCAGATAGTCTGCTTTTGTGATGTGGATTGAGGGATAAATATTGGCCAGGGCACCTTGATTCCCTGTTCTTCTTCAAAAGTGCCATGGGATCCCTCATGCCCACCTGAGAACACAGACTCTTCTGAAAGACAGTTCCAGCAGTGCAGCACTCCTTCAGTACTGCACTGGAGTGTCAGCCTTGATTTTTATGATCAAATCCCGGAGAGGGACATGTAATTGAAGCCTTGTTACTCAAAGGCAGGAGTGTCACCAACCGAGCCAGAGAAAATGATTGAGGGACTCTTTGCACTCTTCCTGACATTGCTATTGCTCCTTCTGCCACCTTACTGATAACGTGGACAGAATTTATGTGTTTCCTTTTGCTGCCCTTTGTCAGGATGTTTGTATGCAGCAGGTGTATGTTTTCTTATTCTAGGAACCAGTGTCCCAATGAAATAATTCCAGTATCAAGCTTGTTGATCATTTTTAATTAAAGGAGATTATTTTTTACCACATACTTTCTGTGAATTTGATGTAATGTTTCATTCACTCATCTCATATACGTTCTCACGCACACAAAGATTGATACAGATGAAGGTAATATAGTTTTACAGTTTATAATTATCTCAGTCTCTTTCATGGTAAGCCTGTAATTCCTTGGATGAAGTTGATGTTTTAGCTGAGGTGGAGGCCTGGTAAAGCAAAGGATTATCAGTGAGCTGTGAGGTTTCTTGTGGTGAAATTCGTAAGAGACTAGTCCTCAGGTGATCTTCAACTGGAAATATTTGGGAAGTCCTTCTCTCTCTGTTAGGATCTTCCACTTTGAGGTTATTGTCATTTATTACCATGGCTACTTGGATGACTTGCTGATGGTTTGATAGCTTTTTTTGGAACACTGTCTGCGAGTAGCTTCTTGCTGATTTAAAAGCTGGCTGCAAAAATGGTTGCTTCATCATGTCACATCCACAAATTCAAAGTCCTATATCCAAACAAAAGATGATGTGTATGCTGATTCTAACCCTCTTGCATTTTGTTTGAGACTCACCTTGTCTAGTCTGGAAGAAGAAAACTATCAAATTACAATGGAAGTTTGATCGGACCCATTCACACATGTCTTACATACTTGCATTTCAATGCCCCCTTTTGTCCAGGGTGAAAAAGTCAGGTTGGCTAGAATTCTTCAGTCCTTTTTTGTTGATCCATCCTTAAACAAAGGGATGTGTGAATTTCCCGGATGACTATGAATGCCCATATTTAATTGGGCATTCACTTGAGATTTAGGATTGTCTGAAACTCAAAATGCCAGGGCTCATATCATGTATAGTAGCCATTCTAATAGTCTGTTTGTGTCCAGTTTAAAATGTATTGGCTGAAATTCATAATATGTTGGGGCATGACACATAGTCCTTTAACTGAGTGCAGCAGAGCTGTATGTCGCTTTCCTAGCAGAGGTAAATCAATGAAGAGAAACTTTCTGTCCCTGAAACCATTCTGCATGGCTCATAAGTGTTCTGGAAGAGTATTAGGATGGACTTGTATTAGTTCTTCTTTGGTGAATGTTGGGATTACTCCACCTCGACTGATCTGCTCCCTGTACGATCACTATTCACAATGCCCTATGCTGCTCTTGTTTGGCCTTGTTCTGCACTGTACCCAATCACTATTTGTTGATACACCACTGTCAATATACTCTGTTGATTATTCTTTTGTCTACTATGTACGTACTGTGTACTTTCCTTGGTCGCAGAAAAATACTTTTCACTGTACTTCGGTACATGTGACAATAAATATCAATCAATCTCAAATGTTTTACTGGGATCAGAATCCAGACCAATATTTCTGTTTTTTGAAACTGCATGTGATCATTCACCAGAGAAGAAGCATTACTGCACCCAGACAGCAGATTTGTTATGACAACCATATCTACATTTGCTTTTAATTATTGCTCGCTTTCAACTGTTTAATCTAAATGATATATATATTGACTTTTGGGAGAGTTAATGATCTCATTTTTTATTGCCACTTATCACAATAGGACCTGAAGGGCTTCTCTGGCATCATTCCGAAAAGCCAGTAAGATAGATAGGTAATCAATTTTTCTGCACTGTCCTGAATGATAAATGTGTTTGCTTTGTGTGGTGCATTGTATATTGCTGCTCATTACCTAGAGGCAAGGGCAGACCTTCATTCTTCTGCCACAGTTATACCAGCCTAATGGCTGTGAATGTGTTAAATCACCACTTAATTTGTAAGTGTGTACTATTGTAAACAACTAGACACATAAAGCATTAACATACAGTCCTTCTGATCACAAATGGGCGATCAGAATCAAGTACAAGGTCCAGGTGAACTTGTCTCTGACTCGTGAAAGCTCAATTCAAGTTAAAGGGAAGATGTTTTATGGGAATTGGAGTCTGACCAGGCACTCGCATACAGCTGTACTGAAGCGAAAGAGTCTTGATGCGTCCTTGCTGGCTCGATCTCTCCCCCCTCTTCCTCAACCCAAGGGTGCCTCCTAACTCCTGGTGGTAGTGGCTGTGCCATTATGGTAGCAATGTGGTGAAGTATGCAGCGGACCATTATGAACTTAGAGACAAGCTCTTACTTTGGGGATACCCCCTCACCTCCGCCCCCCCTCCCCCTCCCCCCTCACCACCCCAAATGGTCCAAGTAGTGGAAGAAGTGCTTGTGCATTCCAATGGTCTGTTCCATGATGATCCTGGTGGTTCCTTTGCGTCCACTATACATACATTGCTCTCACATGGTTCGGTAGGGTTCACCAAACATTTGTACAGGTTCTTGGTCTTTAGAAACTAGTCTCTGATTTTGCATGGAGCCATGAAAATGGTGGAAATGGCAAACTGTGTCAAAATAAAGATATCATGGTTGCTGATGGTATAGAAGGAATTCACCAACATGATGTATTGTGCATGGTCACTCCCCAACCACTGATTGATTGGACATTTACCCTGCACATCTCCCCATTGACATGTGGGGAATGCAGAGCCCTGTATGTATAAGTCAATGTCTCCCTGCATCTTTGAGAATCCCACGATCCTAGCAAAGCCTGAAGGCCTCTCATCCTGTTTCTCTTTGCCGAGAAAGAAGATGATGTGAGAGGGCAGAGGCACCGTCAACCTGTTTTCCTCCCAACTCCTCTCTGATGCATTCACCTCAAAAGCTTTGACGACTTTCAGAAATCATCTTTGTTTTTTGTCAAATCTCTGTGAGAACTGTGGGATGTAACGCTGATGACAGACTTTAAGACAGCTCCCCTGACACAGTTATATGGTAATAATTGTTGCTTGTCAACCTGTTACTTATTTACTGCTGGCCCCTGCGAAGTGCTCAAAGGACCTTCCACAATGTAATTTGTTCATTGCTAACCGTGCTTTCCAATTGAAACCACTTTCAAATCCCTGATCCCTCCTGAAACCCTTGACACACGAAGATCTTAAAGGGAAACCCCGCACAGCAAATCATTGTGGCACAACCTAGCAGCAAGATACATCATCACTTGTTTACATGCAGGATGGACTGTGGATCAGCAACTGCCTATCTTCAACTTAAAAAATCACAAGATTACAACTTTGCTTGCCTGATAAAATAGTGCATAATATAAAGGAAAAGCCACAAACTGGAGATAAGCAACAAAGTTACAAGCATCTCTCGTTGAAATTACCCTTGATGTTCTTGCCCGAAAGAAATTGACGGCAATAGGTACAGGTGAAGACATAGGCCACCTCAGGTTCGACCAGTGCCACCTTGCTCTTGATACGCTGTGCGCAATAAAGCGTTTTGTTCTGTTTGAAAGTACCTTCTTGAGTCAACAGGTCCAGCTCCTCTTTTTTATTGCTGCAGTTTGCCAGTAACCCAGAGCAAGCCAGTATCTCACTACAACCTGCATTCCTCTCATTAATAGTTACAAGCATCAGCACAGCTTCCCACAGCCCGAATGGTGAGCTTGAGTCACTGGGTGAGTGGCAGTGCACGGCTGCGGAGGAGTGAGACATGGTCCACAGGAGAAACAAAATCAGATGTCTGGGGGTTCACGTAATTGTTAGCAACGATCCACAACACCTTATTGCATCTGTGGCTGTACAGTAGAATTCTGCTCTTCCTATTTCAGTGGAAAAGTGCTGGCTTGCTGACCAATGTCTGCTTTTAAATTATTGTAAAGGCATCACATTGACTGACACAACATATTAGCCCTACCATTCCCATGTTGAAGGTTTGTTGCATATGTACTGGTAACAGATGGCATGTTTCTATTGTGGTCTATGGATACAATGGCTATTGTGGTGCAGCAGCTATGGTACTGGACTAGCAACACAGAGCTGAAGGACGAATGCCACCATTGTTAAATTGAATTCACTAAATGCGGCAATTGGTTGGCGAGTACCATTACCAAGGTTGTTGGCAGACTGTCCTAAAAAAATACAAATGGTTGTAAACATGTTTCAGGGAAGTGAATCTGTTACTTGTCTTTGCTTTGGATTAGGCCTGACCCCAGTCCCATAACATGTGGTCGGCTCCAAATAACCTAGCACAACACTCATGAAAGGTGTCTTCTCAGGAATGGTTGAAATGGCTTTAATATGATGTGGCAATATGAAGTTTTTAATTAGATACCATGGCCCTCCCTGATCATGAGCAAAGATCTGGGGCGGGATTCTCCCCTATCCGGAGGGGCGGGGGGTGCCGTCCCGCCGGCTGGCGTGGAAGGCCTTTGGCGCCACGCCAGCCGGGGCCGAAGGGACTCCGCCGGCCGGCAGAAGTCTGCGCATGCGCGGGAGCATCAGCGGCTGCTGACGCCATCCCCGTGCATGCGCGGGGGGGGAGGGGGTCACCTATGCGTCGGCCATCGCGGAGACCTACACGGCTGACGCGTAATAAAAGAGTGTCCCCACGGCACAGGCCCGACCGCGGGTCGGTGGGCCCCGATCGTGGGCCAGGCCACTGTGGGGGCATCCCCCGGAGCCAGATCACCCCCCCCGGACCCCAGAGCGCGCTCGCGCCACCAGATCCCGCCGGTAAGGGACCTGGTTCAATTCACGCCGGCGGGACCGGCAGAGCATCAGCGGGACGTCGGCCCATTGTGGGCCGGAGAATCGCCGGGGGGGGGGGGGGGGCGCCGACCGGTGCGGCGCGATTCCCGCCCCCGCCGAATCTCCGGTGCCGGAACATTCGGCGGCCGGCGGGAATCACGCCGCCCCCCGGCAATTCTCCGACCTGGCGGGCGGTCGGAGAATCCCGCCCCTGTAGATCATTTTTATAACTGTCTTTAAAAGCTTTTGCATTCTTATGTCTGAGGAATGTTCAGTCTTTTATTGGCTTTGTAGGGATTTTTGCATAACATTTATGTCCTTTTGTCTTAACGTGAATGGTCCCTATTGTTATTAAAGAAACAAAGCAAAAATAATCATAGTGTCAAAAATTCCCAATGTTTGATGGCACAGTGTAGTGGAAACCTTACACTGAATTGAGCCCTGGATGTACCTGCCTTGGGAGTGTTTGAAAAGGCAGTGTAAAGGCAGATTTGGGTGCTTGACTTTTCCCATCAATCTATATTTCCTCCTCTTTCTCTATCTCACAACTGTTTCCAGCTCCGACCATCCTCTGCTTTCTTTGTTCTCTGACCCTGTTCTGGTATTTTGCATGGAATTTCCAGGATTGACTTTCTGATGTTCTTAAAATCTTCATACAAAGTTTTGAATATTAAGGTTTTCCTTCTCTCCTTTTATTTGCTGTTGTTGATCAAAAATCACCTTAATGACTGTCCGAAAGCTGAATAAAATTGGGGCATCAATCATTTTACTGCATTTGGACTTAATGGATTTGAAAAACTGAAACTTGGAAAAAGTACAAAACTAGAAATTAATCAGTCACTTCATTATTATAAAACCTGAAGAAGCCACCACATGCCTCTGAATGGCAGGGGTAGCAATTCCTTGACTCTTGAATATTGATTATGAAGAGATCTTTCTATACTGAGAAGATCTGGTAGCTGTGACAAATTTCTGGTGGCTATATTTGTTTTATCCATCACACTTCGGAGTGAGCCTTTGGCTTTGTGCTAACATTCCTGTCACTGTAAGAAGTCTTACAACACCAGGTTAAAATCCAACAGGTGTATTTGGAATCTTTAGCCTTGGTTGCATCCCATGTAAAATAAGATACACCAAATGTATAAACTGGAAGGAAGACAAATGGAAATAAATTGTTGCTTAGTAAAATGGCTCAAGAAATATTTGTTATCATTTTTTTATGCACCCAAATCTTTTTTTCCAATTAAGGGGCAATTTAGTGTGGCCGATCCATCTACCATGCGCATCTTTGGGTTGTGGGGATGAGACCCACGCAGACACAGGGAGGACGTGCAAACTAGCTTGGATGACTTGAACTTGAGTCAGGCAACTACCTCAAATTCAAGTCAACATTAATTCACAATACAATGTGATTCTACTTCAGCAGTAATCAAAGCTAACACGAGATTTCAAGCAACCACAGGTTGAACAACTTAAGATGGAGATTGTAGTTTATGGCTGTTTAAGCCACTCCATTGAAGACCAATCCGAGTCCAGATCCAATGTGATGATTTTAGATATAAACTGAACTGTAAGTGTAATGATAGTACGACCGTACGCCCTCTGCTGGATAGAAAGGTCTGCCTGAGAATAAGCATCACAATGTGTACAAGGATGAAATTAATACAATGCCCTCTATTGGTTCAACAATATACACACTCGACAACTTCAAACCACTAACCAAGAAGTGAAAACAGAAACATTTTTGAGTCTTCAGTGATGGAGTCAGACTAGTTTATTGGAGAGTACTGAAAAAGATCAACTGGGGACCTTCAGTACACAAACACTAATGGGCAGAATTTACTGGCTGTTCACTCTGCCGGTCCCACCAACGGTTTCGTTTTCCTGGCGACGAGGGGTGCAGTCAATGGGAAAACCCATTGAGAATGGCAAGACCAGTAAATCCTGCTGGCTGGCCGCCACCTCCGCCGCCAAAAAACACGCGGCGGGTTGGTCGGTAAATCCGGTTCCAAGTGTCACCAAGTATTGAAGTTCTACCTGTCCCTAGTGTTGCAAAGCAAGGGTATGAAAGCATTGCCATGTAGCACTCCAACTAGTTTGACTAAGCCAGACCCCCTATCTCACGTTTATGCAGGAAAACACCTCTGACTACAAGTCCACCAGGCACACGACATCCTAGAGATCTTGCGGGAAAAGGAGATAGTAGATCCAGTCGGATGGTGTCCTGAGCGAACTGTCAGTCATTTGACAGAATGAATGTCTCATTGCCAGAACATTCAAGCAAGCACCAAGGCAAAGCAGGCTGGTGTTGAGAAAAATCCCTCCTCATCAGATCCTCCCTACATGCCCGGAGACTATCCCCTCCCCATGCTGCCCTCTTGGTTGCTGTGATGGGAAAGAGACCATTGTCCACCTCCTTGTGGAATGTGCCTTTGCAAAGAAGGTCTTGAAAGAGATTCAGTGATTTTTGTTGAGGTTTACCCCAAGCAGCTTCCGTTGACTGTTCCCAGGGATACACACCGAGATAAATATGAACTGTGGCTAGATGATCATCAACCCAATGAAAGATGCTCGTTGGCCTACCTGAAACTTATTGGGCAGGTTTCTCTGTCCCACCGCACCCGTTTTCTGTTGAGGAGCTCTCTTGCTGGCAGTGGAATTCTGCCTCCCAGCAGTTGGCCAATGGGGTTTCCCATTGTGGTCACCCCCATGCCGTCGGGAAATCTGTGGGCATGAGTGCGCTGCCGGTGAAACAGAGGATCCCTCCAACGGAGAATCCAGCTCATTGGTCTTCTAGTGCAAAGAGTTGTCCCTGACCAAGGGTTGCAGACTGGCACATTCCAAGGTCCAGGACTACTCATGAAGAGACTAATTAAAGCTTGGGGTAGCCGCCGCAGAGGCGGAATAGGGAAAGGCACATTCAGCAATAGTGCACCGAGGGGTGGAAACTCTGTCGAACCTCTTGGACTTTCTGGCTGACTTTGAATGTATTACTGCCATAGGCAGGTATTGGACACATTTGCAGGTCTTCCTTGGCCATCAAACCCTGTGGTGGGACTCGAACCCTGGAACGTATGGCTCAGACATAGAAACGCTACCCACTGTGCCACAAAACGTGTTTGATCGATCCCCTACCCTTAAGTAGTGTCATGGGACCTTTTACATCCACCTGAGAGATCATGTAGTACTTTGGTTTAATGCACCTTCCCAAAGGCATCATTTGTGACAGTGCAGTTCATAAATTCTATTTGATTCCTAAATACTAATTATTTGAACCTAGTATGTCAAGCACAATGGAAGGCAACATGGAAGAGTTATAAATTATTCAGACCTTAGTGTTTTTTAATTAGAATGGTTTTATGCTTCAGAACCCTAAACCTTACAAGTAGAAAATTGAAGGGTTGGATCAACTTATTAAACTCAGACAACTAGCACAAATATAATCATCATTTAAAGACCTTGTGGGAACCATCAACATGGCCAACTTGTTTGTTATAGGACAAACCATGGAGAGCGGCCTTGTTTCCACTTTGCAACACTTTCTTGTTGGCAGTTTACATCATCTGATCAATGATGGCTTTTTCATTGACTCATTGTGGCAATCTAGAAACACAGGAATATTAGGACGACAAGGATATCTTTCAACCCCTGGACCTTGCTCCACAGGTCCGCACCTCTCCTCCACTTACCAGGCCATTGCACCATGTCACTTGATGCCCTTACTTAAACTCCAATTGTCTCAACTCCTACAGGCCATTGGCAGGAGAGATCCAGATTGCCCTAGCATTTTTGTGATGAACTGCTTCTTGCTTTTACTTCTGAATGATCCATTTGTAATTTTAAGATTAAACACGCACCTTTTTTTCTTGATTTCCACATGCAATTAATATCTGGTTGATGTTAATATTTTAGAAATAATGTTTAATTCTGGGAAGATTATTTTTGTGAAGGTCCATAAAATGCAGGGTTTTAGAGCTTGCCAGAAAATCTGAAAGAAAATGGCAGCTCAGCAGCTTACCCACATTTATCTAATCGAGTCAGAATAAAAGAGGTGGAGACTGAAAACAGCACTTAACTGGAGTTGAGATACGCACACTGCTTGCAATGAATTGCAATTCACAGAGAGGTTTTGTTTTGGAGTTAGAGCTAAATTAATTTACAAACATTTAGTGAACCTTGAAAGACTACATTATCATGGCGGTGGGTGGACCTTAAGACGGTTCTCTGGCTTCAATTTATCTGATAGTTCTGCAGCAAGAGAAGAAGCTCAAAACCAAGAAAATGCTGCTATGAGCACGCTCCAGTCAGTTAGGGCTCAGAAAAGCCCGAGGAGCCATTCAGTGCAGCTGAGAGAAACAGTTTGCACCATGTGTGGGTTGCAGCTCACTAAGAATTCTGCGGCCTGTTCAGTGTAGTTAGGGTCCAGGAGAAGTCCTGAGATTCTGAGAAGACTGTGGAAGGTTGCTGGTTCCATGCTGGGAGAAAGCCAGGGGCAGAACCATATTAGTGAAGCTAGTGGTCCGCTAAGGTGTTAGAGTTGTGCTGATAATTAGAGGCATGAATGCAGTCTTCTGAATCCCATGGAATGCAGTTTTAAGAGAAGAGATTGAACCAGCGGGAGCTGAGCAGCCATTGAACCAGCTTGAGTAGGGGTGGCTTTTGAGATAATGCAGAGATAACATCTTCAAAAGTTTCAAATTCCCTCATGAGAGAGACAGAGTTTAATGAGATTTTGTGACTCACAATAGTCACTGACTCCTGGGTGGGTTGCTGAAAAATCTGTGCGATCTGTTTTGGTTGCAGCTGTCATTTATTATGCAGTGTGTTGTGTTTGACCACAGTTTACTTGTTAATTCATATTTACCCCATGCTAATTTTGGATGCTTGAATAGATATTGTAGGTTGTTTATCTTTCTGGATTTGTATACTAAAGTTTATTTTATTTGTTTGAAACAGTGGAATCTTGTGGCTTTATTCTCCTGTTGGATAACTTGATCTTCAAACTTCATTTACTTCCAACAAAATATTATTGGTCCCTATCCTGACCGTAATACCCACAATAGGAAATAATGGCTCTGATACATACAGAGACATAAGGAGAGTGCAGGGAGGGTCAGGGAAAAAGCCATGAAAGCCAAGTCATGGAGGGTTTGCCATTTTTGATGGAAGGACATTATCATCATTTTCCTGTTTCCTTTCTGACAGCTGGATAAATTGACAGGCTGGCTGGCTGTCAGGTGAGTTAACACATGGAGCAATGAGTCTTTAGACCACTGACTCTATTTCTGCCTCTGAGTCAGAGGGTGAAGGATTCAATCCTGATTCCACATAGTATCATTGAAAAAAGAGCGATGACGCATGGCAGGAGGGATTGTGGCAGATTGCATGCATCAGTTAGAGGGCAAACTTCGAATAAGAGTTGGGAGTCGAGATGGGGGTGGGAGGATTGTGGTGGCCAATTGTGACGGGTTCTAATGATAGGTCATGATCAGCAGAAGGGAGGCTGAAGGTTTTCTAGAGGTTCCAGTTTTTACAGCACTCTGTTCCTCCTGTTCCACAAGGAGTGTTGTATAATGCATTTACCATCTGGAACCAACAGCTCTTGACATCCTTTCACTGTATGGTTTCCCGCTTCCTAGGAAACACTATGACACCTGTTCAATTTAAACCTGCACTTAATTGCACCGTGGAAACTTGACTTAAATATGAAAAGGTGTTCCTCCTCTCAATGAACGAATACGTGACTGCCTCCAATACAACAGCCATAAAGTAAGACATCAATTTTTAAAGTTCAACAATCATGTAGGGTAATGCTTAATATCAAGACCAGCATCCTTTTAGCATTTTAAACACAGTTAGAATCATAGAATTTACAGTGCAGAAGGAGGCCATTCAGTCCATTGGGTCTGCACCGGCCCTTGGAAAGAGCACCCTACCCAAGCCCATACCTCCCACCCTATCCCCGTAACCCAGTAATCCCGCCTAACCTTGTTTGGACACCAAAGGCAATTTAGCATGGCAAATCCACCTAACCTGCACATCTTTGGACTGTGGGAGGAAACCGGAGCACCCGGAGGAAACCCACTAAGACACGGGGAGAACATGCAGATTCCGCACAGACAGTGACCCAAGCCGGGAATCGAACCTGGGACCCTGGAGCTGTGAAGCAACTGTGCTAACCACTGTGCTACCATGTTACCCCCACTTTGAACATTTTAAACAATATCTAAAGGACTGTTGCTGGGGCAAGTGAATTAATGCAGTTTGTTTTCTATGGAATAGCTATTTCCCCATGATCAGCCACCCTCTGCATATGATATTTCAAAATAGACACAGACAACAGTAGCAATGCCAGGCCTTAAGTGTGCGAGCAGTGGCCCTTCAGAACTTAGCTGATGATTACAACCTAATCAACGCAAGACAATGATTAATTCAGACAATATTACAAAGTCAATAGAAAACAGAGAGGTGTGGCGAATGCAGAATTTTAGATATGTTGGATTATAAACATTTGGCAATTTAAGTGTTAAAGCCTGGGTTAGAGTGTGTTTGACTGCAGTAGTCAAGTTTTTAAAAGAATCTTGTTTTGTAACACCAGAAAGCTGGTTGCGGTTGGGGGCCAGAGGCAATGTGGGTGAGGATGGAGGCAGGCTCTATTGCCCCAGGGAAGTATTTAAGTAGGCTGGTGGAGGTGGCCACACTGAAGATATGGAGGCAATTTCAGCAGCATTTTAAGTTTTGGGGGGGGGGGGGGGTCGAAGTTGATGCTGATCAAAGAGAATTATTTGGCTGAACCAACGAGATTGGATGCTAGGTTTTGGGGCTGGGAGAAACAGAGGGTGGTGGAACTGAAGGACTTATTTCTGGAAGGGTGGTTTAAAATCTTGGAGGACTTAGCGGAGAAATTTGAGATTTAACGGAGGGAGGCCTTTCGGTATTCAACCATATACATATGTTCTGGTCCTGTCCGAAGTTGGAGAGGTTTTGGGGTTCTTTTTTCAGCACCATGTTGGTGATCTTGCACTTGGACTTGGAGCCCGGTATCCTGGAGGCCATATTTGGACCTGGCAGAGCTGCAATTGGGGGTTGGGCGAATTTTGTAGCCTTCGCCACACTAATTGCTCACATGCAGGTCCTGTTAGGGCGGAGGTCAGCTTTTCCACCCAGTGCCTCATTTTGGCTGATGAACCTGATAAAGTTTCTGTATCTTGAGAAGGTTAAATTTCCCTTGAGGTTGGGTGATTGGATTGGGGAGTTCCATAGGAGATGAAGTCTGTTATTCTTCACTTTAAAGCATTGGTCACCGTCAGCTGCTAAGGGGGAGATTATTTTTTTGAGTTATATATAGGTGTTGGCTGGTAGAGTGGGGGGGGGGGGGGTCTTCTCTTATTCTGTTTGCTTTGTGCTGTTTTGTTTTATGTATAAAATGTTAAAAACATGTACAAATATTTTTTTAATACTTAAAAGTTTGTAAAGGGAGAAGCTGAGGAAGGTCTAGAGGAAGAAGAAATACTTCATAGTTAAAAACTTAGGAGGGATATATTTAAATATATTCAAGCAGTGGCGTGATTTGATGAGAAAGATGTGGAGGTATTTTTCATCCCATTTGAGAAAGTGGCTAAATAATTGAATTGGCCAAAGACCATGTGGGTAGTGTTGGTTCAAACAGGGTTGGTAGGTAGAGCTAGTGACATGTTTGCTTCACTATCAGAGGAGGTATCTAGGGATTATGATGAGGTGAGAAAAAACATATTAAATGCATATGAAATAGTGCCAGAAACCTTCAAACAAAAGTTTAGAAATCTAAGAAAAGAACCAGGTCAGACATATGTAGAATTCGAAAGAACTAAAAAATTAATTTTGGTTGCTGAATAAAAGCATTAAAAGAGACTAAACATATGACACTCTTAGGGAAACAACCATTTTGGATGAAATTAAATATTTGCTTCTCGCAGTAGTGAGAACTCAATTGGAAGAGCAAAGAGTTAAAACTGTTTGACTGGCAGCAAAAATGGCTGATGATTTTGAATTGATTCATAAAGCAAAGTGTGGTTTTCAACATCAATTTCAATCCGTGAATGGTAAAAACTGTGGAAATGAGAAATTCAAAGGTGGTCAATGCCAAGGAGATTTAGTTGGTGATGATAAGGAGAGTGTGTCTTAGAGTAAAAAGGAAACCTATGTTAGTGGAAGAGAGATAATAAAATTTCATTGTTTTCATTGCAATAAAATTGGATATGTAAAGTTGCAGTGTTGGTAGCTTAAGAAATGTCCTGGTAAGACAAACTCAGTAAAACAGGATAAGCCACTGGGGCTTAGTAAATAGTAAGAATAACTATTGTCCCAGTGGAAGAGGTGCAATTAATTTTTACCCCAGCTTTGCAGATTCATATTGTAGCAGGGTACTTAATTCTTCTGAGGATTAAGTAACAATACTTAAGTCAATTAAAAAAATACACTTCAAGAACCTTCTGTTTCCCAGACAAGGGCCTGAATTCTCCAGTCATTCACTTCCAGTGGAATTCTCAGGTTCCACAGACAGCGCATCCCAGCCAACGGGTTTCTCGGAGGATTGGGGTGGCTTCAATGGGAAATCCCATCATCAGCCTGCTCAGAGTTTGTGAATAAGCAGGTGGCAGAACATTTTAAGGATTTTATTTGTGAGGGTAAGGTTTACTCATGTGTAAAAGGTGGAGTAGGTAAGGAGGTTAAGATCTGAAGGGAAACAGGAGCAAGTTAATCTTTAATGGTAAGAGATGAGGAGATATGTAGTTTGGAAGGAGTACTTCCAGCAAAGGTGTTAATATGTGGAATTACTGGTGAACAGCGTAATGTGCCACTATGTAAGGTAAGGTTAGAGAGTCCGGTGAAAAGTGGTGAAGTGGTGACAGGAGTAATAAAAAAAAGATATTTTCCAGGGGTACAATTTATCCTAGGTAATAATTTGGCTGGATCAAAGGTGGGAGTGCAGCCGACTAAGACCATAAGACCATAAGACATAGGAGCGGAAGTAAGGCCATTCGGCCCATCGCGTACACTCCACCATTCAATCATGGCTGATTTCAACTCCATTTACCCGCTCTCTCTCCATAGCCCTTAATTCCTCGAGAAATAAAGAATTTATCAACTTCTGTCTTAAAGACACTCAACGTTCCGGCCTCTACCGCCCTCTGTCGCAATGAATTCCACAAACCCACCACTCTCTGGCTGAAGAAATTTCTCCTCAACTCTGTTCTAAAGTGACTCCCTTTTATTCTAAGGCTGTGCCCCCGGGTCCTAGTCTCCCCTGCTTATGAAAACAACTTCCCTACGTCCACCCTATCTAAGCCATTCATTATCTTGTAAGTTTATATTAGATCTCCCCTCAACCTCCAAAACTCCAATGAATATAATCCCAGGATCCTCAGATGTTCATCGTATGTTAGGCCTACCAATCCTGGGATCATCCGTGTGAATCTCCGCTGGACCCGCTCCAATGCCAGTATGTCCTTCCTGAGGTGTGGGGCCCAAAATTGCTCACTGTATTCTAAATGGGGCCTAACTAATGCTTTATAAAGCTTCAGAAGTACATCCCTGCTTTTATATTCCAAGCCTCTTGAGATAAATGACAACATTGCATTTGCTTTCTTAATTACGGACTCAACCTGCAAGTTTACCTTTAGGGAATCCTGGACTAGGACTCCCAAGTCCCTTTGCACTTCAGCATTATGAATTTTGTCACCGTTTAGAAAATAGTCCACGCCTCTATTCTTTTTTCCAAAGTGCAAGACCTCGCACTTGCCCACGTTGAATTTCATCAGCCATTTCTTGGACTACTCTCCTAAACTGTCCAAAGCTTTCTGCAGCCTCCCCACCTCCTCAATACTAACTGCCCCTCCACCTATCTTGTATCATCGGTAAACTTAGCCAGAATGCCCCCAGTCCCATCATCTAGATCATTAAAATAAAAAGAGAACAGCTGTGGCCCCAACACTGAACTCTGCGGGACACGACTCGTCACCGGTTGCCATTACGAAAAAGAAGCTTTTATCCCAACTCTCTGCCTTCTGCCTGACAGGCAATCGTCAATCCATGTTAGTATCTTGCCTCGAATACCATGGGCCCTTATTTTACTCAGCAGTCTCCCGTGAGGCACCTTATCAAAGGCCTTTTGGAAGTCAAGATAGATAACATCCATTGGCTTTTCTTGGTCTAAACAGTGAAACAAGATGAAGGAGGGTTAAAGAGAGTGAAACGAGATGAAGGAGGGTTAAACTGATGAAACGAGATGAAGGAGGGTTAAAGAGAGTGAAACGAGACGAAGGAGGTTTAAAGAGAGTAAAACGAGACGAAGGAGGGTGAAAGAGAGTGAAACAAGACAAAGGAGGGTGAAAAAGAGTGAAACGAAACGAAGGAGTGTGAAAGAGAGTGAAACGAGATGAAGGAGGGTAAAAGAGAGTGAAATGAGATGAAGGAGGGTGATAGAGAGTGAAACGAGACGAAGGAGGGTGAAAGAGAGTGAAACGAGACGAAGGAGGGTGAAAGAGAGTGAAACGAGACGAAGGAGGGTGAAAGAGAGTGAAACGAGACGAAGGAGGGTGAAAGAGTGTCATACGAGATGAAGGAGGGTGAAAGAGAGTGAAAAGAGAAGAAAGAGTGTGAAAGAGAGTGAAACGAGATGAAGGAGGGTGGAAGACAGTGAAACGAGACGAAGGAGGGTGAAAGAGAGAGAAAAGAGACAAAGGAGGGTTAAAGAGAGTGAAACGAGACGAAGGAGGGTTAAAGAGAGTGAAACAAGATGAAGGAGGGTTAAAGCGAGTGAAACGAGATGAAGGAGGGTTAAAGTGAGTGAAACAAGATGAAGGAGGGTCAAAGAGAGTGAAACGAGACGAAGGGGGGTTAAAGAGAGTGAAACGAGACGAAGGAGGGTGAAAGAGAGTGAAACAAGACGAAGGAGGGTGAAAGAGAGTGAAACGAGACAAAGGAGTGTGAAAGAGAGTGAAACGAGACGAAGGAGGGTTAAAGAGAGTGAAACGAGATGAAGGAGGGTTAAAGTGAGTGAAACAAGATGAAGGAGGGTCAAAGAGAGTGAAACGAGACGAAGGGGGGTTAAAGAGAGTGAAACGAGACGAAGGAGGGTGAAAGAGAGTGAAACAAGACGAAGGAGGGTGAAAGAGAGTGAAACGAGACAAAGGAGTGTGAAAGAGAGTGAAACGAGACGAAGGAGGGTTAAAGAGAGTGAAACGAGATGAAGGAGGGTAAAAGAGAGTGAAATGAGATGAAGGAGGGTGATAGAGAGTGAAACGAGACGAAGGAGGGTGAAAGAGAGTGAAACAAGACGAAGGAGGGTGAAAGAGAGTGAAACGAGATGAAGGAGGGTGAAAGAGAGTGAAACGCGACGTAGGAGGATGAAAGAGAGTGAAACGAGATGAAGGAGGGTGTAGGAGAGTGAAACGAGATGAAGGAGGGTGAAAGAGAATGAAACGAGACGAAGGAGGATGAAAGAGAGTGAAATGAGATGAAAGAGGGTGAAAGAGAGTGAAACGAGATGAAGGAGGGTGAAAGAGAGTGAAACGAGATGAAGGAGGGTGAAAGAGAGTGAAACGAGATGAAGGAGGGTGAAAGGGAGTGAAACGAGACGACGGAGGGTTAAAGAGAGTGAAAAGAGATGAAGGAGGGTGAAAGAGAGTGAAACGAGACGAAGGAGGGTGAAAGAGAGTGAAACGAGACGAAGGAGGATGAAAGACAGTGAAAAGAGATGAAGGAGGGTGAAAGAGGATGAAACGAGATGAAGGAGGATGAAAGAGAGTGAAACGAGACGAAGGAGGGTGAAAGAGAGTGAAACGAGACGAAGGAGGGTGAAAGAGTGTCATACGAGATGAAGGAGGGTGAAAGAGAGTGAAAAGAGAAGAAAGAGTGTGAAAGAGAGTGAAACGAGATGAAGGAGGCTGGAAGACAGTGAAACGAGACGAAGGAGGGTGAAAGAGAGAGAAAAGAGACAAAGGAGGGTTAAAGAGAGTGAAACGAGACGAAGGAGGGTTAAAGAGAGTGAAACAAGATGAAGGAGGGTTAAAGCGAGTGAAACGAGATGAAGGAGGGTTAAAGTGAGTGAAACAAGATGAAGGAGGGTCAAAGAGAGTGAAACGAGACGAAGGGGGGTTAAAGAGAGTGAAACGAGACGAAGGAGGGTGAAAGAGAGTGAAACAAGACGAAGGAGTGTGAAAGAGAGTGAAACGAGACAAAGGAGTGTGAAAGAGAGTGAAACGAGACGAAGGAGGGTTAAAGAGAGTGAAACGAGATGAAGGAGGGTTAAAGTGAGTGAAACAAGATGAAGGAGGGTCAAAGAGAGTGAAACGAGACGAAGGGGGGTTAAAGAGAGTGAAACGAGACGAAGGAGGGTGAAAGAGAGTGAAACAAGACGAAGGAGGGTGAAAGAGAGTGAAACGAGATGAAGGAGGGTGAAAGAGAGTGAAACGCGACGTAGGAGGATGAAAGAGAGTGAAACGAGATGAAGGAGGGTGAAAGAGAGTGAAACGAGACGAAGGAGGGTGAAAGAGTGTCATACGAGATGAAGGAGGGTGAAAGAGAGTGAAAAGAGAAGAAAGAGTGTGAAAGAGAGTGAAACGAGATGAAGGAGGGTGGAAGACAGTGAAACGAGACGAAGGAGGGTGAAAGAGAGAGAAAAGAGACAAAGGAGGGTTAAAGAGAGTGAAACGAGACGAAGGAGGATGAAAGACAGTGAAAAGAGATGAAGGAGGGTGAAAGAGGATGAAACGAGATGAAGGAGGATGAAAGAGAGTGAAACGAGACGAAGGAGGGTGAAAGAGAGTGAAACGAGACGAAGGAGGGTGAAAGAGTGTCATACGAGATGAAGGAGGGTGAAAGAGAGTGAAAAGAGAAGAAAGAGTGTGAAAGAGAGTGAAACGAGATGAAGGAGGGTGGAAGACAGTGAAACGAGACGAAGGAGGGTGAAAGAGAGAGAAAAGAGACAAAGGAGGGTTAAAGAGAGTGAAACGAGACGAAGGAGGGTTAAAGAGAGTGAAACAAGATGAAGGAGGGTTAAAGCGAGTGAAACGAGATGAAGGAGGGTTAAAGTGAGTGAAACAAGATGAAGGAGGGTCAAAGAGAGTGAAACGAGACGAAGGGGGGTTAAAGAGAGTGAAACGAGACGAAGGAGGGTGAAAGAGAGTGAAACAAGACGAAGGAGGGTGAAAGAGAGTGAAACGAGACAAAGGAGTGTGAAAGAGAGTGAAACGAGACGAAGGAGGGTTAAAGAGAGTGAAACGAGATGAAGGAGGGTTAAAGTGAGTGAAACAAGATGAAGGAGGGTCAAAGAGAGTGAAACGAGACGAAGGGGGGTTAAAGAGAGTGAAACGAGACGAAGGAGGGTGAAAGAGAGTGAAACAAGATGAAGGAGGGTGAAAGAGAGTGAAACGAGACAAAGGAGTGTGAAAGAGAGTGAAACGAGACGAAGGAGGGTTAAAGAGAGTGAAACGAGATGAAGGAGGGTAAAAGAGAGTGAAATGAGATGAAGGAGGGTGATAGAGAGTGAAACGAGACGAAGGAGGGTGAAAGAGAGTGAAACAAGACGAAGGAGGGTGAAAGAGAGTGAAACGAGATGAAGGAGGGTGAAAGAGAGTGAAACGCGACGTAGGAGGATGAAAGAGAGTGAAACGAGATGAAGGAGGGTGTAGGAGAGTGAAACGAGATGAAGGAGGGTGAAAGAGAATGAAACGAGACGAAGGAGGATGAAAGAGAGTGAAATGAGATGAAAGAGGGTGAAAGAGAGTGAAACGAGATGAAGGAGGGTGAAAGAGAGTGAAACGAGATGAAGGAGGGTGAAAGAGAGTGAAACGAGATGAAGGAGGGTGAAAGGGAGTGAAACGAGACGACGGAGGGTTAAAGAGAGTGAAAAGAGATGAAGGAGGGTGAAAGAGAGTGAAACGAGACGAAGGAGGGTGAAAGAGAGTGAAACGAGACGAAGGAGGGTGAAAAAGAGTGAAACGAGATGATGGAGGGTGAAAGGGAGTGAAACGAGACGACGGAGGGTTAAAGAGAGTGAATCGAGACGAAGGAGGTTTATAGAGAGTGAAACGAGACGAAGGAAGGTTAAAGAGAGTGGAACGAGACGAAGGAGGGTGAAAGAGAGTGAAATGAGACGAAGGAGGGTTAAAGAGAGTGATTCGAGACAAAGGAAGGTTAAAGAGAGTGAAATGAGATGAAGGAGGGTGTAGGAGAGTGAAACGAGACAAAGGAATCGTAAAGAGAGTGAAACGAGATGAAGGTGTGTGAAAGAGAGTGAAACGAGACGAAGGAGGGTGAAAGAGAGTGAAAAGAGAACAAAGAGTGTGAAAGAGAGTGAAACGAGATGAAGGAGGGTGGAAGACAGTGAAACGAGACGAAGGAGGGTGAAAGAGGGAGAAAAGAGACAAAGGAGGGTTAAAGAGAGTGAAACGAGACGAAGGAGGGTTAAAGAGAGTGAAACAAGATGAAGGAGGGTTGAAGCGAGTGAAACGAGATGAAGGAGGGTTAAAGTGAGTGAAACAAGATGAAGGAGGGTCAAAGAGAGTGAAACGAGACGAGGGGGGTTAAAGAGAGTGGAACGAGACGAAGGAGGGTGAAAGAGAGTGAAACAAGACGAAGGAGGGTGAAAGAGAGTGAAACGAGACGAAGGAGGGTTAAAGAGAGTGAAACGAGATGAAGGAGGGTAAAAGAGAGTGAAATGAGATGAAGGAGGGTGATAGAGAGTGAAACGAGACGAAGGAGGGTGAAAGAGAGTGAAACAAGACGAAGGAGGGTGAAAGAGTGTGAAACGAGATGAAGGAGGGTGAAAGAGAGTGAAACGCGACGAAGGAGGATGAAAGAGAGTGAAACGAGATGAAGGAGGGTGTAGGAGAGTGAAACGAGATGAAGGAGGGTGAAAGAGAATGAAACGAGACGAAGGAGGATGAAAGAGAGTGAAACGAGATGAAAGAGGGTGAAAGAGAGTGAAACGAGATGCAGGAGGGTGAAAGAGAGTGAAACGAGATGAAGGAGGGTGAAAGAGAGTGAAACGAGATGAAGGAGGGTGAAAGGGAGTGAAACGAGACGACTGAGGGTTAAAGAGAGTGAAAAGAGATGAAGGAGGGTGAAAGAGTGTGAAACGAGACGAAGGAGGGTGAAAGAGAGTGAAACGAGACGAAAGAGGGTGAAAAAGAGTGAAACGAGATGATGGAGGGTGAAAGAGAGTGAAACGAGACGAAGGAGGATGAAAGAGAGTGAAACGAGATGAAGGAGGGTGAAAGAGGATGAAACGAGATGAAGGAGGATGAAAGAGAGTGAAACGAGATGAAGGAGGGTGAAAGGGAGTGAAACGAGACGACGGAGGGTTAAAGAGAGTGAATCGAGACGAAGGAGGTTTATAGAGAGTGAAACGAGACGAAGGAGGGTTAAAGAGAGTGAAACGAGATGAAGGAGGGTTAAAGAGAGAGAAATGAGACGGAGGAGGGTTAAAGAGTGTGAAACGAGACGATGGAAGGTTAAAGAGAGTGGAACGAGACGAAGGAGGGTGAAAGAGAGTGAAATGAGACGGAGGAGGGTTAAAGAGAGTGAAACGAGATGAAGGAGGGTTAAAGAGAGAGAAATGAGACGGAGGAGGGTTAAAGAGAGTGAAATGAGACAAAGGAGGGTGAAGGAGAGTGAAACGTGACGAAGGAGGGTGAAAGAGAGTGAAACGAGAGGAATGAGGTTTAAAGAGAGTGAAACGAGACAAAGGAGGGTGAAGGAGAGTGAAACGAGATAAAGGAGTGTTAAAGAGAGTGAAACGAGTGGAAGGAGTGTTAATGAGAGTGAAACAAGATGAAGGAGGGTGAAAGAGAGTGAAACGAGATGAAGGAGGGTGAAAGAGAGTGAAACGAGACGAAGGATGGTGAAAGAGAGTGAAACGAGAGGAATGAGGTTTAAAGAGAGTGAAACGAGACAAAGGAGGGTGAAGGAGAGTGAAACGAGACGAAGGAGCTTTAAAGAGAGTGAAACGAGTTGAAGGAGGGTTAAAGTGAGTGAAACGAGTGGAAGGAGTGTTAATGAGAGTGAAACAAGACTAAGGAGGGTTAAAGAGAGTGAAATGAGATGAAGGAGGGTGCAGGAGAGTGAAATGAGACGAAGGAGGGTGAAAGAGAGGGAAACGAGAGGAAGGAGGGTGAAAGGGAGTGAAACGAGACGACGGAGGGTTAAAGAGAGTGAAAAGAGATGAAGGAGGGTGAAAGAGAGTGAAACGAGACGAAGGAGGGTGAAAGAGAGTGAAACGAGAAGAAGGAGGGTGAAAAAGAGTGAAACGAGATGATGGAGGGTGAAAGAGAGTGAAACGAGACGAAGGAGGATGAAAGAGAGTGAAACGAGACGAAGGAGGGTGAAAGAGAGAGAAAAGAGACAAAGGAGGGTTAAAGAGAGTGAAACGAGACGAAGGAGGGTTAAAGAGAGTGAAACAAGATGAAGGAGGGTTAAAGCGAGTGAAACGAGATGAAGGAGGGTTAAAGTGAGTGAAACAAGATGAAGGAGGGTCAAAGAGAGTGAAACGAGACGAAGGGGGGTTAAAGAGAGTGAAACGAGACGAAGGAGGGTGAAAGAGAGTGAAACAAGGCGAAGGAGTGTGAAAGAGAGTGAAACGAGACAAAGGAGTGTGAAAGAGAGTGAAACGAGACGAAGGAGGGTTAAAGAGAGTGAAACGAGATGAAGGAGGGTTAAAGTGAGTGAAACAAGATGAAGGAGGGTCAAAGAGAGTGAAACGAGACGAAGGGGGGTTAAAGAGAGTGAAACGAGACGAAGGAGGGTGAAAGAGAGTGAAACAAGACGAAGGAGGGTGAAAGAGAGTGAAACGAGACAAAGGAGTGTGAAAGAGAGTGAAACGAGACGAAGGAGGGTTAAAGAGAGTGAAACGAGATGAAGGAGGGTAAAAGAGAGTGAAATGAGATGAAGGAGGGTGATAGAGAGTGAAACGAGACGAAGGAGGGTGAAAGAGAGTGAAACAAGACGAAGGAGGGTGAAAGAGAGTGAAACGAGATGAAGGAGGGTGAAAGAGAGTGAAACGCGACGTAGGAGGATGAAAGAGAGTGAAACGAGATGAAGGAGGGTGTAGGAGAGTGAAACGAGATGAAGGAGGGCGAAAGAGAATGAAACGAGACGAAGGAGGATGAAAGAGAGTGAAATGAGATGAAAGAGGGTGAAAGAGTGTGAAACGAGATGAAGGAGGGTGAAAGAGAGTAAAACGAGATTAAGGAGGGTGAAAGAGAGTGAAACGAGATGAAGGAGGGTGAAAGGGAGTGAAACGAGTCGACGGAGGGTTAAAGAGAGTGAAAAGAGATGAAGGAGGGTGAAAGAGAGTGAAACGAGACGAAGGAGGGTGAAAGAGAGTGAAACGAGACGAAGGAGGGTGAAAAAGAGTGAAACGAGATGATGGAGGGTGAAAGGAAGTGAAACGAGACGACGGAGGGTTAAAGAGAGTGAATCGAGACGAAGGAGGCTTATAGAGAGTGAAACGAGATGAAGGAGGGTTAAAGAGAGTGAAACGAGATGAAGGAGGGTTAAAGAGAGAGAAATGAGACGGAGGAGGGTTAAAGAGAGTGAAACGAGACGAAGGAGGGTTAAAGAGTGTGAAACGAGACGAAGGAAGGTTAAAGAGAGTGGAACGAGACGAAGGAGGGTGAAAGAGAGTGAAATGAGACGAAGGGGGGTTAAAGAGAGTGATTCGAGACAAAGGAAGGTTAAAGAGAGTGAAATGAGATGAAGGAGGGTGTAGGAGAGTGAAACGAGACAAAGGAATCGTAAAGAGAGTGAAACGAGATGAAGGTGGGTGAAAGAGAGTGAAACGAGACGAAGGAGGGTGAAAGAGAGTGAAAAGAGAACAAAGAGTGTGAAAGAGAGTGAAACGAGATGAAGGAGGGTGGAAGACAGTGAAACGAGACGAAGGAGGGTGAAAGAGGGAGAAAAGAGACAAAGGAGGGTTAAAGAGAGTGAAACGAGACGAAGGAGGGTTAAAGAGAGTGAAACAAGATGAAGGAGGGTTGAAGCGAGTGAAACGAGATGAAGGAGGGTTAAAGTGAGTGAAACAAGATGAAGGAGGGTCAAAGAGAGTGAAACGAGACGAAGGGGGGTTAAAGAGAGTGGAACGAGACGAAGGAGGGTGAAAGAGAGTGAAACAAGACGAAGGAGGGTGAAAGAGAGTGAAACGAGACGAAGGAGGGTTAAAGAGAGTGAAACGAGATGAAGGAGGGTAAAAGAGAGTGAAATGAGATGAAGGAGGGTGATAGAGAGTGAAACGAGACGAAGGAGGGTGAAAGAGAGTGAAACAAGACGAAGGAGGGTGAAAGAGTGTGAAACGAGATGAAGGAGGGTGAAAGAGAGTGAAACGCGACGAAGGAGGATGAAAGAGAGTGAAACGAGATGAAGGAGGGTGTAGGGGAGTGAAACGAGATGAAGGAGGGTGAAAGAGAATGAAACGAGACGAAGGAGGATGAAAGAGAGTGAAACGAGATGAAAGAGGGTGAAAGAGAGTGAAACGAGATGAAGGAGGGTGAAAGAGAGTGAAACGAGCTGAAGGAGGGTGAAAGAGAGTGAAACGAGATGAAGGAGGGTGAAAGGGAGTGAAACGAGACGACTGAGGGTTAAAGAGAGTGAAAAGAGATGAAGGAGGGTGAAAGAGAGTGAAACGAGACGAAGGAGGGTGAAAGAGAGTGAAACGAGACGAAGGAGGGTGAAAGAGAGTGAAACGAGATGAAGGAGGGTGAAAGGGAGTGAAACGAGACGACGGAGGGTTAAAGAGAGTGAATCGAGACGAAGGAGGTTTATAGAGAGTGAAACGAGACGAAGGAGGGTTAAAGAGAGTGAAACGAGATGAAGGAGGGTTAAAGAGAGAGAAATGAGACGGAGGAGGGTTAAAGAGTGTGAAACGAGACGATGGAAGGTTAAAGAGAGTGGAACGAGACGAAGGAGGGTGAAAGAGAGTGAAATGAGACGGAGGAGGGTTAAAGAGAGTGAAACGAGATGAAGGAGGGTTAAAGAGAGAGAAATGAGACGGAGGAGGGTTAAAGAGAGTGAAATGAGACAAAGGAGGGTGAAGGAGAGTGAAACGTGACGAAGGAGGGTGAAAGAGAGTGAAACGAGAGGAATGAGGTTTAAAGAGAGTGAAACGAGACAAAGGAGGGTGAAGGAGAGTGAAACGAGATAAAGGAGTGTTAAAGAGAGTGAAACGAGTGGAAGGAGTGTTAATGAGAGTGAAACAAGATGAAGGAGGGTGAAAGAGAGTGAAACGAGATGAAGGAGGGTGAAAGAGAGTGAAACGAGACGAAGGATGGTGAAAGAGAGTGAAACGAGAGGAATGAGGTTTAAAGAGAGTGAAACGAGACAAAGGAGGGTGAAGGAGAGTGAAACGAGACGAAGGAGCTTTAAAGAGAGTGAAACGAGTTGAAGGAGGGTTAAAGTGAGTGAAACGAGTGGAAGGAGTGTTAATGAGAGTGAAACAAGACGAAGGAGGGTTAAAGAGAGTGAAATGAGATGAAGGAGGGTGCAGGAGAGTGAAATGAGACGAAGGAGGGTGAAAGAGAGGGAAACGAGAGGAAGGAGGGTGAAAGGGAGTGAAACGAGACGACGGAGGGTTAAAGAGAGTGAAAAGAGATGAAGGAGGGTGAAAGAGAGTGAAACGAGACGAAGGAGGGTGAAAGAGAGTGAAACGAGACGAAGGAGGGTGAAAAAGAGTGAAACGAGATGATGGAGGGTGAAAGAGAGTGAAACGAGACGAAGGAGGATGAAAGAGAGTGAAACGAGACGAAGGAGGGTGAAAGAGAGAGAAAAGAGACAAAGGAGGGTTAAAGAGAGTGAAACGAGACGAAGGAGGGTTAAAGAGAGTGAAACAAGATGAAGGAGGGTTAAAGCGAGTGAAACGAGATGAAGGAGGGTTAAAGTGAGTGAAACAAGATGAAGGAGGGTCAAAGAGAGTGAAACGAGACGAAGGGGGGTTAAAGAGAGTGAAACGAGACGAAGGAGGGTGAAAGAGAGTGAAACAAGGCGAAGGAGTGTGAAAGAGAGTGAAACGAGACAAAGGAGTGTGAAAGAGAGTGAAACGAGACGAAGGAGGGTTAAAGAGAGTGAAACGAGATGAAGGAGGGTTAAAGTGAGTGAAACAAGATGAAGGAGGGTCAAAGAGAGTGAAACGAGACGAAGGGGGGTTAAAGAGAGTGAAACGAGACGAAGGAGGGTGAAAGAGGGTGAAACAAGACGAAGGAGGGTGAAAGAGAGTGAAACGAGACAAAGGAGTGTGAAAGAGAGTGAAACGAGACGAAGGAGGGTTAAAGAGAGTGAAACGAGATGAAGGAGGGTAAAAGAGAGTGAAATGAGATGAAGGAGGGTGATAGAGAGTGAAACGAGACGAAGGAGGGTGAAAGAGAGTGAAACAAGACGAAGGAGGGTGAAAGAGAGTGAAACGAGATGAAGGAGGGTGTAGGAGAGTGAAACGAGATGAAGGAGGGCGAAAGAGAATGAAACGAGACGAAGGAGGATGAAAGAGAGTGAAACGAGATGAAGGAGGGTGTAGGAGAGTGAAACGAGATGAAGGAGGGCGAAAGAGAATGAAACGAGACGAAGGAGGATGAAAGAGAGTGAAATGAGATGAAAGAGGGTGAAAGAGTGTGAAACGAGATGAAGGAGGGTGAAAGAGAGTAAAACGAGATTAAGGAGGGTGAAAGAGAGTGAAACGAGATGAAGGAGGGTGAAAGGGAGTGAAACGAGTCGACGGAGGGTTAAAGAGAGTGAAAAGAGATGAAGGAGGGTGAAAGAGAGTGAAACGAGACGAAGGAGGGTGAAAGAGAGTGAAACGAGACGAAGGAGGGTGAAAAAGAGTGAAACGAGATGATGGAGGGTGAAAGGAAGTGAAACGAGACGACGGAGGGTTAAAGAGAGTGAATCGAGACGAAGGAGGCTTATAGAGAGTGAAACGAGATGAAGGAGGGTTAAAGAGAGTGAAACGAGATGAAGGAGGGTTAAAGAGAGAGAAATGAGACGGAGGAGGGTTAAAGAGAGTGAAACGAGACGAAGGAGGGTTAAAGAGTGTGAAACGAGACGAAGGAAGGTTAAAGAGAGTGGAACGAGACGAAGGAGGGTGAAAGAGAGTGAAATGAGACGAAGGGGGGTTAAAGAGAGTGATTCGAGACAAAGGAAGGTTAAAGAGAGTGAAATGAGATGAAGGAGGGTGTAGGAGAGTGAAACGAGACAAAGGAATCGTAAAGAGAGTGAAACGAGATGAAGGTGGGTGAAAGAGAGTGAAACGAGACGAAGGAGGGTGAAAGAGAGTGAAAAGAGAACAAAGAGTGTGAAAGAGAGTGAAACGAGATGAAGGAGGGTGGAAGACAGTGAAACGAGACGAAGGAGGGTGAAAGAGGGAGAAAAGAGACAAAGGAGGGTTAAAGAGAGTGAAACGAGACGAAGGAGGGTTAAAGAGAGTGAAACAAGATGAAGGAGGGTTGAAGCGAGTGAAACGAGATGAAGGAGGGTTAAAGTGAGTGAAACAAGATGAAGGAGGGTCAAAGAGAGTGAAACGAGACGAAGGGGGGTTAAAGAGAGTGGAACGAGACGAAGGAGGGTGAAAGAGAGTGAAACAAGACGAAGGAGGGTGAAAGAGAGTGAAACGAGACGAAGGAGGGTTAAAGAGAGTGAAACGAGATGAAGGAGGGTAAAAGAGAGTGAAATGAGATGAAGGAGGGTGATAGAGAGTGAAACGAGACGAAGGAGGGTGAAAGAGAGTGAAACAAGACGAAGGAGGGTGAAAGAGTGTGAAACGAGATGAAGGAGGGTGAAAGAGAGTGAAACGTGACGAAGGAGGATGAAAGAGAGTGAAACGAGATGAAGGAGGGTGTAGGGGAGTGAAACGAGATGAAGGAGGGTGAAAGAGAATGAAACGAGACGAAGGAGGATGAAAGAGAGTGAAACGAGATGAAAGAGGGTGAAAGAGAGTGAAACGAGATGAAGGAGGGTGAAAGAGAGTGAAACGAGCTGAAGGAGGGTGAAAGAGAGTGAAACGAGATGAAGGAGGGTGAAAGGGAGTGAAACGAGACGACTGAGGGTTAAAGAGAGTGAAAAGAGATGAAGGAGGGTGAAAGAGAGTGAAACGAGACGAAGGAGGGTGAAAGAGAGTGAAACGAGACGAAGGAGGGTGAAAAAGAGTGAAACGAGATGATGGAGGGTGAAAGAGAGTGAAACGAGACGAAGGAGGATGAAAGACAGTGAAAAGAGATGAAGGAGGGTGAAAGAGGATGAAACGAGATGAAGGAGGATGAAAGAGAGTGAAACGAGACGAAGGAGGGTGAAAGAGAGTGAAACGAGACGAAGGAGGGTGAAAGAGAGTGAAACGAGATGAAGGAGGGTGAAAGAGAGTAAAACGAGATTAAGGAGGGTGAAAGAGAGTGAAACGAGATGAAGGAGGGTGAAAGGGAGTGAAACGAGTCGACGGAGGGTTAAAGAGAGTGAAAAGAGATGAAGGAGGGTGAAAGAGAGTGAAACGAGACGAAGGAGGGTGAAAGAGAGTGAAACGAGACGAAGGAGGGTGAAAAAGAGTGAAACAAGATGATGGAGGGTGAAAGGAAGTGAAACGAGATGACGGAGGGTTAAAGAGAGTGAATCGAGACGAAGGAGGCTTATAGAGAGTGAAACGAGATGAAGGAGGGTTAAAGAGAGTGAAACGAGATGAAGGAGGGTTAAAGAGAGAGAAATGAGACGGAGGAGGGTTAAAGAGAGTGAAACGAGACGAAGGAGGGTTAAAGAGTGTGAAACGAGACGAAGGAAGGTTAAAGAGAGTGGAACGAGACGAAGGAGGGTGAAAGAGAGTGAAATGAGACGAAGGGGGGTTAAAGAGAGTGATTCGAGACAAAGGAAGGTTAAAGAGAGTGAAATGAGATGAAGGAGGGTGTAGGAGAGTGAAACGAGACAAAGGAATCGTAAAGAGAGTGAAACGAGATGAAGGTGGGTGAAAGAGAGTGAAACGAGACGAAGGAGGGTGAAAGAGAGTGAAAAGAGAACAAAGAGTGTGAAAGTGAGTGAAACGAGATGAAGGAGGGTGGAAGACAGTGAAACGAGACGAAGGAGGGTGAAAGAGGGAGAAAAGAGACAAAGGAGGGTTAAAGAGAGTGAAACGAGACGAAGGAGGGTTAAAGAGAGTGAAACAAGATGAAGGAGGGTTGAAGCGAGTGAAACGAGATGAAGGAGGGTTAAAGTGAGTGAAACAAGATGAAGGAGGGTCAAAGAGAGTGAAACGAGACGAAGGGGGGTTAAAGAGAGTGGAACGAGACGAAGGAGGGTGAAAGAGAGTGAAACAAGACGAAGGAGGGTGAAAGAGAGTGAAACGAGACAAAGGAGTGTGAAAGAGAGTGAAACGAGACGAAGGAGGGTTAAAGAGAGTGAAACGAGATGAAGGAGGGTAAAAGAGAGTGAAATGAGATGAAGGAGGGTGATAGAGAGTGAAACGAGACGAAGGAGGGTGAAAGAGAGTGAAACAAGACGAAGGAGGGTGAAAGAGTGTGAAACGAGATGAAGGAGGGTGAAAGAGAGTGAAACGCGACGAAGGAGGATGAAAGAGAGTGAAACGAGATGAAGGAGGGTGTAGGAGAGTGAAACGAGATGAAGGAGGGTGAAAGAGAATGAAACGAGACGAAGGAGGATGAAAGAGAGTGAAACGAGATGAAAGAGGGTGAAAGAGAGTGAAACGAGATGAAGGAGGGTGAAAGAGAGTGAAACGAGCTGAAGGAGGGTGAAAGAGAGTGAAACGAGATGAAGGAGGGTGAAAGGGAGTGAAACGAGACGACTGAGGGTTAAAGAGAGTGAAAAGAGATGAAGGAGGGTGAAAGAGAGTGAAACGAGACGAAGGAGGGTGAAAGAGAGTGAAACGAGACGAAGGAGGGTGAAGAAGAGTGAAACGAGATGATGGAGGGTGAAAGAGAGTGAAACGAGACGAAGGAGGATGAAAGACAGTGAAAAGAGATGAAGGAGGGTGAAAGAGGATGAAATGAGATGAAGGAGGATGAAAGAGATTGAAACGAGACGAAGGAGGGTGAAAGAGAGTGAAACGAGACGAAGGAGGGTGAAAGAGTGTCATACGAGATGAAGGAGGGTGAAAGAGAGTGAAAAGAGAAGAAAGAGTGTGAAAGAGAGTGAAACGAGATGAAGGAGGGTGGAAGACAGTGAAACGAGACGAAGGAGGGTGAAAGAGAGAGAAAAGAGACAAAGGAGGGTTAAAGAGAGTGAAACGAGACGAAGGAGGGTTAAAGAGAGTGAAACAAGATGAAGGAGGGTTAAAGCGAGTGAAACGAGATGAAGGAGGGTTAAAGTGAGTGAAACAAGATGAAGGAGGGTCAAAGAGAGTGAAACGAGACGAAGGGGGGTTAAAGAGAGTGAAACGAGACGAAGGAGGGTGAAAGAGAGTGAAACAAGATGAAGGAGGGTGAAAGAGAGTGAAACGAGACAAAGGAGTGTGAAAGAGAGTGAAACGAGACGAAGGAGGGTTAAAGAGAGTGAAACGAGATGAAGGAGGGATAAAGTGAGTGAAACAAGATGAAGGAGGGTCAAAGAGAGTGAAACGAGACGAAGGGGGGTTAAAGAGAGTGAAACGAGACGAAGGAGGGTGAAAGAGAGTGAAAGAAGACGAAGGAGGGTGAAAGAGAGTGAAACGAGACAAAGGAGTGTGAAAGAGAGTGAAACGAGACGAAGGAGGGTTAAAGAGAGTGAAACGAGATGAAGGAGGGTAAAAGAGAGTGAAATGAGATGAAGGAGTGTGATAGAGAGTGAAACGAGACGAAGGAGGGTGAAAGAGAGTGAAACAAGACGAAGGAGGGTGAAAGAGAGTGAAACGAGATGAAGGAGGGTGAAAGAGAGTGAAACGCGACGTAGGAGGATGAAAGAGAGTGAAACGAGATGAAGGAGGGTGTAGGAGAGTGAAACGAGATGAAGGAGGGTGAAAGAGAATGAAACGAGACGAAGGAGGATGAAAGAGAGTGAAATGAGATGAAAGAGGGTGAAAGAGAGTGAAACGAGATGAAGGAGGGTGAAAGAGAGTGAAACGAGATGACGGAGGGTGAAAGAGAGTGAAACGAGATGAAGGAGGGTGAAAGGGAGTGAAACGAGACGACGGAGGGTTAAAGAGAGTGAAAAGAGATGAAGGAGGGTGAAAGAGAGTGAAACGAGACGAAGGAGGGTGAAAGAGAGTGAAACGAGACGAAGGAGGGTGAAAAAGAGTGAAACGAGATGATGGAGGGTGAAAGGGAGTGAAACGAGACGACGGAGGGTTAAAGAGAGTGAATCGAGACGAAGGAGGTTTATAGAGAGTGAAACGAGATGAAGGAGGGTTAAAGAGAGTGAAACGAGATGAAGGAGGGTTAAAAAGAGAGAAATGAGACGGAGGAGGGTTAAAGAGAGTGAAACGAGACGAAGGAGGGTTAAAGAGTGTGAAACGAGACGAAGGAAGGTTAAAGAGAGTGGAACGAGACGAAGGAGGGTGAAAGAGAGTGAAATGAGTCGAAGGAGGGTTAAAGAGAGTGATTCGAGACAAAGGAAGGTTAAAGAGAGTGAAATGAGATGAAGGAGGGTGTAGGAGAGTGAAACGAGACAAAGGAATCGTAAAGAGAGTGAAACGAGATGAAGGTGGGTGAAAGAGAGTGAAACGAGACGAAGGAGGGTGAAAGAGAGTGAAAAGAGAACAAAGAGTGTGAAAGAGAGTGAAACGAGATGAAGGAGGGTGGAAGACAGTGAAACGAGACGAAGGAGGGTGAAAGAGGGAGAAAAGAGACAAAGGAGGGTTAAAGAGAGTGAAACGAGACGAAGGAGGGTTAAAGAGAGTGAAACAAGATGAAGGAGGGTTGAAGCGAGTGAAACGAGATGAAGGAGGGTTAAAGTGAGTGAAACAAGATGAAGGAGGGTCAAAGAGAGTGAAACGAGACGAAGGGGGGTTAAAGAGAGTGGAACGAGACGAAGGAGGGTGAAAGAGAGTGAAACAAGACGAAGGAGGGTGAAAGAGAGTGAAACGAGACAAAGGAGTGTGAAAGAGAGTGAAACGAGACGAAGGAGGGTTAAAGAGAGTGAAACGAGATGAAGGAGGGTAAAAGAGAGTGAAATGAGATGAAGGAGGGTGATAGAGAGTGAAACGAGACGAAGGAGGGTGAAAGAGAGTGAAACAAGACGAAGGAGGGTGAAAGAGTGTGAAACGAGATGAAGGAGGGTGAAAGAGGGTGAAACGCGACGAAGGAGGATGAAAGAGAGTGAAACGAGATGAAGGAGGGTGTAGGAGAGTGAAACGAGATGAAGGAGGGTGAAAGAGAATGAAACGAGACGAAGGAGGATGAAAGAGAGTGAAACAAGATGAAAGAGGGTGAAAGAGAGTGAAACGAGATGAAGGAGGGTGAAAGAGTGTGAAACGAGATGAAGGAGGGTGAAAGAGAGTGAAACGAGATGAAGGAGGGTAAAAGAGAGTGAAATGAGATGAAGGAGTGTGATAGAGAGTGAAACGAGATGAAGGAGGGTGAAAGAGTGTGAAACGAGACGAAGGAGGGTTAAAGAGAGTGAAACGAGATGAAGGAGGGTAAAAGAGAGTGAAATGAGATGAAGGAGTGTGATAGAGAGTGAAACGAGACGAAGGAGGGTGAAAGAGAGTGAAACAAGACGAAGGAGGGTGAAAGAGAGTGAAACGAGATGAAGGAGGGTGAAAGAGAGTGAAACGCGACGTAGGAGGATGAAAGAGAGTGAAACGAGATGAAGGAGGGTGTAGGAGAGTGAAACGAGATGAAGGAGGGTGAAAGAGAATGAAACGAGACGAAGGAGGATGAAAGAGAGTGAAATGAGATGAAAGAGGGTGAAAGAGAGTGAAACGAGATGAAGGAGGGTGAAAGAGAGTGAAACGAGATGACGGAGGGTGAAAGAGAGTGAAACGAGATGAAGGAGGGTGAAAGGGAGTGAAACGAGACGACGGAGGGTTAAAGAGAGTGAAAAGAGATGAAGGAGGGTGAAAGAGAGTGAAACGAGACGAAGGAGGGTGAAAGAAAGTGAAACGAGACGAAGGAGGGTGAAAAAGAGTGAAACGAGATGATGGAGGGTGAAAGGGAGTGAAACGAGACGACGGAGGGTTAAAGAGAGTGAATCGAGACGAAGGAGGTTTATAGAGAGTGAAACGAGATGAAGGAGGGTTAAAGAGAGTGAAACGAGATGAAGGAGGGTTAAAAAGAGAGAAATGAGACGGAGGAGGGTTAAAGAGAGTGAAACGAGACGAAGGAGGGTTAAAGAGTGTGAAACGAGACGAAGGAAGGTTAAAGAGAGTGGAACGAGACGAAGGAGGGTGAAGGAGAGTGAAATGAGTCGAAGGAGGGTTAAAGAGAGTGATTCGAGACAAAGGAAGGTTAAAGAGAGTGAAATGAGATGAAGGAGGGTGTAGGAGAGTGAAACGAGACAAAGGAATCGTAAAGAGAGTGAAACGAGATGAAGGTGGGTGAAAGAGAGTGAAACGAGACGAAGGAGGGTGAAAGAGAGTGAAAAGAGAACAAAGAGTGTGAAAGAGAGTGAAACGAGATGAAGGAGGGTGGAAGACAGTGAAACGAGACGAAGGAGGGTGAAAGAGGGAGAAAAGAGACAAAGGAGGGTTAAAGAGAGTGAAACGAGACGAAGGAGGGTTAAAGAGAGTGAAACAAGATGAAGGAGGGTTGAAGCGAGTGAAACGAGATGAAGGAGGGTTAAAGTGAGTGAAACAAGATGAAGGAGGGTCAAAGAGAGTGAAACGAGACGAAGGGGGGTTAAAGAGAGTGGAACGAGACGAAGGAGGGTGAAAGAGAGTGAAACAAGACGAAGGAGGGTGAAAGAGAGTGAAACGAGACAAAGGAGTGTGAAAGAGAGTGAAACGAGACGAAGGAGGGTTAAAGAGAGTGAAACGAGATGAAGGAGGGTAAAAGAGAGTGAAATGAGATGAAGGAGGGTGATAGAGAGTGAAACGAGACGAAGGAGGGTGAAAGAGAGTGAAACAAGACGAAGGAGGGTGAAAGAGTGTGAAACGAGATGAAGGAGGGTGAAAGAGGGTGAAACGCGACGAAGGAGGATGAAAGAGAGTGAAACGAGATGAAGGAGGGTGTAGGAGAGTGAAACGAGATGAAGGAGGGTGAAAGAGAATGAAACGAGACGAAGGAGGATGAAAGAGAGTGAAACAAGATGAAAGAGGGTGAAAGAGAGTGAAACGAGATGAAGGAGGGTGAAAGAGTGTGAAACGAGATGAAGGAGGGTGAAAGAGAGTGAAACGAGATGAAGGAGGGTGAAAGGGAGTGAAACGAGACGACTGAGGGTTAAAGAGAGTGAAAAGAGATGAAGGAGGGTGAAAGAGAGTGAAACGAGACGAAGGAGGGTGAAAGAGAGTGAAACGAGATGAAGGAGGGTGAAAAAGAGTGAAACGAGATGATGGAGGGTGAAAGAGAGTGAAACGAGACGAAGGAGGATGAAAGAGAGTGAAACGAGATGAAGGAGGGTGAAAGAGGATGAAACGAGATGAAGGAGGATGAAAGAGAGTGAAACGAGATGAAGGAGGGTGAAAGGGAGTGAAACTAGACGACGGAGGGTTAAAGAGAGTGAATCGAGACGAAGGAGGTTTATAGAGAGTGAAACGAGACGAAGGAGGGTTAAAGAGAGTGAAACGAGATGAAGGAGGGTTAAATTGAGAGAAATGAGACGGAGGAGGGTTAAAGAGTGTGAAACGAGACGAAGGAAGGTTAAAGAGAGTGGAACGAGACGAAGGAGGGTGAAAGAGAGTGAAATGAGACGGAGGAGGGTTAAAGAGAGTGAAACGAGACGAAGGAGGTTTATAGAGAGTGAAACGAGATGAAGGAGGGTTAAAGAGAGTGAAATGAGACAAAGGAGGGTGAAGGAGAGTGAAACGTGACGAAGGAGGGTGAAAGAGAGTGAAACGAGAGGAATGAGGCTTAAAGAGAGTGAAACGAGACAAAGGAGGGTGAAGGAGAGTGAAACGAGACGAAGGAGGGTAAAGAGAGTGAAACGAGACGAAGGGGGGTTAAAGAGAGTGATTCGAGACAAAGGAAGGTTAAAGAGAGTGAAATGAGATGAAGGAGGGTGTAGGAGAGTGAAACGAGACAAAGGAATCGTAAAGAGAGTGAAACGAGATGAAGGTGGGTGAAAGAGAGTGAAACGAGACGAAGGAGGGTGAAAGAGAGTGAAAAGAGAACAAAGAGTGTGAAAGAGAGTGAAACGAGATGAAGGAGGGTGGAAGACAGTGAAACGAGACGAAGGAGGGTGAAAGAGGGAGAAAAGAGACAAAGGAGGGTTAAAGAGAGTGAAACGAGACGAAGGAGGGTTAAAGAGAGTGAAACAAGATGAAGGAGGGTTGAAGCGAGTGAAACGAGATGAAGGAGGGTTAAAGTGAGTGAAACAAGATGAAGGAGGGTCAAAGAGAGTGAAACGAGACGAAGGGGGGTTAAAGAGAGTGGAACGAGACGAAGGAGGGTGAAAGAGAGTGAAACAAGACGAAGGAGGGTGAAAGAGAGTGAAACGAGACGAAGGAGGGTTAAAGAGAGTGAAACGAGATGAAGGAGGGTAAAAGAGAGTGAAATGAGATGAAGGAGGGTGATAGAGAGTGAAACGAGACGAAGGAGGGTGAAAGAGAGTGAAACAAGACGAAGGAGGGTGAAAGAGTGTGAAACGAGATGAAGGAGGGTGAAAGAGAGTGAAACGCGACGAAGGAGGATGAAAGAGAGTGAAACGAGATGAAGGAGGGTGTAGGGGAGTGAAACGAGATGAAGGAGGGTGAAAGAGAATGAAACGAGACGAAGGAGGATGAAAGAGAGTGAAACGAGATGAAAGAGGGTGAAAGAGAGTGAAACGAGATGAAGGAGGGTGAAAGAGAGTGAAACGAGCTGAAGGAGGGTGAAAGAGAGTGAAACGAGATGAAGGAGGGTGAAAGGGAGTGAAACGAGACGACTGAGGGTTAAAGAGAGTGAAAAGAGATGAAGGAGGGTGAAAGAGAGTGAAACGAGACGAAGGAGGGTGAAAGAGAGTGAAACGAGACGAAGGAGGGTGAAAAAGAGTGAAACGAGATGATGGAGGGTGAAAGAGAGTGAAACGAGACGAAGGAGGATGAAAGACAGTGAAAAGAGATGAAGGAGGGTGAAAGAGGATGAAACGAGATGAAGGAGGATGAAAGAGAGTGAAACGAGACGAAGGAGGGTGAAAGAGAGTGAAACGAGACGAAGGAGGGTGAAAGAGAGTGAAACGAGATGAAGGAGGGTGAAAGAGAGTAAAACGAGATTAAGGAGGGTGAAAGAGAGTGAAACGAGATGAAGGAGGGTGAAAGGGAGTGAAACGAGTCGACGGAGGGTTAAAGAGAGTGAAAAGAGATGAAGGAGGGTGAAAGAGAGTGAAACGAGACGAAGGAGGGTGAAAGAGAGTGAAACGAGACGAAGGAGGGTGAAAAAGAGTGAAACAAGATGATGGAGGGTGAAAGGAAGTGAAACGAGATGACGGAGGGTTAAAGAGAGTGAATCGAGACGAAGGAGGCTTATAGAGAGTGAAACGAGATGAAGGAGGGTTAAAGAGAGTGAAACGAGATGAAGGAGGGTTAAAGAGAGAGAAATGAGACGGAGGAGGGTTAAAGAGAGTGAAACGAGACGAAGGAGGGTTAAAGAGTGTGAAACGAGACGAAGGAAGGTTAAAGAGAGTGGAACGAGACGAAGGAGGGTGAAAGAGAGTGAAATGAGACGAAGGGGGGTTAAAGAGAGTGATTCGAGACAAAGGAAGGTTAAAGAGAGTGAAATGAGATGAAGGAGGGTGTAGGAGAGTGAAACGAGACAAAGGAATCGTAAAGAGAGTGAAACGAGATGAAGGTGGGTGAAAGAGAGTGAAACGAGACGAAGGAGGGTGAAAGAGAGTGAAAAGAGAACAAAGAGTGTGAAAGTGAGTGAAACGAGATGAAGGAGGGTGGAAGACAGTGAAACGAGACGAAGGAGGGTGAAAGAGGGAGAAAAGAGACAAAGGAGGGTTAAAGAGAGTGAAACGAGACGAAGGAGGGTTAAAGAGAGTGAAACAAGATGAAGGAGGGTTGAAGCGAGTGAAACGAGATGAAGGAGGGTTAAAGTGAGTGAAACAAGATGAAGGAGGGTCAAAGAGAGTGAAACGAGACGAAGGGGGGTTAAAGAGAGTGGAACGAGACGAAGGAGGGTGAAAGAGAGTGAAACAAGACGAAGGAGGGTGAAAGAGAGTGAAACGAGACAAAGGAGTGTGAAAGAGAGTGAAACGAGACGAAGGAGGGTTAAAGAGAGTGAAACGAGATGAAGGAGGGTAAAAGAGAGTGAAATGAGATGAAGGAGGGTGATAGAGAGTGAAACGAGACGAAGGAGGGTGAAAGAGAGTGAAACAAGACGAAGGAGGGTGAAAGAGTGTGAAACGAGATGAAGGAGGGTGAAAGAGAGTGAAACGCGACGAAGGAGGATGAAAGAGAGTGAAACGAGATGAAGGAGGGTGTAGGAGAGTGAAACGAGATGAAGGAGGGTGAAAGAGAATGAAACGAGACGAAGGAGGATGAAAGAGAGTGAAACGAGATGAAAGAGGGTGAAAGAGAGTGAAACGAGATGAAGGAGGGTGAAAGAGAGTGAAACGAGCTGAAGGAGGGTGAAAGAGAGTGAAACGAGATGAAGGAGGGTGAAAGGGAGTGAAACGAGACGACTGAGGGTTAAAGAGAGTGAAAAGAGATGAAGGAGGGTGAAAGAGAGTGAAACGAGACGAAGGAGGGTGAAAGAGAGTGAAACGAGACGAAGGAGGGTGAAGAAGAGTGAAACGAGATGATGGAGGGTGAAAGAGAGTGAAACGAGACGAAGGAGGATGAAAGACAGTGAAAAGAGATGAAGGAGGGTGAAAGAGGATGAAATGAGATGAAGGAGGATGAAAGAGAGTGAAACGAGACGAAGGAGGGTGAAAGAGAGTGAAACGAGACGAAGGAGGGTGAAAGAGTGTCATACGAGATGAAGGAGGGTGAAAGAGAGTGAAAAGAGAAGAAAGAGTGTGAAAGAGAGTGAAACGAGATGAAGGAGGGTGGAAGACAGTGAAACGAGACGAAGGAGGGTGAAAGAGAGAGAAAAGAGACAAAGGAGGGTTAAAGAGAGTGAAACGAGACGAAGGAGGGTTAAAGAGAGTGAAACAAGATGAAGGAGGGTTAAAGCGAGTGAAACGAGATGAAGGAGGGTTAAAGTGAGTGAAACAAGATGAAGGAGGGTCAAAGAGAGTGAAACGAGACGAAGGGGGGTTAAAGAGAGTGAAACGAGACGAAGGAGGGTGAAAGAGAGTGAAACAAGATGAAGGAGGGTGAAAGAGAGTGAAACGAGACAAAGGAGTGTGAAAGAGAGTGAAACGAGACGAAGGAGGGTTAAAGAGAGTGAAACGAGATGAAGGAGGGATAAAGTGAGTGAAACAAGATGAAGGAGGGTCAAAGAGAGTGAAACGAGACGAAGGGGGGTTAAAGAGAGTGAAACGAGACGAAGGAGGGTGAAAGAGAGTGAAAGAAGACGAAGGAGGGTGAAAGAGAGTGAAACGAGACAAAGGAGTGTGAAAGAGAGTGAAACGAGACGAAGGAGGGTTAAAGAGAGTGAAACGAGATGAAGGAGGGTAAAAGAGAGTGAAATGAGATGAAGGAGTGTGATAGAGAGTGAAACGAGACGAAGGAGGGTGAAAGAGAGTGAAACAAGACGAAGGAGGGTGAAAGAGAGTGAAACGAGATGAAGGAGGGTGAAAGAGAGTGAAACGCGACGTAGGAGGATGAAAGAGAGTGAAACGAGATGAAGGAGGGTGTAGGAGAGTGAAACGAGATGAAGGAGGGTGAAAGAGAATGAAACGAGACGAAGGAGGATGAAAGAGAGTGAAATGAGATGAAAGAGGGTGAAAGAGAGTGAAACGAGATGAAGGAGGGTGAAAGAGAGTGAAACGAGATGACGGAGGGTGAAAGAGAGTGAAACGAGATGAAGGAGGGTGAAAGGGAGTGAAACGAGACGACGGAGGGTTAAAGAGAGTGAAAAGAGATGAAGGAGGGTGAAAGAGAGTGAAACGAGACGAAGGAGGGTGAAAGAGAGTGAAACGAGACGAAGGAGGGTGAAAAAGAGTGAAACGAGATGATGGAGGGTGAAAGGGAGTGAAACGAGACGACGGAGGGTTAAAGAGAGTGAATCGAGACGAAGGAGGTTTATAGAGAGTGAAACGAGATGAAGGAGGGTTAAAGAGAGTGAAACGAGATGAAGGAGGGTTAAAAAGAGAGAAATGAGACGGAGGAGGGTTAAAGAGAGTGAAACGAGACGAAGGAGGGTTAAAGAGTGTGAAACGAGACGAAGGAAGGTTAAAGAGAGTGGAACGAGACGAAGGAGGGTGAAAGAGAGTGAAATGAGTCGAAGGAGGGTTAAAGAGAGTGATTCGAGACAAAGGAAGGTTAAAGAGAGTGAAATGAGATGAAGGAGGGTGTAGGAGAGTGAAACGAGACAAAGGAATCGTAAAGAGAGTGAAACGAGATGAAGGTGGGTGAAAGAGAGTGAAACGAGACGAAGGAGGGTGAAAGAGAGTGAAAAGAGAACAAAGAGTGTGAAAGAGAGTGAAACGAGATGAAGGAGGGTGGAAGACAGTGAAACGAGACGAAGGAGGGTGAAAGAGGGAGAAAAGAGACAAAGGAGGGTTAAAGAGAGTGAAACGAGACGAAGGAGGGTTAAAGAGAGTGAAACAAGATGAAGGAGGGTTGAAGCGAGTGAAACGAGATGAAGGAGGGTTAAAGTGAGTGAAACAAGATGAAGGAGGGTCAAAGAGAGTGAAACGAGACGAAGGGGGGTTAAAGAGAGTGGAACGAGACGAAGGAGGGTGAAAGAGAGTGAAACAAGACGAAGGAGGGTGAAAGAGAGTGAAACGAGACAAAGGAGTGTGAAAGAGAGTGAAACGAGACGAAGGAGGGTTAAAGAGAGTGAAACGAGATGAAGGAGGGTAAAAGAGAGTGAAATGAGATGAAGGAGGGTGATAGAGAGTGAAACGAGACGAAGGAGGGTGAAAGAGAGTGAAACAAGACGAAGGAGGGTGAAAGAGTGTGAAACGAGATGAAGGAGGGTGAAAGAGGGTGAAACGCGACGAAGGAGGATGAAAGAGAGTGAAACGAGATGAAGGAGGGTGTAGGAGAGTGAAACGAGATGAAGGAGGGTGAAAGAGAATGAAACGAGACGAAGGAGGATGAAAGAGAGTGAAATGAGACGAAGGGGGGTTAAAGAGAGTGATTCGAGACAAAGGAAGGTTAAAGAGAGTGAAATGAGATGAAGGAGGGTGTAGGAGAGTGAAACGAGACAAAGGAATCGTAAAGAGAGTGAAACGAGATGAAGGTGGGTGAAAGAGAGTGAAACGAGACGAAGGAGGGTGAAAGAGAGTGAAAAGAGAACAAAGAGTGTGAAAGTGAGTGAAACGAGATGAAGGAGGGTGGAAGACAGTGAAACGAGACGAAGGAGGGTGAAAGAGGGAGAAAAGAGACAAAGGAGGGTTAAAGAGAGTGAAACGAGACGAAGGAGGGTTAAAGAGAGTGAAACAAGATGAAGGAGGGTTGAAGCGAGTGAAACGAGATGAAGGAGGGTTAAAGTGAGTGAAACAAGATGAAGGAGGGTCAAAGAGAGTGAAACGAGACGAAGGGGGGTTAAAGAGAGTGGAACGAGACGAAGGAGGGTGAAAGAGAGTGAAACAAGACGAAGGAGGGTGAAAGAGAGTGAAACGAGACAAAGGAGTGTGAAAGAGAGTGAAACGAGACGAAGGAGGGTTAAAGAGAGTGAAACGAGATGAAGGAGGGTAAAAGAGAGTGAAATGAGATGAAGGAGGGTGATAGAGAGTGAAACGAGACGAAGGAGGGTGAAAGAGAGTGAAACAAGACGAAGGAGGGTGAAAGAGTGTGAAACGAGATGAAGGAGGGTGAAAGAGAGTGAAACGCGACGAAGGAGGATGAAAGAGAGTGAAACGAGATGAAGGAGGGTGTAGGAGAGTGAAACGAGATGAAGGAGGGTGAAAGAGAATGAAACGAGACGAAGGAGGATGAAAGAGAGTGAAACGAGATGAAAGAGGGTGAAAGAGAGTGAAACGAGATGAAGGAGGGTGAAAGAGAGTGAAACGAGCTGAAGGAGGGTGAAAGAGAGTGAAACGAGATGAAGGAGGGTGAAAGGGAGTGAAACGAGACGACTGAGGGTTAAAGAGAGTGAAAAGAGATGAAGGAGGGTGAAAGAGAGTGAAACGAGACGAAGGAGGGTGAAAGAGAGTGAAACGAGACGAAGGAGGGTGAAGAAGAGTGAAACGAGATGATGGAGGGTGAAAGAGAGTGAAACGAGACGAAGGAGGATGAAAGACAGTGAAAAGAGATGAAGGAGGGTGAAAGAGGATGAAATGAGATGAAGGAGGATGAAAGAGAGTGAAACGAGACGAAGGAGGGTGAAAGAGAGTGAAACGAGACGAAGGAGGGTGAAAGAGTGTCATACGAGATGAAGGAGGGTGAAAGAGAGTGAAAAGAGAAGAAAGAGTGTGAAAGAGAGTGAAACGAGATGAAGGAGGGTGGAAGACAGTGAAACGAGACGAAGGAGGGTGAAAGAGAGAGAAAAGAGACAAAGGAGGGTTAAAGAGAGTGAAACGAGACGAAGGAGGGTTAAAGAGAGTGAAACAAGATGAAGGAGGGTTAAAGCGAGTGAAACGAGATGAAGGAGGGTTAAAGTGAGTGAAACAAGATGAAGGAGGGTCAAAGAGAGTGAAACGAGACGAAGGGGGGTTAAAGAGAGTGAAACGAGACGAAGGAGGGTGAAAGAGAGTGAAACAAGATGAAGGAGGGTGAAAGAGAGTGAAACGAGACAAAGGAGTGTGAAAGAGAGTGAAACGAGACGAAGGAGGGTTAAAGAGAGTGAAACGAGATGAAGGAGGGATAAAGTGAGTGAAACAAGATGAAGGAGGGTCAAAGAGAGTGAAACGAGACGAAGGGGGGTTAAAGAGAGTGAAACGAGACGAAGGAGGGTGAAAGAGAGTGAAAGAAGACGAAGGAGGGTGAAAGAGAGTGAAACGAGACAAAGGAGTGTGAAAGAGAGTGAAACGAGACGAAGGAGGGTTAAAGAGAGTGAAACGAGATGAAGGAGGGTAAAAGAGAGTGAAATGAGATGAAGGAGTGTGATAGAGAGTGAAACGAGACGAAGGAGGGTGAAAGAGAGTGAAACAAGACGAAGGAGGGTGAAAGAGAGTGAAACGAGATGAAGGAGGGTGAAAGAGAGTGAAACGCGACGTAGGAGGATGAAAGAGAGTGAAACGAGATGAAGGAGGGTGTAGGAGAGTGAAACGAGATGAAGGAGGGTGAAAGAGAATGAAACGAGACGAAGGAGGATGAAAGAGAGTGAAATGAGATGAAAGAGGGTGAAAGAGAGTGAAACGAGATGAAGGAGGGTGAAAGAGAGTGAAACGAGATGACGGAGGGTGAAAGAGAGTGAAACGAGATGAAGGAGGGTGAAAGGGAGTGAAACGAGACGACGGAGGGTTAAAGAGAGTGAAAAGAGATGAAGGAGGGTGAAAGAGAGTGAAACGAGACGAAGGAGGGTGAAAGAGAGTGAAACGAGACGAAGGAGGGTGAAAAAGAGTGAAACGAGATGATGGAGGGTGAAAGGGAGTGAAACGAGACGACGGAGGGTTAAAGAGAGTGAATCGAGACGAAGGAGGTTTATAGAGAGTGAAACGAGATGAAGGAGGGTTAAAGAGAGTGAAACGAGATGAAGGAGGGTTAAAAAGAGAGAAATGAGACGGAGGAGGGTTAAAGAGAGTGAAACGAGACGAAGGAGGGTTAAAGAGTGTGAAACGAGACGAAGGAAGGTTAAAGAGAGTGGAACGAGACGAAGGAGGGTGAAAGAGAGTGAAATGAGTCGAAGGAGGGTTAAAGAGAGTGATTCGAGACAAAGGAAGGTTAAAGAGAGTGAAATGAGATGAAGGAGGGTGTAGGAGAGTGAAACGAGACAAAGGAATCGTAAAGAGAGTGAAACGAGATGAAGGTGGGTGAAAGAGAGTGAAACGAGACGAAGGAGGGTGAAAGAGAGTGAAAAGAGAACAAAGAGTGTGAAAGAGAGTGAAACGAGATGAAGGAGGGTGGAAGACAGTGAAACGAGACGAAGGAGGGTGAAAGAGGGAGAAAAGAGACAAAGGAGGGTTAAAGAGAGTGAAACGAGACGAAGGAGGGTTAAAGAGAGTGAAACAAGATGAAGGAGGGTTGAAGCGAGTGAAACGAGATGAAGGAGGGTTAAAGTGAGTGAAACAAGATGAAGGAGGGTCAAAGAGAGTGAAACGAGACGAAGGGGGGTTAAAGAGAGTGGAACGAGACGAAGGAGGGTGAAAGAGAGTGAAACAAGACGAAGGAGGGTGAAAGAGAGTGAAACGAGACAAAGGAGTGTGAAAGAGAGTGAAACGAGACGAAGGAGGGTTAAAGAGAGTGAAACGAGATGAAGGAGGGTAAAAGAGAGTGAAATGAGATGAAGGAGGGTGATAGAGAGTGAAACGAGACGAAGGAGGGTGAAAGAGAGTGAAACAAGACGAAGGAGGGTGAAAGAGTGTGAAACGAGATGAAGGAGGGTGAAAGAGGGTGAAACGCGACGAAGGAGGATGAAAGAGAGTGAAACGAGATGAAGGAGGGTGTAGGAGAGTGAAACGAGATGAAGGAGGGTGAAAGAGAATGAAACGAGACGAAGGAGGATGAAAGAGAGTGAAACAAGATGAAAGAGGGTGAAAGAGAGTGAAACGAGATGAAGGAGGGTGAAAGAGTGTGAAACGAGATGAAGGAGGGTGAAAGAGAGTGAAACGAGATGAAGGAGGGTAAAAGAGAGTGAAATGAGATGAAGGAGTGTGATAGAGAGTGAAACGAGATGAAGGAGGGTGAAAGAGTGTGAAACGAGACGAAGGAGGGTTAAAGAGAGTGAAACGAGATGAAGGAGGGTAAAAGAGAGTGAAATGAGATGAAGGAGTGTGATAGAGAGTGAAACGAGACGAAGGAGGGTGAAAGAGAGTGAAACAAGACGAAGGAGGGTGAAAGAGAGTGAAACGAGATGAAGGAGGGTGAAAGAGAGTGAAACGCGACGTAGGAGGATGAAAGAGAGTGAAACGAGATGAAGGAGGGTGTAGGAGAGTGAAACGAGATGAAGGAGGGTGAAAGAGAATGAAACGAGACGAAGGAGGATGAAAGAGAGTGAAATGAGATGAAAGAGGGTGAAAGAGAGTGAAACGAGATGAAGGAGGGTGAAAGAGAGTGAAACGAGATGACGGAGGGTGAAAGAGAGTGAAACGAGATGAAGGAGGGTGAAAGGGAGTGAAACGAGACGACGGAGGGTTAAAGAGAGTGAAAAGAGATGAAGGAGGGTGAAAGAGAGTGAAACGAGACGAAGGAGGGTGAAAGAGAGTGAAACGAGACGAAGGAGGGTGAAAAAGAGTGAAACGAGATGATGGAGGGTGAAAGGGAGTGAAACGAGACGACGGAGGGTTAAAGAGAGTGAATCGAGACGAAGGAGGTTTATAGAGAGTGAAACGAGATGAAGGAGGGTTAAAGAGAGTGAAACGAGATGAAGGAGGGTTAAAAAGAGAGAAATGAGACGGAGGAGGGTTAAAGAGAGTGAAACGAGACGAAGGAGGGTTAAAGAGTGTGAAACGAGACGAAGGAAGGTTAAAGAGAGTGGAACGAGACGAAGGAGGGTGAAGGAGAGTGAAATGAGTCGAAGGAGGGTTAAAGAGAGTGATTCGAGACAAAGGAAGGTTAAAGAGAGTGAAATGAGATGAAGGAGGGTGTAGGAGAGTGAAACGAGACAAAGGAATCGTAAAGAGAGTGAAACGAGATGAAGGTGGGTGAAAGAGAGTGAAACGAGACGAAGGAGGGTGAAAGAGAGTGAAAAGAGAACAAAGAGTGTGAAAGAGAGTGAAACGAGATGAAGGAGGGTGGAAGACAGTGAAACGAGACGAAGGAGGGTGAAAGAGGGAGAAAAGAGACAAAGGAGGGTTAAAGAGAGTGAAACGAGACGAAGGAGGGTTAAAGAGAGTGAAACAAGATGAAGGAGGGTTGAAGCGAGTGAAACGAGATGAAGGAGGGTTAAAGTGAGTGAAACAAGATGAAGGAGGGTCAAAGAGAGTGAAACGAGACGAAGGGGGGTTAAAGAGAGTGGAACGAGACGAAGGAGGGTGAAAGAGAGTGAAACAAGACGAAGGAGGGTGAAAGAGAGTGAAACGAGACAAAGGAGTGTGAAAGAGAGTGAAACGAGACGAAGGAGGGTTAAAGAGAGTGAAACGAGATGAAGGAGGGTAAAAGAGAGTGAAATGAGATGAAGGAGGGTGATAGAGAGTGAAACGAGACGAAGGAGGGTGAAAGAGAGTGAAACAAGACGAAGGAGGGTGAAAGAGTGTGAAACGAGATGAAGGAGGGTGAAAGAGGGTGAAACGCGACGAAGGAGGATGAAAGAGAGTGAAACGAGATGAAGGAGGGTGTAGGAGAGTGAAACGAGATGAAGGAGGGTGAAAGAGAATGAAACGAGACGAAGGAGGATGAAAGAGAGTGAAACAAGATGAAAGAGGGTGAAAGAGAGTGAAACGAGATGAAGGAGGGTGAAAGAGTGTGAAACGAGATGAAGGAGGGTGAAAGAGAGTGAAACGAGATGAAGGAGGGTGAAAGGGAGTGAAACGAGACGACTGAGGGTTAAAGAGAGTGAAAAGAGATGAAGGAGGGTGAAAGAGAGTGAAACGAGACGAAGGAGGGTGAAAGAGAGTGAAACGAGATGAAGGAGGGTGAAAAAGAGTGAAACGAGATGATGGAGGGTGAAAGAGAGTGAAACGAGACGAAGGAGGATGAAAGAGAGTGAAACGAGATGAAGGAGGGTGAAAGAGGATGAAACGAGATGAAGGAGGATGAAAGAGAGTGAAACGAGATGAAGGAGGGTGAAAGGGAGTGAAACTAGACGACGGAGGGTTAAAGAGAGTGAATCGAGACGAAGGAGGTTTATAGAGAGTGAAACGAGACGAAGGAGGGTTAAAGAGAGTGAAACGAGATGAAGGAGGGTTAAATTGAGAGAAATGAGACGGAGGAGGGTTAAAGAGTGTGAAACGAGACGAAGGAAGGTTAAAGAGAGTGGAACGAGACGAAGGAGGGTGAAAGAGAGTGAAATGAGACGGAGGAGGGTTAAAGAGAGTGAAACGAGACGAAGGAGGTTTATAGAGAGTGAAACGAGATGAAGGAGGGTTAAAGAGAGTGAAATGAGACAAAGGAGGGTGAAGGAGAGTGAAACGTGACGAAGGAGGGTGAAAGAGAGTGAAACGAGAGGAATGAGGCTTAAAGAGAGTGAAACGAGACAAAGGAGGGTGAAGGAGAGTGAAACGAGACGAAGGAGGGTAAAGAGAGTGAAACGAGATAAAGGAGTGTTAAAGAGAGTGAAACGAGTGGAAGGAGTGTTAATGAGAGTGAAACAAGATGAAGGAGGGTGAAAGAGAGTGAAACGAGATGAAGGAGGGTGAAAGAGAGTGAAACGAGACGAAGGATGGTGAAAGAGAGTGAAACGAGAGGAATGAGGTTTAAAGAGAGTGAAACGAGACAAAGGAGGGTGAAGGAGAGTGAAACGAGACGAAGGAGGGTTAAAGAGAGTGAAACGAGTTGAAGGAGGGTTAAAGTGAGTGAAACGAGTGGAAGGAGTGTTAATGAGAGTAGAACAAGACGAAGGAGGGTTAAAGAGAGTGAAATGAGATGAAGGAGGGTGCAGGAGAGTGAAATGAGACGAAGGAGGGTGAAAGAGAGGGAAACGAGAGGAAGGAGGGTTAAAGAGAGTGAAACGAGACAAAGGAAGGGTAAAGAGAGTGAAACGAGATGAAGGCGGGTGAAAGAGAGTGAAACGAGACGAAGGAGGGTTAAGTAGAATGAAACGAGATGAAGGAGGGTTAAAGATAGTGAAACGAGACGAAGGAGGGTGAAAGAGAGTGAAACGAGTGGAAGGAGGGTGAAAGTGAGTGAAACGAGACGAAGGAGGGTTAAAGAGAGTGAAATGTGACGAAGGAGAGTTAAAGAGAGTGAAACGAGATGAAGGAGGGTGAAAGAAAGTGAAAAGAGATGAAGGAGGGTTAAAGAGAGTGGAACGAGACGAAGGAGGGTGAAAGAGATTGAAACGAGAGGAATGAGGTTTAAAGAGAGTGAAACGAGACAAAGGAGGGTGAAGGAGAGTGAAATGAGACGAAGGAGGGTTAAAGAGAGTGAAACGAGATGAAGGAGGGTTAAAGTGAGTGAAACGAGTGGAAGGAGTGTTAATCAGAGTGAAACAAGACGAAGGAGGGTTAAAGAGAGTGGAACGAGACAAAGGAGGGTGAAAGAGAGTGAAACGTGGCGAAGGAGTGTTAAAGAGAGTGGAACGAGACGAAGGAGGGTGAAAGAGAGTGAAACGAGACGAAGGAGGGTTAAAGGGAGTGAAAGGAGACGAAGGAGTGTTAAAGAGAGTGAAACGAGACGAAGGAGGGTTAAAGAGAGTGAAACGAGACGAAGGAGGGTGAAAGAGAGTGAAACGAGACGAAGGAGGGTTAAAGAGAGTGAAACGAGACGTAGGAGAGTGAAAGAGAGTGAAAGGAGACAAAGGAGGCTGAAAGAGAGTGAAACGAGACGAAGGAGGATGAAAGAGAGTGAAACGAGATGAAGGAGGGTGTAGGAGAGTGAAACGAGATGGAGGAGGGTGAAAGAGAATGAAACGAGATGAAGGAGGATGAAAGAGAGTGAAACGAGATGAAAGAGGGAGAGAGAGAGTGAAACGAGATGAAGGAGGGTGAAAGAGAGTGAAACGAGATGAAGGAGGGTGAAAGAGAGTGAAACGAGATGAAGGAGGGTGAAAGGGAGTGAAACGAGAAGACGGAGGGTTAAAGAGAGTGAATCGAGACGAAGGAGGTTTAAAGAGAGTGAAGCGAGATGAAGCAGGGTAAAAGAGAGTGAAATGAGACGAAGGAGGGTGAAAGAGAGTGAAACGAGATGAAGGAGGGTGAAAAAGAGTGAAACGAGACGAAGGAGGGTGAAAGAGAGTGAAACGAGAAGAAGGATGGTGAAAGAGAGTGAAACGAGACGAAGGAGGCTTAAAGAGAGTGAAACGAGATGAAGGAGGGTTAAAGAGAGTGAATCGAGATGAAGGAGAGTTAAAGAGAGTGAAACGAGACGACGGAGGGTTAAAGAGAGCGAAATGAGACGAAGGAGGGTTACAGAGAGTGAAACGAGACGAAGGAGGGTGAAAGAGAGTGAAACGAGGCTAAGGAGGGTTAAAGAGAGCGGAACGAGATGAAGGAGGGTGTAGGAGAGTGAAACGAGACGAAGGAGGGTGAAAGAGAATGAAACGAGATGAAGGAGGATGAAAGAGAGTGAAACGAGATGAAAGAGGGAGAGAGAGAGTGAAACAAGATGAAGGAGGGTGAAAGAGAGTGAAACGAGACAAAGGAGTGTGAAAGAGAGTGAAACGAGACGAAGGAGGGTTAAAGAGAGTGAAACGAGATGAAGGAGGGTAAAAGAGAGTGAAATGAGATGAAGGAGGGTGAAAGAGAGTGAAACGAGATGAAGGAGGGTGAAAGAGAGTGAAACGAGATGAAGGAGGGTGAAAGGGAGTGAAACGAGCCGACGGAGGGTTAAAGAGAGTGAAAAGAGATGAAGGAGGGTTAAAGAGAGTGAAACGAGACGAAGGAGGGTGAAAGAGAGTGAAACGAGACGAAGGAGGGTGAAAAAGATTGAAACGAGATGAAGGAGGGTGAAAGAGGGTGAAACGAGACGAAGGAGGATGAAAGAGAGTGAAACGAGATGAAGGCGGGTGAAAGAGGATGAAACGAGATGAAGGAGGGTGAAAGGGAGTGAAACGAGGCGAGGGAGGGTTAAAGAGAGTGAATCGAGACGAAGGAGGTTTATAGAGAGTGAAACGAGACGAAGCAGGGTTAAATTGAGTGAAACGAGATGAAGGAGGGTTAAAGAGAGAGAAATGAGACGGAGGAGGGTTAGAGAGAGTGAAACGAGACGAAGGAAGGTTAAAGAGAGTGGAACGAGACGAAGGAGGGTGAAAGAGAGTGAAATGAGGCGAAGGAGGTTTAAAGAGAGTGATTCGAGACAAAGGAAGGTTAAAGAGAGTGAAACGAGATGAAGGAGGGTGAAAGAGAGTGAAAGGAAACGAAGGAGGGTGAAAGAGAGTGAAAGGAGACGAAGGAGGGCGAAAGAGAGCGAAACGAGACAAAGGAGGGTGAAGGAGAGTGAAACGTGACTAAGGAGGGTGAAAGAGAGTGAAACGAGAGGAATGAGGTTTAAAGAGAGTGAAACGAGACAAAGGAGGGTGAAGGAGAGTGAAACCAGACGAAGGAGGGTAAAGAGAGTGAAACGAGATAAAGGAGTGTTAAAGAGAGTGAAACGAGACGAAGGAGGGTTAAATTGAGTGAAACGAGATGAAGGAGGGTTAAAGAGAGAGAAATGAGACGGAGGAGGGTTAAAGAGAGTGAAACGAGACGTTGGAAGGTTTAAGAGTGTGAAACGAGACGAAGGAAGGTTAAAGAGAGGGGAACGAGACGAAGGAGGGTGAAAGAGAGTGAAATGAGACGAAGGAGGGTTAAAGAGAGTGATTCGAGACAAAGGAAGGTTAAAGAGAGTGAAACGAGATGAAGGAGGGTGACAGAGAGTGAAAGGAGACGAAGGAGGGTGAAAGAGAGTGAAAGGAGACGAAGGAGGGTGAAAGAGAGCGAAACGAGACAAAGGAGGGTGAAGGAGAGTGAAATGTGACGAAGGAGGGTGAAAGAGAGTGAAACGAGAGGAATGAGGTTTAAAGAGAGTGAAACGAGACAGAGGAGGGTGAAGGAGAGTGAAACGAGACGAAGGAGGGTAAAGAGAGTGAAACGAGATAAAGGAGAGTTAAAGAGAGTGAAACGAGACGAAGGAGGGTTAAATTGAGTGTAACGAGATGAAGGAGGTTAAAGAGAGAGAAATGAGACGGAGGAGGGTTAAAGAGAGTGAAACGAGACGAAGGAAGGTTTAAGAGTGTGAAACGAGACGAAGGAAGGTTAAAGAGAGTGGAACGAGACGAAGGAGGGTGAAAGAGAGTGAAATGAGACGAAGCAGGGTTAAAGAGAGTGATTCGAGACAAAGGAAGGTTAAAGAGAGTGAAACGAGATGAAGGAGGGTGAAAGAGAGTGAAAGGAGACGAAGGAGGGTGAAAGAGAGTGAAAGGAGACGAAGGAGGGTGAAAGAGAGCGAAACGAGACAAAGGAGGGTGAAGGAGAGTGAAACGTGACGAAGGAGGGTGAAAGAGAGTGAAACGAGAGGAATGAGGTTTAAAGAGAGTGAAACGAGACAAAGGAGGGTGAAGGAGAGTGAAACGAGACGAAGGAGGGTAAACAGAGTGAAACGAGATAAAGGAGTGTTAAAGACAGTGAAACGAGTGGAAGGAGTGTTAATGAGAGTGAAACAAGACGAAGGAGGGTTAAAGAGACTGGAACGAGACGAAGGAGGGTGAAAGAGAGTGAAACGAGATGAAGGAGGGTGAAAGAGAGTGAAACGAGACGAAGGATGGTGAAAGAGAGTGAAACGAGAGGAATGAGGTTTAAAGAGAGTGTAACGAGACAAAGGAGGGTGAAGGAGAGTGAAACCAGACGAAGGAGGGTAAAGAGAGTGAAACGAGATAAAGGAGTGTTAAAGAGAGTGAAACGAGACGAAGGAGGGTTAATGAGAGTGAAACAAGACGAAGGAGGGTTAAAGAGAGTGGAACGAGATGAAGGAGGGTGAAAGAGAGTGAAACGAGGCTAAGGAGGGTGAAAAAAGTGGAACGAGACGAAGGAGGGTGAAAGAGAGTGAAACGAGACGAAGGAGGGTGAAAGAGAGTGAAACGAGACGAAGGAGGGTTAAAGAGAGTGAAACGAGACAAAGGAGTGTTAAAGAGAGTGAAACGAGACGAAGGAGGGTTAAATTGAGTGAAACGAGATGAAGGAGGGTTAAAGAGAGAGAAATGAGACGGAGGAGGGTTAAAGAGAGTGAAACGAGACGTTGGAAGGTTTAAGAGTGTGAAACGAGACGAAGGAAGGTTAAAGAGAGGGGAACGAGACGAAGGAGGGTGAAAGAGAGTGAAATGAGACGAAGGAGGGTTAAAGAGAGTGATTCGAGACAAAGGAAGGTTAAAGAGAGTGAAACGAGATGAAGGAGGGTGAAAGAGAGTGAAAGGAGACGAAGGAGGGTGAAAGAGAGTGAAAGGAGACGAAGGAGGGTGAAAGAGAGCGAAACGAGACAAAGGAGGGTGAAGGAGAGTGAAATGTGACGAAGGAGGGTGAAAGAGAGTGAAACGAGAGGAATGAGGTTTAAAGAGAGTGAAACGAGACAAAGGAGGGTGAAGGAGAGTGAAACGAGACGAAGGAGGGTAAAGAGAGTGAAACGAGATAAAGGAGAGTTAAAGAGAGTGAAACGAGACGAAGGAGGGTTAAATTGAGTGAAACGAGATGAAGGAGGGTTAAAGAGAGAGAAATGAGACGGAGGAGGGTTAAAGAGAGTGAAACGAGACGAAGGAAGGTTTAAGAGTGTGAAACGAGACGAAGGAAGGTTAAAGAGAGTGGAACGAGACGAAGGAGGGTGAAAGAGAGTGAAATGAGACGAAGGAGGGTTAAAGAGAGTGAATCGAGATAAAGGAAGGTTAAAGAGAGTGAAACGAGATGAAGGAGGGTGAAAGAGAGTGAAAGGAGACGAAGGAGGGTGAAAGAGAGTGAAAGGAGACGAAGGAGGGTGAAAGAGAGCGAAACGAGACAAAGGAGGGTGTAGGAGAGTGAAACGTGACGAAGGAGGGTGAAAGAGAGTGAAACGAGAGGAATGAGGTTTAAAGAGAGTGAAACGAGACAAAGGAGGGTGAAGGAGAGTGAAACGAGACGAAGGAGGGTAAAGAGAGTGAAACGAGATAAAGGAGTGTTAAAGAGAGTGAAACGAGTGGAAGGAGTGTTAATGAGAGTGAAACAAGACGAAGGAGGGTTAAAGAGACTGGAACGAGACGAAGGAGGGTGAAAGAGAGTGAAACGAGATGAAGGAGGGTGAAAGAGAGTGAAACGAGACGAAGGATGGTGAAAGAGAGTGAAACGAGAGGAATGAGGTTTAAAGAGAGTGTAACGAGACAAAGGAGGGTGAAGGAGAGTGAAACGAGACGAAGGAGGGTTAAAGAGAGTGAAACGAGTTGAAGGAGAGTTAAAGTGAGTGAAACGAGTGGAAGGAGTGTTAATGAGAGTGAAACAAGACGAAGGAGGGTTAAAGAGAGTGGAACGAGATGAAGGAGGGTGAAAGAGAGTGAAACGAGGCTAAGGAGGGTGAAAAAAGTGGAACGAGACGAAGGAGGGTGAAAGAGAGTGAAACGAGACGAAGGAGGGTGAAAGAGAGTGAAACGAGACGAAGGAGGGTTAAAGAGAGTGAAACGAGACAAAGGAGTGTTAAATAGAATGAAACGAGATGAAGGAGGTTAAAGAGAGTGAAACGAGACGAAGGAGGGTGAAAGAGAGCGAAACGAGACAAAGGAGGGTGAAGGAGAGTGAAACGTGACGAAGGAGGGTGAAAGAGAGTGAAACGAGAGGAATGAGGTTTAAAGAGAGTGAAACGAGACAAAGGAGGGTGAAGGAGAGTGAAACGAGACGAAGGAGGGTAAAGAGAGTGAAACGAGATAAAGGAGTGTTAAAGAGAGTGAAACGAGACGAAGGAGGGTTAAATTGAGTGAAACGAGATGAAGGAGGGTTAAAGAGAGAGAAATGAGACGGAGGAGGGTTAAAGAGAGTGAAACGAGACGAAGGAGGGTTTAAGAGTGTGAAACGAGACGAAGGAAGGTTAAAGAGAGTGGAACGAGACGAAGGAGGGTGAAAGAGAGTGAAATGAGGCGAAGGAGGTTTAAAGAGAGTGATTCGAGACAAAGGAAGGTTAAAGAGAGTGAAACGAGATGAAGGAGGGTGAAAGAGAGTGAAAGGAAACGAAGGAGGGTGAAAGAGAGTGAAAGGAGACGAAGGAGGGCGAAAGAGAGCGAAACGAGACAAAGGAGGGTGAAGGAGAGTGAAACGTGACGAAGGAGGGTGAAAGAGAGTGAAACGAGAGGAATGAGGTTTAAAGAGAGTGAAACGAGACAAAGGAGGGTGAAGGAGAGTGAAACCAGACGAAGGAGGGTAAAGAGAGTGAAACGAGATAAAGGAGTGTTAAAGAGAGTGAAACGAGACGAAGGAGGGTTAAATTGAGTGAAACGAGATGAAGGAGGGTTAAAGAGAGAGAAATGAGACGGAGGAGGGTTAAAGAGAGTGAAACGAGACGAAGGAAGGTTTAAGAGTGTGAAACGAGACGAAGGAAGGTTAAAGAGAGGGGAACGAGACGAAGGAGGGTGAAAGAGAGTGAAATGAGACGAAGGAGGGTTAAAGAGAGTGATTCGAGACAAAGGAAGGTTAAAGAGAGTGAAACGAGATGAAGGAGGGTGAAAGAGAATGAAAGGAGACGAAGGAGGGTGAAAGAGAGTGAAAGGAGACGAAGGAGGGTGAAAGAGAGCGAAACGAGACAAAGGAGGGTGAAGGAGAGTGAAATGTGACGAAGGAGGGTGAAAGAGAGTGAAACGAGAGGAATGAGGTTTAAAGAGAGTGAAACGAGACAAAGGAGGGTGAAGGAGAGTGAAACGAGACGAAGGAGGGTAAAGAGAGTGAAACGAGATAAAGGAGAGTTAAAGAGAGTGAAATGAGACGGAGGAGGGTTAAAGAGAGTGAAACGAGACGAAGGAAGGTTTAAGAGTGTGAAACGAGACGAAGGAAGGTTAAAGAGAGTGGAACGAGACGAAGGAGTGTGAAAGAGAGTGAAATGAGACGAAGGAGGGTTAAAGAGAGTGATTCGAGACAAAGGAAGGTTAAAGAGAGTGAAACGAGATGAAGGAGGGTGAAAGAGAGTGAAAGGAGACGAAGGAGGGTGAAAGAGAGTGAAAGGAGACGAAGGAGGGTGAAAGAGAGCGAAACGAGACAAAGGAGGGTGAAGGAGAGTGAAACGTGACGAAGGAGGGTGAAAGAGAGTGAAACGAGAGGAATGAGGTTTAAAGAGAGTGAAACGAGACAAAGGAGGGTGAAGGAGAGTGAAACGAGACGAAGGAGGGTAAAGAGAGTGAAACGAGATAAAGGAGTGTTAAAGAGAGTGAAACAAGACGAAGGAGGGTTAAAGAGACTGGAACGAGACGAAGGAGGGTGAAAGAGAGTGAAACGAGATGAAGGAGGGTGAAAGATAGTGAAACGAGATGAAGGAGGGTGAAAGATAGTGAAACGAGACGAAGGAGGGTGAAAGAGAGTGAAACGAGACGAAGGAGGGTTAAAGAGAGTGAAATGTGACGAAGGAGAGTTAAAGAGAGTGAAACGAGATGAAGGAGGGTGAAAGAAAGTGAAAAGAGATGAAGGAGGGTTAAAGAGAGTGGAACGAGACGAAGGAGGGTGAAAGAGATTGAAACGAGAGGAATGAGGTTTAAAGAGAGTGAAACGAGACAAAGGAGGGTGAAGGAGAGTGAAATGAGACGAAGGAGGGTTAAAGAGAGTGAAACGAGATGAAGGAGGGTTAAAGTGAGTGAAACGAGTGGAAGGAGTGTTAATCAGAGTGAAACAAGACGAAGGAGGGTTAAAGAGAGTGGAACGAGACAAAGGAGGGTGAAAGAGAGTGAAACGTGGCGAAGGAGTGTTAAAGAGAGTGGAACGAGACGAAGGAGGGTGAAAGAGAGTGAAACGAGACGAAGGAGGGTTAAAGGGAGTGAAAGGAGACGAAGGAGTGTTAAAGAGAGTGAAACGAGACGAAGGAGGGTTAAAGAGAGTGAAACGAGACGAAGGAGGGTGAAAGAGAGTGAAACGAGACGAAGGAGGGTTAAAGAGAGTGAAACGAGACGTAGGAGAGTGAAAGAGAGTGAAAGGAGACAAAGGAGGCTGAAAGAGAGTGAAACGAGACGAAGGAGGATGAAAGAGAGTGAAACGAGATGAAGGAGGGTGTAGGAGAGTGAAACGAGATGGAGGAGGGTGAAAGAGAATGAAACGAGATGAAGGAGGATGAAAGAGAGTGAAACGAGATGAAAGAGGGAGAGAGAGAGTGAAACGAGATGAAGGAGGGTGAAAGAGAGTGAAACGAGATGAAGGAGGGTGAAAGAGAGTGAAACGAGATGAAGGAGGGTGAAAGGGAGTGAAACGAGAAGACGGAGGGTTAAAGAGAGTGAATCGAGACGAAGGAGGTTTAAAGAGAGTGAAGCGAGATGAAGCAGGGTAAAAGAGAGTGAAATGAGACGAAGGAGGGTGAAAGAGAGTGAAACGAGATGAAGGAGGGTGAAAAAGAGTGAAACGAGACGAAGGAGGGTGAAAGAGAGTGAAACGAGAAGAAGGATGGTGAAAGAGAGTGAAACGAGACGAAGGAGGCTTAAAGAGAGTGAAACGAGATGAAGGAGGGTTAAAGAGAGTGAATCGAGATGAAGGAGAGTTAAAGAGAGTGAAACGAGACGACGGAGGGTTAAAGAGAGCGAAATGAGACGAAGGAGGGTTACAGAGAGTGAAACGAGACGAAGGAGGGTGAAAGAGAGTGAAACGAGGCTAAGGAGGGTTAAAGAGAGCGGAACGAGATGAAGGAGGGTGTAGGAGAGTGAAACGAGACGAAGGAGGGTGAAAGAGAATGAAACGAGATGAAGGAGGATGAAAGAGAGTGAAACGAGATGAAAGAGGGAGAGAGAGAGTGAAACAAGATGAAGGTGGGTGAAAGAGAGTGAAACGAGACAAAGGAGTCTGAAAGAGAGTGAAACGAGACGAAGGAGGGTTAAAGAGAGTGAAACGAGATGAAGGAGGGTAAAAGAGAGTGAAATGAGATGAAGGAGGGTGATAGAGTGTGAAACGAGACGAAGGATGGTGAAAGAGAGTGAAACGAGATGAAGGAGGGTGAAAGAGAGTGAAACGAGATGAAGGAGGGTGAAAGAGAGTGAAACGAGATGAAGGAGGGTGAAAGAGAGTGAAACGAGATGAAGGAGGGTGAAAGGGAGTGAAACGAGACGACGGAGGGTTAAAGAGAGTGAAAAGAGATGAAGGAGGGTTAAAGAGAGTGAAACGAGACGAAGGAGGGTGAAAGAGAGTGAAACGAGACGAAGGAGGGTGAAAAAGATTGAAACGAGATGAAGGAGGGTGAAAGAGAGTGAAACGAGACGAAGGAGGATGAAAGAGAGTGAAACGAGATGAAGGCGGGTGAAAGAGGATGAAACGAGATGAAGGAGGGTGAAAGGGAGTGAAACGAGGCGAGGGAGGGTTAAAGAGAGTGAATCGAGACGAAGGAGGTTTATAGAGAGTGAAACGAGACGAAGCAGGGTTAAATTGAGTGAAACGAGATGAAGGAGGGTTAAAGAGAGAGAAATGAGACGGAGGAGGGTTAGAGAGAGTGAAACGAGACGAAGGAGGGTTTAAGAGTGTGAAACGAGACGAAGGAAGGTTAAAGAGAGTGGAACGAGACGAAGGAGGGTGAAAGAGAGTGAAATGAGGCGAAGGAGGTTTAAAGAGAGTGATTCGAGACAAAGGAAGGTTAAAGAGAGTGAAACGAGATGAAGGAGGGTGAAAGAGAGTGAAAGGAAACGAAGGAGGGTGAAAGAGAGTGAAAGGAGACGAAGGAGGGCGAAAGAGAGCGAAACGAGACAAAGGAGGGTGAAGGAGAGTGAAACGTGACGAAGGAGGGTGAAAGAGAGTGAAACGAGAGGAATGAGGTTTAAAGAGAGTGAAACGAGACAAAGGAGGGTGAAGGAGAGTGAAACCAGACGAAGGAGGGTAAAGAGAGTGAAACGAGATAAAGGAGTGTTAAAGAGAGTGAAACGAGACGAAGGAGGGTTAAATTGAGTGAAACGAGATGAAGGAGGGTTAAAGAGAGAGAAATGAGACGGAGGAGGGTTAAAGAGAGTGAAACGAGACGTTGGAAGGTTTAAGAGTGTGAAACGAGACGAAGGAAGGTTAAAGAGAGGGGAACGAGACGAAGGAGGGTGAAAGAGAGTGAAATGAGACGAAGGAGGGTTAAAGAGAGTGATTCGAGACAAAGGAAGGTTAAAGAGAGTGAAACGAGATGAAGGAGGGTGAAAGAGAGTGAAAGGAGACGAAGGAGGGTGAAAGAGAGTGAAAGGAGACGAAGGAGGGTGAAAGAGAGCGAAACGAGACAAAGGAGGGTGAAGGAGAGTGAAATGTGACGAAGGAGGGTGAAAGAGAGTGAAACGAGAGGAATGAGGTTTAAAGAGAGTGAAACGAGACAAAGGAGGGTGAAGGAGAGTGAAACGAGACGAAGGAGGGTAAAGAGAGTGAAACGAGATAAAGGAGAGTTAAAGAGAGTGAAACGAGATGAAGGAGGGTTAAATTGAGTGAAACGAGATGAAGGAGGGTTAAAGAGAGCGAAATGAGACGGAGGAGGGTTAAAGAGAGTGAAACGAGACGAAGGAAGTTTTAAGAGTGTGAAACGAGACGAAGGAAGGTTAAAGAGAGTGGAACGAGACGAAGGAGGGTGAAAGAGAGTGAAATGAGACGAAGGAGGGTTAAAGAGAGTGATTCGAGACAAAGGAAGGTTAAAGAGAGTGAAACGAGATGAAGGAGGGTGAAAGAGAGTGAAAGGAGACGAAGGAGGGTGAAAGAGAGTGAAAGGAGACGAAGGAGGGTGAAAGAGAGCGAAACGAGACAAAGGAGGGTGAAGGAGAGTGAAACGTGACGAAGGAGGGTGAAAGAGAGTGAAACGAGAGGAATGAGGTTTAAAGAGAGTGAAACGAGACAAAGGAGGGTGAAGGAGAGTGAAACGAGACGAAGGAGGGTAAAGAGAGTGAAACGAGATAAAGGAGTGTTAAAGAGAGTGAAACGAGTGGAAGGAGTGTGAATGAGAGTGAAACAAGACGAAGGAGGGTTAAAGAGACTGGAACGAGACGAAGGAGGGTGAAAGAGAGTGAAACGAGATGAAGGAGGGTGAAAGAGAGTGAAACGAGACGAAGGATGGTGAAAGAGAGTGAAACGAGAGGAATGAGGTTTAAAGAGAGTGTAACGAGACAAAGGAGGGTGAAGGAGAGTGAAACGAGACGAAGGAGGGTTAAAGAGAGTGAAACGAGTTGAAGGAGAGTTAAAGTGAGTGAAACGAGTGGAAGGAGTGTTAATGAGAGTGAAACAAGACGAAGGAGGGTTAAAGAGAGTGGAACGAGATGAAGGAGGGTGAAAGAGAGTGAAACGAGGCTAAGGAGGGTGAAAAAAGTGGAACGAGACGAAGGAGGGTGAAAGAGAGTGAAACGAGACGAAGGAGGGTGAAAGAGAGTGAAACGAGACGAAGGAAGGTTAAAGAGAGTGAAACGAGACAAAGGAGTGTTAAATAGAATGAAACGAGATGAAGGAGGTTAAAGAGAGTGAAACGAGACGAAGGAGGGTGAAAGAGAGCGAAACGAGACAAAGGAGGGTGAAGGAGAGTGAAACGTGACGAAGGAGGGTGAAAGAGAGTGAAACGAGAGGAATGAGGTTTAAAGAGAGTGAAACGAGACAAAGGAGGGTGAAGGAGAGTGAAACGAGACGAAGGAGGGTAAAGAGAGTGAAACGAGATAAAGGAGTGTTAAAGAGAGTGAAACGAGACGAAGGAGGGTTAAATTGAGTGAAACGAGATGAAGGAGGGTTAAAGAGAGAGAAATGAGACGGAGGAGGGTTAAAGAGAGTGAAACGAGACGAAGGAGGGTTTAAGAGTGTGAAACGAGACGAAGGAAGGTTAAAGAGAGTGGAACGAGACGAAGGAGGGTGAAAGAGAGTGAAATGAGGCGAAGGAGGTTTAAAGAGAGTGATTCGAGACAAAGGAAGGTTAAAGAGAGTGAAACGAGATGAAGGAGGGTGAAAGAGAGTGAAAGGAAACGAAGGAGGGTGAAAGAGAGTGAAAGGAGACGAAGGAGGGCGAAAGAGAGCGAAACGAGACAAAGGAGGGTGAAGGAGAGTGAAACGTGACGAAGGAGGGTGAAAGAGAGTGAAACGAGAGGAATGAGGTTTAAAGAGAGTGAAACGAGACAAAGGAGGGTGAAGGAGAGTGAAACCAGACGAAGGAGGGTAAAGAGAGTGAAACGAGATAAAGGAGTGTTAAAGAGAGTGAAACGAGACGAAGGAGGGTTAAATTGAGTGAAACGAGATGAAGGAGGGTTAAAGAGAGAGAAATGAGACGGAGGAGGGTTAAAGAGAGTGAAACGAGACGAAGGAAGGTTTAAGAGTGTGAAACGAGACGAAGGAAGGTTAAAGAGAGGGGAACGAGACGAAGGAGGGTGAAAGAGAGTGAAATGAGACGAAGGAGGGTTAAAGAGATTGATTCGAGACAAAGGAAGGTTAAAGAGAGTGAAACGAGATGAAGGAGGGTGAAAGAGAGTGAAAGGAGACGAAGGAGGGTGAAAGAGAGTGAAAGGAGACGAAGGAGGGTGAAAGAGAGCGAAACGAGACAAAGGAGGGTGAAGGAGAGTGAAATGTGACGAAGGAGGGTGAAAGAGAGTGAAACGAGAGGAATGAGGTTTAAAGAGAGTGAAACGAGACAAAGGAGGGTGAAGGAGAGTGAAACGAGACGAAGGAGGGTAAAGAGAGTGAAACGAGATAAAGGAGAGTTAAAGAGAGTGAAACGAGATGAAGGAGGGTTAAATTGAGTGAAACGAGATGAAGGAGGGTTAAAGAGAGCGAAATGAGACGGAGGAGGGTTAAAGAGAGTGAAACGAGACGAAGGAAGTTTTAAGAGTGTGAAACGAGACGAAGGAAGGTTAAAGAGAGTGGAACGAGACGAAGGAGGGTGAAAGAGAGTGAAATGAGACGAAGGAGGGTTAAAGAGAGTGATTCGAGACAAAGGAAGGTTAAAGAGAGTGAAACGAGATGAAGGAGGGTGAAAGAGAGTGAAAGGAGACGAAGGAGGGTGAAAGAGAGTGAAAGGAGACGAAGGAGGGTGAAAGAGAGCGAAACGAGACAAAGGAGGGTGAAGGAGAGTGAAACGTGACGAAGGAGGGTGAAAGAGAGTGAAACGAGAGGAATGAGGTTTGAAGAGAGTGAAACGAGACAAAGGAGGGTGAAGGAGAGTGAAACGAGACGAAGGAGGGTAAAGAGAGTGAAACGAGATAAAGGAGTGTTAAAGAGAGTGAAACGAGTGGAAGGAGTGTTAATGAGAGTGAAACAAGACGAAGGAGGGTTAAAGAGACTGGAACGAGACGAAGGAGGGTGAAAGAGAGTGAAACGAGATGAAGGAGGGTGAAAGAGAGTGAAACGAGACGAAGGATGGTGAAAGAGAGTGAAACGAGAGGAATGAGGTTTAAAGAGAGTGTAACGAGACAAAGGAGGGTGAAGGAGAGTGAAACGAGACGAAGGAGGGTTAAAGAGAGTGAAACGAGTTGAAGGAGAGTTAAAGTGAGTGAAACGAGTGGAAGGAGTGTTAATGAGAGTGAAACAAGACGAAGGAGGGTTAAAGAGAGTGGAACGAGATGAAGGAGGGTGAAAGAGAGTGAAACGAGGCTAAGGAGGGTGAAAAAAGTGGAACGAGACGAAGGAGGGTGAAAGAGAGTGAAACGAGACGAAGGAGGGTGAAAGAGAGTGAAACGAGACGAAGGAAGGTTAAAGAGAGTGAAACGAGACAAAGGAGTGTTAAATAGAATGAAACGAGATGAAGGAGGTTAAAGAGAGTGAAACGAGACGAAGGAGGGTGAAAGAGAGCGAAACGAGACAAAGGAGGGTGAAGGAGAGTGAAACGTGACGAAGGAGGGTGAAAGAGAGTGAAACGAGAGGAATGAGGTTTAAAGAGAGTGAAACGAGACAAAGGAGGGTGAAGGAGAGTGAAACGAGACGAAGGAGGGTAAAGAGAGTGAAACGAGATAAAGGAGTGTTAAAGAGAGTGAAACGAGACGAAGGAGGGTTAAATTGAGTGAAACGAGATGAAGGAGGGTTAAAGAGAGAGAAATGAGACGGAGGAGGGTTAAAGAGAGTGAAACGAGACGAAGGAGGGTTTAAGAGTGTGAAACGAGACGAAGGAAGGTTAAAGAGAGTGGAACGAGACGAAGGAGGGTGAAAGAGAGTGAAATGAGGCGAAGGAGGTTTAAAGAGAGTGATTCGAGACAAAGGAAGGTTAAAGAGAGTGAAACGAGATGAAGGAGGGTGAAAGAGAGTGAAAGGAAACGAAGGAGGGTGAAAGAGAGTGAAAGGAGACGAAGGAGGGCGAAAGAGAGCGAAACGAGACAAAGGAGGGTGAAGGAGAGTGAAACGTGACGAAGGAGGGTGAAAGAGAGTGAAACGAGAGGAATGAGGTTTAAAGAGAGTGAAACGAGACAAAGGAGGGTGAAGGAGAGTGAAACCAGACGAAGGAGGGTAAAGAGAGTGAAACGAGATAAAGGAGTGTTAAAGAGAGTGAAACGAGACGAAGGAGGGTTAAATTGAGTGAAACGAGATGAAGGAGGGTTAAAGAGAGAGAAATGAGACGGAGGAGGGTTAAAGAGAGTGAAACGAGACGAAGGAAGGTTTAAGAGTGTGAAACGAGACGAAGGAAGGTTAAAGAGAGGGGAACGAGACGAAGGAGGGTGAAAGAGAGTGAAATGAGACGAAGGAGGGTTAAAGAGATTGATTCGAGACAAAGGAAGGTTAAAGAGAGTGAAACGAGATGAAGGAGGGTGAAAGAGAGTGAAAGGAGACGAAGGAGGGTGAAAGAGAGTGAAAGGAGACGAAGGAGGGTGAAAGAGAGCGAAACGAGACAAAGGAGGGTGAAGGAGAGTGAAATGTGACGAAGGAGGGTGAAAGAGAGTGAAACGAGAGGAATGAGGTTTAAAGAGAGTGAAACGAGACAAAGGAGGGTGAAGGAGAGTGAAACGAGACGAAGGAGGGTAAAGAGAGTGAAACGAGATAAAGGAGAGTTAAAGAGAGTGAAATGAGACGGAGGAGGGTTAAAGAGAGTGAAACGAGACGAAGGAAGGTTTAAGAGTGTGAAACGAGATGAAGGAAGGTTAAAGAGAGTGGAACGAGACGAAGGAGTGTGAAAGAGAGTGAAATGAGACGAAGGAGGGTTAAAGAGAGTGATTCGAGACAAAGGAAGGTTAAAGAGAGTGAAACGAGATGAAGGAGGGTGAAAGAGAGTGAAAGAACAACAAAGAACAAAGAAATGTACAGCACAGGAACAGGCCCTTCGGCCCTCCAAGCCCGCGCCGACCATACTGCCCGACTAAACTACAATCTTCTACACTTCCTGGGTCCGCATCCTTCTATTCCCATCCTATTCATATATTTGTCAAGATGCCCCTTAAATGTCCCTATCGTCCCTGCTTCCACTACCTCCTCCGGTAGCGAGTTCCAGGCACCCACTACCCTCTGCGTAAAAAACTTGCCTCGTACATCTACTCTAAACCTTGCCCCTCTCACCTTAAACCTATGCCCCCTAGTAATTGACCCCTCTACCCTGGGGAAAAGCCTCTGACTATCCACTCTGTCTATGCCCCTCATAATTTTGTAGACCTCTATCAGGTCGCCCCTCAACCTCCTTCGTTCCAGAGAGAACAAACCGAGTTTATTCAATCGCTCCTCATAGCTTATGCCCTCCATACCAGGCAACATTCTGGTAAATCTCTTCTGCACCCTCTCTAAAGCCTCCACATCCTTCTGGTAGTGTGGCGACCAGAATTGAACACTATACTCCAAGTGTGGTCTAACTAAGGTTCTATACAGCTGCAACATGACTTGCCAATTCTTATACTCAATGCCCCGTCCAATGAAGGCAAGCATGCCGTATGCCTTCTTGACTACCTTCTCGAGACGAAGGAGGGTGAAAGAGAGTGAAAGGAGACGAAGGAGGGTGAAAGAGAGCGAAACGAGACAAAGGAGGGTGAAGGAGAGTGAAACGTGACGAAGGTGGGTGAAAGAGAGTGAAACGAGAGGAATGAGGTTTAAAGAGAGTGAAACGAGACAAAGGAGGGTGAAGGAGAGTGAAACGAGACGAAGGAGGGTAAAGAGAGTGAAACGAGATAAAGGAGTGTTAAAGAGAGTGAAACGAGTGGAAGGAGTGTTAATGAGAGTGAAACAAGACGAAGGAGGGTTAAAGAGACTGGAACGAGACGAAGGAGGGTGAAAGAGAGTGAAACGAGATGAAGGAGGGTGAAAGAGAGTGAAACGAGACGAAGGATGGTGAAAGAGAGTGAAACGAGAGGAATGAGGTTTAAAGAGAGTGTAACGAGACAAAGGAGGGTGAAGGAGAGTGAAACGAGACGAAGGAGGATTAAAGAGAGTGAAACGAGTTGAAGGAGAGTTAAAGTGAGTGAAACGAGTGGAAGGAGTGTTAATGAGAGTGAAACAAGACGAAGGAGGGTTAAAGAGAGTGGAACGAGATGAAGGAGGGTGAAAGAGAGTGAAACGAGGCTAAGGAGGGTGAAAAAAGTGGAACGAGACGAAGGAGGGTGAAAGAGAGTGAAACGAGACGAAGGAGGGTGAAAGAGAGTGAAACGAGACGAAGGAGGGTTAAAGAGAGTGAAACGAGACAAAGGAGTGTTAAATAGAATGAAACGAGATGAAGGAGGTTAAAGAGAGTGAAACGAGACGAAGGAGGGTGAAAGAGAGCGAAACGAGACAAAGGAGGGTGAAGGAGAGTGAAACGTGACGAAGGAGGGTGAAAGAGAGTGAAACGAGAGGAATGAGGTTTAAAGAGAGTGAAACGAGACAAAGGAGGGTGAAGGAGAGTGAAACGAGACGAAGGAGGGTAAAGAGAGTGAAACGAGATAAAGGAGTGTTAAAGAGAGTGAAACGAGACGAAGGAGGGTTAAATTGAGTGAAACGAGATGAAGGAGGGTTAAAGAGAGAGCAATGAGACGGAGGAGGGTTAAAGAGAGTGAAACGAGACGAAGGAAGGTTTAAGAGTGTGAAACGAGACGAAGAAAGGTTAAAGAAAGTGGAACGAGACGAAGGAGGGTAAAAGAGAGTGAAATGAGACGAAGGAGGGTTAAAGAGAGTGATTCGAGACAAAGGAAGGTAAAAGAGAGTGAAACGAGATGAAGGAGGGTGAAAGAGAGTGAAAGAAGACGAAGGAGGGTGAAAGAGAGTGAAACGAGACGAAGGAGGGTTTAAGAGTGTGAAACGAGACGAAGGAAGGTTAAAGAGAGTGGAACGAGACGAAGGAGGGTGAAAGAGTGAAATGAGGCGAAGGAGGTTTAAAGAGAGTGATTCGAGACAAAGGAAGGTTAAAGAGAGTGAAACGAGATGAAGGAGGGTGAAAGAGAGTGAAAGGAGACGAAGCAGGGTGAAAGAGCGTGAAAGGAGACGAAGGAGGGTGAAAGAGAGCGAAACGAGACAAAGGAGGGTGAAGGAGAGTGAAACGTGACGAAGGAGGGTGAAAGAGAGTGAAACGAGAGGAATGAGGTTTAAAGAGAGTGAAACGAGACAAAGGAGGGTGAAGGAGAGTGAAACGAGACGAAGGAGGGTAAAGAGAGTGAAACGAGATAAAGGAGTGTTAAAGAGAGTGATACGAGACGAAGGAGGGTTAAATTGAGTGAAACGAGATGAAGGAGGGTTAAAGAGAGAGAAATGAGACGGAGGAGGGTTAAAGAGAGTGAAACGAGACGAAGGAAGGTTCAAGAGTGTGAAACGAGACGATGGAAGGTTAAAGAGAGTGGAACGAGACGAAGGAGGGTGAAAGAGAGTGAAATGAGACGAAGGAGGGTTAAAGAGAGTGATTCGAGACAAAGGAAGGTTAAAGAGAGTGAAACGAGATGAAGGGGGGTGAAAGAGAGTGAAAGGAGACGAAGGAGGGTGAAAGAGAGTGAAAGGAGACGAAGGAGGGTGAAAGAGAGCGAAACGAGACAAAGGAGGGTGAAGGAGAGTGAAACGTGACGAAGGAGGGTGAAAGAGAGTGAAACGAGAGGAATGAGGTTTAAAGAGAGTGAAACGAGACAAAGGAGGGTGAAGGAGAGTGAAACGAGACGAAGGAGGGTAAAGAGAGTGAAACGAGATAAAGGAGTGTTAAAGAGAGTGAAACGAGTGGAAGGAGTGTTAATGAGAGTGAAACAAGACGAAGGAGGGTTAAAGAGACTGGAACGAGACGAAGGAGGGTGAAAGAGAGTGAAAAGAGATGAAGGAGGGTGAAAGAGAGTGAAACGAGACGAAGGATGGTGAAAGAGAGTGAAACGAGAGGAATGAGGTTTAAAGAGAGTGAAACGAGACAAAGGAGGGTGAAGGAGAGTGAAACGAGACGAAGGAGGGTTAAAGAGAGTGAAACGAGTTGAAGGAGGGTTAAAGTGAGTGAAACGAGTGGAAGGAGTGTTAATGAGAGTGAAACAAGACGAAGGAGGGTTAAAGAGAGTGGAACGAGATGAAGGAGGGTGAAAGAGAGTGAAACGAGGCTAAGGAGGGTGAAAAAGAGTGGAACGAGACGAAGGAGGGTGAAAGAGAGTGAAACGAGACGAAGGAGGGTGAAAGAGAGTGAAACGAGACGAAGGAGGGTTAAAGAGAGTGAAACGAGACAAAGGAGTGTTAAATAGAATGAAACGAGATGAAGGAGGTTAAAGAGAGTGAAACGAGACGAAGGAGGGTGAAAGAGAGTGAAACAAGAGGAAGGAGGGTGAAAGAGAGTGAAACGAGACGAAGGAGGGTTAAAGAGAGTGAAATGAGACGAAGGATGGTTAAAGAGAGTGAAACGAGACGAAGGAGGGTGAAAGAAAGTGAAACGAGATGAAGGAGGGTTAAAGAGAGTGGAACGAGACGAAGGAGGGTGAAAGAGATTGAAACGAGAGGAATGAGGTTTAAAGAGAGTGAAACGAGACAAAGGAGGGTGAAGGAGAGTGAAATGACACGAAGGAGGGTTAAAGAGAGTGAAACGAGATGAAGGAGGGTTAAAGTGAGTGAAACGAGTGGAAGGAGTGTTAATCAGAGTGAAACAAGATGAAGGAGGGTTAAAGTGAGTGGAACGAGACGAAGGAGGGTGAAAGAGAGTGAAACGTGGCGAAGGAGTGTTAAAGAGAGTGGAACGAGACGAAGGAGGGTGAAAGAGAGTGAAACGAGACGAAGGAGGGTTAAAGGGAGTGAAAGGAGACGAAGGAGTGTTAAAGAGAGTGAAACGAGACGAAGGAGGGTTAAAGAGAGTGAAACGAGACGAAGGAGGGTGAAAGAGAGTGAAACGAGACGAAGAAGGGTTAAAGAGTGTGAAACGAGACGAAGGAGAGTGAAAGAGAGTGAAACGAGACAAAGAGGGTGAAAGAGAGTGAAACGAGACGAAGGAGGATGAAAGAGAGTGAAACGAGATGAAGGAAGGTGTAGGAGAGTGAAACGAGACGGAGGAGGGTGAAAGAGAATGAAACGAGATGAAGGAGGATGAAAGAGAGTGAAACGAGATGAAAGAGGGAGAGAGAGAGTGAAACGAGATGAAGGAGGGTGAAAAAGAGTGAAACGAGACGAAGGAGGGTGAAAGAGAGTGAAACGAGAAGAAGGATCGTGAAAGAGACTGAAACGAGACGAAGGAGGGTTAAAGAGAGTGAAACGAGATGAAGGAGGGTTAAAGAGAGTGAATCGAGATAAGGAGAGTTAAAGAGAGTGAAACGAGACGACGGAGGGTTAAAGAGAGCGAAATGAGACGAAGGAGGGTTACAGAGTGTGAAACGAGACGAAGGAGGGTGAAAGAGAGTGAAACGAGGCGAAGGAGGGTTGAAGAGAGCGGAGCGAGATGAAGGAGGGTGTAGGAGAGTGAAATGAGACGAAGGAGGGTGAAAGAGAATGAAACGAGATGAAGGAGGATGAAAGAGAGTGAAACGAGATGAAAGAGGGAGAGAGAGAGTGAAACGAGATGAAGGAGGGTGAAAGAGAGTGAAACGAGATGAAGGAGGGTGAAAGAGAGTGAAACGAGATGAAGGAGGGTGAAAGGGAGTGAAACGAGACGACGGAGGGTTAAAGAGAGTGAATCGAGACGAAGGATGTTTAAAGAGAGTGAAAGGAGATGAAGGAGGGCAAAAGAGAGTGAAATGAGACGAAGGAGGGTGAAAGAGAGTGAAACGAGAGGAAGGAGGGTGAAACAGAGTGAAACGAGACGAAGGAGGGTTAAACAGAGTGAAATGAGACGAAGGATGGTTAAAGAGAGTGAAACGAGACGAAGGATGGTGAAAGAGAGTGAAACGAGACGAAGGAGGGTTAAAGAGAGTGAAACGAGATGAAGGAGGGTTAAAGAGAGTGAAACGAGATTAAGGAGTGTTAAAGAGAGTGAAACGAGACGACGGAGCGTTAAAGAGAGCGAAATGAGACGAAGGAGAGTTACAGAGAGTGAAACGAGACGAAGGACGGTGAAAGAGAGTGAAACGAGGCGAAGGAGCGTTAAAGAGAGCGGAACGAGACGAAGGAGGGTGAAAGAGAGTGAAACGAGATGAACGAGGTTTAAAGGGAGTGAAACGAGACAAAGGAGGATGAAAGAGAGTGAAGCTGGACGAAGGAGTGTTAAAGAGAGTGAAATGAGATGAAGGAGTGTAAAAGAGAATGAAACGAGAGGATGGAGTGTTAAAGAGAGTGCAACAAGACGAAGGAGGGTTAAAGAGAGTGAAAGGAGACGAAGGAGGGTGAAAGAGAGTGAAAGGAGACGAAGGAGGGTGAAAGAGGGCGAAACGAGACAAAGGAGGGTGAAGGAGAGTGAAACGAGACGAAGGAGGGTGAAAGAGAGTGAAACGAGAGGAATGAGGTTTAAAGAGAGTGAAACGAGACAAAGGAGGGTAAAGGAGAGTGAAACGAGACGAAGGAGGGTAAAGAGAGTGAAACGAGATAAAGGAGTGTTAAAGAGAGTGAAATGAGTGGAAGGAGTGTTAATGAGAGTGAAACAAGACAAAGGAGGGTTAAAGAGACTGGAACGAGACGAAGGAGGGTTAAAGAGAGTGAAACGAGTTGAAGGAGGGTTAAAGTGAGTGAAACGAGTGGAAGGAGTGTTAATGAGAGTGAAACAAGACGAAGGAGGGTGAAAGAGAGTGGAACGAGATGAAGGAGGGTGAAAGAGAGTGAAACGAGGCTAAGGAGGGTGAAAAAGAGTGGAACGAGACGAAGGAGGGTGAAAGAAAGTGAAACGAGATGAAGGAGGGTGAAAGAGAGTGAAACGAGACGAAGGATGGTGAAAGAGAGTGAAACGAGAGGAATGAGGTTTAAAGAGAGTGTAACGAGACAAAGGAGGGTGAAGGAGAGTGAAACGAGACGAAGGAGGATTAAAGAGAGTGAAACGAGTTGAAGGAGAGTTAAAGTGAGTGAAACGAGTGGAAGGAGTGTTAATGAGAGTGAAACAAGACGAAGGAGGGTTAAAGAGAGTGGAACGAGATGAAGGAGGGTGAAAGAGAGTGAAACGAGGCTAAGGAGGGTGAAAAAAGTGGAACGAGACGAAGGAGGGTGAAAGAGAGTGAAACGAGACGAAGGAGGGTGAAAGAGAGTGAAACGAGACGAAGGAGGGTTAAAGAGAGTGAAACGAGACAAAGGAGTGTTAAATAGAATGAAACGAGATGAAGGAGGTTAAAGAGAGTGAAACGAGACGAAGGAGGGTGAAAGAGAGCGAAACGAGACAAAGGAGGGTGAAGGAGAGTGAAACGTGACGAAGGAGGGTGAAAGAGAGTGAAACGAGAGGAATGAGGTTTAAAGAGAGTGAAACGAGACAAAGGAGGGTGAAGGAGAGTGAAACGAGACGAAGAAGGGTAAAGAGAGTGAAACGAGATAAAGGAGTGTTAAAGAGAGTGAAACGAGACGAAGGAGGGTTAAATTGAGTGAAACGAGATGAAGGAGGGTTAAAGAGAGAGCAATGAGACGGAGGAGGGTTAAAGAGAGTGAAACGAGACGAAGGAAGGTTTAAGAGTGTGAAACGAGACGAAGAAAGGTTAAAGAAAGTGGAACGAGACGAAGGAGGGTAAAAGAGAGTGAAATGAGACGAAGGAGGGTTAAAGAGAGTGATTCGAGACAAAGGAAGGTAAAAGAGAGTGAAACGAGATGAAGGAGGGTGAAAGAGAGTGAAAGAAGACGAAGGAGGGTGAAAGAGAGTGAAACGAGACGAAGGAGGGTTTAAGAGTGTGAAACGAGACGAAGGAAGGTTAAAGAGAGTGGAACGAGACGAAGGAGGGTGAAAGAGTGAAATGAGGCGAAGGAGGTTTAAAGAGAGTGATTCGAGACAAAGGAAGGTTAAAGAGAGTGAAACGAGATGAAGGAGGGTGAAAGAGAGTGAAAGGAGACGAAGCAGGGTGAAAGAGCGTGAAAGGAGACGAAGGAGGGTGAAAGAGAGCGAAACGAGACAAAGGAGGGTGAAGGAGAGTGAAACGTGACGAAGGAGGGTGAAAGAGAGTGAAACGAGAGGAATGAGGTTTAAAGAGAGTGAAACGAGACAAAGGAGGGTGAAGGAGAGTGAAACGAGACGAAGGAGGGTAAAGAGAGTGAAACGAGATAAAGGAGTGTTAAAGAGAGTGATACGAGACGAAGGAGGGTTAAATTGAGTGAAACGAGATGAAGGAGGGTTAAAGAGAGAGAAATGAGACGGAGGAGGGTTAAAGAGAGTGAAACGAGACGAAGGAAGGTTCAAGAGTGTGAAACGAGACGATGGAAGGTTAAAGAGAGTGGAACGAGACGAAGGAGGGTGAAAGAGAGTGAAATGAGACGAAGGAGGGTTAAAGAGAGTGATTCGAGACAAAGGAAGGTTAAAGAGAGTGAAACGAGATGAAGGGGGGTGAAAGAGAGTGAAAGGAGACGAAGGAGGGTGAAAGAGAGTGAAAGGAGACGAAGGAGGGTGAAAGAGAGCGAAACGAGACAAAGGAGGGTGAAGGAGAGTGAAACGTGACGAAGGAGGGTGAAAGAGAGTGAAACGAGAGGAATGAGGTTTAAAGAGAGTGAAACGAGACAAAGGAGGGTGAAGGAGAGTGAAACGAGACGAAGGAGGGTAAAGAGAGTGAAACGAGATAAAGGAGTGTTAAAGAGAGTGAAACGAGTGGAAGGAGTGTTAATGAGAGTGAAACAAGACGAAGGAGGGTTAAAGAGACTGGAACGAGACGAAGGAGGGTGAAAGAGAGTGAAAAGAGATGAAGGAGGGTTAAAGAGAGTGAAACGAGACGAAGGATGGTGAAAGAGAGTGAAACGAGAGGAATGAGGTTTAAAGAGAGTGAAACGAGACAAAGGAGGGTGAAGGAGAGTGAAACGAGACGAAGGAGGGTTAAAGAGAGTGAAACGAGTTGAAGGAGGGTTAAAGTGAGTGAAACGAGTGGAAGGAGTGTTAATGAGAGTGAAACAAGACGAAGGAGGGTTAAAGAGAGTGGAACGAGATGAAGGAGGGTGAAAGAGAGTGAAACGAGGCTAAGGAGGGTGAAAAAGAGTGGAACGAGACGAAGGAGGGTGAAAGAGAGTGAAACGAGACGAAGGAGGGTGAAAGAGAGTGAAACGAGACGAAGGAGGGTTAAAGAGAGTGAAACGAGACAAAGGAGTGTTAAATAGAATGAAACGAGATGAAGGAGGTTAAAGAGAGTGAAACGAGACGAAGGAGGGTGAAAGAGAGTGAAACAAGAGGAAGGAGGGTGAAAGAGAGTGAAACGAGACGAAGGAGGGTTAAAGAGAGTGAAATGAGACGAAGGATGGTTAAAGAGAGTGAAACGAGACGAAGGAGGGTGAAAGAAAGTGAAACGAGATGAAGGAGGGTTAAAGAGAGTGGAACGAGACGAAGGAGGGTGAAAGAGATTGAAACGAGAGGAATGAGGTTTAAAGAGAGTGAAACGAGACAAAGGAGGGTGAAGGAGAGTGAAATGACACGAAGGAGGGTTAAAGAGAGTGAAACGAGATGAAGGAGGGTTAAAGTGAGTGAAACGAGTGGAAGGAGTGTTAATCAGAGTGAAACAAGATGAAGGAGGGTTAAAGTGAGTGGAACGAGACGAAGGAGGGTGAAAGAGAGTGAAACGTGGCGAAGGAGTGTTAAAGAGAGTGGAACGAGACGAAGGAGGGTGAAAGAGAGTGAAACGAGACGAAGGAGGGTTAAAGGGAGTGAAAGGAGACGAAGGAGTGTTAAAGAGAGTGAAACGAGACGAAGGAGGGTTAAAGAGAGTGAAACGAGACGAAGGAGGGTGAAAGAGAGTGAAACGAGACGAAGAAGGGTTAAAGAGTGTGAAACGAGACGAAGGAGAGTGAAAGAGAGTGAAACGAGACAAAGAGGGTGAAAGAGAGTGAAACGAGACGAAGGAGGATGAAAGAGAGTGAAACGAGATGAAGGAAGGTGTAGGAGAGTGAAACGAGACGGAGGAGGGTGAAAGAGAATGAAACGAGATGAAGGAGGATGAAAGAGAGTGAAACGAGATGAAAGAGGGAGAGAGAGAGTGAAACGAGATGAAGGAGGGTGAAAAAGAGTGAAACGAGACGAAGGAGGGTGAAAGAGAGTGAAACGAGAAGAAGGATCGTGAAAGAGACTGAAACGAGACGAAGGAGGGTTAAAGAGAGTGAAACGAGATGAAGGAGGGTTAAAGAGAGTGAATCGAGATAAGGAGAGTTAAAGAGAGTGAAACGAGACGACGGAGGGTTAAAGAGAGCGAAATGAGACGAAGGAGGGTTACAGAGTGTGAAACGAGACGAAGGAGGGTGAAAGAGAGTGAAACGAGGCGAAGGAGGGTTGAAGAGAGCGGAGCGAGATGAAGGAGGGTGTAGGAGAGTGAAATGAGACGAAGGAGGGTGAAAGAGAATGAAACGAGATGAAGGAGGATGAAAGAGAGTGAAACGAGATGAAAGAGGGAGAGAGAGAGTGAAACGAGATGAAGGAGGGTGAAAGAGAGTGAAACGAGATGAAGGAGGGTGAAAGAGAGTGAAACGAGATGAAGGAGGGTGAAAGGGAGTGAAACGAGACGACGGAGGGTTAAAGAGAGTGAATCGAGACGAAGGATGTTTAAAGAGAGTGAAAGGAGATGAAGGAGGGCAAAAGAGAGTGAAATGAGACGAAGGAGGGTGAAAGAGAGTGAAACGAGAGGAAGGAGGGTGAAACAGAGTGAAACGAGACGAAGGAGGGTTAAACAGAGTGAAATGAGACGAAGGATGGTTAAAGAGAGTGAAACGAGACGAAGGATGGTGAAAGAGAGTGAAACGAGACGAAGGAGGGTTAAAGAGAGTGAAACGAGATGAAGGAGGGTTAAAGAGAGTGAAACGAGATTAAGGAGTGTTAAAGAGAGTGAAACGAGACGACGGAGCGTTAAAGAGAGCGAAATGAGACGAAGGAGAGTTACAGAGAGTGAAACGAGACGAAGGACGGTGAAAGAGAGTGAAACGAGGCGAAGGAGCGTTAAAGAGAGCGGAACGAGACGAAGGAGGGTGAAAGAGAGTGAAACGAGATGAACGAGGTTTAAAGGGAGTGAAACGAGACAAAGGAGGATGAAAGAGAGTGAAGCTGGACGAAGGAGTGTTAAAGAGAGTGAAATGAGATGAAGGAGTGTAAAAGAGAATGAAACGAGAGGATGGAGTGTTAAAGAGAGTGCAACAAGACGAAGGAGGGTTAAAGAGAGTGAAAGGAGACGAAGGAGGGTGAAAGAGAGTGAAAGGAGACGAAGGAGGGTGAAAGAGGGCGAAACGAGACAAAGGAGGGTGAAGGAGAGTGAAACGAGACGAAGGAGGGTGAAAGAGAGTGAAACGAGAGGAATGAGGTTTAAAGAGAGTGAAACGAGACAAAGGAGGGTAAAGGAGAGTGAAACGAGACGAAGGAGGGTAAAGAGAGTGAAACGAGATAAAGGAGTGTTAAAGAGAGTGAAATGAGTGGAAGGAGTGTTAATGAGAGTGAAACAAGACAAAGGAGGGTTAAAGAGACTGGAACGAGACGAAGGAGGGTTAAAGAGAGTGAAACGAGTTGAAGGAGGGTTAAAGTGAGTGAAACGAGTGGAAGGAGTGTTAATGAGAGTGAAACAAGACGAAGGAGGGTTAAAGAGAGTGGAACGAGATGAAGGAGGGTGAAAGAGAGTGAAACGAGGCTAAGGAGGGTGAAAAAGAGTGGAACGAGACGAAGGAGGGTGAAAGAAAGTGAAACGAGATGAATGAGGGTTAAAGAGAGCGGAACGAGACGAAGGAGGGTGAAAGAGATTGAAACGAGAAGAATGAGGTTTAAAGAGAGTGAAACGAGACAAAGGAGGGTGAAGGAGAGTGAAATGAGACGAAGGAGGGTTAAAGAGAGTGAAACGAGATGAAGGAGGGTTAAAGTGAGTGAAACGAGTGGAAGGAGTGTTAATCAGAGTGAAACAAGATGAAGGAGGGTTAAAGAGAGTGGAACGAGACGAAGGAGGGTGAAAGAGAGTGAAACGTGGCGAAGGAGTGTTAAAGAGAGTGGAACGAGACGAAGGAGGGTGAAAGAGAGTGAAACGAGACGAAGGAGGGTTAAAGGGAGTGAAAGGAGACGAAGGAGGGTTAAAGAGAGTGAAACGAGACGAAGGAGGGTTAAAGAGAGTGAAACGAGACGAAGGAGGGTGAAAGAGAGTGAAACGAGACGAAGAAGGGTTAAAGAGTGTGAAACGAGACGAAGGAGAGTGAAAGAGAGTGAAACGAGACAAAGAGGGTGAAAGAGAGTGAAACGAGACGAAGGAGGATGAAAGAGAGTGAAACGAGATGAAGGAAGGTGTAGGAGAGTGAAACGAGACGGAGGAGGGTGAAAGAGAATGAAACGAGATGAAGGAGGATGAAAGAGAGTGAAACGAGATGAAAGAGGGAGAGAGAATGAAACGAGATGAAGGAGGGTGAAAAAGAGTGAAACGAGACGAAGGAGGGTGAAAGAGAGTGAAACGAGAAGAAGGATCGTGAAAGAGACTGAAACGAGACGAATGAGGGTTAAAGAGAGTGAAACGAGATGAAGGAGGGTTAAAGAGAGTGAATCGAGATAAGGAGAGTTAAAGAGAGTGAAACGAGACGACGGAGGGTTAAAGAGAGCGAAATGAGACGAAGGAGGGTTACAGAGTGTGAAACGAGGCGAAGGAGGGTGAAAGAGAGTGAAACGAGGCGAAGGAGGGTTAAAGAGAGCGGAACGAGATGAAGGAGGGTGTAGGAGAGTGAAATGAGACGAAGGAGGGTGAAAGAGAATGAAACGAGATGAAGGAGGATGAAAGAGAGTGAAACGAGATGAAAGAGGGAGAGAGAGAGTGAAACGAGATGAAGGAGGGTGAAAGAGAGTGAAACGAGATGAAGGAGGGTGAAAGAGAGTGAAACGAGATGAAGGAGGGTGAAAGGGAGTGAAACGAGACGACGGAGGGTTAAAGAGAGTGTATCGAGACGAAGGATGTTTAAAGAGAGTGAAAGGAGATGAAGGAGGGCAAAAGAGAGTGAAATGAGACGAAGGAGGGTGAAAGAGAGTGAAACGAGAGGAAGGAGGGTGAAACAGAGTGAAACGAGACGAAGGAGGGTTAAAGAGAGTGAAATGAGACGAAGGATGGTTAAAGAGAGTGAAACGAGACGAAGGATGGTGAAAGAGAGTGAAACGAGACGAAGGAGGGTTAAAGAGAGTGAAACGAGATGAAGGAGGGTTAAAGAGAGTGAAACGAGATTAAGGAGTGTTAAAGAGAGTGAAACGAGACGACGGAGCGTTAAAGAGAGCGAAATGAGACGAAGGAGAGTTACAGAGAGTGAAACGAGACGAAGGACGGTGAAAGAGAGTGAAACGAGGCGAAGGAGCGTTAAAGAGAGCGGAACGAGACGAAGGAGGGTGAAAGAGAGTGAAACGAGATGAACGAGGTTTAAAGGGAGTGAAACGAGACAAAGGAGGATGAAAGAGAGTGAAGCTAGACGAAGGAGTGTTAAAGAGAGTGAAATGAGATGAAGGAGTGTAAAAGAGAATGAAACGAGAGGATGGAGTGTTAAAGAGAGTGCAACAAGACGAAGGAGGGTTAAAGAGAGTGAAAGGAGACGAAGTAGGGTGAAAGAGAGTGAAAGGAGACGAAGGAGGGTGAAAGAGGGCGAAACGAGACAAAGGAGGGTGAAGGAGAGTGAAACGAGACGAAGGAGGGTGAAAGAGAGTGAAACGAGAGGAATGAGGTTTAAAGAGAGTGAAACGAGACAAAGGAGGGTAAAGGAGAGTGAAACGAGACGAAGGAGGGTAAAGAGAGTGAAACGAGATAAAGCAGTGTTAAAGAGAGTGAAATGAGTGGAAGGAGTGTTAATGAGAGTGAAACAAGACAAAGGAGGGTTAAAGAGACTGGAACGAGACGAAGGAGGGTGAAAGAGAGTGAAACGAGATGAAGGAGGGTGAAAGAGAGTGAAACGAGACGAAGGATGGTGAAAGAGAGTGAAACGAGACGAATGAGGTTTAAAGAGAGTGAAACGAGACAAAGGAGGGTGAAGGAGAGTGAAACGAGACGAATGAGGATTAAAGAGAGTGAAACGAGTTGAAGGAGGGATATAGTGAGTGAAACGAGTGGAAGGAGTGTTAATGAGAGTGAAACGAGGTGAAGGAGGGTGAAAGAGAGTGAAACGAGACGAAGGAGGATGAAAGAGAGTGAAACGAGATGAAGGAGGGTGTGGGAGAGTGAAACGAGACGGAGGAGGGTGAAAGAGAATGAAACGAGATGAAGGAGGATGAAAGAGAGTGAAACGAGATGAAGGAAGGTGAAAGAGAGTGAAACGAGACGAAGGAGGGTTAAAGTGAGTGAAACGAGATGAAGGAGGGTTAAAGAGAGTGAAGCGAGATGAAGGAGAGCTAAAGAGAGTGAAACGAGACGACGGAGGGTTAAAGAGAGCGAAATGAGACGAAGGAGGGTTACAGAGTGTGAAACGAGATGAAGGAGGGTGAAAGAGAGTGAAACGAGGCGAAGGAGGGTTAAAGAGAGCGGAACGAGATGAAGGAAGGTGTAGGAGAGTGAAATGAGACGAAGGAGGGTGAAAGAGAATGAAACGAGATGAAGGAGGATGAAAGAGAGTGAAACGAGATGAAAGAGGGAGAGAGAGAGTGAAACGAGATGAAAGAGGGTGAAAGAGAGTGAAACGAGATGAAGGAGGGTGAAAGAGAGTGGAACGAGTTGAAGGAGGGTGAAAGGGAGTGAAACGAGACGACGGAGGGTTAAAGAGAGTGAATCGAGACGAAGGATGTTTAAAGAGAGTGAAAGGAGATGAAGGAGGGCAAAAGAGAGTGAAATGAGATGAAGGAGTGTGAAAGAGAGTGAAACGAGACGAAGGAGGGTGAAAGAGAGTGAAACGAGACGAAGGAGGGTGAAAGAGAGTGAAACGAGACGAAGGATGGTGAAAGAGAGTGAAACGAGACGAAGGAGGGTTAAAGAGAGTGAAACGAGATGAAGGAGGGTTAAAGAGAGTGAAACGAGATGAAGGAGTGTTAAAGAGAGTGAAACGAGACGTCGGAGGGTTAAAGAGAGCGAAATGAGACGAAGGAGAGTTACAGAGAGTGAAACGAGACGAAGGACGCTGAAAGAGAGTGAAACGAGGCGAAGGAGCATCAAAGAGAGCTGAACGAGACGAAGGAGGGTGAAAGAGAGTGAAACGAGATGAACGAGGTTTAAAGGGAGTGAAATGAGACAAAGGAGGATGAAAGAGAGTGAAGCTAGACGAAGGAGTGTTAAAGAGAGTGAAATGAGATGAAGGAGTGTAAAAGAGAATGAAACGAGAGGAAGGAGTGTTAAAGAGAGTGAAAGGAGACGAAGGAGGGTGAAAGAGAGTGAAAGGAGACAAAGGAGGGTGAAAGAGGGCGAAACGAGACAAAGGAGGGTGAAGGAGAGTGAAACGAGATGAAGGAGGGTGAAAGAGAGTGAAACGAGAGGAATGAGGTTTAAAGAGAGTGAAACGAGACAAAGGAGGGTGAAGGAGAGTGAAACGAGACGAAGGAGGGTAAAGAGAGTGAAACGAGATAAAGGAGTGTTAAAGAGAGTGAAATGAGTGGAAGGAGTGTTAATGAGAGTGAAACAAGACAAAGGAGGGTTAAAGAGACTGGAACGAGACGAAGGAGGGTGAAAGAGAGTGAAACGAGATGAAGGAGGGTGAAAGAGAGTGAAACGAGACGAAGGATGGTGAAAGAGAGTGAAACGAGACGAATGAGGTTTAAAGAGAGTGAAACGAGACAAAGGAGGGTGAAGGAGAGTGAAACGAGACGAAGGAGGGTTAAAGAGAGTGAAACGAGTTGAAGGAGGGTTATAGTGAGTGAAACGAGTGGAAGGAGTGTTAATGAGAGTGAAACAAGACGAAGGAGGGTGAAAGAGAGTGGACCGAGATGAAGGTGGGTGAAAGAGAGTGAAACGAGACGAAGGAGGGTAAAGAGAGTGAAACGAGATAAAGGAGTGTTAAAGAGAGTGAAATGAGTGGAAGGAGTGTTAATGAGAGTGAAACAAGACAAAGGAGGGTTAAAGAGACTGGAACGAGACGAAGGAGGGTGAAAGAGAGTGAAACGAGATGAAGGAGGGTGAAAGAGAGTGAAATGAGACGAAGGATGGTGAAAGAGAGTGAAACGAGACGAATGAGGTTTAAAGAGAGTGAAACGAGACAAAGGAGGGTGAAGGAGAGTGAAACGAGACGAAGGAGGGTTAAAGAGAGTGAAACGAGTTGAAGGAGGGATATAGTGAGTGAAACGAGTGGAAGGAGTGTTAATGAGAGTGAAACGAGGCGAAGGAGGGTGAAAGAGAGTGAAACGAGACGAAGGAGGATGAAAGAGAGTGAAACGAGATGAAGGTGGGTGTGGGAGAGTGAAACGAGACGGAGGAGGGTGAAAGAGAATGAAACAAGTTGAAGGAGGATGAAAGAGAGTGAAACGAGATGAAGGAAGGTGAAAGAGAGTGAAACGAGACGAAGGAGGGTTAAAGTGAGTGAAACGAGATGAAGGAGGGTTACAGAGTGTGAAACGAGACGAAGGAGGGTGAAAGAGAGTGAAACGAGGCGAAGGAGGGTTAAAGAGAGCGGAACGAGATGAAGGAGGGTGTAGGAGAGTGAAATGAGACGAAGGAGGGTGAAAGAGAATGAAACGAGATGAAGGAGGATGAAAGAGAGTGAAACGAGATGAAAGAGGGAGAGAGAGAGTGAAACGAGATGAAAGAGGGTGAAAGAGAGTGAAACGAGATGAAGGAGGGTGAAAGAGAGTGAAACGAGATGAAGGAGGGTGAAAGGGAGTGAAACGAGACGACGGAGGGTTAAAGAGAGTGAATCGAGACGAAGGATGTTTAAAGAGAGTGAAAGGAGATGAAGGAGGGCAAAAGAGAGTGAAATGAGATGAAGGAGGGTGAAAGAGAGTGAAACGAGACAAAGGAGGGTGAAAGAGAGTGAAACGAGACGAAGGATGGTGAAAGAGAGTGAAACGAGACGAAGGAGGGTTAAAGAGAGTGAAACGAGATGAAGGAGGGTTAAAGAGAGTGAAACGAGATGAAGGAGTGTTAAAGAGAGTGAAACGAGACGACGGAGTGTTAAAGAGAGCGAAATGAGACGAAGGAGAGTTACAGAGAGTGAAACGAGACGAAGGACGGTGAAAGAGAGTGAAACGAGGCGAAGGAGCGTTAAAGAGAGCGGAACGAGACGAAGGAGGGTGAAAGAGAGTGAAACGAGACGAACGAGGTTTAAAGGGAGTGAAACGAGACAAAGGAGGATGAAAGAGAGTGAAGCTAGACGAAGGAGTGTTAAAGAGAGTGAAATGAGATGAAGGAGTGTAAAAGAGAATGAAACGAGAGGAAGGAGTGTTAAAGAGAGTGCAACAAGACGAAGGAGGGTTAAAGAGAGTGAAAGGAGACGAAGGAGGGTGAAAGAGAGTGAAAGGAGACAAAGGAGGGTGAAAGAGGGCGAAACGAGACAAAGGAGGGTGAAGGAGAGTGAAACGAGATGAAGGAGGGTGAAAGAGAGTGAAACGAGAGGAATGAGGTTTAAAGAGAGTGAAACGAGACAAAGGAGGGTGAAGGAGAGTGAAACGAGACGAAGGAGGGTAAAGAGAGTGAAACCAGATAAAGGAGTGTTAAAGAGAGTGAAATGAGTGGAAGGAGTGTTAATGAGAGTGAAACAAGACAAAGGAGGGTTAAAGAGACTGGAACGAGACGAAGGAGGGTGAAAGAGAGTGAAACGAGATGAAGGAGGGTGAAAGAGAGTGAAACGAGACGAAGGATGGTGAAAGAGAGTAAAACGAGATGAATGAGGTTTAAAGAGAGTGAAACGAGACAAAGGAGGGTGAAGGAGAGTGAAACGAGACGAAGGAGGGTTAAAGAGAGTGAAACGAGTTGATGGAGGGTTATAGTGAGTGAAACGAGTGGAAGGAGTGTTAATGAGAGTGAAACAAGACGAAGGAGGGTGAAAGAGAGTGGACCGAGGTGAAGGTGGGTGAAAGAGAGTGAAACGAGGCGAAGGAGGGTGAAAGAGAGTGAAATAAGACGAAGGAGGGTAAAAGAGAGTGAAAGGAGACGAAGGAGGTTGAAAGAGAGTGAAACGAGACGAAGGAGGGTTAAAGAGAGTGAAACGAGACGAAGGAGGGTGAAAGAGAGGGAAACGAGACGAAGGAGCGTGAAAGAGAGTGAAACGAGATGAAGGAGGGTTAAAGAGAGTGAAACGAGACGAAGGAGGGTGAAAGAGAGTGAAACGAGACGAAGGAGGGTGAAAGAGAGTGAAACGAGACGAAGGAGGATGAAAGAGAGTGAAACGAGATGAAGGAGGGTGTAGGAGAGAGAAACGAGACGAAGGAGGGTGAAAGAGAGGGAAACGAGAGGAAGGAGGGTGAAAGATAGTGAAACGAGACGAAGGAGGGTTAAATAGAATGAAACGAGATGAAGGAGGGTTAAAGAGAGTGAAACGAGATGAAGGAGGGTGAAAGTGAAACGAGAGGAAGGAGGGTGAAAGAGAGAGAAACGAGACGAAGGAGGGTTAAAGAGAGTGAAATGAGACGAAGGAGGGTTAAAGAGAGTGAAACGAGAGGAAGGAGAGTTAAAGAGAGTGGAACGAGACGAAGGAGAATGAAAGAGATTGAAACGAGAGGAATGAGGTTTAAAAAGAGTGAAACGAGACAAAGGAGGGTGAAGGAGAGTGAAACGAGACGAAGGAGGGTTAAAGAGAGTGAAACGAGGTGAAGGAGGGTTAAAGTGAGTGAAATGAGTGGAAGGAGTGTTAATGAGAGTGAAACAAGACAAAGGAGGGTTAAAGAGACTGGAACGAGACGAAGGAGGGTTAAAGAGAGTGAAACGAGTTGAAGGAGGGTTAAAGTGAGTGAAACGAGTGGAAGGAGTGTTAATGAGAGTGAAACAAGACGAAGGAGGGTGAAAGAGAGTGGAACGAGATGAAGGAGGGTGAAAGAGAGTGAAACGAGGCTAAGGAGGGTGAAAAAGAGTGGAACGAGACGAAGGAGGGTGAAAGAAAGTGAAACGAGATGAAGGAGGGTGAAAGAGAGTGAAACGAGACGAAGGATGGTGAAAGAGAGTGAAACGAGAGGAATGAGGTTTAAAGAGAGTGTAACGAGACAAAGGAGGGTGAAGGAGAGTGAAACGAGACGAAGGAGGATTAAAGAGAGTGAAACGAGTTGAAGGAGAGTTAAAGTGAGTGAAACGAGTGGAAGGAGTGTTAATGAGAGTGAAACAAGACGAAGGAGGGTTAAAGAGAGTGGAACGAGATGAAGGAGGGTGAAAGAGAGTGAAACGAGGCTAAGGAGGGTGAAAAAAGTGGAACGAGACGAAGGAGGGTGAAAGAGAGTGAAACGAGACGAAGGAGGGTGAAAGAGAGTGAAACGAGACGAAGGAGGGTTAAAGAGAGTGAAACGAGACAAAGGAGTGTTAAATAGAATGAAACGAGATGAAGGAGGTTAAAGAGAGTGAAACGAGACGAAGGAGGGTGAAAGAGAGCGAAACGAGACAAAGGAGGGTGAAGGAGAGTGAAACGTGACGAAGGAGGGTGAAAGAGAGTGAAACGAGAGGAATGAGGTTTAAAGAGAGTGAAACGAGACAAAGGAGGGTGAAGGAGAGTGAAACGAGACGAAGGAGGGTAAAGAGAGTGAAACGAGATAAAGGAGTGTTAAAGAGAGTGAAACGAGACGAAGGAGGGTTAAATTGAGTGAAACGAGATGAAGGAGGGTTAAAGAGAGAGCAATGAGACGGAGGAGGGTTAAAGAGAGTGAAACGAGACGAAGGAAGGTTTAAGAGTGTGAAACGAGACGAAGAAAGGTTAAAGAAAGTGGAACGAGACGAAGGAGGGTAAAAGAGAGTGAAATGAGACGAAGGAGGGTTAAAGAGAGTGATTCGAGACAAAGGAAGGTAAAAGAGAGTGAAACGAGATGAAGGAGGGTGAAAGAGAGTGAAAGAAGACGAAGGAGGGTGAAAGAGAGTGAAACGAGACGAAGGAGGGTTTAAGAGTGTGAAACGAGACGAAGGAAGGTTAAAGAGAGTGGAACGAGACGAAGGAGGGTGAAAGAGTGAAATGAGGCGAAGGAGGTTTAAAGAGAGTGATTCGAGACAAAGGAAGGTTAAAGAGAGTGAAACGAGATGAAGGAGGGTGAAAGAGAGTGAAAGGAGACGAAGCAGGGTGAAAGAGCGTGAAAGGAGACGAAGGAGGGTGAAAGAGAGCGAAACGAGACAAAGGAGGGTGAAGGAGAGTGAAACGTGACGAAGGAGGGTGAAAGAGAGTGAAACGAGAGGAATGAGGTTTAAAGAGAGTGAAACGAGACAAAGGAGGGTGAAGGAGAGTGAAACGAGACGAAGGAGGGTAAAGAGAGTGAAACGAGATAAAGGAGTGTTAAAGAGAGTGATACGAGACGAAGGAGGGTTAAATTGAGTGAAACGAGATGAAGGAGGGTTAAAGAGAGAGAAATGAGACGGAGGAGGGTTAAAGAGAGTGAAACGAGACGAAGGAAGGTTCAAGAGTGTGAAACGAGACGATGGAAGGTTAAAGAGAGTGGAACGAGACGAAGGAGGGTGAAAGAGAGTGAAATGAGACGAAGGAGGGTTAAAGAGAGTGATTCGAGACAAAGGAAGGTTAAAGAGAGTGAAACGAGATGAAGGGGGGTGAAAGAGAGTGAAAGGAGACGAAGGAGGGTGAAAGAGAGTGAAAGGAGACGAAGGAGGGTGAAAGAGAGCGAAACGAGACAAAGGAGGGTGAAGGAGAGTGAAACGTGACGAAGGAGGGTGAAAGAGAGTGAAACGAGAGGAATGAGGTTTAAAGAGAGTGAAACGAGACAAAGGAGGGTGAAGGAGAGTGAAACGAGACGAAGGAGGGTAAAGAGAGTGAAACGAGATAAAGGAGTGTTAAAGAGAGTGAAACGAGTGGAAGGAGTGTTAATGAGAGTGAAACAAGACGAAGGAGGGTTAAAGAGACTGGAACGAGACGAAGGAGGGTGAAAGAGAGTGAAAAGAGATGAAGGAGGGTTAAAGAGAGTGAAACGAGACGAAGGATGGTGAAAGAGAGTGAAACGAGAGGAATGAGGTTTAAAGAGAGTGAAACGCGACAAAGGAGGGTGAAGGAGAGTGAAACGAGACGAAGGAGGGTTAAAGAGAGTGAAACGAGTTGAAGGAGGGTTAAAGTGAGTGAAACGAGTGGAAGGAGTGTTAATGAGAGTGAAACAAGACGAAGGAGGGTTAAAGAGAGTGGAACGAGATGAAGGAGGGTGAAAGAGAGTGAAACGAGGCTAAGGAGGGTGAAAAAGAGTGGAACGAGACGAAGGAGGGTGAAAGAGAGTGAAACGAGACGAAGGAGGGTGAAAGAGAGTGAAACGAGACGAAGGAGGGTTAAAGAGAGTGAAACGAGACAAAGGAGTGTTAAATAGAATGAAACGAGATGAAGGAGGTTAAAGAGAGTGAAACGAGACGAAGGAGGGTGAAAGAGAGTGAAACAAGAGGAAGGAGGGTGAAAGAGAGTGAAACGAGACGAAGGAGGGTTAAAGAGAGTGAAATGAGACGAAGGATGGTTAAAGAGAGTGAAACGAGACGAAGGAGGGTGAAAGAAAGTGAAACGAGATGAAGGAGGGTTAAAGAGAGTGGAACGAGACGAAGGAGGGTGAAAGAGATTGAAACGAGAGGAATGAGGTTTAAAGAGAGTGAAACGAGACAAAGGAGGGTGAAGGAGAGTGAAATGAGACGAAGGAGGGTTAAAGAGAGTGAAACGAGATGAAGGAGGGTTAAAGTGAGTGAAACGAGTGGAAGGAGTGTTAATCAGAGTGAAACAAGATGAAGGAGGGTTAAAGTGAGTGGAACGAGACGAAGGAGGGTGAAAGAGAGTGAAACGTGGCGAAGGAGTGTTAAAGAGAGTGGAACGAGACGAAGGAGGGTGAAAGAGAGTGAAACGAGACGAAGGAGGGTTAAAGGGAGTGAAAGGAGATGAAGGAGTGTTAAAGAGAGTGAAACGAGACGAAGGAGGGTTAAAGAGAGTGAAACGAGACGAAGGAGGGTGAAAGAGAGTGAAACGAGACGAAGAAGGGTTAAAGAGTGTGAAACGAGACGAAGGAGAGTGAAAGAGAGTGAAACGAGACAAAGAGGGTGAAAGAGAGTGAAACGAGACGAAGGAGGATGAAAGAGAGTGAAACGAGATGAAGGAAGGTGTAGGAGAGTGAAACGAGACGGAGGAGGGTGAAAGAGAATGAAACGAGATGAAGGAGGATGAAAGAGAGTGAAACGAGATGAAAGAGGGAGAGAGAGAGTGAAACGAGATGAAGGAGGGTGAAAAAGAGTGAAACGAGACGAAGGAGGGTGAAAGAGAGTGAAACGAGAAGAAGGATCGTGAAAGAGACTGAAACGAGACGAAGGAGGGTTAAAGAGAGTGAAACGAGATGAAGGAGGGTTAAAGAGAGTGAATCGAGATAAGGAGAGTTAAAGAGAGTGAAACGAGACGACGGAGGGTTAAAGAGAGCGAAATGAGACGAAGGAGGGTTACAGAGTGTGAAACGAGACGAAGGAGGGTGAAAGAGAGTGAAACGAGGCGAAGGAGGGTTGAAGAGAGCGGAGCGAGATGAAGGAGGGTGTAGGAGAGTGAAATGAGACGAAGGAGGGTGAAAGAGAATGAAACGAGATGAAGGAGGATGAAAGAGAGTGAAACGAGATGAAAGGGGGAGAGAGAGAGTGAAACGAGATGAAGGAGGGTGAAAGAGAGTGAAACGAGATGAAGGAGGGTGAAAGAGAGTGAAACGAGATGAAGGAGGGTGAAAGGGAGTGAAACGAGACGACGGAGGGTTAAAGAGAGTGAATCGAGACGAAGGATGTTTAAAGAGAGTGAAAGGAGATGAAGGAGGGCAAAAGAGAGTGAAATGAGACGAAGGAGGGTGAAAGAGAGTGAAACGAGAGGAAGGAGGGTGAAACAGAGTGAAACGAGACGAAGGAGGGTTAAACAGAGTGAAATGAGACGAAGGATGGTTAAAGAGAGTGAAACGAGACGAAGGATGGTGAAAGAGAGTGAAACGAGACGAAGGAGGGTTAAAGAGAGTGAAACGAGATGAAGGAGGGTTAAAGAGAGTGAAACGAGATTAAGGAGTGTTAAAGAGAGTGAAACGAGACGACGGAGCGTTAAAGAGAGCGAAATGAGACGAAGGAGAGTTACAGAGAGTGAAACGAGACGAAGGACGGTGAAAGAGAGTGAAACGAGGCGAAGGAGCGTTAAAGAGAGCGGAACGAGACGAAGGAGGGTGAAAGAGAGTGAAACGAGATGAACGAGGTTTAAAGGGAGTGAAACGAGACAAAGGAGGATGAAAGAGAGTGAAGCTGGACGAAGGAGTGTTAAAGAGAGTGAAATGAGATGAAGGAGTGTAAAAGAGAATGAAACGAGAGGATGGAGTGTTAAAGAGAGTGCAACAAGACGAAGGAGGGTTAAAGAGAGTGAAAGGAGACGAAGGAGGGTGAAAGAGAGTGAAAGGAGACGAAGGAGGGTGAAAGAGGGCGAAACGAGACAAAGGAGGGTGAAGGAGAGTGAAACGAGACGAAGGAGGGTGAAAGAGAGTGAAACGAGAGGAATGAGGTTTAAAGAGAGTGAAACGAGACAAAGGAGGGTAAAGGAGAGTGAAACGAGACGAAGGAGGGTAAAGAGAGTGAAACGAGATAAAGGAGTGTTAAAGAGAGTGAAATGAGTGGAAGGAGTGTTAATGAGAGTGAAACAAGACAAAGGAGGGTTAAAGAGACTGGAACGAGACGAAGGAGGGTTAAAGAGAGTGAAACGAGTTGAAGGAGGGTTAAAGTGAGTGAAACGAGTGGAAGGAGTGTTAATGAGAGTGAAACAAGACGAAGGAGGGTTAAAGAGAGTGGAACGAGATGAAGGAGGGTGAAAGAGAGTGAAACGAGGCTAAGGAGGGTGAAAAAGAGTGGAACGAGACGAAGGAGGGTGAAAGAAAGTGAAACGAGATGAATGAGGGTTAAAGAGAGCGGAACGAGACGAAGGAGGGTGAAAGAGATTGAAACGAGAAGAATGAGGTTTAAAGAGAGTGAAACGAGACAAAGGAGGGTGAAGGAGAGTGAAATGAGACGAAGGAGGGTTAAAGAGAGTGAAACGAGATGAAGGAGGGTTAAAGTGAGTGAAACGAGTGGAAGGAGTGTTAATCAGAGTGAAACAAGATGAAGGAGGGTTAAAGAGAGTGGAACGAGACGAAGGAGGGTGAAAGAGAGTGAAACGTGGCGAAGGAGTGTTAAAGAGAGTGGAACGAGACGAAGGAGGGTGAAAGAGAGTGAAACGAGACGAAGGAGGGTTAAAGGGAGTGAAAGGAGACGAAGGAGGGTTAAAGAGAGTGAAACGAGACGAAGGAGGGTTAAAGAGAGTGAAACGAGACGAAGGAGGGTGAAAGAGAGTGAAACGAGACGAAGAAGGGTTAAAGAGTGTGAAACGAGGCGAAGGAGAGTGAAAGAGAGTGAAACGAGACAAAGAGGGTGAAAGAGAGTGAAACGAGACGAAGGAGGATGAAAGAGAGTGAAACGAGATGAAGGAAGGTGTAGGAGAGTGAAACGAGACGGAGGAGGGTGAAAGAGAATGAAACGAGATGAAGGAGGATGAAAGAGAGTGAAACGAGATGAAAGAGGGAGAGAGAATGAAACGAGATGAAGGAGGGTGAAAAAGAGTGAAACGAGACGAAGGAGGGTGAAAGAGAGTGAAACGAGAAGAAGGATCGTGAAAGAGACTGAAACGAGACGAATGAGGGTTAAAGAGAGTGAAACGAGATGAAGGAGGGTTAAAGAGAGTGAATCGAGATAAGGAGAGTTAAAGAGAGTGAAACGAGACGACGGAGGGTTAAAGAGAGCGAAATGAGACGAAGGAGGGTTACAGAGTGTGAAACGAGGCGAAGGAGGGTGAAAGAGAGTGAAACGAGGCGAAGGAGGGTTAAAGAGAGCGGAACGAGATGAAGGAGGGTGTAGGAGAGTGAAATGAGACGAAGGAGGGTGAAAGAGAATGAAACGAGATGAAGGAGGATGAAAGAGAGTGAAACGAGATGAAAGAGGGAGAGAGAGAGTGAAACGAGATGAAGGAGGGTGAAAGAGAGTGAAACGAGATGAAGGAGGGTGAAAGAGAGTGAAACGAGATGAAGGAGGGTGAAAGGGAGTGAAACGAGACGACGGAGGGTTAAAGAGAGTGTATCGAGACGAAGGATGTTTAAAGAGAGTGAAAGGAGATGAAGGAGGGCAAAAGAGAGTGAAATGAGACGAAGGAGGGTGAAAGAGAGTGAAACGAGAGGAAGGAGGGTGAAACAGAGTGAAACGAGACGAAGGAGGGTTAAAGAGAGTGAAATGAGACGAAGGATGGTTAAAGAGAGTGAAACGAGACGAAGGATGGTGAAAGAGAGTGAAACGAGACGAAGGAGGGTTAAAGAGAGTGAAACGAGATGAAGGAGGGTTAAAGAGAGTGAAACGAGATTAAGGAGTGTTAAAGAGAGTGAAACGAGACGACGGAGCGTTAAAGAGAGCGAAATGAGACGAAGGAGAGTTACAGAGAGTGAAACGAGACGAAGGACGGTGAAAGAGAGTGAAACGAGGCGAAGGAGCGTTAAAGAGAGCGGAACGAGACGAAGGAGGGTGAAAGAGAGTGAAACGAGATGAACGAGGTTTAAAGGGAGTGAAACGAGACAAAGGAGGATGAAAGAGAGTGAAGCTAGACGAAGGAGTGTTAAAGAGAGTGAAATGAGATGAAGGAGTGTAAAAGAGAATGAAACGAGAGGATGGAGTGTTAAAGAGAGTGCAACAAGACGAAGGAGGGTTAAAGAGAGTGAAAGGAGACGAAGTAGGGTGAAAGAGAGTGAAAGGAGACGAAGGAGGGTGAAAGAGGGCGAAACGAGACAAAGGAGGGTGAAGGAGAGTGAAACGAGACGAAGGAGGGTGAAAGAGAGTGAAACGAGAGGAATGAGGTTTAAAGAGAGTGAAACGAGACAAAGGAGGGTAAAGGAGAGTGAAACGAGACGAAGGAGGGTAAAGAGAGTGAAACGAGATAAAGCAGTGTTAAAGAGAGTGAAATGAGTGGAAGGAGTGTTAATGAGAGTGAAACAAGACAAAGGAGGGTTAAAGAGACTGGAACGAGACGAAGGAGGGTGAAAGAGAGTGAAACGAGATGAAGGAGGGTGAAAGAGAGTGAAACGAGACGAAGGATGGTGAAAGAGAGTGAAACGAGACGAATGAGGTTTAAAGAGAGTGAAACGAGACAAAGGAGGGTGAAGGAGAGTGAAACGAGACGAATGAGGATTAAAGAGAGTGAAACGAGTTGAAGGAGGGATATAGTGAGTGAAACGAGTGGAAGGAGTGTTAATGAGAGTGAAACGAGGTGAAGGAGGGTGAAAGAGAGTGAAACGAGACGAAGGAGGATGAAAGAGAGTGAAACGAGATGAAGGAGGGTGTGGGAGAGTGAAACGAGACGGAGGAGGGTGAAAGAGAATGAAACGAGATGAAGGAGGATGAAAGAGAGTGAAACGAGATGAAGGAAGGTGAAAGAGAGTGAAACGAGACGAAGGAGGGTTAAAGTGAGTGAAACGAGATGAAGGAGGGTTAAAGAGAGTGAAGCGAGATGAAGGAGAGCTAAAGAGAGTGAAACGAGACGACGGAGGGTTAAAGAGAGCGAAATGAGACGAAGGAGGGTTACAGAGTGTGAAACGAGATGAAGGAGGGTGAAAGAGAGTGAAACGAGGCGAAGGAGGGTTAAAGAGAGCGGAACGAGATGAAGGAAGGTGTAGGAGAGTGAAATGAGACGAAGGAGGGTGAAAGAGAATGAAACGAGATGAAGGAGGATGAAAGAGAGTGAAACGAGATGAAAGAGGGAGAGAGAGAGTGAAACGAGATGAAAGAGGGTGAAAGAGAGTGAAACGAGATGAAGGAGGGTGAAAGAGAGTGGAACGAGTTGAAGGAGGGTGAAAGGGAGTGAAACGAGACGACGGAGGGTTAAAGAGAGTGAATCGAGACGAAGGATGTTTAAAGAGAGTGAAAGGAGATGAAGGAGGGCAAAAGAGAGTGAAATGAGATGAAGGAGTGTGAAAGAGAGTGAAACGAGACGAAGGAGGGTGAAAGAGAGTGAAACGAGACGAAGGAGGGTGAAAGAGAGTGAAACGAGACGAAGGATGGTGAAAGAGAGTGAAACGAGACGAAGGAGGGTTAAAGAGAGTGAAACGAGATGAAGGAGGGTTAAAGAGAGTGAAACGAGATGAAGGAGTGTTAAAGAGAGTGAAACGAGACGTCGGAGGGTTAAAGAGAGCGAAATGAGACGAAGGAGAGTTACAGAGAGTGAAACGAGACGAAGGACGCTGAAAGAGAGTGAAACGAGGCGAAGGAGCATCAAAGAGAGCTGAACGAGACGAAGGAGGGTGAAAGAGAGTGAAACGAGATGAACGAGGTTTAAAGGGAGTGAAATGAGACAAAGGAGGATGAAAGAGAGTGAAGCTAGACGAAGGAGTGTTAAAGAGAGTGAAATGAGATGAAGGAGTGTAAAAGAGAATGAAACGAGAGGAAGGAGTGTTAAAGAGAGTGCAACAAGACGAAGGAGGGTTAAAGAGAGTGAAAGGAGACGAAGGAGGGTGAAAGAGAGTGAAAGGAGACAAAGGAGGGTGAAAGAGGGCGAAACGAGACAAAGGAGGGTGAAGGAGAGTGAAACGAGATGAAGGAGGGTGAAAGAGAGTGAAACGAGAGGAATGAGGTTTAAAGAGAGTGAAACGAGACAAAGGAGGGTGAAGGAGAGTGAAACGAGACGAAGGAGGGTAAAGAGAGTGAAACGAGATAAAGGAGTGTTAAAGAGAGTGAAATGAGTGGAAGGAGTGTTAATGAGAGTGAAACAAGACAAAGGAGGGTTAAAGAGACTGGAACGAGACGAAGGAGGGTGAAAGAGAGTGAAACGAGATGAAGGAGGGTGAAAGAGAGTGAAACGAGACGAAGGATGGTGAAAGAGAGTGAAACGAGACGAATGAGGTTTAAAGAGAGTGAAACGAGACAAAGGAGGGTGAAGGAGAGTGAAACGAGACGAAGGAGGGTTAAAGAGAGTGAAACGAGTTGAAGGAGGGTTATAGTGAGTGAAACGAGTGGAAGGAGTGTTAATGAGAGTGAAACAAGACGAAGGAGGGTGAAAGAGAGTGGACCGAGATGAAGGTGGGTGAAAGAGAGTGAAACGAGACGAAGGAGGGTAAAGAGAGTGAAACGAGATAAAGGAGTGTTAAAGAGAGTGAAATGAGTGGAAGGAGTGTTAATGAGAGTGAAACAAGACAAAGGAGGGTTAAAGAGACTGGAACGAGACGAAGGAGGGTGAAAGAGAGTGAAACGAGATGAAGGAGGGTGAAAGAGAGTGAAACGAGACGAAGGATGGTGAAAGAGAGTGAAACGAGACGAATGAGGTTTAAAGAGAGTGAAACGAGACAAAGGAGGGTGAAGGAGAGTGAAACGAGACGAAGGAGGGTTAAAGAGAGTGAAACGAGTTGAAGGAGGGATATAGTGAGTGAAACGAGTGGAAGGAGTGTTAATGAGAGTGAAACGAGGCGAAGGAGGGTGAAAGAGAGTGAAACGAGACGAAGGAGGATGAAAGAGAGTGAAACGAGATGAAGGTGGGTGTGGGAGAGTGAAACGAGACGGAGGAGGGTGAAAGAGAATGAAACAAGTTGAAGGAGGATGAAAGAGAGTGAAACGAGATGAAGGAAGGTGAAAGAGAGTGAAACGAGACGAAGGAGGGTTAAAGTGAGTGAAACGAGATGAAGGAGGGTTACAGAGTGTGAAACGAGACGAAGGAGGGTGAAAGAGAGTGAAACGAGGCGAAGGAGGGTTAAAGAGAGCGGAACGAGATGAAGGAGGGTGTAGGAGAGTGAAATGAGACGAAGGAGGGTGAAAGAGAATGAAACGAGATGAAGGAGGATGAAAGAGAGTGAAACGAGATGAAAGAGGGAGAGAGAGAGTGAAACGAGATGAAAGAGGGTGAAAGAGAGTGAAACGAGATGAAGGAGGGTGAAAGAGAGTGAAACGAGATGAAGGAGGGTGAAAGGGAGTGAAACGAGACGACGGAGGGTTAAAGAGAGTGAATCGAGACGAAGGATGTTTAAAGAGAGTGAAAGGAGATGAAGGAGGGCAAAAGAGAGTGAAATGAGATGAAGGAGGGTGAAAGAGAGTGAAACGAGACAAAGGAGGGTGAAAGAGAGTGAAACGAGACGAAGGATGGTGAAAGAGAGTGAAACGAGACGAAGGAGGGTTAAAGAGAGTGAAACGAGATGAAGGAGGGTTAAAGAGAGTGAAACGAGATGAAGGAGTGTTAAAGAGAGTGAAACGAGACGACGGAGTGTTAAAGAGAGCGAAATGAGACGAAGGAGAGTTACAGAGAGTGAAACGAGACGAAGGACGGTGAAAGAGAGTGAAACGAGGCGAAGGAGCGTTAAAGAGAGCGGAACGAGACGAAGGAGGGTGAAAGAGAGTGAAACGAGACGAACGAGGTTTAAAGGGAGTGAAACGAGACAAAGGAGGATGAAAGAGAGTGAAGCTAGACGAAGGAGTGTTAAAGAGAGTGAAATGAGATGAAGGAGTGTAAAAGAGAATGAAACGAGAGGAAGGAGTGTTAAAGAGAGTGCAACAAGACGAAGGAGGGTTAAAGAGAGTGAAAGGAGACGAAGGAGGGTGAAAGAGAGTGAAAGGAGACAAAGGAGGGTGAAAGAGGGCGAAACGAGACAAAGGAGGGTGAAGGAGAGTGAAACGAGATGAAGGAGGGTGAAAGAGAGTGAAACGAGAGGAATGAGGTTTAAAGAGAGTGAAACGAGACAAAGGAGGGTGAAGGAGAGTGAAACGAGACGAAGGAGGGTAAAGAGAGTGAAACCAGATAAAGGAGTGTTAAAGAGAGTGAAATGAGTGGAAGGAGTGTTAATGAGAGTGAAACAAGACAAAGGAGGGTTAAAGAGACTGGAACGAGACGAAGGAGGGTGAAAGAGAGTGAAACGAGATGAAGGAGGGTGAAAGAGAGTGAAACGAGACGAAGGATGGTGAAAGAGAGTAAAACGAGATGAATGAGGTTTAAAGAGAGTGAAACGAGACAAAGGAGGGTGAAGGAGAGTGAAACGAGACGAAGGAGGGTTAAAGAGAGTGAAACGAGTTGATGGAGGGTTATAGTGAGTGAAACGAGTGGAAGGAGTGTTAATGAGAGTGAAACAAGACGAAGGAGGGTGAAAGAGAGTGGACCGAGGTGAAGGTGGGTGAAAGAGAGTGAAACGAGGCGAAGGAGGGTGAAAGAGAGTGAAATAAGACGAAGGAGGGTAAAAGAGAGTGAAAGGAGACGAAGGAGGTTGAAAGAGAGTGAAACGAGACGAAGGAGGGTTAAAGAGAGTGAAACGAGACGAAGGAGGGTGAAAGAGAGGGAAACGAGACGAAGGAGCGTGAAAGAGAGTGAAACGAGATGAAGGAGGGTTAAAGAGAGTGAAACGAGACGAAGGAGGGTGAAAGAGAGTGAAACGAGACGAAGGAGGGTGAAAGAGAGTGAAACGAGACGAAGGAGGATGAAAGAGAGTGAAACGAGATGAAGGAGGGTGTAGGAGAGAGAAACGAGACGAAGGAGGGTGAAAGAGAGGGAAACGAGAGGAAGGAGGGTGAAAGATAGTGAAACGAGACGAAGGAGGGTTAAATAGAATGAAACGAGATGAAGGAGGGTTAAAGAGAGTGAAACGAGATGAAGGAGGGTGAAAGTGAAACGAGAGGAAGGAGGGTGAAAGAGAGAGAAACGAGACGAAGGAGGGTTAAAGAGAGTGAAATGAGACGAAGGAGGGTTAAAGAGAGTGAAACGAGAGGAAGGAGAGTTAAAGAGAGTGGAACGAGACGAAGGAGAATGAAAGAGATTGAAACGAGAGGAATGAGGTTTAAAAAGAGTGAAACGAGACAAAGGAGGGTGAAGGAGAGTGAAACGAGACGAAGGAGGGTTAAAGAGAGTGAAACGAGGTGAAGGAGGGTTAAAGTGAGTGAAATGAGTGGAAGGAGTGTTAATCAGAGTCAAACAAGACGAAGGAGGGTTAAAGAGAGTGGAACGAGACAAAGGAGGGTGAAAGAGAGTGAAACGTGGCGAAGGAGGGTGAAAGAGAGTGAAATAAGACGAAGGAGGGTAAAAGAGAGTGAAACGAGATGAAGGAGGGTTAAAGAGAGTGAAACGAGATGAAGGAGTGTTAAAGAGAGTGAAACGAGACGACGGAGTGTTAAAGAGAGCGAAATGAGACGAAGGAGAGTTACAGAGAGTGAAACGAGACGAAGGACGGTGAAAGAGAGTGAAACGAGGCGAAGGAGCGTTAAAGAGAGCGAACGAGGTTTAAAGGGAGTGAAACGAGACAAAGGAGGATGAAAGAGAGTGAAGCTAGACGAAGGAGTGTTAAAGAGAGTGAAATGAGATGAAGGAGTGTAAAAGAGAATGAAACAAGAGGAAGGAGTGTTAAAGAGAGTGCAACAAGACGAAGGAGGGTTAAAGAGAGTGAAAGGAGACGAAGGAGGGTGAAAGAGAGTGAAAGGAGACAAAGGAGGGTGAAAGAGGGCGAAACGAGACAAAGGAGGGTGAAGGAGAGTGAAACGAGATGAAGGAGGGTGAAAGAGAGTGAAACGAGAGGAATGAGGTTTAAAGAGAGTGAAACGAGACAAAGGAGGGTGAAGGAGAGTGAAACGAGACGAAGGAGGGTTAAAGAGAGTGAAACGAGTTGAAGGAGGGTTATAGTGAGTGAAACGAGTGGAAGGAGTGTTAATGAGAGTGAAACAAGACGAAGGAGGGTGAAAGAGAGTGGACCGAGATGAAGGTGGGTGAAAGAGAGTGAAACGAGGCGAAGGAGGGTGAAAGAGAGTAAAATAAGACGAAGGAGGGTAAAAGAGAGTGAAAGGAGACGAAGGAGGTTGAAAGAGAGTGAAACGAGATGAAGGAGGGTTAAAGAGAGTGAAACGAGACGAAGGAGGGTGAAAGAGAGTGAAACGAGACGAAGGAGGGTGAAAGAGAGTGAAACGAGACGAAGGAGGATGAAAGAGAGTGAAATGAGATGAAGGAGGGTGTAGGAGAGTGAAACGAGATGAAGGAGGGTTAAAGAGAGTGAAACGAGACGAAGGAGGGTGAAAGAGAGTGAAACGAGACGAAGGAGGGTGAAAGAGAGTGAAACGAGACGAAGGAGGATGAAAGAGAGTGAAACGAGATGAAGGAGGGTGTAGGAGAGTGAAACGAGACGAAGGAGGGTGAAAGAGAGGGAAACGAGAGGAAGGAGGGTGAAAGATAGTGAAACGAGACGAAGGAGGGTTAAATAGAATGAAACGAGATGAAGGAGGGTTAAAGAGAGTGAAACGAGACGAAGGAGGGTGAAAGTGAAACGAGAGGAAGGAGGGTGAAAGAGAGAGAAACGAGACGAAGGAGGGTTAAAGAGAGTGAAATGAGACGAAGGAGGGTTAAAGAGAGTGAAACGAGAGGAAGGAGAGTTAAAGAGAGTGGAACGAGACGAAGGAGAATGAAAGAGATTGAAACGAGAGGAATGAGGTTTAAAAAGAGTGAAACGAGACAAAGGAGGGTGAAGGAGAGTGAAACGAGACGAAGGAGGGTTAAAGAGAGTGAAACGAGGTGAAGGAGGGTTAAAGTGAGTGAAATGAGTGGAAGGAGTGTTAATCAGAGTCAAACAAGACGAAGGAGGGTTAAAGAGAGTGGAACGAGACAAAGGAGGGTGAAAGAGAGTGAAACGTGGCGAAGGAGGGTGAAAGAGAGTGAAATAAGACGAAGGAGGGTAAAAGAGAGTGAAAGGAGACGAAGGAGGTTGAAAGAGAGTGAAACGAGACGAAGGAGGGTTAAAGAGAGTGAAACGAGACGAAGGAGGGTGAAAGAGAGTGAAACGAGACGAAGGAGGGTGAAAGAGAGTGAAACGAGACGAAGGAGGGTGAAAGAGAGTGAAACGAGACGAAGGAGGGTGAAAGAGAGTGAAACGAGACGAAGGATGGTGAAAGAGAGTGAAACGAGACGAAGGAGGGTTAAAGAGAGTGAAACGAGATGAAGGAGGGTTAAAGAGAGTGAAACGAGATGAAGGAGTGTTAAAGAGAGTGAAACGAGACGTCGGAGGGTTAAAGAGAGCGAAATGAGACGAAGGAGAGTTACAGAGAGTGAAACGAGACGAAGGACGGTGAAAGAGAGTGAAACGAGGCGAAGGAGCGTCAAAGAGAGCGGAACGAGACGAAGGAGGGTGAAAGAGAGTGAAACGAGATGAACGAGGTTTAAAGGGAGTGAAACGAGACAAAGGAGGATGAAAGAGAGTGAAGCTAGACGAAGGAGTGTTAAAGAGAGTGAAATGAGATGAAGGAGTGTAAAAGAGAATGAAACGAGAGGAAGGAGTGTTAAAGAGAGTGCAACAAGATGAAGGAGGGTTAAAGAGAGTGAAAGGAGACGAAGGAGGGTGAAAGAGAGTGAAAGGAGACAAAGGAGGGTGAAAGAGGGCGAAACGAGACAAAGGAGGGTGAAGGAGAGTGAAACGAGATGAAGGAGGGTGAAAGAGAGTGAACCGAGAGGAATGAGGTTTAAAGAGAGTGAAACGAGACAAAGGAGGGTGAAGGAGAGTGAAACGAGACGAAGGAGGGTAAAGAGAGTGAAACGAGATAAAGGAGTGTTAAAGAGAGTGAAATGAGTGGAAGGAGTGTTAATGAGAGTGAAACAAGACAAAGGAGGGTTAAAGAGACTGGAACGAGACGAAGGAGGGTGAAAGAGAGTGAAACGAGATGAAGGAGGGTGAAAGAGAGTGAAACGAGACGAAGGATGGTGAAAGAGAGTGAAACGAGACGAATGAGGTTTAAAGAGATTGAAACGAGACAAAGGAGGGTGAAGGAGAGTGAAACGAGACGAAGGAGTGTTAAAGAGAGTGAAACGAGTTGAAGGAGGGTTATAGTGAGTGAAACGAGTGGAAGGTGTGTTAATGAGAGTGAAACAAGACGAAGGAGGGTGAAAGAGAGTGGACCGAGATGAAGGTGGGTGAAAGAGAGTGAAACGAGACGAAGGAGGGTAAAGAGAGTGAAACGAGATAAAGGAGTGTTAAAGAGAGTGAAATGAGTGGAAGGAGTGTTAATGAGAGTGAAACAAGACAAAGGAGGGTTAAAGAGACTGGAACGAGACGAAGGAGGGTGAAAGAGAGTGAAACGAGATGAAGGAGGGTGAAAGAGAGTGAAACGAGACGAAGGATGGTGAAAGAGAGTGAAACGAGACGAATGAGGTTTAAAGAGAGTGAAACGAGACAAAGGAGGGTGAAGGAGAGTGAAACGAGACGAAGGAGGGTTAAAGAGAGTGAAACGAGTTGAAGGAGGGATATAGTGAGTGAAACGAGTGGAAGGAGTGTTAATGAGAGTGAAACGAGGCGAAGGAGGGTGAAAGAGAGTGAAACGAGACGAAGGAGGATAAAAGAGAGTGAAACGAGATGAAGGTGGGTGTGGGAGAGTGAAACGAGACGGAGGAGGGTGAAAGAGAATGAAACAAGATGAAGGAGGATGAAAGAGAGTGAAACGAGATGAAGGAAGGTGAAAGAGAGTGAAACGAGACGAAGGAGGGTTAAAGTGAGTGAAACGAGATGAAGGAGGGTTACAGAGTGTGAAACGAGACGAAGGAGGGTGAAAGAGAGTGAAACGAGGCGAAGGAGGGTTAAAGAGAGCGGAACGAGATGAAGGAGGGTGTAGGAGAGTGAAATGAGACGAAGGAGGGTGAAAGAGAATGAAACGAGATGAAGGAGGATGAAAGAGAGTGAAACGAGATGAAAGAGGGAGAGAGAGAGTGAAACGAGATGAAAGAGGGTGAAAGAGAGTGAAACGAGATGAAGGAGGGTGAAAGAGAGTGAAACGAGATGAAGGAGGGTGAAAGGGAGTGAAACGAGACGACGGAGGGTTAAAGAGAGTGAATCGAGAAGAAGGATGTTTAAAGAGAGTGAAAGGAGATGAAGGAGGGCAAAAGAGAGTGAAATGAGATGAAGGAGGGTGAAAGAGAGTGAAACGAGACGAAGGAGGGTGAAAGAGAGTGAAACGAGACGAAGGAGGGTGAAAGAGAGTGAAACGAGATGAAGGAGGGTGAAAGAGAGTGAAACGAGACGAAGGGTGGTGAAAGAGAGTGAAACGAGACGAATGAGGTTTAAAGAGAGTGAAACGAGACAAAGGAGGGTGAAGGAGAGTGAAACGAGACGAAGGCGTGTTAAAGAGAGCGAAATGAGACGAAGGAGGGTTATAGTGAGTGAAACGAGTGGAAGGAGTGTTAATGAGAGTGAAACAAGACGAAGGAGGGTGAAAGAGAGTGGACCGAGATGAAGGTGGGTGAAAGAGAGTGAAACGAGACGAAGGAGGGTAAAGAGAGTGAAACGAGATAAAGGAGTGTTAAAGAGAGTGAAATGAGTGGAAGGAGTGTTAATGAGAGTGAAACAAGACAAAGGAGGGTTAAAGAGACTGGAATGAGACGAAGGAGGGTGAAAGAGAGTGAAACGAGATGAAGGAGGGTGAAAGAGAGTGAAACGAGACGAAGGATGGTGAAAGAGAGTGAAACGAGACGAATGAGGTTTAAAGAGAGTGAAACGAGACAAAGGAGGGTGAAGGAGAGTGAAACGAGACGAAGGAGGGTTAAAGAGAGTGAAACGAGTTGAAGGAGGGATATAGTGAGTGAAACGAGTGGAAGGAGTGTTAATGAGAGTGAAACGAGGCGAAGGAGGGTGAAAGAGAGTGAAACGAGACGAAGGAGGATGAAAGAGAGTGAAACGAGATGAAGGTGGGTGTGGGAGAGTGAAACGAGACGGAGGAGGGTGAAAGAGAATGAAACAAGATGAAGGAGGATGAAAGAGAGTGAAACGAGATGAAGGAAGGTGAAAGAGAGTGAAACGAGACGAAGGAGGGTTAAAGTGAGTGAAACGAGATGAAGGAGGGTTACAGAGTGTGAAACGAGACGAAGGAGGGTGAAAGAGAGTGAAACGAGGCGAAGGAGGGTTAAAGAGAGCGGAACGAGATGAAGGAGGGTGTAGGAGAGTGAAATGAGACGAAGGAGGGTGAAAGAGAATGAAACGAGATGAAGGAGGATGAAAGAGAGTGAAACGAGATGAAAGAGGGAGAGAGAGAGTGAAACGAGATGAAAGAGGGTGAAAGAGAGTGAAACGAGATGAAGGAGGGTGAAAGAGAGTGAAACGAGATGAAGGAGGGTGAAAGGGAGTGAAACGAGACGACGGAGGGTTAAAGAGAGTGAATCGAGACGAAGGATGTTTAAAGAGAGTGAAAGGAGACGAAGGAGGGCAAAAGAGAGTGAAATGAGATGAAGGAGGGTGAAAGAGAGTGAAACGAGACGAAGGAGGGTGAAAGAGAGTGAAACGAGACGAAGGAGGGTGAAAGAGAGTGAAACGAGACGAAGGATGGTGAAAGCGAGTGAAACGAGACGAAGGAGGGTTAAAGAGAGTGAAACGAGATGAAGGAGGGTTAAAGAGAGTGAAACGAGATGAAGGAGTGTTAAAGAGAGTGAAACGAGACGACGGAGTGTTAAAGAGAGCGAAATGAGACGAAGGAGAGTTACAGAGAGTGAAACGAGACGAAGGACGGTGAAAGAGAGTGAAACGAGGCGAAGGAGCGTTAAAGAGAGCGGAACGAGACGAAGGAGGGTGAAAGAGAGTGAAACGAGATGAACGAGGTTTAAAGGGAGTCAAACGAGACAAAGGAGGATGAAAGAGAGTGAAGCTAGATGAAGGAGTGTTAAAGAGAGTGAAATGAGATGAAGGAGTGTAAAAGAGAATGAAACGAGAGGAAGGAGTGTTAAAGAGAGTGCAACAAGACGAAGGAGGGTTAAAGAGAGTGAAAGGAGACGAAGGAGGGTGAAAGAGAGTGAAAGGAGACAAAGGAGGGTGAAAGAGGGCGAAACGAGACAAAGGAGGGTGAAGGAGAGTGAAACGAGATGAAGGAGGGTGAAAGAGAGTGAAACGAGAGGAATGAGGTTTAAAGAGAGTGAAACGAGACAAAGGAGGGTGAAGGAGAGTGAAACGAGACGAAGGAGGGTAAAGAGAGTGAAACCAGATAAAGGAGTGTTAAAGAGAGTGAAATGAGTGGAAGGAGTGTTAATGAGAGTGAAACAAGACAAAGGAGGGTTAAAGAGACTGGAACGAGACGAAGGAGGGTGAAAGAGATTGAAACGAGATGAAGGAGGGTGAAAGAGAGTGAAACGAGACGAAGGATGGTGAAAGAGAGTGAAACGAGACGAATGAGGTTTAAAGAGAGTGAAACAAGACGAAGGAGGGTGAAAGAGAGTGGACCGAGATGAAGGTGGGTGAAAGAGAGTGAAACGAGGCGAAGGAGGGTGAAAGAGAGTGAAATAAGACGAAGGAGGGTAAAAGAGAGTGAAAGGAGACGAAGGAGGTTGAAAGAGAGTGAAACGAGACGAAGGAGGGTTAAAGAGAGTGAAACGAGACGAAGGAGGGTGAAAGAGAGTGAAACGAGACGAAGGAGGGTGAAAGAGACTGAAACGAGACGAAGGAGGATGAAAGAGAGTGAAACGAGATGAAGGAGGGTGTCGGAGAGTGAAACGAGATGAAGGAGGGTTAAAGAGAGTGAAACGAGACGAAGGAGGGTGAAAGAGAGTGAAACGAGACGAAGGAGGGTGAAAGAGAGTGAAACGAGACGAAGGAGGATGAAAGAGAGTGAAACGAGATGAAGGAGGGTGTAGGAGAGTGAAACGAGACGAAGGAGGGTGAAAGAGAGGGAAACGAGAGGAAGGAGGGTGAAAGATAGTGAAACGAGACGAAGGAGGGTTAAATAGAATGAAACGAGATGAAGGAGGGTTAAAGAGAGTGAAACGAGACGAAGGAGGGTGAAAGTGAAACGAGAGGAAGGAGGGTGAAAGAGAGAGAAACGAGACGAAGGAGGGTTAAAGAGAGTGAAATGAGACGAAGGAGGGTTAAAGAGAGTGAAACGAGAGGAAGGAGGGTTAAAGAGAGTGGAACGAGACGAAGGAGAATGAAAGAGATTGAAACGAGAGGAATGAGGTTTAAAAAGAGTGAAACGAGACAAAGGAGGGTGAAGGAGAGTGAAACGAGACGAAGGAGGGTTAAAGAGAGTGAAACGAGGTGAAGGAGGGTTAAAGTGAGTGAAATGAGTGGAAGGAGTGTTAATCAGAGTCAAACAAGACGAAGGAGGGTTAAAGAGAGTGGAACGAGACAAAGGAGGGTGAAAGAGAGTGAAACGTGGCGAAGGAGGGTTAAACAGAGTGGAACGAGACGAAGGAGGGTGAAAGGGAGTGAAAGGAGACAAAGGAGGGCTAAAGGGAGTGAAAGGAGAAGAATGAGTGTTAAAGGGAGTGAAACGAGGCGAAGGAGGGTTAAAGAGAGTGAAACGAGACGAAGGAGGGTGAACGAGAGTGAAACAAGACGAAGGAGGGTGAAAGAGAGCGAAACGAGACAGAGGAGTGTGAAAGAGAGTGAAATGAGGCGAAGGAGGTTTAAAGAGAGTGAAACGAGATGAAGGAGGGTAAAAGAGAGTGAAATGAGACGAAGGAGGGTTAAAGAGAGTGAAACGAGACAAAGGAGGGTTAAAGAGAGTGAAACGAGACGAAGGAGGGTGAAAGAGAGTGAAACGAGACAAATGAGGGTGAAAGAGAGTGAAACGAGACGGAGGAGGATGAAAGAGAGTGAAACGAGATGAAGGAGGGTGTAGGAGAGTGAAACGAGACGAAGGAGGGTGAAAGAGAATGAAACGAGATGAAGGAGGATGAAAAAGAGTGAAACGAGATGAAAAAGGGAGAGAGAGAGTGAAACGAGATGAAGGAGTGTGAAAGAGAGTGAAATGAGATGAAGGAGGCTAAAAGAGAGTGAAACGAGATGAAGGAGGGTGAAAGGGAGTGAAACGAGACGACGGAGGGTTAAAGAGAGTGAATCGAGACGAAGGATGTTTAAAGAGAGTGAAACGAGATGAAGGAGGGTAAAAGAGAGTGAAATGAGACGAAGGAGGGTGAAAGAGAGTGAAACGAGACGAAGGAGGGTTAAAGAGAGTGAAACGAGATGAAGGAGAGTTAAAGAGAGTGAAACGAGACGACGGAGGGTTAAAGAGAGAAAATGAGACGAAGGAGAGTTACAGAGAGTGAAACGAGATGAAGGAGGGTGAAAGAGAGTGAAACGAGGCGAAGGAGGGTTAAAGAGAGCGGAACGAGACGAAGGAGGGTGGAAGAGAGTGAAACGAGATGAACGAGGTTTAAAGGGAGTGAAACGAGACAAAGGAGGGTGAAAGAGAGTGAAGCTAGACGAAGGAGTGTTAAATATAGTGAAATGAGATGAAGGAGTGTAAAAGAGAGTGAAACGAGAGGAAGGAGTGTTAAAGAGAGTGCAACAAGACAAAGGATGGTCAAAGAGAGTGGAACGAGTCGAAGGATGGTGAAAGAGAGTGAAATGAGACGAAGGAGGGTTAAAGAGAGTGATTCGAGACAAATGAAGGTTAAAGAGAGTGAAACGAGATGAAGGAGGGTGAAAGAGAGTGAAAGGAGACGAAGGAGGGTGAAAGAGAGTGAAAGGAGACGAAGGAGGGTGAAAGAGAGCGAAACGAGACAAAGGAGGGTGAAGGAGAGTGAAACGAGACGAAGGAGGGTGAACGAGAGTGAAACGAGAGGAATGAGGTTTAAAGAGAGTGAAACGAGACAAAGGAGGGTGAAGGAGAGTGAAACGAGACGAAGGAGGGTAAAGAGAGTGAAACGAGATAAAGGAGTGTTAAAGAGAGTGAAACGAGTGGAAGGAGTGTTAATGAGAGTGAAACAAGACGAAGGAGGTTTAAAGAGACTGGAACGAGATGAAGGAGGGTGAAAGAGAGTGACACGAGATGAAGGAGGGTGAAAGAGAGTGAAACGAGACGAAGGATGGTGAAAGAGAGTGAAACGAGAGGAATGAGGTTTAAAGAGAGTGAAACGAGACAAAGGAGAGTGAAGGAGAGTGAAACGAGACGAAGGAGGGTTAAAGAGAGTGAAACGAGTTGAAGGAGGGTTAAAGTGAGTGAAACGAGTGGAAGGAGTGTTAAAGAGAGTGCAACATGACGAAGGAAGGTCAAAGAGAGTGGAACGAGTCGAAGGAGGGTGAAAGAGAGTGAAACGAGATGAACGAGGTTTAAAGGGAGTGAAACGAGACAAAGGAGGGTGAAAGAGAGTGAAGCTAGACGAAGGAGTGTTAAATAGAGTGAAATGAGATGAAGGAGTGTAAAAGAGAGTGAAACGAGAGGAAGGAGTGTTAAAGAGAGTGCAACAAGACGAAGGAAGGTCAAAGAGAGTGGAACGAGTCGAAGGATGGTGAAAGAGAGTGAAATGAGACAAAGGAGGGTTAAAGAGAGTGATTCGAGACAAATGAAGGTTAAAGAGAGTGAAACGAGATGAAGGAGGGTGAAAGAGAGTGAAAGGAGACGAAGGAGGGTGAAAGAGAGTGAAAGGAGACGAAGGAGGGTGAAAGAGAGCGAAACGAGACAAAGGAGGGTGAAGGAGAGTGAAACGAGACGAAGGAGGGTGAAAGAGAGTGACACGAGATGAAGGAGGGTGAAAGAGAGTGAAACGAGACAAAGGATGGTGAAAGAGAGTGAAACGAGAGGAATGAGGTTTAAAGAGAGTGAAACGAGACAAAGGAGGGTGAAGGAGAGTGAAACGAGACGAAGGAGGGTTAAAGAGAGTGAAACGAGTTGAAGGAGGGTTAAAGTGAGTGAAACGAGTGGAAGGAGTGTTAATGAGAGTGAAACAAGACGAAGGAGGGTTAAAGAGAGTGGAACGAGATGAAGGAGGGTGAAAGAGAGTGAAACGAGGTGAAGGAGGGTGAAAGAGAGTGGAACGAGATGAAGGAGGGTGAAAAAGAGTTAAACGAGACGAAGGAGGGTTAAAGAGAGTGAAATAAGATGAAGGAGGGTAAAAGAGAGTGAAAGGAGACGAAGGAGGTTGAAAGAGAGTGAAACGAGACGAAGGAGGGTTAAAGAGAGTGAAACGAGACGAAGGAGGGTGAAAGAGAGTGAAACGAGACGAAGGAGGGTGAAAGCGAGTGAAACAAGACGAAGGAGGATGAAAGAGAGTGAAACGAGATGAAGGAGGGTGTAGGAGAGTGAAACGAGACGAAGGAGGGTGAAAGAGAGGGAAACGAAGGAAGGAGGGTTAAAGAGAGTGAAACGAGACAAAGGAAGGGTAAAGAGAGTGAAACGAGATGAAGGCGGGTGAAAGAGAGTGAAACGAAACGAAGGAGGGTTAAAGAGAGTGAAATGAGACGAAGGAGGGTAAAAGAGAGTGAAACGAGAGGAAGGAGGGTTCAAGAGAGTGGAACGAGACGAAGGAGAGTGAAAGAGATTGAAACGAGAGGAATGAGGCTTAAAAAGCGTGAAACGAGACAAAGAAGGGTGAAGGAGAGTGAAACGAGACGAAGGAGGGTTAAAGAGAGTGAAACGAGATGAAGGAGGGTTAAAGTGAGTGAAATGAGTGGAAGGAGTGTTAATAAGAGTCAAACAAGACGAAGGAGGGTTGAAGAGAGTGGAACGAGACAAAAGAGGGTGAAAGAGAGTGAAACGTGGCGAAGGAGGTTAAAGAGAGTGGAACGAGACGAAGGAGGGTGAAAGAGAGTGAAACGAGACGAAGGAGGGTGAAAGAGAGTGAAACGAGACGAAGGAGGGTGAAAGAGAGTGAAACGAGACGAAGGATGGTGAAAGAGAGTGAAACGAGACGAAGGAGGGTTAAAGAGAGTGAAACGAGATGAAGGAGAGTTAAAGAGAGTGAAACGAGACGACGGAGGGTTAAAGAGAGCAAAATGAGACGAAGGAGAGTTACAGAGAGTGAAACGAGACGAAGGAGGGCGAAAGAGAGTGAAGCTAGACGAAGGAGTGTTAAATAGAGTGAAATGAGATGAAGGAGTGTAAAAGAGAGTGAAACGAGAGGAAGGAGTGTGAAAGAGAGTGCAACAAGACGAAGGAAGGTCAAAGAGAGTGGAACGAGTCGAAGGATGGTGAAAGAGAGTGAAATGAGACGAAGGAGGGTTAAAGAGAGTGATTCTAGACAAATGAAGGTTAAAGAGAGTGAAACGAGATGAAGGAGGGTGAAAGAGAGTGAAAGGAGACGAAGGAGGGTGAAAGACAGTGAAAGGAGACGAAGGAGGGTGAAAGAGAGCGAAACGAGACAAAGGAGGGTGAAGGAGAGTGAAACGAGACGAAGGAGGGTGAAAGAGAGGGAAACGCGAGGAATGAGGTTTAAAGAGAGTGAAACGAGAGAAAGGAGGGTGAAGGAGAGTGAAACGAGACGAAGGAGGGTAAAGAGAGTGAAACGAGATAAAGGAGTGTTAAAGAGAGTGAAACGAGTGGAAGGAGTGTTAATGAGAGTGAAACAAGACGAAGGAGGTTTAAAGAGACTGGGACGAGACGAAGGAGGGTGAAAGAGAGTGACACGAGATGAAGGAGGGTGAAAGAGAGTGAAACGAGACGAAGGATGGTGAAAGAGACTGAAACGAGAGGAATGAGGTTTAAAGAGAGTGAAACGAGACAAAGGAGGGTGAAGGAGAGTGAAACAAGACGAAGGAGGGTTAAAGAGAGTGGAACGAGATGAAGGAGGGTGAAAGAGAGTGAAACGTGGCGAAGGAGGGTGAAAGAGAGTGGAACGAGATGAAGGAGGGTGAAAAAGAGTGAAACGAGACGAAGGAGGGTTAAAGAGAGTGAAATAAGATGAAGGAGGGTAAAAGAGAGTGAAAGGAGACGAAGGAGGGTGAAAGAGAGTGAAACGAGACGAAGGAGGGTGAAAGAGAGTGAAACGAGATGAAGGAGGGTGTAGGAGAGTGAAACGAGATGAAGGAGGGTTAAAGAGAGTGAAACGAGACGAAGGAGGGTGAAAGAGAGTGAAACGAGACGAAGGAGGGTGAAAGAGAGTGAAACGAGACGAAGGAGGATGAAAGAGAGTGAAACGAGATGAAGGAGGGTGTAGGAGAGTGAAACGAGACGAAGGAGGGTGAAAGAGAGGGAAACGAGAGGAAGGAGGGTGAAAGATAGTGAAACGAGACGAAGGAGGGTTAAATAGAATGAAACGAGATGAAGGAGGGTTAAAGAGAGTGAAACGAGACGAAGGAGGGTGAAAGTGAAACGAGAGGAAGGAGGGTGAAAGAGAGAGAAACGAGACGAAGGAGGGTTAAAGAGAGTGAAATGAGACGAAGGAGGGTTAAAGAGAGTGAAACGAGAGGAAGGAGAGTTAAAGAGAGTGGAACGAGACGAAGGAGAATGAAAGAGATTGAAACGAGAGGAATGAGGTTTAAAAAGAGTGAAACGAGACAAAGGAGGGTGAAGGAGAGTGAAACGAGACGAAGGAGGGTTAAAGAGAGTGAAACGAGGTGAAGGAGGGTTAAAGTGAGTGAAATGAGTGGAAGGAGTGTTAATCAGAGTCAAACAAGACGAAGGAGGGTTAAAGAGAGTGGAACGAGACAAAGGAGGGTGAAAGAGAGTGAAACGTGGCGAGGGAGGGGGAAAGAGAGTGAAATAAGACGAAGGAGGGTAAAAGAGAGTGAAAGGAGACGAAGGAGGTTGAAAGAGAGTGAAACGAGACGAAGGAGGGTTAAAGAGAGTGAAACGAGACGAAGGAGGGTGAAAGAGAGTGAAACGAGACGAAGGAGGGTGAAAGAGAGTGAAACGAGACGAAGGAGGATGAAAGAGAGTGAAACGAGATGAAGGAGGGTGTAGGAGAGTGAAACGAGATGAAGGAGGGTTAAAGAGAGTGAAACGAGACGAAGGAGGGTGAAAGAGAGTGAAACGAGACGAAGGAGGGTGAAAGAGAGTGAAACGAGACGAAGGAGGGTGAAAGAGAGTGAAACGAGACGAAGGATGGTGAAAGAGAGTGAAACGAGACGAAGGAGGGTTAAAGAGAGTGAAACGAGATGAAGGAGGGTTAAAGAGAGTGAAACGAGATGAAGGAGTGTTAAAGAGAGTGAAACGAGACGTCGGAGGGTTAAAGAGAGCGAAATGAGACGAAGGAGAGTTACAGAGAGTGAAACGAGACGAAGGACGGTGAAAGAGAGTGAAACGAGGCGAAGGAGCGTCAAAGAGAGCGGAACGAGACGAAGGAGGGTGAAAGAGAGTGAAACGAGATGAACGAGGTTTAAAGCGTGTGAAACGAGACAAAGGAGGATGAAAGAGAGTGAAGCTAGACGAAGGAGTGTTAAAGAGAGTGAAATGAGATGAAGGAGTGTAAAAGAGAATGAAACGAGAGGAAGGAGTGTTAAAGAGAGTGCAACAAGACGAAGGAAGGTCAAAGAGAGTGGAACGAGTCGAAGGATGGTGAAAGAGAGTGAAATGAGACAAAGGAGGGTTAAAGAGAGTGATTCGAGACAAATGAAGGTTAAAGAGAGTGAAACGAGATGAAGGAGGGTGAAAGAGAGTGAAAGGAGACGAAGGAGGGTGAAAGAGAGTGAAAGGAGACGAAGGAGGGTGAAAGAGAGCGAAACGAGACAAAGGAGGGTGAAGGAGAGTGAAACGAGACGAAGGAGGGTGAAAGAGAGTGACACGAGATGAAGGAGGGTGAAAGAGAGTGAAACGAGACAAAGGATGGTGAAAGAGAGTGAAACGAGAGGAATGAGGTTTAAAGAGAGTGAAACGAGACAAAGGAGGGTGAAGGAGAGTGAAACGAGACGAAGGAGGGTTAAAGAGAGTGAAACGAGTTGAAGGAGGGTTAAAGTGAGTGAAACGAGTGGAAGGAGTGTTAATGAGAGTGAAACAAGACGAAGGAGGGTTAAAGAGAGTGGAACGAGATGAAGGAGGGTGAAAGAGAGTGAAACGAGGTGAAGGAGGGTGAAAGAGAGTGGAACGAGATGAAGGAGGGTGAAAAAGAGTTAAACGAGACGAAGGAGGGTTAAAGAGAGTGAAATAAGATGAAGGAGGGTAAAAGAGAGTGAAAGGAGACGAAGGAGGTTGAAAGAGAGTGAAACGAGACGAAGGAGGGTTAAAGAGAGTGAAACGAGACGAAGGAGGGTGAAAGAGAGTGAAACGAGACGAAGGAGGGTGAAAGCGAGTGAAACAAGACGAAGGAGGATGAAAGAGAGTGAAACGAGATGAAGGAGGGTGTAGGAGAGTGAAACGAGACGAAGGAGGGTGAAAGAGAGGGAAACGAAGGAAGGAGGGTTAAAGAGAGTGAAACGAGACAAAGGAAGGGTAAAGAGAGTGAAACGAGATGAAGGCGGGTGAAAGAGAGTGAAACGAAACGAAGGAGGGTTAAAGAGAGTGAAATGAGACGAAGGAGGGTAAAAGAGAGTGAAACGAGAGGAAGGAGGGTTCAAGAGAGTGGAACGAGACGAAGGAGAGTGAAAGAGATTGAAACGAGAGGAATGAGGCTTAAAAAGCGTGAAACGAGACAAAGAAGGGTGAAGGAGAGTGAAACGAGACGAAGGAGGGTTAAAGAGAGTGAAACGAGATGAAGGAGGGTTAAAGTGAGTGAAATGAGTGGAAGGAGTGTTAATAAGAGTCAAACAAGACGAAGGAGGGTTGAAGAGAGTGGAACGAGACAAAAGAGGGTGAAAGAGAGTGAAACGTGGCGAAGGAGGTTAAAGAGAGTGGAACGAGACGAAGGAGGGTGAAAGAGAGTGAAACGAGACGAAGGAGGGTGAAAGAGAGTGAAACGAGACGAAGGAGGGTGAAAGAGAGTGAAACGAGACGAAGGATGGTGAAAGAGAGTGAAACGAGACGAAGGAGGGTTAAAGAGAGTGAAACGAGATGAAGGAGGGTTAAAGAGAGTGAAACGAGATGAAGGAGAGTTAAAGAGAGTGAAACGAGACGACGGAGGGTTAAAGAGAGCAAAATGAGACGAAGGAGAGTTACAGAGAGTGAAACGAGACGAAGGAGGGCGAAAGAGAGTGAAGCTAGACGAAGGAGTGTTAAATAGAGTGAAATGAGATGAAGGAGTGTAAAAGAGAGTGAAACGAGAGGAAGGAGTGTGAAAGAGAGTGCAACAAGACGAAGGAAGGTCAAAGAGAGTGGAACGAGTCGAAGGATGGTGAAAGAGAGTGAAATGAGACGAAGGAGGGTTAAAGAGAGTGATTCTAGACAAATGAAGGTTAAAGAGAGTGAAACGAGATGAAGGAGGGTGAAAGAGAGTGAAAGGAGACGAAGGAGGGTGAAAGACAGTGAAAGGAGACGAAGGAGGGTGAAAGAGAGCGAAACGAGACAAAGGAGGGTGAAGGAGAGTGAAACGAGACGAAGGAGGGTGAAAGAGAGGGAAACGCGAGGAATGAGGTTTAAAGAGAGTGAAACGAGAGAAAGGAGGGTGAAGGAGAGTGAAACGAGACGAAGGAGGGTAAAGAGAGTGAAACGAGATAAAGGAGTGTTAAAGAGAGTGAAACGAGTGGAAGGAGTGTTAATGAGAGTGAAACAAGACGAAGGAGGTTTAAAGAGACTGGGACGAGACGAAGGAGGGTGAAAGAGAGTGACACGAGATGAAGGAGGGTGAAAGAGAGTGAAACGAGACGAAGGATGGTGAAAGAGAGTGAAACGAGAGGAATGAGGTTTAAAGAGAGTGAAACGAGACAAAGGAGGGTGAAGGAGAGTGAAACAAGACGAAGGAGGGTTAAAGAGAGTGGAACGAGATGAAGGAGGGTGAAAGAGAGTGAAACGTGGCGAAGGAGGGTGAAAGAGAGTGGAACGAGATGAAGGAGGGTGAAAAAGAGTTAAACGAGACGAAGGAGGGTTAAAGAGAGTGAAATAAGATGAAGGAGGGTAAAAGAGAGTGAAAGGAGACGAAGGAGGGTGAAAGAGAGTGAAACGAGACGAAGGAGGGTGAAAGAGAGTGAAACGAGATGAAGGAGGGTGTAGGAGAGTGAAACGAGATGAAGGAGGGTTAAAGAGAGTGAAACGAGACGAAGGAGGGTGAAAGAGAGTGAAACGAGACGAAGGAGGGTGAAAGAGAGTGAAACGAGACGAAGGAGGATGAAAGAGAGTGAAACGAGATGAAGGAGGGTGTAGGAGAGTGAAACGAGACGAAGGAGGGTGAAAGAGAGGGAAACGAGAGGAAGGAGGGTGAAAGATAGTGAAACGAGACGAAGGAGGGTTAAATAGAATGAAACGAGATGAAGGAGGGTTAAAGAGAGTGAAACGAGACGAAGGAGGGTGAAAGTGAAACGAGAGGAAGGAGGGTGAAAGAGAGAGAAACGAGACGAAGGAGGGTTAAAGAGAGTGAAATGAGACGAAGGAGGGTTAAAGAGAGTGAAACGAGAGGAAGGAGAGTTAAAGAGAGTGGAACGAGACGAAGGAGAATGAAAGAGATTGAAACGAGAGGAATGAGGTTTAAAAAGAGTGAAACGAGACAAAGGAGGGTGAAGGAGAGTGAAACGAGACGAAGGAGGGTTAAAGAGAGTGAAACGAGGTGAAGGAGGGTTAAAGTGAGTGAAATGAGTGGAAGGAGTGTTAATCAGAGTCAAACAAGACGAAGGAGGGTTAAAGAGAGTGGAACGAGACAAAGGAGGGTGAAAGAGAGTGAAACGTGGCGAGGGAGGGGGAAAGAGAGTGAAATAAGACGAAGGAGGGTAAAAGAGAGTGAAAGGAGACGAAGGAGGTTGAAAGAGAGTGAAACGAGACGAAGGAGGGTTAAAGAGAGTGAAACGAGACGAAGGAGGGTGAAAGAGAGTGAAACGAGACGAAGGAGGGTGAAAGAGAGTGAAACGAGACGAAGGAGGATGAAAGAGAGTGAAACGAGATGAAGGAGGGTGTAGGAGAGTGAAACGAGATGAAGGAGGGTTAAAGAGAGTGAAACGAGACGAAGGAGGGTGAAAGAGAGTGAAACGAGACGAAGGAGGGTGAAAGAGAGTGAAACGAGACGAAGGAGGGTGAAAGAGAGTGAAACGAGACGAAGGATGGTGAAAGAGAGTGAAACGAGACGAAGGAGGGTTAAAGAGAGTGAAACGAGATGAAGGAGGGTTAAAGAGAGTGAAACGAGATGAAGGAGTGTTAAAGAGAGTGAAACGAGACGTCGGAGGGTTAAAGAGAGCGAAATGAGACGAAGGAGAGTTACAGAGAGTGAAACGAGACGAAGGACGGTGAAAGAGAGTGAAACGAGGCGAAGGAGCGTCAAAGAGAGCGGAACGAGACGAAGGAGGGTGAAAGAGAGTGAAACGAGATGAACGAGGTTTAAAGCGTGTGAAACGAGACAAAGGAGGATGAAAGAGAGTGAAGCTAGACGAAGGAGTGTTAAAGAGAGTGAAATGAGATGAAGGAGTGTAAAAGAGAATGAAACGAGAGGAAGGAGTGTTAAAGAGAGTGCAACAAGACGAAGGAGGGTTAAAGAGAGTGAAAGGAGACGAAGGAGGGTGAAAGAGAGTGAAAGGAGACAAAGGAGGGTGAAAGAGGGCGAAACGAGACAAAGGAGGGTGAAGGAGAGTGAAACGAGATGAAGGAGGGTGAAAGAGAGTGAACCGAGAGGAATGAGGTTTAAAGAGAGTGAAACAGGACAAAGGAGGGTGAAGGAGAGTGAAACGAGACGAAGGAGGGTAAAGAGAGTGAAACGAGATAAAGGAGTGTTAAAGAGAGTGAAATGAGTGGAAGGAGTGTTAATGAGAGTGAAACAAGACAAAGGAGGGTTAAAGAGACTGGAACGAGACGAAGGAGGGTGAAAGAGAGTGAAACGAGATGAAGGAGGGTGAAAGAGAGTGAAACGAGACGAAGGATGGTGAAAGAGAGTGAAACGAGACGAATGAGGTTTAAAGAGAGTGAAACGAGACAAAGGAGGGTGAAGGAGAGTGAAACGAGACGAAGGAGGGTTAAAGAGAGTGAAACGAGTTGAAGGAGGGTTATAGTGAGTGAAACGAGTGGAAGGAGTGTTAATGAGAGTGAAACAAGACGAAGGAGGGTGAAAGAGAGTGGACCGAGATGAAGGTGGGTGAAAGAGAGTGAAACGAGACGAAGGAGGGTAAAGAGAGTGAAACGAGATAAAGGAGTGTTAAAGAGAGTGAAATGAGTGGAAGGAGTGTTAATGAGAGTGAAACAAGACAAAGGAGGGTTAAAGAGACTGGAACGAGACGAAGGAGGGTGAAAGAGAGTGAAACGAGATGAAGGAGGGTGAAAGAGAGTGAAACGAGACGAAGGATGGTGAAAGAGAGTGAAACGAGACGAATGAGGTTTAAAGAGAGTGAAACGAGACAAAGGAGGGTGAAGGAGAGTGAAACGAGACGAAGGAGGGTTAAAGAGAGTGAAACGAGTTGAAGGAGGGATATAGTGAGTGAAACGAGTGGAAGGAGTGTTAATGAGATTGAAACGAGGCGAATTAGGGTGAAAGAGAGTGAAACGAGACGAAGGAGGATGAAAGAGAGTGAAACGAGATGAAGGTGGGTGTGGGAGAGTGAAACGAGACGGAGGAGGGTGAAAGAGAATGAAACAAGATGAAGGAGGATGAAAGAGAGTGAAACGAGATGAAGGAAGGTGAAAGAGATTGAAACGAGACGAAGGAGGGTTAAAGTGAGTGAAACGAGATGAAGGAGGGTTACAGAGTGTGAAACGAGACGAAGGAGGGTGAAAGAGAGTGAAACGAGGCGAAGGAGGGTTAAAGAGAGCGGAACGAGATGAAGGAGGGTGTAGGAGAGTGAAATGAGACGAAGGAGGGTGAAAGAGAATGAAACGAGATGAAGGAGGATGAAAGAGAGTGAAACGAGATGAAAGAGGGAGAGAGAGAGTGAAACGAGATGAAAGAGAGTGAAAGAGAGTGAAACGAGATGAAGGAGGGTGAAAGAGAGTGAAACGAGATGAAGGAGGGTGAAAGGGAGTGAAACGAAACGACGGAGGGTTAAAGAGAGTGAATCGAGACGAAGGATGTTTAAAGAGAGTGAAAGGAGATGAAGGAGGGCAAAAGAGAGTGAAATGAGATGAAGGAGGGTGAAAGAGAGTGAAACGAGACGAAGGAGGGTGAAAGAGAGTGAAACGAGACGAAGGAGGGTGAAAGAGAGTGAAACGAGACGAAGGATGGTGAAAGAGAGTGAAACGAGACGAAGGAGGGTTAAAGAGAGTGAAACGAGATGAAGGAGGGTTAAAGAGAGTGAAACGAGATTAAGGAGTGTTAAAGAGAGTGAAACGAGACGACGGAGTGTTAAAGAGAGCGAAATGAGACGAAGGAGAGTTACAGAGAGTGAAACGAGACGAAGGACGGTGAAAGAGAGTGAAACGAGGCGAAGGAGCGTTAAAGAGAGCGGAACGAGACGAAGGAGGGTGAAAGAGAGTGAAACGAGATGAACGAGGTTTAAAGGGAGTGAAACGAGACAAAGGAGGATGAAAGAGAGTGAAGCTAGACGAAGGAGTGTTAAAGAGAGTGAAATGAGATGAAGGAGTGTAAAAGAGAATGAAACGAGAGGAAGGAGTGTTAAAGAGAGTGCAACAAGACGAAGGAGGGTTAAAGAGAGTGAAAGGAGACGAAGGAGGGTGAAAGAGAGTGAAAGGAGACAAAGGAGGGTGAAAGAGGGCGAAACGAGACAAAGGAGGGTGAAGGAGAGTGAAACGAGATGAAGGAGGGTGAAAGAGAGTGAAACGAGAGGAATGAGGTTTAAAGAGAGTGAAACGAGACAAAGGAGGGTGAAGGAGAGTGAAACGAGACGAAGGAGGGTAAAGAGAGTGAAACCAGATAAAGGAGTGTAAAAGAGAGTGAAATGAGTGGAAGGAGTGTTAATGAGAGTGAAACAAGACAAAGGAGGGTTCAAGAGACTGGAACGAGACGAAGGAGGGTGAAAGAGAGTGAAACAAGACAAAGGAGGGTTCAAGAGACTGGAACGAGACGAAGGAGGGTGAAAGAGAGTGAAACGAGACGAAGGATGGTGAAAGAGAGTGAAACGAGACGAATGAGGTTTAAAGAGAGTGAAACGAGACAAAGGAGGGTGAAGGAGAGTGAAACGAGACGAAGGAGGGTTAAAGAGAGTGAAACGAGTTGAAGGAGAGTTATAGTGAGTGAAACGAGTGGAAGGAGTGTTAATGAGAGTGAAACAAGACGAAGGAGGGTGAAAGAGAGTGGACCGAGATGAAGGTGGGTGAAAGAGAGTGAAACGAGGCGAAGGAGGGTGAAAGAGAGTGAAATAAGACGAAGGAGGGTAAAAGAGAGTGAAAGGAGACGAAGGAGGTTGAAAGAGAGTGAAACGAGACGAAGGAGGGTTAAAGAGAGTGAAACGAGACGAAGGAGGGTGAAAGAGAGTGAAACGAGACGAAGGAGGGTGAAAGAGAGTGAAACGAGACGAAGGAGGATGAAAGAGAGTGAAACGAGATGAAGGAGGGTTAAAGAGAGTGAAACGAGAGGAAGGAGGGTTAAAGAGAGTGGAACGAGACGAAGGAGAATGAAAGAGATTGAAACGAGAGGAATGAGGTTTAAAAAGAGTGAAACGAGACAAAGGAGGGTGAAGGAGAGTGAAACGAGACGAAGGAGGGTTAAAGAGAGTGAAACGAGGTGAAGGAGGGTTAAAGTGAGTGAAATGAGTGGAAGGAGTGTTAATCAGAGTCAAACAAGACGAAGGAGGGTTAAAGAGAGTGGAACGAGACAAAGGAGGGTGAAAGAGAGTGAAACGTGGCGAAGGAGGGTTAAAGAGAGTGGAACGAGACGAAGGAGGGTGAAAGAGAGTGAAAGGAGACAAAGGAGGGCTAAAGGGAGTGAAAGGAGAAGAATGAGTGTTAAAGGGAGTGAAACGAGGCGAAGGAGGGTTAAAGAGAGTGAAACGAGACGAAGGAGGGTGAACGAGTGTGAAACAAGACGAAGGAGGGTGAAAGAGAGCGAAACGAGACAGAGGAGTGTGAAAGAGAGTGAAATGAGGCGAAGGAGGTTTAAAGAGAGTGAAACGAGATGAAGGAGGGTAAAAGAGAGTGAAATGAGACGAAGGAGGGTTAAAGAGAGTGAAACGAGACAAAGGAGGGTTAAAGAGAGTGAAACGAGACGAAGGAGGGTGAAAGAGAGTGAAACGAGACAAAAGAGGGTGAAAGAGAGTGAAACGAGACGGAGGAGGATGAAAGAGAGTGAAACGAGATGAAGGAGGGTGTAGGAGAGTGAAACGAGACGAAGGAGGGTGAAAGAGAATGAAACGAGATGAAGGAGGATGAAAGAGAGTGAAACGAGATGAAAAAGGGAGAGAGAGAGTGAAACGAGATGAAGGAGTGTGAAAGAGAGTGAAATGAGATGAAGGAGGCTAAAAGAGAGTGAAACGAGATGAAGGAGGGTGAAAGGGAGTGAAACGAGACGACGGAGGGTTAAAGAGAGTGAATCGAGACGAAGGATGTTTAAAGAGAGTGAAACGAGATGAAGGAGGGTAAAAGAGAGTGAAATGAGACGAAGGAGGGTGAAAGAGAGTGAAACGAGACGAAGGAGGATTAAAGAGAGTGAAACGAGATGAAGGAGAGTTAAAGAGAGTGAAACGAGACGACGGAGGGTTAAAGAGAGAAAGTGAGACGAAGGAGAGTTACAGAGAGTGAAACGAGACGAAGGAGGGTGAAAGAGAGTGAAACGAGGCGAAGGAGGGTTAAAGAGAGCGGAACGAGACGAAGGAGGGTGAAAGAGAGTGAAACGAGATGAACGAGGTTTAAAGGGAGTGAAACGAGACAAAGGAGGGTGAAAGAGAGTGAAGCTAGACGAAGGAGTGTTAAATATTGTGAAATGAGATGAAGGAGTGTAAAAGAGAGTGAAACGAGAGGAAGGAGTGTTAAAGAGAGTGCAACAAGACGAAGGATGGTCAAAGAGAGTGGAACGAGTCGAAGGATGGTGAAAGAGAGTGAAATGAGACGAAGGAGGGTTAAAGAGAGTGATTCGAGACAAATGAAGGTTAAAGAGAGTGAAACGAGATGAAGGAGGGTGAAAGAGAGTGAAAGGAGACGAAGGAGGGTGAAAGAGAGTGAAAGGAGACGAAGGAGGGTGAAAGAGAGCGAAACGAGACAAAGGAGGGTGAAGGAGAGTGAAACGAGACGAAGGAGGGTGAACGAGAGTGAAACGAGAGGAATGAGGTTTAAAGAGAGTGAAACGAGACAAAGGAGGGTGAAGGAGAGTGAAACGAGACGAAGGAGGGTAAAGAGAGTGAAACGAGATAAAGGAGTGTTAAAGAGAGTGAAACGAGTGGAAGGAGTGTTAATGAGAGTGAAACAAGACGAAGGAGGTTTAAAGAGACTGGAACGAGATGAAGGAGGGTGAAAGAGAGTGACATGAGATGAAGGAGGGTGAAAGAGAGTGAAACGAGACGAAGGATGGTGAAAGAGAGTGAAACGAGAGGAATGAGGTTTAAAGAGAGTGAAACGAGACAAAGGAGGGTGAAGAAGAGTGAAACGAGACGAAGGAGGGTTAAAGAGAGTGAAACGAGTTGAAGGAGGGTTAAAGTGAGTGAAACGAGTGGAAGGAGTGTTAAAGAGAGTGCAACAAGACGAAGGAAGGTCAAAGAGAGTGGAACGAGTCGAAGGAGGGTGAAAGAGAGTGAAACGAGATGAACGAGGTTTAAAGGGTGTGAAACGAGACAAAGGAGGGTGAAAGAGAGTGAAGCTAGACGAAGGAGTGTTAAATAGAGTGAAATGAGATGAAGGAGTGTAAAAGAGAGTGAAACGAGAGGAAGGAGTGTTAAAGAGAGTGCAACAAGACGAAGGAAGGTCAAAGAGAGTGGAACGAGTCGAAGGATGGTGAAAGAGAGTGAAATGAGACAAAGGAGGGTTAAAGAGAGTGATTCGAGACAAATGAAGGTTAAAGAGAGTGAAACGAGATGAAGGAGGGTGAAAGAGAGTGAAAGGAGACGAAGGAGGGTGAAAGAGAGTGAAAGGAGACGAAGGAGGGTGAAAGAGAGCGAAACGAGACAAAGGAGGGTGAAGGTGAGTGAAACGAGACGAAGGAGGGTGATAGAGAGTGACACGAGATGAAGGAGGGTGAAAGAGAGTGAAACGAGACGAAGGATGGTGAAAGAGAGTGAAACGAGAGGAATGAGGTTTAAAGAGAGTGAAACGAGACAAAGGAGGGTGAAGGAGAGTGAAACGAGATGAAGGCGGGTGAAAGAGAGTGAAACGAAACGAAGGAGGGTTAAAGAGAGTGAAATGAGACGAAGGACGGTTAAAGAGAGTGAAACGAGAGGAAGGAGGGTTCAAGAGAGTGGAACGAGACGAAGGAGAGTGAAAGAGATTGAAACGAGAGGAATGAGGCTTAAAAAGCGTGAAACGAGACAAAGAAGGGTGAAGGAGAGTGAAACGAGACGAAGGAGGGTTAAAGAGAGTGAAACGAGATGAAGGAGGGTTAAAGTGAGTGAAATGAGTGGAAGGAGTGTTAATAAGAGTCAAACAAGACGAAGGAGGGTTAAAGAGAGTGGAACGAGACAAAAGAGGGTGAAAGAGAGTGAAACGTGGCGAAGGAGGTTAAAGAGAGTGGAACGAGACGAAGGAGGGTGAAAGAGAGTGAAACGAGACGAAGGAGGGTGAAAGAGAGTGAAACGAGACGAAGGAGGGTGAAAGAGAGTGAAACGAGACGAAGGATGGTGAAAGAGAGTGAAACGAGACGAAGGAGGGTTAAAGAGAGTGAAACGAGATGAAGGAGGGTTAAAGAGAGTGAAACGAGATGAAGGAGAGTTAAAGAGAGTGAAACGAGACGACGGAGGGTTAAAGAGAGCAAAATGGGACGAAGGAGAGTTACAGAGAGTGAAACGAGACGAAGGAGGGCGAAAGAGAGTGAAGCTAGACGAAGGAGTGTTAAATAGAGTGAAATGAGATGAAGGAGTGTAAAAGAGAGTGAAACGAGAGGAAGGAGTGTGAAAGAGAGTGCAACAAGACGAAGGAAGGTCAAAGAGAGTGGAACGAGTCGAAGGATGGTGAAAGAGAGTGAAATGAGACGAAGGAGGGTTAAAGAGAGTGATTCTAGACAAATGAAGGTTAAAGAGAGTGAAACGAGATGAAGGAGGGTGAAAGAGAGTGAAAGGAGACGAAGGAGGGTGAAAGAGAGCGAAACGAGACAAAGGAGGGTGAAGGAGAGTGAAACGAGACGAAGGAGGGTGATAGAGAGTGACACGAGATGAAGGAGGGTGAAAGAGAGTGAAACGAGACGAAGGATGGTGAAAGAGAGTGAAACGAGAGGAATGAGGTTTAAAGAGAGTGAAACGAGACAAAGGAGGGTGAAGGAGAGTGAAACGAGACGAAGGAGGGTTAAAGAGAGTGAAACGAGTTGAAGGAGGGTTAAAGTGAGTGAAACGAGTGGAAGGAGTGTTAATGAGAGTGAAACAAGACGAAGGAGGGTTAAAGCGAGTGGAACGAGATGAAGGAGGGTGAAAGAGAGTGAAACGAGGTGAAGGAGGGTGAAAGAGAGTGGAACGAGATGAAGGAGGGTGAAAAAGAGTTAAACGAGACGAAGGAGGGTTAAAGAGAGTGAAATAAGACGAAGGAGGGTTAAAGAGAGTGAAACGAGACGAAGGAGGGTGAAAGAGAGTGAAACGAGACGAAGGAGGGTGAAAGAGAGTGAAACAAGACGAAGGAGGATGAAAGAGAGTGAAACGAGATGAAGGAGGGTGTAGGAGAGTGAAACGAGACGAAGGAGGGTGAAAGAGAGGGAAACGAAGGAAGGAGGGTTAAAGAGAGTGAAACGAGACAAAGGAAGGGTAAAGAGAGTGAAACGAGATGAAGGCGGGTGAAAGAGAGTGAAACGAAACGAAGGAGGGTTAAAGAGAGTGAAATGAGACGAAGGAGGGTTAAAGAGAGTGAAACGAGAGGAAGGAGGGTTCAAGAGAGTGGAACGAGACGAAGGAGAGTGAAAGAGATTGAAACGAGAGGAATGAGGTTTAAAGAGAGTGAAACGAGACAAAGGAGGGTGAAGAAGAGTGAAACGAGACGAAGGAGGGTTAAAGAGAGTGAAACGAGTTGAAGGAGGGTTATAGTGAGTGAAACGAGTGGAAGGAGTGTTAAAGAGAGTGCAACAAGACGAAGGAAGGTCAAAGAGAGTGGAACGAGTCGAAGGAGGGTGAAAGAGAGTGAAACGAGATGAACGAGGTTTAAAGGGTGTGAAACGAGACAAAGGAGGGTGAAAGAGAGTGAAGCTAGACGAAGGAGTGTTAAATAGAGTGAAATGAGATGAAGGAGTGTAAAAGAGAGTGAAACGAGAGGAAGGAGTGTTAAAGAGAGTGCAACAAGACGAAGGAAGGTCAAAGAGAGTGGAACGAGTCGAAGGATGGTGAAAGAGAGTGAAATGAGACAAAGGAGGGTTAAAGAGAGTGATTCGAGACAAATGAAGGTTAAAGAGAGTGAAACGAGATGAAGGAGGGTGAAAGAGAGTGAAAGGAGACGAAGGAGGGTGAAAGAGAGTGAAAGGAGACGAAGGAGGGTGAAAGAGAGCGAAACGAGACAAAGGAGGGTGAAGGAGAGTGAAACGAGACGAAGGAGGGTGATAGAGAGTGACACGAGATGAAGGAGGGTGAAAGAGAGTGAAACGAGACGAAGGATGGTGAAAGAGAGTGAAACGAGAGGAATGAGGTTTAAAGAGAGTGAAACGAGACAAAGGAGGGTGAAGGAGAGTGAAACGAGACGAAGGAGGGTTAAAGAGAGTGAAACGAGTTGAAGGAGGGTTAAAGTGAGTGAAACGAGTGGAAGGAGTGTTAATGAGAGTGAAACAAGACGAAGGAGGGTTAAAGCGAGTGGAACGAGATGAAGGAGGGTGAAAGAGAGTGAAACGAGGTGAAGGAGGGTGAAAGAGAGTGGAACGAGATGAAGGAGGGTGAAAAAGAGTTAAACGAGACGAAGGAGGGTTAAAGAGAGTGAAATAAGACGAAGGAGGGTTAAAGAGAGTGAAACGAGACGAAGGAGGGTGAAAGAGAGTGAAACGAGACGAAGGAGGGTGAAAGAGAGTGAAACAAGACGAAGGAGGATGAAAGAGAGTGAAACGAGATGAAGGAGGGTGTAGGAGAGTGAAACGAGACGAAGGAGGGTGAAAGAGAGGGAAACGAAGGAAGGAGGGTTAAAGAGAGTGAAACGAGACAAAGGAAGGGTAAAGAGAGTGAAACGAGATGAAGGCGGGTGAAAGAGAGTGAAACGAAACGAAGGAGGGTTAAAGAGAGTGAAATGAGACGAAGGAGGGTTAAAGAGAGTGAAACGAGAGGAAGGAGGGTTCAAGAGAGTGGAACGAGACGAAGGAGAGTGAAAGAGATTGAAACGAGAGGAATGAGGCTTAAAAAGCGTGAAACGAGACAAAGAAGGTTGAAGGAGAGTGAAACGAGACGAAGGAGGGTTAAAGAGAGTGAAACGAGATGAAGGAGGGTTAAAGTGAGTGAAATGAGTGGAAGGAGTGTTAATAAGAGTCAAACAAGACGAAGGAGGGTTAAAGAGAGTGGAACGAGACAAAAGAGGGTGAAAGAGAGTGAAACGTGGCGAAGGAGGTTAAAGAGAGTGGAACGAGACGAAGGAGGGTGAAAGAGAGTGAAACGAGACGAAGGAGGGTGAAAGAGAGTGAAACGAGACGAAGGAGGGTGAAAGAGAGTGAAACGAGACGAAGGATGGTGAAAGAGAGTGAAACGAGACGAAGGAGGGTTAAAGAGAGTGAAACGAGATGAAGGAGGGTTAAAGAGAGTGAAACGAGATGAAGGAGAGTTAAAGAGAGTGAAACGAGACGACGGAGGGTTAAAGAGAGCAAAATGAGACGAAGGAGAGTTACAGAGAGTGAAACGAGACGAAGGAGGGCGAAAGAGAGTGAAGCTAGACGAAGGAGTGTTAAATAGAGTGAAATGAGATGAAGGAGTGTAAAAGAGAGTGAAACGAGGGGAAGGAGTGTGAAAGAGAGTGCAACAAGACGAAGGAAGGTCAAAGAGAGTGGAACGAGTCGAAGGATGGTGAAAGAGAGTGAAATGAGACGAAGGAGGGTTAAAGAGAGTGATTCTAGACAAATGAAGGTTAAAGAGAGTGAAACGAGATGAAGGAGGGTGAAAGAGAGTGAAAGGAGACGAAGGAGGGTGAAAGAGAGCGAAACGAGACAAAGGAGGGTGAAGGAGAGTGAAACGAGACGAAGGAGGGTGATAGAGAGTGACACGAGATGAAGGAGGGTGAAAGAGAGTGAAACGAGACGAAGGATGGTGAAAGAGAGTGAAACGAGAGGAATGAGGTTTAAAGAGAGTGAAACGAGACAAAGGAGGGTGAAGGAGAGTGAAACGAGACGAAGGAGGGTTAAAGAGAGTGAAACGAGTTGAAGGAGGGTTAAAGTGAGTGAAACGAGTGGAAGGAGTGTTAATGAGAGTGAAACAAGACGAAGGAGGGTTAAAGCGAGTGGAACGAGATGAAGGAGGGTGAAAGAGAGTGAAACGAGGTGAAGGAGGGTGAAAGAGAGTGGAACGAGATGAAGGAGGGTGAAAAAGAGTTAAACGAGACGAAGGAGGGTTAAAGAGAGTGAAATAAGACGAAGGAGGGTTAAAGAGAGTGAAACGAGACGAAGGAGGGTGAAAGAGAGTGAAACGAGACGAAGGAGGGTGAAAGAGAGTGAAACAAGACGAAGGAGGATGAAAGAGAGTGAAACGAGATGAAGGAGGGTGTAGGAGAGTGAAACGAGACGAAGGAGGGTGAAAGAGAGGGAAACGAAGGAAGGAGGGTTAAAGAGAGTGAAACGAGACAAAGGAAGGGTAAAGAGAGTGAAACGAGATGAAGGCGGGTGAAAGAGAGTGAAACGAAACGAAGGAGGGTTAAAGAGAGTGAAATGAGACGAAGGAGGGTTAAAGAGAGTGAAACGAGAGGAAGGAGGGTTCAAGAGAGTGGAACGAGACGAAGGAGAGTGAAAGAGATTGAAACGAGAGGAATGAGGCTTAAAAAGCGTGAAACGAGACAAAGAAGGGTGAAGGAGAGTGAAACGAGACGAAGGAGGGTTAAAGAGAGTGAAACGAGATGAAGGAGGGTTAAAGTGAGTGAAATGAGTGGAAGGAGTGTTAATAAGAGTCAAACAAGACGAAGGAGGGTTAAAGAGAGTGGAACGAGACAAAAGAGGGTGAAAGAGAGTGAAACGTGGCGAAGGAGGTTAAAGAGAGTGGAACGAGACGAAGGAGGGTGAAAGAGAGTGAAACGAGACGAAGGAGGGTGAAAGAGAGTGAAACGAGACGAAGGAGGGTGAAAGAGAGTGAAACGAGACGAAGGATGGTGAAAGAGAGTGAAACGAGACGAAGGAGGGTTAGAGAGTGAAACGAGATGAAGGAGGGTTAAAGAGAGTGAAACGAGATGAAGGAGAGTTAAAGAGAGTGAAACGAGACGACGGAGGGTTAAAGAGAGCAAAATGAGACGAAGGAGAGTTACAGAGAGTGAAAGGAGACGAAGGAGGGCGAAAGAGAGTGAAGCTAGACGAAGGAGTGTTAAATAGAGTGAAATGAGATGAAGGAGTGTAAAAGAGAGTGAAACGAGAGGAAGGAGTGTGAAAGAGAGTGCAACAAGACGAAGGAAGGTCAAAGAGAGTGGAACGAGTCGAAGGATGGTGAAAGAGAGTGAAATGAGACGAAGGAGGGTTAAAGAGAGTGATTCTAGACAAATGAAGGTTAAAGAGAGTGAAACGAGATGAAGGAGGGTGAAAGAGAGTGAAAGGAGACGAAGGAGGGTGAAAGACAGTGAAAGGAGACGAAGGAGGGTGAAAGAGAGCGAAACGAGACAAAGGAGGGTGAAGGAGAGTGAAACGAGACGAAGGAGGGTGAAAGAGAGGGAAACGAGAGGAATGAGGTTTAAAGAGAGTGAAACGAGAGAAAGGAGGGTGAAGGAGAGTGAAACGAGACGAAGGAGGGTGAAAGAGAGTGAAAGGAGACGAAGGAGGGTGAAAGAGAGTGAAAGGAGACGAAGGAGGGTGAAAGAGAGCGAAACGAGACAAAGGAGGGTGAAGGAGAGTGAAACGAGACGAAGGAGGGTGATAGAGAGTGACACGAGATGAAGGAGGGTGAAAGAGAGTGAAACGAGACGAAGGATGGTGAAAGAGAGTGAAACGAGAGGAATGAGGTTTAAAGAGAGTGAAACGAGACAAAGGAGGGTGAAGGAGAGTGAAACGAGACGAAGGAGGGTTAAAGAGAGTGAAACGAGTTGAAGGAGGGTTAAAGTGAGTGAAACGAGTGGAAGGAGTGTTAATGAGAGTGAAACAAGACGAAGGAGGGTTAAAGCGAGTGGAACGAGATGAAGGAGGGTGAAAGAGAGTGAAACGAGGTGAAGGAGGGTGAAAGAGAGTGACACGAGATGAAGGAGGGTGAAAGAGAGTGAAACGAGACGAAGGATGGTGAAAGAGAGTGAAACGAGAGGAATGAGGTTTAAAGAGAGTGAAACGAGACAAAGGAGGGTGAAGGAGAGTGAAACGAGACGAAGGAGGGTTAAAGAGAGTGAAACGAGTTGAAGGAGGGTTAAAGTGAGTGAAACGAGTGGAAGGAGTGTTAATGAGAGTGAAACAAGACGAAGGAGGGTGAAGGAGAGTGAAACGAGACGAAGGAGGGTTAAAGAGAGTGAAACGAGTTGAAGGAGGGTTAAAGTGAGTGAAACGAGTGGAAGGAGTGTTAATGAGAGTGAAACAAGACGAAGGAGGGTTAAAGCGAGTGGAACGAGATGAAGGAGGGTGAAAGAGAGTGAAACGAGGTGAAGGAGGGTGAAAGAGAGTGGAACGAGATGAAGGAGGGTGAAAAAGAGTTAAACGAGACGAAGGAGGGTTAAAGAGAGTGAAATAAGACGAAGGAGGGTTAAAGAGAGTGAAACGAGACGAAGGAGGGTGAAAGAGAGTGAAACGAGACGAAGGAGGGTGAAAGAGAGTGAAACAAGACGAAGGAGGATGAAAGAGAGTGAAACGAGATGAAGGAGGGTGTAGGAGAGTGAAACGAGACGAAGGAGGGTGAAAGAGAGGGAAACGAAGGAAGGAGGGTTAAAGAGAGTGAAACGAGACAAAGGAAGGGTCAAGAGAGTGAAACGAGATGAAGGCGGGTGAAAGAGAGTGAAACGAAACGAAGGAGGGTTAAAGAGAGTGAAATGAGACGAAGGAGGGTTAAAGAGAGTGAAACGAGAGGAAGGAGGGTTCAAGAGAGTGGAACGAGACGAAGGAGTGTGAAAGAGATTGAAACGAGAGGAATGAGGCTTAAAAAGCGTGAAACGAGACAAAGAAGGGTGAAGGAGAGTGAAACGAGACGAAGGAGAGTTAAAGAGAGTGAAACGAGATGAAGGAGGGTTAAAGTGAGTGAAATGAGTGGAAGGAGTGTTAATAAGAGTCAAACAAGACGAAGGAGGGTTAAAGAGAGTGGAACGAGACAAAAGAGGGTGAAAGAGAGTGAAACGTGGCGAAGGAGGTTAAAGAGAGTGGAACGAGACGAAGGAGGGTGAAAGAGAGTGAAACGAGACGAAGGAGGGTGAAAGAGAGTGAAACGAGACGAAGGAGGGTGAAAGAGAGTGAAACGAGACGAAGGATGGTGAAAGAGAGTGAAACGAGACGAAGGAGGGTTAAAGAGAGTGAAACGAGATGAAGGAGGGTTAAAGAGAGTGAAACGAGATGAAGGAGAGTTAAAGAGAGTGAAACGAGACGACGGAGGGTTAAAGAGAGCAAAATGAGACGAAGGAGAGTTACAGAGAGTGAAACGAGACGAAGGAGGGCGAAAGAGAGTGAAGCTAGACGAAGGAGTGTTAAATAGAGTGAAATGAGATGAAGGAGTGTAAAAGAGAGTGAAACGAGAGGAAGGAGTGTGAAAGAGAGTGCAACAAGACGAAGGAAGGTCAAAGAGAGTGGAACGAGTCGAAGGATGGTGAAAGAGAGTGAAATGAGACGAAGGAGGGTTAAAGAGAGTGATTCTAGACAAATGAAGGTTAAAGAGAGTGAAACGAGATGAAGGAGGGTGAAAGAGAGTGAAAGGAGACGAAGGAGGGTGAAAGAGAGCGAAACGAGACAAAGGAGGGTGAAGGAGAGTGAAACGAGACGAAGGAGGGTGATAGAGAGTGACACGAGATGAAGGAGGGTGAAAGAGAGTGAAACGAGACGAAGGATGGTGAAAGAGAGTGAAACGAGAGGAATGAGGTTTAAAGAGAGTGAAACGAGACAAAGGAGGGTGAAGGAGAGTGAAACGAGATGAAAGGAGGGTTAAAGAGAGTGAAACGAGTTGAAGGAGGGTTAAAGTGAGTGAAACGAGTGGAAGGAGTGTTAATGAGAGTGAAACAAGACGAAGGAGGGTTAAAGCGAGTGGAACGAGATGAAGGAGGGTGAAAGAGAGTGAAACGAGGTGAAGGAGGGTGAAAGAGAGTGGAACGAGATGAAGGAGGGTGAAAAAGAGTTAAACGAGACGAAGGAGGGTTAAAGAGAGTGAAATAAGACGAAGGAGGGTTAAAGAGAGTGAAACGAGACGAAGGAGGGTGAAAGAGAGTGAAACGAGACGAAGGAGGGTGAAAGAGAGTGAAACAAGACGAAGGAGGATGAAAGAGAGTGAAACGAGATGAAGGAGGGTGTAGGAGAGTGAAACGAGACGAAGGAGGGTGAAAGAGAGGGAAACGAAGGAAGGAGGGTTAAAGAGAGTGAAACGAGACAAAGGAAGGGTGAAGAGAGTGAAACGAGATGAAGGCGGGTGAAAGAGAGTGAAACGAAACGAAGGAGGGTTAAAGAGAGTGAAATGAGACGAAGGAGGGTTAAAGAGAGTGAAACGAGAGGAAGGAGGGTTCAAGAGAGTGGAACGAGACGAAGGAGAGTGAAAGAGATTGAAACGAGAGGAATGAGGCTTAAAAAGCGTGAAACGAGACAAAGAAGGGTGAAGGAGAGTGAAACGAGACGAAGGAGGGTTAAAGAGAGTGAAACGAGATGAAGGAGGGTTAAAGTGAGTGAAATGAGTGGAAGGAGTGTTAATAAGAGTCAAACAAGACGAAGGAGGGTTAAAGAGAGTGGAACGAGACAAAAGAGGGTGAAAGAGAGTGAAACGTGGCGAAGGAGGTTAAAGAGAGTGGAACGAGACGAAGGAGGGTGAAAGAGAGTGAAACGAGACGAAGGAGGGTGAAAGAGAGTGAAACGAGACGAAGGAGGGTGAAAGAGAGTGAAACGAGACGAAGGATGGTGAAAGAGAGTGAAACGAGACGAAGGAGGGTTAAAGAGAGTGAAACGAGATGAAGGAGGGTTAAAGAGAGTGAAACGAGATGAAGGAGAGTTAAAGAGAGTGAAACGAGATGACGGAAGGTTAAAGAGAGCAAAATGAGACGAAGGAGAGTTACAGAGAGTGAAACGAGACGAAGGAGGGCGAAAGAGAGTGAAGCTAGACGAAGGAGTGTTAAATAGAGTGAAATGAGATGAAGGAGTGTAAAAGAGAGTGAAACGAGAGGAAGGAGTGTGAAAGAGAGTGCAACAAGACGAAGGAAGGTCAAAGAGAGTGGAACGAGTCGAAGGATGGTGAAAGAGAGTGAAATGAGACGAAGGAGGGTTAAAGAGAGTGATTCTAGACAAATGAAGGTTAAGGAGAGTGAAACGAGATGAAGGAGGGTGAAAGAGAGTGAAAGGAGACGAAGGAGGGTGAAAGACAGTGAAAGGAGACGAAGGAGGGTGAAAGAGAGCGAAACGAGACAAAGGAGGGTGAAGGAGAGTGAAACGAGACGAAGGAGGGTGAAAGAGAGGGAAACGAGAGGAATGAGGTTTAAAGAGAGTGAAACGAGAGAAAGGAGGGTGAAGGAGAGTGAAACGAGACGAAGGAGGGTAAAGAGAGTGAAACGAGATAAAGGAGTGTTAAAGAGAGTGAAACGAGTGGAAGGAGTGTTAATGAGAGTGAAACAAGACGAAGGAGGTTTAAAGAGACTGGGACGAGAGGAATGAGGTTTAAAGAGAGTGAAACGAGACAAAGGAGGGTGAAGGAGAGTGAAACAAGACGAAGGAGGGTTAAAGAGAGTGGAACGAGATGAATGAGGGTGAAAGAGAGTGAAACGTGGCGAAGGAGGGTGAAAGAGAGTGGAACGAGATGAAGGAGGGTGAAAAAGAGTTAAACGAGACGAAGGAGGGTTAAAGAGAGTGAAATAAGATGAAGGAGGGTAAAAGAGAGTGAAAGGAGACGAAGGAGGGTGAAAGAGAGTGAAACGAGACGAAGGAGGGTGAAAGAGAGTGATCGAGACGAAGGAGGATGAAAGTGAGTGAAACGAGATGAAGGAGGGTGTAGGAGAGTGAAACGAGACGAAGGAGGGTGAAAGAGAGGGAAACGAGAGGAAGGAGGGTGAAAGATAGTGAAACGAGACGAAGGAGGGTTAAATAGAATGAAACGAGATGAAGGAGGGTTAAAGAGAGTGAAACGAGACGAAGGAGGGTGAAAGTGAAACGAGAGGAAGGAGGGTGAAAGAGAGAGAAACGAGACGAAGGAGGGTTAAAGAGAGTGAAATGAGACGAAGGAGGGTTAAAGAGAGTGAAACGAGAGGAAGGAGGGTTAAAGAGAGTGGAACGAGACGAAGGAGAATGAAAGAGATTGAAACGAGAGGAATGAGGTTTAAAAAGAGTGAAACGAGACAAAGGAGGGTGAAGGAGAGTGAAACGAGACGAAGGAGGGTTAAAGAGAGTGAAACGAGATGAAGGAGGGTTAAAGTGAGTGAAATGAGTGGAAGGAGTGTTAATCAGAGTCAAACAAGACGAAGGAGGGTTAAAGAGAGTGGAACGAGACAAAGGAGGGTGAAAGAGAGTGAAGCGTGGCGAAGGAGGGTTAAAGAGAGTGGAACGAGACGAAGGAGGGTGAAAGAGAGTGAAAGGAGACGAAGGAGGGTTAAAGGGAGTGAAAGGAGAAGAATGAGTGTTAAAGGGAGTGAAACGAGGCAAAGGAGGGTTAAAGAGAGTGAAACGAGACGAAGGAGGGTGAACGAGAGTGAAACAAGACGAAGGAGGGTGAAAGAGAGCGAAACGAGACAGAGGAGTGTGAAAGAGAGTGAAATGAGGCGAAGGAGGTTTAAAGAGAGTGAAACGAGATGAAGGAGGGTAAAAGAGAGTGAAATGAGACGAAGGAGGGTTAAAGAGAGTGAAACGAGACAAAGGAGGGTTAAAGAGAGTGAAAAGAGACGAAGGAGGGTGAAAGTGAAACGAGAGGAAGGAGGGTGAAAGAGAGAGAAACGAGACGAAGGAGGGTTAAAGAGAGTGAAATGAGACGAAGGAGGGTTAAAGAGAGTGAAACGAGAGGAAGGAGGGTTAAAGAGAGTGGAACGAGACGAAGGAGAATGAAAGAGATTGAAGCGAGAGGAATGAGGTTTAAAAAGAGTGAAACGAGACAAAGGAGGGTGAAGGAGAGTGAAACGAGACGAAGGAGGGTTAAAGAGAGTGAAACGAGATGAAGGAGGGTTAAAGTGAGTGAAATGAGTGGAAGGAGTGTTAATCAGAGTCAAACAAGACGAAGGAGGGTTAAAGAGAGTGGAACGAGACAAAGGAGGGTGAAAGAGAGTGAAGCGTGGCGAAGGAGGGTTAAAGAGAGTGGAACGAGACGAAGGAGGGTGAAAGAGAGTGAAAGGAGACGAAGGAGGGTTAAAGGGAGTGAAAGGAGAAGAATGAGTGTTAAAGGGAGTGAAACGAGGCAAAGTAGGGTTAAAGAGAGTGAAACGAGACGAAGGAGGGTGAACGAGAGTGAAACAAGACGAAGGAGGGTGAAAGAGAGCGAAACGAGACAGAGGAGTGTGAAAGAGAGTGAAATGAGGCGAAGGAGGTTTAAAGAGAGTGAAACGAGATGAAGGAGGGTAAAAGAGAGTGAAATGAGACGAAGGAGGGTTAAAGAGAGTGAAACGAGACAAAGGAGGGTTAAAGAGAGTGAAACGAGACGAAGGAGGGTGAAAGAGAGTGAAACGAGACAAAGGAGGGTGAAAGAGAGTAAAACGAGACGGAGGAGGATGAAAGAGAGTGAAACGAGATGAAGGAGGGTGCAGGAGAGTGAAACGAGACGAAGGAGGGTGAAAGAGAATGAAACGAGATGAAGGAGGATGAAAGAGAGTGAAACGAGATGAAAAAGGGAGAGAGAGAGTGAAACGAGATGAAGGAGTGTGAAAGAGAGTGAAATGAGATGAAGGAGGCTAAAAGAGAGTGAAACGAGATGAAGGAGGGTGAAAGGGAGTGAAACGAGACGACGTAGGGTTAAAGAGAGTGAATCGAGACGAAGGATGTTTAAAGAGAGTGAAACGAGATGAAGGAGGGTAAAAGAGAGTGAAATGAGACGAAGGAGGGTGAAAGAGAGTGAAACGAGACGAAGGACGGTGAAAGAGAGTGAAACGAGACGAAGGAGGGTTAAAGAGAGTGAAACGAGATGAAGGAGGGTTAAAGAGAGTGAAACGAGATGAAGGAGAGTTAAAGAGAGTGAAACGAGACGACGGAGGGTTAAAGAGAGAAAATGAGACGAAGGAGAGTTACAGAGAGTGAAACGAGACGAAGGAGGGTGAAAGAGAGTGAAACGAGGCGAAGGAGGGTTAAAGAGAGCGGAACGAGACGAAGGAGGGTGAAAGAGAGTGAAACGAGATGAACGAGGTTTAAAGGGAGTGAAGCGAGACAAAGGCGGGTGAAAGAGAGTGAAGCTAGACGAAGGAGTGTTAAATAGAGTGAAATGAGATGAAGGAGTGTAAAAGAGAGTGAAACGAGAGGAAGGAGTGTTAAAGAGAGTGCAACAAGACGAAGGAAGGTCAAAGAGAGTGGAACGAGTCGAAGGATGGTGAAAGAGAGTGAAATGAGACGAAGGAGGGTTAAAGAGAGTGATTTGAGACAAATGAAGGTTAAAGAGAGTGAAACGAGATGAAGGAGGGTGAAAGAGAGTGAAAGGAGACGAAGGAGGGTGAAAGAGAGTGAAAGGAGACGAAGGAGGGTGAAAGAGAGCGAAACGAGACAAAGGAGGGTGAAGGAGAGTGAAACGAGACGAAGGAGGGTGAAAGAGAGTGAAACGAGAGGAATGAGGTTTAAAGAGAGTGAAACGAGACAAAGGAGGGTGAAGGAGAGTGAAACGAGACGAAGGAGAGTAAAGAGAGTGAAACGAGATAAAGGAGTGTTAAAGAGAGTGAAACGAGTGGAAGGAGTGTTAATGAGAGTGAAACAAGACGAAGGAGGTTTAAAGAGACTGGAACGAGACGAAGGAGGGTGAAAGAGAGTGACACGAGATGAAGGAGGGTGGAAGAGAGTGAAACGAGACGAAGGATGGTGAAAGAGAGTGAAACGAGAGGAATGAGGTTTAAAGAGAGTGAAACGAGACAAAGGAGGGTGAAGGAGAGTGAAACGAGACGAAGGAGGGTTAAAGAGAGTGAAACGAGTTGAAGGAGGGTTAAAGTGAGTGAAACGAGTGGAAGGAGTGTTAATGAGAGTGAAACAAGACGAAGGAGGGTTAAAGAGAGTGGAACGAGATGAAGGAGGGTGAAAGAGAGTGAAACGAGACGAAGGATGTTTAAAGAGAGTGAAACGAGATGAAGGAGGGTAAAAGAGAGTGAAATGAGACGAAGGAGGGTGAAAGAGAGTGAAACGAGACGAAGGACGGTGAAAGAGAGTGAAACGAGACGAAGGAGGGTTAAAGAGAGTGAAACGAGATGAAGGAGGGTTAAAGAGAGTGAAACGAGATGAAGGAGAGTTAAAGAGAGTGAAACGAGACGACGGAGGGTTAAAGAGAGAAAATGAGACGAAGGAGAGTTACAGAGAGTGAAACGAGACGAAGGAGGGTGAAAGAGAGTGAAACGAGGCGAAGGAGGGTTAAAGAGAGCGGAACGAGACGAAGGAGGGTGAAAGAGAGTGAAACGAGATGAACGAGGTTTAAAGGGAGTGAAACGAGACAAAGGAGGGTGAAAGAGAGTGAAGCTAGACGAAGGAGTGTTAAATAGAGTGAAATGAGATGAAGGAGTGTAAAAGAGAGTGAAACGAGAGGAAGGAGTGTTAAAGAGAGTGCAACAAGACGAAGGAAGGTCAAAGAGAGTGGAACGAGTCGAAGGATGGTGAAAGAGAGTGAAATGAGACGAAGGAGGGTTAAAGAGAGTGATTTGAGACAAATGAAGGTTAAAGAGAGTGAAACGAGATGAAGGAGGGTGAAAGAGAGTGAAAGGAGACGAAGGAGGGTGAAAGAGAGTGAAAGGAGACGAAGGAGGGTGAAAGAGAGCGAAACGAGACAAAGGAGGGTGAAGGAGAGTGAAACGAGACGAAGGAGGGTGAAAGAGAGTGAAACGAGAGGAATGAGGTTTAAAGAGAGTGAAACGAGACAAAGGAGGGTGAAGGAGAGTGAAACGAGACGAAGGAGAGTAAAGAGAGTGAAACGAGATAAAGGAGTGTTAAAGAGAGTGAAACGAGTGGAAGGAGTGTTAATGAGAGTGAAACAAGACGAAGGAGGTTTAAAGAGACTGGAACGAGACGAAGGAGGGTGAAAGAGAGTGACACGAGATGAAGGAGGGTGGAAGAGAGTGAAACGAGACGAAGGATGGTGAAAGAGAGTGAAACGAGAGGAATGAGGTTTAAAGAGAGTGAAACGAGACAAAGGAGGGTGAAGGAGAGTGAAACGAGACGAAGGAGGGTTAAAGAGAGTGAAACGAGTTGAAGGAGGGTTAAAGTGAGTGAAACGAGTGGAAGGAGTGTTAATGAGAGTGAAACAAGACGAAGGAGGGTTAAAGAGAGTGGAACGAGATGAAGGAGGGTGAAAGAGAGTGAAACGAGGTGAAGGAGGGTGAAAGAGAGTGGAACGAGATGAAGGAGGGTGAAAAAGAGTTAAACGAGATGAAGGAGGGTTAAAGAGAGTGAAATAAGATGAAGGAGGGTAAAAGAGAGTGAAAGGAGACGAAGGAGGGTTAAAGAGAGTGAAACGAGACGAAGGAGGGTGAAAGAGAGTGAAACGAGACGAAGGAGGGTGAAAGAGAGTGAAACAAGACGAAGGAGGATGAAAGAGAGTGAAACGAGATGAAGGAGGGTGTAGGAGAGTGAAACGAGACGAAGGAGGGTGAAAGAGAGGGAAACGAAGGAAGGAGGGTTAAAGAGAGTGAAACGAGACAAAGGAAGGGTAAAGAGAGTGAAACGAGATGAAGGCGGGTGAAAGAGAGTGAAACGAGATAAAGGAGTGTTAAAGAGAGTGAAACGAGTGGAAGGAGTGTTAATGAGAGTGAAACAAGACGAAGGAGGTTTAAAGAGACTGGAACGAGACGAAGGAGGGTGAAAGAGAGTGACACGAGATGAAGGAGGGTGAAAGAGAGTGAAACGAGACGAAGGATGGTGAAAGAGAGTGAAACGAGAGGAATGAGGTTTAAAGAGAGTGAAACGAGACAAAGGAGGGTGAAGGAGAGTGAAACGAGACGAAGGAGGGTTAAAGAGAGTGAAACGAGTTGAAGGAGGGTTAAAGTGAGTGAAACGAGTGGAATGAGTGTTAATGAGAGTGAAACAAGACGAAGGAGGGTTAAAGAGAGTGGAACGAGATGAAGGAGGGTGAAAGAGAGTGAAACGAGGTGAAGGAGAGTGAAAGAGAGTGGAACGAGATGAAGGAGGGTGAAAAAGAGTTAAACGAGACGAAGGAGGGTTAAAGAGAGTGAAATAAGATGAAGGAGGGTAAAAGAGAGTGAAACGAGGTGAAGGAGGGTGAAAGAGAGTGGAACGAGATGAAGGAGGGTGAAAAAGAGTTAAACGAGACGAAGGAGGGTTAAAGAGAGTGAAATAAGATGAAGGAGGGTAAAAGAGAGTGAAAGGAGACGAAGGAGGTTGAAAGAGAGTGAAACGAGACGAAGGAGGGTTAAAGAGAGTGAAACGAGACGAAGGAGGGTGAAAGAGAGTGAAACGAGACGAAGGAGGGTGAAAGAGAGTGAAACAAGACGAAGGAGGATGAAAGAGAGTGAAACGAGATGAAGGAGGGTGTAGGAGAGTGAAACGAGACGAAGGAGGGTGAAAGAGAGGGAAACGAAGGAAGGAGGGTTAAAGAGAGTGAAACGAGACAAAGGAAGGGTAAAGAGAGTGAAACGAGATGAAGGCGGGTGAAAGAGAGTGAAACGAAACGAAGGAGGGTTAAAGAGAGTGAAATGAGACGAAGGAGGGTTAAAGAGAGTGAAACGAGAGGAAGGAGGGTTCAAGAGAGTGGAACGAGACGAAGGAGAGTGAAAGAGATTGAAACGAGAGGAATGAGGCTTAAAAAGCGTGAAACGAGACAAAGAAGGGTGAAGGAGAGTGGAACGAGACGAAGGAGGGTTAAAGAGAGTGAAACGAGATGAAGGAGGGTTTAAGTGAGTGAAATGAGTGGAAGACGTGTTAATAAGAGTCAAACAAGACGAAGGAGGGTTAAAGAGAGTGGAACGAGACAAAGGAGGGTGAAAGAGAGTGAAACGTGGCGAAGGAGGGTTAAAGAGAGTGGAACGAGACGAAGGAGGGTGAAAGAGAGTGAAACGAGACGAAGGAGGGTGAAAGTGAAACGAGAGGAAGGAGGGTGAAAGAGAGAGAAACGAGACGAAGGAGGGTTAAAGAGAGTGAAATGAGACGAAGGAGGGTTAAAGAGAGTGAAACGAGAGGAAGGAGGGTTAAAGAGAGTGGAACGAGACGAAGGAGAATGAAAGAGATTGAAACGAGAGGAATGAGGTTTAAAAAGAGTGAAACGAGACAAAGGAGGGTGAAGGAGAGTGAAACGAGACGAAGGAGGGTTAAAGAGAGTGAAACGAGATGAAGGAGGGTTAAAGTGAGTGAAATGAGTGGAAGGAGTGTTAATCAGAGTCAAACAAGACGAAGGAGGGTTAAAGAGAGTGGAACGAGACAAAGGAGGGTGAAAGAGAGTGAAGCGTGGCGAAGGAGGGTTAAAGAGAGTGGAACGAGACGAAGGAGGGTGAAAGAGAGTGAAAGGAGACGAAGGAGGGTTAAAGGGAGTGAAAGGAGAAGAATGAGTGTTAAAGGGAGTGAAACGAGGCGAAGGAGGGTTAAAGAGAGTGAAACGAGACGAAGGAGGGTGAACGAGAGTGAAACAAGACGAAGGAGGGTGAAAGAGAGCGAAACGAGACAGAGGAGTGTGAAAGAGAGTGAAATGAGGCGAAGGAGGTTTAAAGAGAGTGAAACGAGATGAAGGAGGGTAAAAGAGAGTGAAATGAGACGAAGGAGGGTTAAAGAGAGTGAAACGAGACAAAGGAGGGTTAAAGAGAGTGAAACGAGACGAAGGAGGGTGAAAGAGAGTGAAACGAGACAAAGGAGGGTGAAAGAGAGTGAAACGAGATGAAGGAGGATGAAAGAGAGTGAAACGAGATGAAAAAGGGAGAGAGAGAGTGAAACGAGATGAAGGAGTGTGAAAGAGAGTGAAATGAGATGAAGGAGGCTAAAAGAGAGTGAAACGAGATGAAGGAGGGTGAAAGGGAGTGAAACGAGACGACGGAGGGTTAAAGAGAGTGAATCGAGACGAAGGATGTTTAAAGAGAGTGAAACGAGATGAAGGAGGGTAAAAGAGAGTGAAATGAGACGAAGGAGGGTGAAAGAGAGTGAAACGAGACGAAGGACGGTGAAAGAGAGTGAAACGAGACGAAGGAGGGTTAAAGAGAGTGAAACGAGATGAAGGAGGGTTAAAGAGAGTGAAACGAGATGAAGGAGAGTTAAAGAGAGTGAAACGAGACGACGGAGGGTTAAAGAGAGAAAATGAGACGAAGGAGAGTTACAGAGAGTGAAACGAGACGAAGGAGGGTGAAAGAGAGTGAAACGAGGCGAAGGAGGGTTAAAGAGAGCGGAACGAGACGAAGGAGGGTGAAAGAGAGTGAAACGAGATGAACGAGGTTTAAAGGGAGTGAAACGAGACAAAGGAGGGTGAAAGAGAGTGAAGCTAGACGAAGGAGTGTTAAATAGAGTGAAATGAGATGAAGGAGTGTAAAAGAGAGTGAAACGAGAGGAAGGAGTGTTAAAGAGAGTGCAATAAGACGAAGGAAGGTCAAAGAGAGTGGAACGAGTCGAAGGATGGTGAAAGAGAGTGAAATGAGACGAAGGAGGGTTAAAGAGAGTGATTTGAGACAAATGAAGGTTAAAGAGAGTGAAACGAGATGAAGGAGGGTGAAAGAGAGTGAAAGGAGACGAAGGAGGGTGAAAGAGAGTGAAAGGAGACGAAGGAGGGTGAAAGAGAGCGAAACGAGACAAAGGAGGGTGAAGGAGAGTGAAACGAGACGAAGGAGGGTGAAAGAGAGTGAAACGAGAGGAATGAGGTTTAAAGAGAGTGAAACGAGACAAAGGAGGGTGAAGGAGAGTGAAACGAGACGAAGGAGAGTAAAGAGAGTGAAACGAGATAAAGGAGTGTTAAAGAGAGTGAAACGAGTGGAAGGAGTGTTAATGAGAGTGAAACAAGACGAAGGCGGTTTAAAGAGACTGGAACGAGACGAAGGAGGGTGAAAGAGAGTGACACGAGATGAAGGAGGGTGCAAGAGAGTGAAACGAGACGAAGGATGGTGAAAGAGAGTGAAACGAGAGGAATGAGGTTTAAAGAGAGTGAAACGAGACAAAGGAGGGTGAAGGAGAGTGAAACGAGACGAAGGAGGGTTAAAGAGAGTGAAACGAGTTGAAGGAGGGTTAAAGTGAGTGAAACGAGTGGAAGGAGTGTTAATGAGAGTGAAACAAGACGAAGGAGGGTTAAAGAGAGTGGAACGAGATGAAGGAGGGTGAAAGAGAGTGAAACGAGGTGAAGGAGGGTGAAAGAGAGTGGAACGAGATGAAGGAGGGTGAAAAAGAGTTAAACGAGACGAAGGAGGGTTAAAGAGAGTGAAATAAGATGAAGGAGGGTAAAAGAGAGTGAAAGGAGACGAAGGAGGGTTAAAGAGAGTGAAACGAGACGAAGGAGGGTGAAAGAGAGTGAAACGAGACGAAGGAGGGTGAAAGAGAGTGAAACAAGACGAAGGAGGATGAAAGAGAGTGAAACGAGATGAAGGAGGGTGTAGGAGAGTGAAACGAGACGAAGGAGGGTGAAAGAGAGGGAAACGAAGGAAGGAGGGTTAAAGAGAGTGAAACGAGACAAAGGAAGGGTAAAGAGAGTGAAACGAGATGAAGGCGGGTGAAAGAGAGTGAAACGAGATAAAGGAGTGTTAAAGAGAGTGAAACGAGTGGAAGGAGTGTTAATGAGAGTGAAACAAGACGAAGGAGGTTTAAAGAGACTGGAACGAGACGAAGGAGGGTGAAAGAGAGTGACACGAGATGAAGGAGGGTGAAAGAGAGTGAAACGAGACGAAGGATGGTGAAAGAGAGTGAAACGAGAGGAATGAGGTTTAAAGAGAGTGAAACGAGACAAAGGAGGGTGAAGGAGAGTGAAACGAGACGAAGGAGGGTTAAAGAGAGTGAAACGAGTTGAAGGAGGGTTAAAGTGAGTGAAACGAGTGGAAGGAGTGTTAATGAGAGTGAAACAAGACGAAGGAGGGTTAAAGAGAGTGGAACGAGATGAAGGAGGGTGAAAGAGAGTGAAACGAGGTGAAGGAGGGTGAAAGAGAGTGGAACGAGATGAAGGAGGGTGAAAAAGAGTTAAACGAGACGAAGGAGGGTTAAAGAGAGTGAAATAAGATGAAGGAGGGTAAAAGAGAGTGAAACGAGGTGAAGGAGGGTGAAAGAGAGTGGAACGAGATGAAGGAGGGTGAAAAAGAGTTAAACGAGACGAAGGAGGGTTAAAGAGAGTGAAATAAGATGAAGGAGGGTAAAAGAGAGTGAAAGGAGACGAAGGAGGTTGAAAGAGAGTGAAACGAGACGAAGGAGGGTTAAAGAGAGTGAAACGAGACGAAGGAGGGTGAAAGAGAGTGAAACGAGACGAAGGAGGATGAAAGAGAGTGAAACGAGATGAAGGAGGGTGTAGGAGAGTGAAACGAGACGAAGGAGGGTGAAAGAGAGGGAAACGAAGGAAGGAGGGTTAAAGAGAGTGAAACGAGACAAAGGAAGGGTAAAGAGAGTGAAACGAGATGAAGGCGGGTGAAAGAGAGTGAAACGAAACGAAGGAGGGTTAAAGAGAGTGAAATGAGACGAAGGAGGGTTAAAGAGAGTGAAACGAGAGGAAGGAGGGTTCAAGAGAGTGGAACGAGACGAAGGAGAGTGAAAGAGATTGAAACGAGAGGAATGAGGCTTAAAAAGCGTGAAACGAGACAAAGAAGGGTGAAGGAGAGTGGAACGAGACGAAGGAGGGTTAAAGAGAGTGAAACGAGATGAAGGAGGGTTTAAGTGAGTGAAATGAGTGGAAGACGTGTTAATAAGAGTCAAACAAGACGAAGGAGGGTTAAAGAGAGTGGAACGAGACAAAGGAGGGTGAAAGAGAGTGAAACGTGGCGAAGGAGGGTTAAAGAGAGTGGAACGACACGAAGGAGGGTGAAAGAGAGTGAAACGAGACGAAGGAGGGTGAAAGTGAAACGAGAGGAAGGAGGGTGAAAGAGAGAGAAACGAGACGAAGGAGGGTTAAAGAGAGTGAAATGAGACGAAGGAGGGTTAAAGAGAGTGAAACGAGAGGAAGGAGGGTTAAAGAGAGTGGAACGAGACGAAGGAGAATGAAAGAGATTGAAACGAGAGGAATGAGGTTTAAAAAGAGTGAAACGAGACAAAGGAGGGTGAAGGAGAGTGAAACGAGACGAACGAGGGTTAAAGAGAGTGAAACGAGATGAAGGAGGGTTAAAGTGAGTGAAATGAGTGGAAGGAGTGTTAATCAGAGTCAAACAAGACGAAGGAGGGTTAAAGAGAGTGGAACGAGACAAAGGAGGGTGAAAGAGAGTGAAGCGTGGCGAAGGAGGGTTAAAGAGAGTGGAACGAGACGAAGGAGGGTGAAAGAGAGTGAAAGGAGACGAAGGAGGGTTAAAGGGAGTGAAAGGAGAAGAATGAGTGTTAAAGGGAGTGAAACGAGGCGAAGGAGGGTTAAAGAGAGTGAAACGAGACGAAGGAGGGTGAACGAGAGTGAAACAAGACGAAGGAGGGTGAAAGAGAGCGAAACGAGACAGAGGAGTGTGAAAGAGAGTGAAATGAGGCGAAGGAGGTTTAAAGAGAGTGAAACGAGATGAAGGAGGGTAAAAGAGAGTGAAATGAGACGAAGGAGGGTTAAAGAGAGTGAAACGAGACAAAGGAGGGTTAAAGAGAGTGAAACGAGACGAAGGAGGGTGAAAGAGAGTGAAACGAGACAAAGGAGGGTGAAAGAGAGTGAAACGAGATGAAGGAGGGTTAAAGTGAGTGAAATGAGTGGAAGGAGTGTTAATAAGAGTCAAACAAGACGAAGGAGGGTTAAAGAGAGTGGAACGAGACAAAAGAGGGTGAAAGAGAGTGAAACGTGGCGAAGGAGGTTAAAGAGAGTGGAACGAGACGAAGGAGGGTGAAAGAGAGTGAAACGAGACGAAGGAGGGTGAAAGAGAGTGAAACGAGACGAAGGAGGGTGAAAGAGAGTGAAACGAGACGAAGGATGGTGAAAGAGAGTGAAACGAGACGAAGGAGGGTTAAAGAGAGTGAAACGAGATGAAGGAGGGTTAAAGAGAGTGAAACGAGATGAAGGAGAGTTAAAGAGAGTGAAACGAGACGACGGAGGGTTAAAGAGAGCAAAATGAGACGAAGGAGAGTTACAGAGAGTGAAACGAGACGAAGGAGGGCGAAAGAGAGTGAAGCTAGACGAAGGAGTGTTAAATAGAGTGAAATGAGATGAAGGAGTGTAAAAGAGAGTGAAACGAGAGGAAGGAGTGTGAAAGAGAGTGCAAGAAGACGAAGGAAGGTCAAAGAGAGTGGAACGAGTCGAAGGATGGTGAAAGAGAGTGAAATGAGACGAAGGAGGGTTAAAGAGTGTGATTCTAGACAAATGAAGGTTAAAGAGAGTGAAACGAGATGAAGGAGGGTGAAAGAGAGTGAAAGGAGACGAAGGAGGGTGAAAGACAGTGAAAGGAGACGAAGGAGGGTGAAAGAGAGCGAAACGAGACAAAGGAGGGTGAAGGAGAGTGAAACGAGACGAAGGAGGGTGAAAGAGAGGGAAACGAGAGGAATGAGGTTTAAAGAGAGTGAAACGAGAGAAAGGAGGGTGAAGGAGAGTGAAACGAGACGAAGGAGGGTAAAGAGAGTGAAACGAGATAAAGGAGTGTTAAAGAGAGTGAAACGAGTGGAAGGAGTGTTAATGAGAGTGAAACAAGACGAAGGAGGTTTAAAGAGACTGGGACGAGACGAAGGAGGGTGAAAGAGAGTGACACGAGATGAAGGAGGGTGAAAGAGAGTGAAACGAGACGAAGGATGGTGAAAGAGAGTGAAACGAGAGGAATGAGGTTTAAAGAGAGTGAAACGAGACAAAGGAGGGTGAAGGAGAGTGAAACAAGACGAAGGAGGGTTAAAGAGAGTGGAACGAGATGAAGGAGGGTGAAAGAGAGTGAAACGTGGCGAAGGAGGGTGAAAGAGAGTGGAACGAGATGAAGGAGGGTGAAAAAGAGTTAAACGAGACGAAGGAGGGTTAAAGAGAGTGAAATAAGATGAAGGAGGGTAAAAGAGAGTGAAAGGAGACGAAGGAGGGTGAAAGAGAGTGAAACGAGACGAAGGAGGGTGAAAGAGAGTGATCGAGACGAAGGAGGATGAAAGTGAGTGAAACGAGATGAAGGAGGGTGTAGGAGAGTGAAACGAGACGAAGGAGGGTGAAAGAGAGGGAAACGAGAGGAAGGAGGGTGAAAGATAGTGAAACGAGACGAAGGAGGGTTAAATAGAATGAAACGAGATGAAGGAGGGTTAAAGAGAGTGAAACGAGACGAAGGAGGGTGAAAGTGAAACGAGAGGAAGGAGGGTGAAAGAGAGAGAAACGAGACGAAGGAGGGTTAAAGAGAGTGGAACGAGACGAAGGAGAATGAAAGAGATTGAAACGAGAGGAATGAGGTTTAAAAAGAGTGAAACGAGACAAAGGAGGGTGAAGGAGAGTGAAACGAGACGAAGGAGGGTTAAAGAGAGTGAAACGAGATGAAGGAGGGTTAAAGTGAGTGAAATGAGTGGAAGGAGTGTTAATCAGAGTCAAACAAGACGAAGGAGGGTTAAAGAGAGTGGAACGAGACAAAGGAGGGTGAAAGAGAGTGAAGCGTGGCGAAGGAGGGTTAAAGAGAGTGGAACGAGATGAAGGAGGGTAAAAGAGAGTGAAATGAGACGAAGGAGGGTTAAAGAGAGTGAAACGAGACAAAGGAGGGTTAAAGAGAGTGAAACGAGACGAAGAAGGGTGAAAGAGAGTGAAACGAGACAAAGGAGGGTGAAAGAGAGTGAAACGAGATGAAGGAGGGTTAAAGTGAGTGAAATGAGTGGAAGGAGTGTTAATAAGAGTCAAACAAGACGAAGGAGGGTTAAAGAGAGTGGAACGAGACAAAAGAGGGTGAAAGAGAGTGAAACGTGGCGAAGGAGGTTAAAGAGAGTGGAACGAGACGAAGGAGGGTGAAAGAGAGTGAAACGAGACGAAGGAGGGTGAAAGAGAGTGAAACGAGACGAAGGAGGGTGAAAGAGAGTGAAACGAGACGAAGGATGGTGAAAGAGAGTGAAACGAGACGAAGGAGGGTTAAAGAGAGTGAAACGAGATGAAGGAGGGTTAAAGAGAGTGAAACGAGATGAAGGAGAGTTAAAGAGAGTGAAACGAGACGACGGAGGGTTAAAGAGAGCAAAATGAGACGAAGGAGAGTTACAGAGAGTGAAACGAGACGAAGGAGGGCGAAAGAGAGTGAAGCTAGACGAAGGAGTGTTAAATAGAGTGAAATGAGATGAAGGAGTGTAAAAGAGAGTGAAACGAGAGGAAGGAGTGTGAAAGAGAGTGCAACAAGACGAAGGAAGGTCAAAGAGAGTGGAACGAGTCGAAGGATGGTGAAAGAGAGTGAAATGAGACGAAGGAGGGTTAAAGAGTGTGATTCTAGACAAATGAAGGTTAAAGAGAGTGAAACGAGATGAAGGAGGGTGAAAGAGAGTGAAAGGAGACGAAGGAGGGTGAAAGACAGTGAAAGGAGACGAAGGAGGGTGAAAGAGAGCGAAACGAGACAAAGGAAGGTGAAGGAGAGTGAAACGAGACGAAGGAGGGTGAAAGAGAGGGAAACGAGAGGAATGAGGTTTAAAGAGAGTGAAACGAGAGAAAGGAGGGTGAAGGAGAGTGAAACGAGACGAAGGAGGGTAAAGAGAGTGAAACGAGATAAAGGAGTGTTAAAGAGAGTGAAACGAGTGGAAGGAGTGTTAATGAGAGTGAAACAAGACGAAGGAGGTTTAAAGAGACTGCGACGAGACGAAGGAGGGTGAAAGAGAGTGACACGAGATGAAGGAGGGTGAAAGAGAGTGAAACGAGACGAAGGATGGTGAAAGAGAGTGAAACGAGAGGAATGAGGTTTAAAGAGAGTGAAACGAGACAAAGGAGGGTGAAGGAGAGTGAAACAAGACGAAGGAGGGTTAAAGAGAGTGGAACGAGATGAAGGAGGGTGAAAGAGAGTGAAACGTGGCGAAGGAGGGTGAAAGAGAGTGGAACGAGATGAAGGAGGGTAAAAAAGAGTTAAACAAGACGAAGGAGGGTTAAAGAGAGTGAAATAAGATGTAGGAGGGTAAAAGAGAGTGAAAGGAGACGAAGGAGGGTGAAAGAGAGTGAAACGAGACGAAGGAGGGTGAAAGAGAGTGATCGAGACGAAGGAGGATGAAAGTGAGTGAAACGAGTTGAAGGAGGGTGTAGGAGAGTGAAACGAGACGAAGGAGGGTGAAAGAGAGGGAAACGAGAGGAAGGAGGGTGAAAGATAGTGAAACGAGACGAAGGAGGGTTAAATAGAATGAAACGAGATGAAGGAGGGTTAAAGAGAGTGAAACGAGACGAAGGAGGGTGAAAGTGAAACGAGAGGAAGGAGGGTGAAAGAGAGAGAAACGAGACGAAGGAGGGTTAAAGAGAGTGAAATGAGACGAAGGAGGGTTAAAGAGAGTGAAACGAGAGGAAGGAGGGTTAAAGAGAGTGGAACGAGACGAAGGAGAATGAAAGAGATTGAAACGAGAGGAATGAGGTTTAAAAAGAGTGAAACGAGACAAAGGAGGGTGAAGGAGAGTGAAACGAGACGAAGGAGGGTTAAAGAGAGTGAAACGAGATGAAGGAGGGTTAAAGTGAGTGAAATGAGTGGAAGGAGTGTTAATCAGAGTCAAACAAGACGAAGGAGGGTTAAAGAGAGTAGAAAGAGACAAAGGAGGGTGAAAGAGACTGAAGCGTGGCGAAGGAGGGTTAAAGAGAGTGGAACGAGACGAAGGAGGGTGAAAGAGAGTGAAAGGAGACGAAGGAGGGTTAAAGGGAGTGAAAGGAGAAGAATGAGTGTTAAAGGGAGTGAAACGAGGCGAAGGAGGGTTAAAGAGAGTGAAACGAGACGAAGGAGGGTGAACGAGAGTGAAACAAGACGAAGGATGGTGAAAAAGAGCGAAACGAGACAGAGGAGTGTGAAAGAGAGTGAAATGAGGCGAAGGAGGTTTAAAGAGAGTGAAACGAGATGAAGGAGGGTAAAAGAGAGTGAAATGAGACGAAGGAGGGTCAAAGAGAGTGAAACGAGACAAAGGAGGGTTAAAGAGAGTGAAACGAGACGAAGGAGGGTGAAAGAGAGTGAAACGAGACAAAGGAGGGTGAAAGAGAGTAAAACGAGACGGAGGAGGATGAAAGAGAGTGAAACGAGATGAAGGAGGGTGTAGGAGAGTGAAACGAGACGAAGGAGGGTGAAAGAGAATGAAACGAGATGAAGGAGGATGAAAGAGAGTGAAACGAGATGAAAAAGGGAGAGAGAGAGTGAAACGAGATGAAGGAGTGTGAAAGAGAGTGAAATGAGATGAAGGAGGCTAAAAGAGAGTGAAACGAGATGAAGGAGGGTGAAAGGGAGTGAAACGAGACGACGGAGGGTTAAAGAGAGTGAATCGAGACGAAGGATGTTTAAAGAGAGTGAAACGAGATGAAGGAGGGTAAAAGAGAGTGAAATGAGACGAAGGAGGGTGAAAGAGAGTGAAACGAGACGAAGGACGGTGAAAGAGAGTGAAACGAGACGAAGGAGGGTTAAAGAGAGTGAAACGAGATGAAGGAGGGTTAAAGAGAGTGAAACGAGATGAAGGAGAGTTAAAGAGAGTGAAACGAGACGACGGAGGGTTAAAGAGAGAAAATGAGACGAAGGAGAGTTACAGAGAGTGAAACGAGACGAAGGAGGGTGAAAGAGAGTGAAACGAGGCGAAGGAGGGTTAAAGAGAGCGGAACGAGACGAAGGAGGGTGAAAGAGAGTGAAACGAGATGAACGAGGTTTAAAGGGAGTGAAACGAGACAAAGGAGGGTGAAAGAGAGTGAAGCTAGACGAAGGAGTGTTAAATAGAGTGAAATGAGATGAAGGAGTGTAAAAGAGAGTGAAACGAGAGGAAGGAGTGTTAAAGAGAGTGCAACAAGACGAAGGAAGGTCAAAGAGAGTGGAACGAGTCGAAGGATGGTGAAAGAGAGTGAAATGAGACGAAGGAGGGTTAAAGAGAGTGATTCGAGACAAATGAAGGTTAAAGAGAGTGAAACGAGATGAAGGAGGGTGAAAGAGAGTGAAAGGAGACGAAGGAGGGTGAAAGAGAGTGAAAGGAGACGAAGGAGGGTGAAAGAGAGCGAAACGAGACAAAGGAGGGTGAAGGAGAGTGAAACGAGACGAAGGAGGGTGAAAGAGAGTGAAACGAGAGGAATGAGGTTTAAAGAGAGTGAAACGAGACAAAGGAGGGTGAAGGAGAGTGAAACGAGACGAAGGAGAGTAAAGAGAGTGAAACGAGATAAAGGAGTGTTAAAGAGAGTGAAACGAGTGGAAGGAGTGTTAATGAGAGTGAAACAAGACGAAGGAGGTTTAAAGAGACTGGAACGAGACGAAGGAGGGTGAAAGAGAGTGACACGAGATGAAGGAGGGTGCAAGAGAGTGAAACGAGACGAAGGATGGTGAAAGAGAGTGAAACGAGAGGAATGAGGTTTAAAGAGAGTGAAACGAGACAAAGGAGGGTGAAGGAGAGTGAAACGAGACGAAGGAGGGTTAAAGAGAGTGAAACGAGTTGAAGGAGGGTTAAAGTGAGTGAAACGAGTGGAAGGAGTGTTAATGAGAGTGAAACAAGACGAAGGAGGGTTAAAGAGAGTGGAACGAGATGAAGGAGGGTGAAAGAGAGTGAAACGAGGTGAAGGAGGGTGAAAGAGAGTGGAACGAGATGAAGGAGGGTGAAAAAGAGTTAAACGAGACGAAGGAGGGTTAAAGAGAGTGAAATAAGATGAAGGAGGGTAAAAGAGAGTGAAAGGAGATGAAGGAGGGTTAAAGAGAGTGAAACGAGACGAAGGAGGGTGAAAGAGAGTGAAACGAGACGAAGGAGGGTGAAAGAGAGTGAAACAAGACGAAGGAGGATGAAAGAGAGTGAAACGAGATGAAGGAGGGTGTAGGAGAGTGAAACGAGACGAAGGAGGGTGAAAGAGAGGGAAACGAAGGAAGGAGGGTTAAAGAGAGTGAAACGAGACAAAGGAAGGGTAAAGAGAGTGAAACGAGATGAAGGCGGGTGAAAGAGAGTGAAACGAGATAAAGGAGTGTTAAAGAGAGTGAAACGAGTGGAAGGAGTGTTAATGAGAGTGAAACAAGACGAAGGAGGTTTAAAGAGACTGGAACGAGACGAAGGAGGGTGAAAGAGAGTGACACGAGATGAAGGAGGGTGAAAGAGAGTGAAACGAGACGAAGGATGGTGAAAGAGAGTGAAACGAGAGGAATGAGGTTTAAAGAGAGTGAAACGAGACAAAGGAGGGTGAAGGAGAGTGAAACGAGACGAAGGAGGGTTAAAGAGAGTGAAACGAGTTGAAGGAGGGTTAAAGTGAGTGAAAAGAGTGGAAGGAGTGTTAATGAGAGTGAAACAAGACAAAGGAGGGTTAAAGAGAGTGGAACGAGATGAAGGAGGGTGAAAGAGAGTGAAACGAGGTGAAGGAGGGTGAAAGAGAGTGGAACGAGATGAAGGAGGGTGAAAAAGAGTTAAACGAGACGAAGGAGGGTTAGAGAGAGTGAAATAAGATGAAGGAGGGTAAAAGAGAGTGAAACGAGGTGAAGGAGGGTGAAAGAGAGTGGAACGAGATGAAGGAGGGTGAAAAAGAGTTAAACGAGACGAAGGAGGGTTAAAGAGAGTGAAATAAGATGAAGGAGGGTAAAAGAGAGTGAAAGGAGACGAAGGAGGTTGAAAGAGTGTGAAACGAGACGAAGGAGGGTTAAAGAGAGTGAAACGAGACGAAGGAGGGTGAAAGAGAGTGAAACGAGACGAAGGAGGGTGAAAGAGAGTGAAACAAGACGAAGGAGGATGAAAGAGAGTGAAACGAGATTAAGGAGGGTGTAGGAGAGTGAAACGAGACGAAGGAGGGTGAAAGAGAGGGAAACGAAGGAAGGAGGGTTAAAGAGAGTGAAACGAGACAAAGGAAGGGTAAAGAGAGTGAAACGAGATGAAGGCGGGTGAAAGAGAGTGAAACGAAACGAAGGAGGGTTAAAGAGAGTGAAATGAGACGAAGGAGGGTTAAAGAGAGTGAAACGAGAGGAAGGAGGGTTCAAGAGAGTGGAACGAGACGAAGGAGAGTGAAAGAGATTGAAACGAGAGGAATGAGGCTTAAAAAGCGTGAAACGAGACAAAGAAGGGTGAAGGAGAGTGAAACGAGACGAAGGAGGGTTAAAGAGAGTGAAACGAGATGAAGGAGGGTTAAAGTGAGTGAAATGAGTGGAAGGAGTGTTAATAAGAGTCAAACAAGACGAAGGAGGGTTAAAGAGAGTGGAACGAGACAAAGGAGGGTGAAAGAGAGTGAAACGTGGCGAAGGAGGGTTAAAGAGAGTGGAACGAGATGAAGGAGGGTGAAAGAGAGTGAAACGAGACAAAGAAGGGTGAAAGTGAAACGAGAGGAAGTAGGGTGAAAGAGAGAGAAACGAGACGAAGGAGGGTTAAAGAGAGTGAAATGAGACGAAGGAGGGTTAAAGAGAGTGAAACGAGAGGAAGGAGGGTTAAAGAGAGTGGAACGAGACGAAGGAGAATGAAAGAGATTGAAACGAGAGGAATGAGGTTTAAAAAGAGTGAAACGAGACAAAGGAGGGTGAAGGAGAGTGAAACGAGACGAAGGAGGGTTAAAGAGAGTGAAACGAGATGAAGGAGGGTTAAAGTGAGTGAAATGAGTGGAACGAGTGTTAATCAGAGTCAAACAAGACGAAGGAGGGTTAAAGAGAGTGGAACGAGACAAAGGAGGGTGAAAGAGAGTGAAGCGTGGTGAAGGAGGGTTAAAGAGAGTGGAACGAGACGAAGGAGGGTGAAAGAGAGTGAAAGGAGACGAAGGAGGGTTAAAGGGAGTGAAAGGAGAAGAATGAGTGTTAAAGGGAGTGAAACGAGGCGAAGGAGGGTTAAAGAGAGTGAAACGAGACGAAGGAGGGTGAACGAGAGTGAAACGAGACAAAGGAGGGTGAAAGAGAGTGAAACGTGGCGAAGGAGGGTTAAAGAGAGTGGAACGAGACGAAGGAGGGTGAAAGAGAGTGAAACGAGACGAAGGAGGGTGAAAGAGAGTGAAACGAGACGAAGGAGGGTGAAAGAGAGTGAAACGAGACGAAGAATGGTGAAAGAGAGTGAAACGAGACGAAGGAGGGTTAAAGAGAGTGAAACGAGATGAAGGAGGGTTAAAGAGAGTGAAACGAGATGAAGGAGAGTTAAAGAGAGTGAAACGAGACGACGGAGGGTTAAAGAGAGCAAAATGAGACGAAGGAGAGTTACAGAGAGTGAAACGAGACGAAGGAGGGCGAAAGAGAGTGAAGCTAGACGAAGGAGTGTTAAATAGAGTGAAATGAGATGAAGGAGTGTAAAAGAGAGTGAAACGAGAGGAAGGAGGGTGAAAGAGAGTGAAACGAGACGAAGGAAGGTTTAAGAGTGTGAAACGAGACGAAGGAAGGTTAAAGAGAGTGGAACGAGACGAAGGAGGGTGAAAGAGAGTGAAATGAGACGAAGGAGGGTTAAAGAGAGTGATTCGAGACAAAGGAAGGTTAAAGAGAGTGAAACGAGATGAAGGAGGGTGAAAGAGAGTGAAAGGAGACGAAGGAGGGTGAAAGAGAGTGAAAGGAGACGAAGGAGGGTGAAAGAGAGCGAAACGAGACAAAGGAGGGTGAAGGAGAGTGAAACGTGATGAAGGAGGGTGAAAGAGAGTGAAACAAGAGGAATGAGGTTTAAAGAGAGTGAAACGAGACAAAAGGAGGGTGAAGGAGAGTGAAACGAGACGAAGGAGGGTAAAGAGAGTGAAGCGAGATAAAGGAGTGTTAAAGAGAGTGAAACGAGTGGAAGGAGTGTTAATGAGAGTGAAACAAGACGAAGGAGGGTTAAAGAGACTGGAACGAGACGAAGGAGGGTGAAAGAGAGTGAAACGAGATGAAGATGGGTGAAAGAGAGTGAAACGAGACGAAGGATGGTGAAAGAGAGTGAAACGAGAGGAATGAGGTTTAAAGAGAGTGAAACGAGACAAAGGAGGGTGAAGGAGAGTGAAAAGAGACGAAGGAGGGTTAAAGAGAGTGAAACGAGTTGAAGGAGTGTTAATGAGAGTGAAACAAGATGAAGGAGGGTTAAAGAGAGTGGAACGAGATGAAGGAGGGTGAAAGAGAGTGAAACGAGGCTAAGGAGGGTGAAAAAAGTGGAACGAGACGAAGGAGGGTGAAAGAGAGTGAAACGAGACGAAGGACGGTGAAAGAGAGTGAAACGAGACGAAGGAGGGTTAAAGAGAGTGAAACGAGACAAAGGAGGGTTAAATAGAATGAAACGAGATGAAGGAGGTTAAAGAGAGTGAAACGAGACGAAGGAGGGTGAAAGAGAGCGAAACGAGACAAAGGAGGGTGAAGGAGAGTGAAACGTGACGAAGGAGGGTGAAAGAGAGTGAAACGAGAGGAATGAGGTTTAAAGAGAGTGAAACGAGACAAAGGAGGGTGAAGGAGAGTGAAACGAGACGAAGGAGGGTAAAGAGAGTGAAACGAGATAAAGGAGTGTTAAAGAGAGTGAAACGAGACGAAGGAGGGTTAAATTGAGTGAAACGAGATGAAGGAGCGTTAAAGAGAGAGAAATGAGACGGAGGAGGGTTAAAGAGAGTGAAACGAGACGAAGGAAGGTTTAAGAGTGTGAAACGAGACGAAGGAATGTTAAAGAGAGTGGAACGAGACGAAGTAGGGTGAAAGAGAGTGAAATGAGACGAAGGAGGGTTAAAGAGAGTGATTCGAGACAAAGGAAGGTTAAAGAGAGTGAAACGAGATGAAGGAGGGTGAAAGAGAGTGAAAGGAGACGAAGGAGGGTGAAAGAGAGTGAAACGAGACGAAGGAGGGTTTAAGAGTGTGAAACGAGACGAAGGAAGGTTAAAGAGAGTGGAACGAGACGAAGGAGGGTGAAAGAGAGTGAAATGAGGCGAAGGAGGTTTAAAGAGAGTGATTCGAGACAAAGGAAGGTTAAAGAGAGTGAAACGAGATGAAGGAGGGTGAAAGAGAGTGAAAGGAGACGAAGGAGGGTGAAAGAGCGTGAAAGGAGACGAAGGAGGGTGAAAGAGAGCGAAACGAGACAAAGGAGGGTGGAGGAGAGTGAAACGTGACGAAGGAGGGTGAAAGAGAGTAAAACGAGAGGAATGAGGTTTAAAGAGAGTGAAACGAGACAAAGGAGGGTGAAGGAGAGTGAAACGAGACGAAGGAGGGTAAAGAGAGAGAAACGAGATAAAGGAGTGTTAAAGAGAGTGAAACGAGACGAAGGAGGGTTAAATTGAGTGAAACGAGATGAAGGAGGGTTAAAGAGAGAGAAATGAGACGGAGGAGGGTTAAAGAGAGTGAAACGAGACGAAGGAAGGTTTAAGAGTGTGAAACGAGACGAAGGAAGGTTAAAGAGAGTGGAACGAGACGAAGGAGGGTGAAAGAGAGTGAAACGAGACAAAGGAGGGTGAAGGAGAGTGAAACGAGACGAAGGAGGGTAAAGAGAGTGAAACGAGATAAAGGAGTGTTAAAGAGAGTGAAACGAGTGGAAGGCGTGTTAATGAGAGTGAAACAAGACGAAGGAGGGTTAAAGAGACTGGAACGAGACGAAGGAGGGTGAAAGAGAGTGAAACGAGATGAAGGAGGGTGAAAGAGAGTGAAACGAGACGAAGGATGGTGAAAGAGAGTGAAACGAGAGGAATGAGGTTTAAAGAGAGTGAAACGAGACAAAGGAGGGTGAAGGAGAGTGAAACGAGACGAAGGAGGGTTAAAGAGAGTGAAACGAGTGGAAGGAGTGTTAATGAGAGTGAAACAAGACGAAGGAGGGTTAAAGAGAGTGGAACGAGATGAAGGAGGGTGAAAGAGAGTGAAACGAGGCTAAGGAGGGTGAAAAAGAGTGGAACGAGACGAAGGAGGGTGAAAGAGAGTGAAACGAGACGAAGGAGGGTGAAAGAGAGTGAAACGAGACGAAGGAGGGTTAAAGAGAGTGAAACGAGACAAAGGAGTGTTAAATAGAATGAAACGAGATGAAGGAGGTTAAAGAGAGTGAAACGAGACGAAGGAGGGTGAAAGAGAGTGAAACGAGAGGAAGGAGGGTGAAAGAGAGTGAAACGAGACGAAGGAGGGTTAAAGAGAGTGAAATGAGACGAAGGATGGTTAAAGAGTGTGAAACGAGACGAAGGAGTGTGAAAGAAAGTGAAACGAGATGAAGGAGGGTTAAAGAGAGTGGAACGAGACGAAGGAGGGTGAAAGAGATTGAAACGAGAGGAATGAGGTTTAAAGAGAGTGAAACGAGACGACGGAGGGTTAAAGAGAGCAAAATGAGACGAAGGAGAGTTACAGAGAGTGAAACGAGACGAAGGAGGGCGAAAGAGAGTGAAGCTAGACGAAGGAGTGTTAAATAGAGTGAAATGAGATGAAGGAGTGTAAAAGAGAGTGAAACGAGAGGAAGGAGTGTGAAAGAGAGTGCAACAAGACGAAGGAAGGTCAAAGAGAGTGGAACGAGTCGAAGGATGGTGAAAGAGAGTGAAATGAGACGAAGGAGGGTTAAAGAGAGTGATTCTAGACAAATGAAGGTTAAAGAGAGTGAAACGAGATGAAGGAGGGTGAAAGAGAGTGAAAGGAGACGAAGGAGGGTGAAAGACAGTGAAAGGAGACGAAGGAGGGTGAAAGAGAGCGAAACGAGACAAAGGAGGGTGAAGGAGAGTGAAACGAGACGAAGGAGGGTGAAAGAGAGGGAAACGAGAGGAATGAGGTTTAAAGAGAGTGAAACGAGAGAAAGGAGGGTGAAGGAGAGTGAAACGAGACGAAGGAGGGTAAAGAGAGTGAAACGAGATAAAGGAGTGTTAAAGAGAGTGAAACGAGTGGAAGGAGTGTTAATGAGAGTGAAACAAGACGAAGGAGGTTTAAAGAGACTGGAACGAGACGAAGGAGGGTGAAAGATAGTGAAACGAGATGAAGGAGGGTGAAAGAGAGTGAAACGAGACGAAGGATGGTGAAAGAGAGTGAAACGAGAGGAATGAGGTTTAAAGAGAGTGAAACGAGACAAAGGAGGGTGAAGGAGAGTGAAACAAGACGAAGGAGGGTTAAAGAGAGTGGAACGAGATGAAGGAGGTCGAAAGAGAGTGAAACGTGGCGAAGGAGGGTGAAAGAGAGTGGAACGAGATGAAGGAGGGTGAAAAAGAGTTAAACGAGACGAAGGAGGGTTAAAGAGAGTGAAATAAGATGAAGGAGGGTAAAAGAGAGTGAAAGGAGACGAAGGAGGTTGAAAGAGAGTGAAACGAGACGAAGGAGGGTTAAAGAGAGTGAAACGAGACGAAGGAGGGTTAAAGAGAGAGAAATGAGACGGAGGAGGGTTAAAGAGAGTGAATCGAGATGAAGGAGAGTTAAAGAGAGTGAAACGAGACGACGGAGGGTTAAAGAGAGCGAAATGAGACGAAGGAGGGTTACAGAGTGTGAAACGAGACGAAGGAGGGTGAAAGAGAGTGAAACGAGGCGAAGGAGGGTTAAAGAGAGCGGAACGAGATGAAGGAGGGTGTAGGAGAGTGAAATGAGACGAAGGAGGGTGAAAGAGAATGAAACGAGATGAAGGAGGATGAAAGAGAGTGAAACGAGATGAAAGAGGGAGAGAGAGAGTGAAACGAGATGAAGGAGGGTGAAAGAGAGTGAAACGAGATGAAGGAGGGTGAAAGAGAGTGAAACGAGATGAAGGAGGGTGAAAGGGAGTGAAACGAGACGACGGAGGGTTAAAGAGAGTGAATCGAGACGAAGGATGTTTAAAGAGAGTGAAAGGAGATGAAGGAGCGCAAAAGAGAGTGAAATGAGACGAAGGAGGGTGAAAGAGAGTGAAACGAGACGAAGGAGGGTGAAAGAGAGTGAAACGAGACGAAGGATGGTGAAACAGAGTGAAACGAGATGAAGGAGGGTTAAAGAGAGTGAAACGAGATGAAGGAGGGTTAAAGAGAGTGAAACGAGATGAAGGAGTGTTAAAGAGAGTGAAACGAGACGACGGAGGGTTAAAGAGAGCGAAATGAGACGAAGGAGAGTTACAGAGAGTGAAACGAGACGAAGGACGGTGAAAGAGAGTGAAACGAGGCGAAGGAGCGTTAAAGAGAGCGGAACGAGACGAAGGAGGGTGAAAGAGAGTGATTCGAGACAAAGGAAGGTTAAAGAGAGTGAAACGAGATGAAGGAGGGTGAAAGAGAGTGAAAGGAGACGAAGGAGGGTGAAAGAGAGTGAAACGAGACGAAGGAGGGTTTAAGAGTGTGAAACGAGACGAAGGAAGGTTAAAGAGAGTGGAACGAGACGAAGGAGGTTGAAAGAGAGTGAAATGAGGCGAAGGAGGTTTAAAGAGAGTGATTCGAGACAAAGGAAGGTTAAAGAGAGTGAAACGAGATGAAGGAGGGTGAAAGAGAGTGAAAGGAGACGAAGGAGGGTGAAAGAGCGTGAAAGGAGACGAAGGAGGGTGAAAGAGAGCGAAACGAGACAAAGGAGGGTGGAGGAGAGTGAAACGTGACGAAGGAGGGTGAAAGAGAGTAAAACGAGAGGAATGAGGTTTAAAGAGAGTGAAACGAGACAAAAGGAGGGTGAAGGAGAGTGAAACGAGACGAAGGAGGGTAAAGAGAGTGAAACGAGATAAAGGAGTGTTAAAGAGAGTGAAACGAGTGGAAGGAGTGTTAATGAGAGTGAAACAAGACGATGGAGGGTTAAAGAGACTGGAACGAGACGAAGGAGGGTGAAAGAGAGTGAAACGAGATGAAGGAGGGTGAAAGAGAGTGAAACGAGACGAAGGATGGTGAAAGAGAGTGAAACGAGAGGAATGAGGTTTAAAGAGAGTGAAACGAGACAAAGGAGGGTGAAGGAGAGTGAAAAGAGACGAAGGAGGGTTAAAGAGAGTGAAACGAGTTGAAGGAGTGTTAATGAGAGTGAAACAAGATGAAGGAGGGTTAAAGAGAGTGGAACGAGATGAAGGAGGGTGAAAGAGAGTGAAACGAGGCTAAGGAGGGTGAAAAAAGTGGAACGAGACGAAGGAGGGTGAAAGAGAGTGAAACGAGACGAAGGAGGGTGAAAGAGAGTGAAACGAGACGAAGGAGGGTTAAAGAGAGTGAAACGAGACAAAGGAGGGTTAAATAGAATGAAACGAGATGAAGGAGGTTAAAGAGAGTGAAACGAGACGAAGGAGGGTGAAAGAGAGCGAAACGAGACAAAGGAGGGTGAAGGAGAGTGAAACGTGACGAAGGAGGGTGAAAGAGAGTGAAACGAGAGGAATGAGGTTTAAAGAGAGTGAAACGAGACAAAGGAGGGTGAAGGAGAGTGAAACGAGACGAAGGAGGGTAAAGAGAGTGAAACGAGATAAAGGAGTGTTAAAGAGAGTGAAACGAGACGAAGGAGGGTTAAATTGAGTGAAACGAGATGAAGGAGCGTTAAAGAGAGAGAAATGAGACGGAGGAGGGTTAAAGAGAGTGAAACGAGACGAAGGAAGGTTTAAGAGTGTGAAACGAGACGAAGGAATGTTAAAGAGAGTGGAACGAGACGAAGGAGGGTGAAAGAGAGTGAAATGAGACGAAGGAGGGTTAAAGAGAGTGATTCGAGACAAAGGAAGGTTAAAGATAGTGAAACGAGATGAAGGAGGGTGAAAGAGAGTGAAAGGAGACGAAGGAGGGTGAAAGAGAGTGAAACGAGACGAAGGAGGGTTTAAGAGTGTGAAACGAGACGAAGGAATGTTAAAGAGAGTGGAACGAGACGAAGGAGGGTGAAAGAGAGTGAAATGAGGCGAAGGAGGTTTAAAGAGAGTGATTCGAGACAAAGGAAGGTTAAAGAGAGTGAAACGAGATGAAGGAGGGTGAAAGAGAGTGAAAGGAGACGAAGGAGGGTGAAAGAGCGTGAAAGGAGACGAAGGAGGGTGAAAGAGAGCGAAACGAGACAAAGGAGGGTGGAGGAGAGTGAAACGTGACGAAGGAGGGTGAAAGAGAGTAAAACGAGAGGAATGAGGTTTAAAGAGAGTGAAACGAGACAAAGGAGGGTGAAGGAGAGTGAAACGAGACGAAGGAGGGTAAAGAGAGTGAAACGAGATAAAGGAGTGTTAAAGAGAGTGAAACGAGACGAAGGAGGGTTAAATTGAGTGAAACGAGATGAAGGAGGGTTAAAGAGAGAGAAATGAGACGGAGGAGGGTTAAAGAGAGTGAAACGAGACGAAGGAAGGTTTAAGAGTGTGAAACGAGACGAAGGAAGGTTAAAGAGAGTGGAACGAGACGAAGGAGGGTGAAAGAGAGTGAAACGAGACAAAGGAGGGTGAAGGAGAGTGAAACGAGACGAAGGAGGGTAAAGAGAGTGAAACGAGATAAAGGAGTGTTAAAGAGAGTGAAACGAGTGGAAGGCGTGTTAATGAGAGTGAAAAAAGACGAAGGAGGGTTAAAGAGACTGGAACGAGACGAAGGAGGGTGAAAGAGAGTGAAACGAGATGAAGGAGGGTGAAAGAGAGTGAAACGAGACGAAGGATGGTGAAAGAGAGTGAAACGAGAGGAATGAGGTTTAAAGAGAGTGAAACGAGACAAAGGAGGGTGAAGGAGAGTGAAACGAGACGAAGGAGGGTTAAAGAGAGTGAAACGAGTGGAAGGAGTGTTAATGAGAGTGAAACAAGACGAAGGAGGGTTAAAGAGAGTGGAACGAGATGAAGGAGGGTGAAAGAGAGTGAAACGAGGCTAAGGAGGGTGAAAAAGAGTGGAACGAGACGAAGGAGGGTGAAAGAGAGTGAAACGAGACGAAGGAGGGTGAAAGAGAGTGAAACGAGACGAAGGAGGGTTAAAGAGAGTGAAACGAGACAAAGGAGTGTTAAATAGAATGAAACGAGATGAAGGAGGTTAAAGAGAGTGAAACGAGACGAAGGAGGGTGAAAGAGAGTGAAACTAGAGGAAGGAGGGTGAAAGAGAGTGAAACGAGACGAAGGAGGGTTAAAGAGAGTGAAATGAGACGAAGGATGGTTAAAGAGTGTGAAACGAGACGAAGGAGGGTGAAAGAAAGTGAAACGAGATGAAGGAGGGTTAAAGAGAGTGGAACGAGACGAAGGAGGGTGAAAGAGATTGAAACGAGAGGAATGAGGTTTAAAGAGAGTGAAACGAGACAAAGGAGGGTGAAGGAGAGTGAAATGAGACGAAGGAGGGTTAAAGAGAGTGAAACGAGATGAAGGAGGGTTAAAGTGAGTGAAACGAGTGGAAGGAGTGTTAATCAGAGTGAAACAAGATGAAGGAGGGTTAAAGAGAGTGGAACGAGACAAAGGAGGTTTAAAGAGAGTGAAACGAGATGAAGGTTGGTAAAAGAGAGTGAAATGAGACGAAGGAGGGTGAAAGAGAGTGAAACGAGATGAAGGAGGGTGAAAAAGAGTGAAACGAGACGAAGGAGGGTGAAAGAGAGTGAAACGAGAAGAAGGATGGTGAAAGAGACTGAAACGAGACGAAGGCGGGTTAAAGAGAGTGAAACGAGATGAAGGAGGGTTAAAGAGAGTGAATCGAGATGAAGGAGAGTTAAAGAGAGTGAAACGAGACGACGGAGGGTTAAAGAGAGCGAAATGAGACGAAGGAGGGTTACAGAGTGTGAAACGAGACGAAGGAGGGTGAAAGAGAGTGAAACGAGGCGAAGGAGGGTTAAAGAGAGCGGAACGAGATGAAGGAGGGTGTAGGAGAGTGAAATGAGACGAAGGAGGGTGAAAGAGAATGAAACGAGATGAAGGAGGATGAAAGAGAGTGAAACGAGATGAAAGAGGGAGAGAGAGAGTGAAACGAGATGAAGGAGGGTGAAAGAGAGTGAAACGAGATGAAGGAGGGTGAAAGAGAGTGAAACGAGATGAAGGAGGGTGAAAGGGAGTGAAACGAGACGACGGAGGGTTAAAGAGAGTGAATCGAGACGAAGGATGTTTAAAGAGAGTGAAAGGAGATGAAGGAGCGCAAAAGAGAGTGAAATGAGACGAAGGAGGGTGAAAGAGAGTGAAACGAGACGAAGGAGGGTGAAAGAGAGTGAAACGAGACGAAGGATGGTGAAACAGAGTGAAACGAGATGAAGGAGGGTTAAAGAGAGTGAAACGAGATGAAGGAGGGTTAAAGAGAGTGAAACGAGATGAAGGAGTGTTAAAGAGAGTGAAACGAGACGACGGAGGGTTAAAGAGAGCGAAATGAGACGAAGGAGAGTTACAGAGAGTGAAACGAGACGAAGGACGGTGAAAGAGAGTGAAACGAGGCGAAGGAGCGTTAAAGAGAGCGGAACGAGACGAAGGAGGGTGAAAGAGAGTGATTCGAGACAAAGGAAGGTTAAAGAGAGTGAAACGAGATGAAGGAGGGTGAAAGAGAGTGAAAGGAGACGAAGGAGGGTGAAAGAGAGTGAAACGAGACGAAGGAGGGTTTAAGAGTGTGAAACGAGACGAAGGAAGGTTAAAGAGAGTGGAACGAGACGAAGGAGGTTGAAAGAGAGTGAAATGAGGCGAAGGAGGTTTAAAGAGAGTGATTCGAGACAAAGGAAGGTTAAAGAGAGTGAAACGAGATGAAGGAGGGTGAAAGAGAGTGAAAGGAGACGAAGGAGGGTGAAAGAGCGTGAAAGGAGACGAAGGAGGGTGAAAGAGAGCGAAACGAGACAAAGGAGGGTGGAGGAGAGTGAAACGTGACGAAGGAGGGTGAAAGAGAGTAAAACGAGAGGAATGAGGTTTAAAGAGAGTGAAACGAGACAAAGGAGGGTGAAGGAGAGTGAAACGAGACGAAGGAGGGTAAAGAGAGTGAAACGAGATAAAGGAGGGATATAGTGAGTGAAACGAGTGGAAGGAGTGTTAATGAGAGTGAAACGAGGCGAAGGAGGGTGAAAGAGAGTGAAACGAGACGAAGGAAGGTTAAAGAGAGTGAAAGGAGACGGAGGAGGGTGAAAGAGAATGAAACGAGATGAAGGAGGATGAAAGAGAGTGAAACGAGATGAAAGAGGGAGAGACAGAGTGAAACGAGATGAAGGAGGGTGAAAGAGAGTGAAACGAGATGAAGGAAGGTGAAAGAGAGTGAAACAAGATGAAGGAGGGTGAAAGGGAGTGAAACGAGATGACGGAGGGTTAAAGAGAGTGAATCGAGACGACGGAGGTTTAAAGAGAGTGAAACGAGATGAAGGTGGGTAAAAGAGAGTGAAATGAGATGAAGGAGGGTGAAAGAGAGTGAAACGAGATGAAGGAGGGTGAAAAAGAGTGAAACGAGACGAAGGAGGGTGAAAGAGAGTGAAACGAGAAGAAGGATGGTGAAAGAGACTGAAACGAGACGAAGGAGGGTTAAAGTGAGTGAAACGAGATGAAGGAGGGTTAAAGAGAGTGAATCGAGATGCAGGAGAGTTAAAGAGAGTGAAACGAGACGACGGAGGGTTAAAGAGAGCGAAATGAGACAAAGGAGGGTTACAGAGTGTGAAACGAGACGAAGGAGGGTGAAAGAGAGTGAAACGAGGCGAAGGAGGGTTAAAGAGAGCGGAACGAGATGAAGGAGGGTGTAGGAGAGTGAAATGAGACGAAGGAGGGTGAAAGAGAATGAAACGAGATGAAGGAGGATGAAAGAGAGTGAAACGAGATGTAAGAGGGAGAGAGAGAGTGAAACGAGATGAAAGAGGGTGAAAGAGAGTGAAACGAGATGAAGGAGGGTTAAAGAGAGTGAAACGAGATGAAGGAGAGTTAAAGAGAGTGAAACGAGACGACGGAGGGTTAAAGAGAGCAAAATGAGACGAAGGAGAGTGAAAGAGATTGAAACGAGAGGAATGAGGCTTAAAAAGCGTGAAACGAGACAAAGAAGGGTGAAGGAGAGTGAAACGAGACGAAGGAGGGTTAAAGAGAGTGAAACGAGATGATGGAGAGTTAAAGTGAGTGAAATGAGTGGAAGGAGTGTTAATAAGAGTCAAACAAGACGAAGGAGGGTTAAAGAGAGTGGAACGAGACAAAGGAGGGTGAAAGAGAGTGAAACGTGGCGAAGGAGGGTTAAAGAGAGTGGAACGAGACGAAGGAGGGTGAAAGAGAGTGAAACGAGACGAAGGAGGGTGAAAGAGAGTGAAACGAGACGAAGGAGGGTGAAAGAGAGTGAAACGAGACGAAGGATGGTGAAAGAGAGTGAAACGAGACGAAGGAGGGTTAAAGAGAGTGAAACGAGATGAAGGAGGGTTAAAGAGAGTGAAACGAGATGAAGGAGAGTTAAAGAGAGTGAAACGAGACGACGGAGGGTTAAAGAGAGCAAAATGAGACGAAGGAGCGTTACAGAGAGTGAAACGAGACGAAGGAGGGCGAAAGAGAGTGAAGCTAGACGAAGGAGTGTTAAATAGAGTGAAATGAGATGAAGGAGTGTAAAAGAGAGTGAAACGAGAGGAAGGAGTGTGAAAGAGAGTGCAACAAGACGAAGGAAGGTCAAAGAGAGTGGAACGAGTCGAAGGATGGTGAAAGAGAGTGAAATGAGACGAAGGAGGGTTAAAGAGAGTGATTCTAGACAAATGAAGGTTAAAGAGAGTGAAACGAGATGAAGGAGGGTGAAAGAGAGTGAAAGGAGACGAAGGAGGGTGAAAGAGAGTGAAACGTGGCGAAGGAGGGTGAAAGAGAGTGGAACGAGATGAAGGAGGGTGAAAAAGAGTTAAACGAGACGAAGGAGGGTTAAAGAGAGTGAAATAAGATGAAGGAGGGTAAAAGAGAGTGAAAGGAGACGAAGGAGGTTGAAAGAGAGTGAAACGAGACGAAGGAGGGTTAAAGAGAGTGAAACGAGACGAAGGAAGGTTTAAGAGTGTGAAACGAGACGAACGAAGGTTAAAGAGAGTGGAACGAGACGAGGGAGGGTGAAAGAGAGTGAAATGAGACGAAGGAGGGTTAAAGAGAGTGATTCGAGACAAAGGAAGGTTAAAGAGAGTGACACGAGATGAAGGAGGGTGAAAGAGAGTGAAAGGAGACGAAGGAGGGTGAAAGAGAGTGAAAGGAGACGAAGGAGGGTGAAAGAGAGCGAAACGAGACAAAGGAGGGTGAAGGAGAGTGAAACGTGACGAAGGAGGGTGAAAGAGAGTGAAACGAGAGGAATGAGGTTTAAAGAGAGTGAAACGAGACAAAGGAGGGTGAAGGAGAGTGAAACGAGACGAAGGAGGGTAAAGAGAGTGAAACGAGATAAAGGAGTGTTAAAAAGAGTGAAACGAGTGGAAGGAGTGTTAATGAGAGTGAAACAAGACGAAGGAGGGTTAAAGAGACTGGAACGAGACGAAGGAGGGTGAAAGAGAGTGAAACGAGATGAAGGAGGGTGAAAGAGAGTGAAACGAGACGAAGGATGGTGAAAGAGAGTGAAACGAGAGGAATGAGGTTTAAAGAGAGTGAAACGAGACAAAGGAGGGTGTAGGAGAGTGAAACGAGACGAAGGAGGGTTAAAGAGAGTGAAACGAGTTGAAGGAGTGTTAATGAGAGTGAAACAAGATGAAGGAGGGTTAAAGAGAGCGGAACGAGATGAAGGAGGGTGAAAGAGAGTGAAACGAGGCTAAGGAGGGTGAAAAAAGTGGAACGAGACGAAGGAGGGTGAAAGAGAGTGAAACGAGACGAAGGAGGGTGAAAGAGAGTGAAACGAGACGAAGGAGGGTTAAAGAGAGTGAAACGAGACAAAGGAGGGTTAAATAGAATGAAACGTGATGAAGGAGGTTAAAGAGAGTGAAACGAGACGAAGGAGGGTGAAAGAGAGCGAAACGAGACAAAGGAGGGTGAAGGAGAGTGAAACGTGACGAAGGAGGGTGAAAGAGAGTGAAACGAGAGGAATGAGGTTTAAAGAGAGTGAAACGAGACAAAGGAGGGTGAAGGAGAGTGAAACGAGACGAAGGAGGGTAAAGAGAGTGAAACGAGATAAAGGAGTGTTAAAGAGAGTGAAACGAGACGAAGGAGGGTTAAATTGAGTGAAACGAGATGAAGGAGGGTTAAAGAGAGAGAAATGAGACGGAGGAGGGTTAAAGAGAGTGAAACGAGACGAAGGAAGGTGAAAGAGTGTGAAACGAGACGAAGGAATGTTAAAGAGAGTGGAACGAGACGAAGGAGGGTGAAAGAGAGTGAAATGAGGCGAAGGAGGGTTAAAGAGAGTGATTCGAGACAAAGGAAGGTTAAAGAGAGTGAAACGAGATGAAGAAGGGTGAAAGAGAGTGAAAGGAGACGAAGGAGGGTGAAAGAGAGTGAAACGAGACGAAGGAGGGTTTAAGAGTTTGAAACGAGACGAAGGAAGGTTAAAGAGAGTGGAACGAGACGAAGGAGGGTGAAAGAGAGTGAAATGAGGCGAAGGAGGTTTAAAGAGAGTGATTCGAGACAAAGGAAGGTTAAAGAGAGTGAAACGAGATGAAGGAGGGTGAAAGAGAGTGAAAGGAGACGAAGGAGGGTGAAAGAGCGTGAAAGGAGACGAAGGAGGGTGAAAGAGAGCGAAACGAGACAAAGGAGGGTGAACGAGAGTGAAACGTGACGAAGGAGGGTGAAAGAGAGTGAAACGAGAGGAATGAGGTTTAAAGAGAGTGAAACGAGACAAAGGAGGGTGAAGGAGAGTGAAACGAGACGAAGGAGGGTAAAGAGAGTGAAACGAGATAAAGGAGTGTTAAAGAGAGTGAAACGAGACGAAGGAGGGTTAAATTGAGTGAAACGAGATGAAGGAGGGTTAAAGAGAGAGAAATGAGACGGAGGAGGGTTAAAGAGAGTGAAACGAGACGTAGGAAGGTTTAAGAGTGTGAAACGAGACGAAGGAAGGTTAAAGAGAGTGCAACGAGACGAAGGAGGGTGAAAGAGAGTGAAATGAGACGAAGGAGGGTTAAAGAGAGTGATTCGAGACAAAGGAAGGTTAAAGAGAGTGAAACGAGATGAAGGAGGGTGAAAGAGAGTGAAAGGAGACGAAGGAGGGTGAAAGAGAGTGAAAGGAGACGAAGGAGGGTGAAAGAGAGCGAAACGAGACAAAGGAGGGTGAAGGAGAGTGAAACGTGACGAAGGAGGGTGAAAGAGAGTGAAACGAGAGGAATGAGGTTTAAAGAGAGTGAACCGAGACAAAGGAGGGTGAAGGAGAGTGAAACGAGACGAAGGAGGGTAAAGAGAGTGAAACGAGATAAAGGAGTGTTAAAGAGAGTGAAACGAGTGGAAGGAGTGTTAATGAGAGTGAAACAAGACGAAGGAGGGTTAAAGAGACTGGAACGAGACGAAGGAGGGTGAAAGAGAGTGAAACGAGATGAAGGAGGGTGAAAGAGAGTGAAACGAGACGAAGGATGGTGAAAGAGAGTGAAACGAGAGGAATGAGGTTTAAAGAGAGTGAAACGAGACAAAGGAGGGTGAAGGAGAGTGAAACGAGACGAAGGAGGGTTAAAGAGAGTGAAACGAGTGGAAGGAGTGTTAATGAGAGTGAAACAAGACGAAGGAGGGTTAAAGAGAGTGGAACGAGATGAAGGAGGGTGAAAGAGAGTGAAACGAGGCTAAGGAGGGTGAAAAAGAGTGGAACGAGACGAAGGAGGGTGAAAGAGAGTGAAACGAGACGAAGGAGATTGAAAGAGAGTGAAACGAGACGAAGGAGGGTTAAAGAGAGTGAAACGAGACAAAGGAGTGTTAAATAGAATGAAACGAGATGAAGGAGGTTAAAGAGAGTGAAACGAGACGAAGGAGGGTGAAAGAGAGTGAAACGAGAGGAAGGAGGGTGAAAGAGAGTGAAACGAGACGAAGGAGGGTTAAAGAGAGTGAAATGAGACGAAGGATGGTTAAAGAGAGTGAAACGAGACGAAGGAGGGTGAAAGAAAGGGAAACGAGATGAAGGAGGGTTAAAGAGAGTGGAACGAGACGAAGGAGGGTGAAAGAGATTGAAACGAGAGGAATGAGGTTTAAAGAGAGTGAAACGAGACAAAGGAGGGTGAAGGAGAGTGAAATGAGACGAAGGAGGGTTAAAGAGAGTGAAACGAGATGAAGGAGGGTTAAAGTGAGTGAAACGAGTGGAAGGAGTGTTAATCAGAGTGAAACAAGATGAAGGAGGGTTAAAGAGAGTGGAACGAGACAAAGGAGGTTTAAAGAGAGTGAAACGAGATGAAGGTGGGTAAAAGAGAGTGAAATGAGACGAAGGAGGGTGAAAGAGAGTGAAACGAGATGAAGGAGGGTGAAAAAGAGTGAAACGAGACGAAGGAGGGTGAAAGAGAGTGAAACGAGAAGAAGGATGGTGAAAGAGACTGAAACGAGACGAAGGCGGGTTAAAGAGAGTGAAACGAGATGAAGGAGGGTTAAAGAGAGTGAATCGAGATGAAGGAGAGTTAAAGAGAGTGAAACGAGACGACGGAGGGTTAAAGAGAGCGAAATGAGACGAAGGAGGGTTACAGAGTGTGAAACGAGACGAAGGAGGGTGAAAGAGAGTGAAACGAGGCGAAGGAGGGTTAAAGAGAGCGGAACGAGATGAAGGAGGGTGTAGGAGAGTGAAATGAGACGAAGGAGGGTGAAAGAGAATGAAACGAGATGAAGGAGGATGAAAGAGAGTGAAACGAGATGAAAGAGGGAGAGAGAGAGTGAAACGAGATGAAGGAGGGTGAAAGAGAGTGAAACGAGATGAAGGAGGGTGAAAGAGAGTGAAACGAGATGAAGGAGGGTGAAACGGAGTGAACCGAGACGACGGAGGGTTAAAGAGAGTGAATCGAGACGAAGGATGTTTAAAGAGAGTGAAAGGAGATGAAGGAGGGCAAAAGAGAGTGAAATGAGACGAAGGAGGGTGAAAGAGAGTGAAACGAGACGAAGGAGGGTGAAAGAGAGTGAAACGAGACGAAGGATGGTGAAACAGAGTGAAACGAGACGAAGGAGGGTTAAAGAGAGTGAAACGAGATGAAGGAGGGTTAAAGAGAGTGAAACGAGATGAAGGAGTGTTAAAGAGAGTGAAACGAGACGACGGAGGGTTAAAGAGAGCGAAATGAGACGAAGGAGAGTTACAGAGAGTGAAACGAGACGAAGGACGGTGAAAGAGAGTGAAACGAGGCGAAGGAGCATTAAAGAGAGCGGAACGAGACGAAGGAGGGTGAAAGAGAGTGAAACGAGATGAGCGAGGTTTAAAGGGAGTGAAACGAGACAAAGGAGGATGAAAGAGAGTGAAGCTAGACGAAGGAGTGTTAAAGAGAGAGAAATGAGATGAAGGAGTGTAAAAGAGAATGAAACGAGAGGAAGGAGTGTTAAAGAGAGTGCAACAAGACGAAGGAGGGTTAAAGAGAGTGAAAGGAGACGAAGGAGGGTGAAAGACAGTGAAAGGAGACGAAGGAGGGTGAAAGAGGGCGAAACGAGACAAAGGAGGGTGAAGGAGAGTGAAACGAGACGAAGGAGGGTGAAAGAGAGTGAAACGAGAGGAATGAGGTTTAAAGAGAGTGAAACGAGACAAAGGAGGGTGAAGGAGAGTGAAACGAGACGAAGGAGGGTAAAGAGAGTGAAACGAGATAAAGTTGAGTTAAAGAGAGTGAAATGAGTGGAAGGAGTGTTAATGAGAGTGAAACAAGACAAAGGAGGGTTAAAGAGACTGGAACGAGACGAAGGAGGGTGAAAGAGAGTGAAACAAGATGAAGGAGGGTGAAAGAGAGTGAAACGAGACGAAGGATGGTGAAAGAGAGTGAAACGAGACGAATGAGGTTTAAAGAGAGTGAAACGAGTTGAAGGAGGGATATAGTGAGTGAAACGAGTGGAAGGAGTGTTAATGAGAGTGAAACGAGGCGAAGGAGGGTGAAAGAGAGTGAAACGAGACGAAGGAAGGTTAAAGAGAGTGAAACGAGATGAAGGAGGGTGAAAGAGAGTGAAAGGAGACGGAGGAGGGTGAAAGAGAATGAAACGAGATGAAGGAGGATGAAAGAGAGTGAAACGAGATGAAAGAGGGAGAGAGAGAGTGAAACGAGATGAAGGAGGGTGAAAGAGAGTGAAACAAGATGAAGGAGGGTGAAAGGGAGTGAAACGAGATGACGGAGGGTTAAAGAGAGTGAATCGAGACGAAGGAGGTTTAAAGGGAGTGAAACGAGATGAAGGTGGGTAAAAGAGAGTGAAATGAGACGAAGGAGGGTTAAAGTTAGTGAAACGAGATGAAGGAGGGTTAAAGAGAGTGAATCGAGATGAAGGAGAGTTAAAGAGAGTGAAACGAGACGACGGAGGGTTAAAGAGAGCGAAATGAGACGAAGGAGGGTTACAGAGTGTGAAACGAGACGAAGGAGGATGAAAGAGAGTGAAACGAGATGAAGGAGTGTGTGGGAGAGTGAAACGAGACGGAGGAGGGTGAAAGAGAATGAAACGAGATGAAGGAGGATGAAAGAGAGTGAAACGAGATGAAGGAAGGTGAAAGAGAGTGAAACGAGACGAAGGAGGGTTAAAGTGAGTGAAACCAGATGAAGGAGGGTTAAAGAGACTGAATCGAGATGAAGGAGAGTTAAAGAGAGTGAAACGAGACGACGGAGGGTTAAAGAGAGCGAAATGAGACGAAGGAGGGTTACAGAGTGTGAAACGAGACGAAGGAGGGTGAAAGAGAGTGAAACGAGGCGAAGGAGGGTTAAAGAGAGCGGAACTAGATGAAGGAGGGTGTAGGAGAGTGAAATGAGACGAAGGAGGGTGAAAGAGAATGAAACGAGATGAAGGAGGATGAAAGAGAGTGAAACGAGATGAAAGAGGGAGAGAGAGAGTGAAACGAGATGAAAGAGGGTGAAAGAGAGTGAAACGAGATGAAGGAGGGTGAAAGAGAGTGAAACGAGATGAAGGAGGGTGAAAGGGAGTGAAACGAGACGACGGAGGGTTAAAGAGAGTGAATCGAGACGAAGGATGTTTAAAGAGAGTGAAAGGAGATGAAGGAGGGCAAAAGAGAGTGAAATGAGACGAAGGAGGGTGAAAGTGAGTGAAACGAGACGAAGGAGGGTGAAAGAGAGTGAAACGAGACGAAGGAGGGTGAAAGAGAGTGAAACGAGACGAAGGATGGTGAAAGAGAGTGAAACGAGACGAAGGAGGGTTAAAGAGAGTGAAACGAGATGAAGGAGGGTTAAAGAGAGTGAAACGAGATGAAGGAGTGATAAAGAGAGTGAAACGAGACGACGGAGGGTTAAAGAGAGCGAAATGAGACGAAGGAGAGTTACAGAGAGTGAAACGAGACGAAGGACGGTGAAAGAGAGTGAAACGAGGCGAAGGAGCGTTAAAGAGAGCGGAACGAGACGAAGGAGCGTGAAAGAGAGTGAAACAAGATGAACGAGGTTTAAAGGGAGTGAAACGAGACAAAGGAGGATGAAAGAGAGTGAAGCTAGACGAAGGAGTGTTAAAGAGAGTGAAATGAGATGAAGGAGTGTAAAAGAGAATGAAACGAGAGGAAGGAGTGTTAAAGAGAGTGCAACAAGACGAAGGAGGGTTAAAGAGAGTGAAAGGAGACGAAGGAGGGTGAAAGAGAGTGAAAGGAGACGAAGGAGGGTGAAAGAGGGCGAAACGAGACAAAGGAGGGTGAAGGAGAGTGAAACGAGACGAAGGAGGGTGAAAGAGAGTGAAACGAGAGGAATGAGGTTTAAAGAGAGTGAAACGAGACAAAGGAGGGTGAAGGAGAGTGAAACGAGACGAAGGAGGGTAAAGAGTGTGAAACGAGATAAAGGAGTGTTAAAGAGAGTGAAATGAGTGGAAGGAGTGTTAATGAGAGTGAAACAAGACAAAGGAGAGTTAAAGAGACTGGAACGAGACGAAGGAGGGTGAAAGAGAGTGAAACGAGATGAAGGAGGGTGAAAGAGAGTGAAACGAGACGAAGGAGGGTGAAGGAGAGTGAAACGAGTCGAAGGAGGGTTAAAGAGAGTGAAACGAGTTGAAGGAGGGATATAGTGAGTGAAACGAGTGGAAGGAGTGTTAATGAGAGTGAAACGAGGCGAAGGAGGGTGAAAGAGAGTGAAACGAGACGAAGGAGGATGAAAGAGAGTGAAACGAGATGAAGGAGGGTGTGGGAGAGTGAAACGAGACGGAGGAGGGTAAAAGAGAATGAAACGAGATGAAGGAGGGTGAAAGAGAGTGAAACGAGATGAAGGAAGGTGAAAGAGAGTGAAACGAGACGAAGGAGGGTTAAAGTGAGTGAAACGAGATGAAGGAGGGTTAAAGAGAGTGAATCGAGATGAAGGAGAGTTAAAGAGAGTGAAACGAGATGACGGAGGGTTAAAGAGAGCGAAATGAGACGAAGGAGGGTTACAGAGTGTGAAACGAGACGAAGGAGGGTGAAAGAGAGTGAAACGAGGCGAAGGAGGGTTAAAGAGAGCGGAACGAGATGAAGGAGGGTGTAGGAGAGTGAAATGAGACGAAGGAGGGTGAAAGAGAATGAAACGAGATGAAGGAGGATGAAAGAGAGTGAAACGAGATGAAAGAGGGAGAGAGAGAGTGAAACGAGATGAAAGAGGGTGAAAGAGAGTGAAACGAGATGAAGGAGGGTGAAAGAGAGTGAAACGAGATGAAGGAGGGTGAAAGGGAGTGAAACGAGACGACGGAGGGTTAAAGAGAGCGAATCGAGACGAAGGAGGGATATAGTGAGTGAAACGAGTGGAAGGAGTATTAATGAGAGTGAAACGAGGCGAAGGAGGGTGAAAGAGAGTGAAACGAGACGAAGGAATGTTAAAGAGAGTGAAACAAGATGAAGGAGGGTGAAAGAGAGTGAAAGGAGACGGAGGAGGGTGAAAGAGAATGAAACGAGATGAAGGAGGATGAAAGAGAGTGAAACGAGATGAAAGAGGGAGAGAGAGTGTGAAACGAGATGAAGGAGGGTGAAAGAGAGTGAAACAAGATGAAGGAGGGTGAAAGGGAGTGAAACGAGATGACGGAGGGTTAAAGAGAGTGAATCGAGACGAAGGAGGTTTAAAGAGAGTGAAACGAGATGGAGGTGGGTAAAAGAGAGTGAAATGAGTTGAAGGAGGGTGAAAGAGAGTGAAACGAGATGAAGGAGGGTGAAAAAGTGTGGAACGAGATGAAGGAGGGTGTAGGAGAGTGAAATGAGATGAAGGAGGGTGAAAGAGAATGAAACGAGATGAAGGAGGATGAAAGAGAGTGAAACGAGATGAAAGAGGGAGAGAGAGAGTGAAACGAGATGAAAGAGGGTGAAAGAGAGTGAAACGAGATGAAGGAGGGTGAAAGAGAGTGAAACGAGATGAAGGAGGGTGAAAGGGAGTGAAACGAGACGACGGAGGGTTAAAGAGAGTGAATCGAGACGAAGGATGTTTAAAGAGAGTGAAAGGAGATGAAGGAGGGCAAAAGAGAGTGAAATTAGACGAAGGAGGGTGAAAGTGAGTGAAACGAGACGAAGGAGGGTGAAAGAGAGTGAAACGAGATGAAGGAGGGTGAAAGAGAGTGAAACGAGACGAAGGATGGTGAAAGAGAGTGAAACGAGACGAAGGAGGGTTAAAGAGAGTGAAACGAGATGAAGGAGGGTTAAAGAGAGTGAAACGAGATGAAGGAGTGTTAAAGAGAGTGAAACGAGACGACGGAGGGTTAAAGAGAGCGAAATGAGACGAAGGAGAGTTACAGAGAGTGAAACGAGACTAAGGACGGTGAAAGAGAGTGAAACGAGGCGAAGGAGCGTTAAAGAGAGCGGAACGAGACGAAGGAGCGTGAAAGAGAGTGAAACAAGCTGAACGAGGTTTAAAGGGAGTGAAACGAGACAAAGGAGGATGAAAGAGAGTGAAGCTAGACGAAGGAGTGTTAAAGAGAGTGAAATGAGATGAAGGAGTGTAAAAGAGAATGAAACGAGAGGAAGGAGTGTTAAAGAGAGTGCAACAAGACGAAGGAGGGTTAAAGAGAGTGAAAGGAGACGAAGGAGGGTGAAAGAGAGTGAAAGGAGACGAAGGAGGGTGAAAGAGGGCAAAACGAGACAAAGGAGGGTGAAGGAGAGTGAAACGAGACGAAGGAGGGTGAAAGAGAGTGAAACGAGAGGAATGAGGTTTAAAGAGAGTGAAACGAGACAAAGGAGGGTGAAGGAGAGTGAAACGAGACGAAGGAGGGTAAAGAGTGTGAAACGAGATAAAGGAGTGTTAAAGAGAGTGAAATGAGTGGAAGGAGTGTTAATGAGAGTGAAACAAGACAAAGGAGAGTTAAAGAGACTGGAACGAGACGAAGGAGGGTGAATGAGAGTGAAACGAGATGAAGGAGGGTGAAAGAGAGTGAAACGAGACGAAGGATGGTGAAAGAGAGTGAAACGAGACGAATGAGGTTTAAAGAGAGTGAAACGAGACAAAGGAGGGTGAAGGAGAGTGAAACGAGTCGAAGGAGGGTTAAAGAGAGTGAAACGAGTTGAAGGAGGGATATAGTGAGTGAAACGAGTGGAAGGAGTGTTAATGAGAGTGAAACGAGGCGAAGGAGGGTGAAAGAGAGTGAAACGAGACGAAGGAGGATGAAAGAGAGTGAAACGAGATGAAGGAGGGTGTGGGAGAGTGAAACGAGACGGAGGAGGGTAAAAGAGAATGAAACGAGATGAAGGAGGGTGAAAGAGAGTGAAACGAGATGAAGGAAGGTGAAAGAGAGTGAAACGAGACGAAGGAGGGTTAAAGTGAGTGAAACGAGATGAAGGAGGGTTAAAGAGAGTGAATCGAGATGAAGGAGAGTTAAAGAGAGTGAAACGAGATGACGGAGGGTTAAAGAGAGCGAAATGAGACGAAGGAGGGTTACAGAGTGTGAAACGAGACGAAGGAGGGTGAAAGAGAGTGAAACGAGGCGAAGGAGGGTTAAAGAGAGCGGAACGAGATGAAGGAGGGTGTAGGAGAGTGAAATGAGACGAAGGAGGGTGAAAGAGAATGAAACGAGATGAAGGAGGATGAAAGAGAGTGAAACGAGATGAAAGAGGGAGAGAGAGAGTGAAACGAGATGAAAGAGGGTGAAAGAGAGTGAAACGAGATGAAGGAGGGTGAAAGAGAGTGAAACGAGATGAAGGAGGGTGAAAGGGAGTGAAACGAGACGACGGAGGGTTAAAGAGAGTGAATCGAGACGAAGGATGTTTAAAGAGAGTGAAAGGAGATGAAGGAGGGCAAAGGAGAGTGAAATGAGATGAAGGAGGGTGAAAGAGAGTGAAACGAGACGAAGGAGGGTGAAAGAGAGTGAAACGAGACGAAGGAGGGTGAAAGAGAGTGAAACGAGACGAAGGATGGTGAAAGAGAGTGAAACGAGACGAAGGAGGGTTAAAGAGAGTGAAACGAGATGAAGGAGGGTTAAAGAGAGTGAAACGAGATGAAGGAGTGTTAAAGAGAGTGAAACGAGACGACGGAGGGTTAAAGAGAGCGAAATGAGACGAAGGAGAGTGACAGAGAGTGAAACGAGACGAAGGACGGTGAAAGAGAGTGAAACGAGGCGAAGGAGCGTTAAAGAGAGCGGAACGAGACGAAGGAGGGTGAAAGAGAGTGAAACGAGATGAACGAGGTTTAAAGGGAGTGAAACGAGACAAAGGAGGATGAAAGAGAGTGAAGCTAGACGAAGGAGTGTTAAAGAGAGTGAAATGAGATGAAGGAGTGTAAAAGAGAATGAAACGAGAGGAAGGAGTGTTAAAGAGAGTGCAACAAGACGAAGGAGGGTTAAAGAGAGTGAAAGGAGACGAAGGAGGGTGAAAGAGAGTGAAAGGAGACGAAGGAGGGTGCAAGAGGGCGAAACGAGACAAAGGAGGGTGAAGGAGAGTGAAACGAGATGAAGGAGGGTGAAAGAGAGTGAAACGAGAGGAATGAGGTTTAAAGAGAGTGAAACGAGACAAAGGAGGGTGAAGGAGAGTGAAACGAGACGAAGGAGGGTAAAGAGAGTGAAATGAGATAAAGGAGTGTTAAAGAGAGTGAAATGAGTGGAAGGAGTGTTAATGAGAGTGAAACAAGACAAAGGAGGGTTAAAGAGACTGGAACGAGACGAAGGAGGGTGAAAGAGAGTGAAACGAGATGAAGGAGGGTGAAAGAGAGTGAAACGAGACGAAGGATGGTGAAAGAGAGTGAAACGAGACGAAGGAGGGTTAAAGAGAGTGAAACGAGTTGAAGGAGGGTTATAGTGAGTGAATCGAGTGGAAGGAGTGTTAATGAGAGTGAAACAAGACGAAGGAGGGTGAAAGAGAGTGGACCGAGATGAAGGTGGGTGAAAGAGAGTGAAACGAGGCGAACGAGGGTGAAAGAGAGTGAAACGAGACGAAGGAGGGTGAAAGAGAGTGAAACGAGACGAAGGAGGGTGAAAGAGAGTGAAACGAGACGAAGGAGGATGAAAGAGAGTGAAACGAGATGAAGGAGGGTGTAGGAGAGTGAAACGAGACGAAGGAGGGTGATAGAGAGGGATACGAGAGGAAGGAGGGTGAAAGATAGTGAAACGAGACGAAGGAGGGTTAAATAGAATGAAACGAGATGAAGGAGGGTTAAAGAGAGTGAAACGAGACGAATGAGGGTGAAAGTGAAACGAGAGGAAGGAGGGTGAAAGAGAGAGAAACGAGACGAAGGAGGGTTAAAGAGAGTGAAATGAGACGAAGGAGGGTTAAAGAGAGTGAAACGAGAGGAAGGAAGGTTAAAGAGAGTGGAACGAGACGAAGGAGAATGAAAGAGATTGAAACGAGAGGAATGAGGTTTAAAAATAGTGAAACGAGACAAAGGAGGGTGAAGGAGAGTGAAACGAGACGAAGGAGGGTGAAAGAGAGTGAAACGAGATGAAGGAGGGTTAAAGTGAGTGAAATGAGTGGAAGGAGTGTTAATCAGAGTCAAACAAGACGAAGGAGGGTTAAAGAGAGTGAAACGAGAAGAAGGATGGTGAAAGAGACTGAAACGAGACGAAGGAGGGTTAAAGTGAGTGAAACGAGATGAAGGAGGGTTAAAGAGAGTGAATCGAGATGAAGGTGAGTTAAAGAGAGTGAAACGAGACGACGGAGGGTTAAAGAGAGCGAAATGAGACGAAGGAGGGTTACAGAGTGTGAAACGAGACGAAGGAGGGTGAAAGAGAGTGAAACGAGGCGAAGGAGGGTTAAAGAGAGCGGAACGAGATGAAGGAGGGTGTAGGAGAGTGAAATGAGACGAAGGAGGGTGAAAGAGAATGAAACGAGATGAAGGAGGATGAAAGAGAGTGAAACGAGATGAAAGAGGGAGAGAGAGAGTGAAACGAGATGAAAGAGGGTGAAAGAGAGTGAAACGAGATGAAGGAGGGTGAAAGAGAGTGAAACGAGATGAAGGAGGGTGAAAGGGAGTGAAACGAGACGACGGAGGGTTAAAGAGAGTGAATCGAGACGAAGGATGTTTAAAGAGAGTGAAAGGAGATGAAGGAGGGCAAAAGAGAGTGAAATGAGACGAAGGAGGGTGAAAGAGAGTGAAACGAGACGAAGGAGGGTGAAAGAGAGTGAAACGAGACGAAGGAGGGTGAAAGAGAGTGAAACGAGACGAAGGATGGTGAAAGAGAGTGAAACGAGACGAAGGAGGGTTAAAGAGAGTGAAACGAGATGAAGGAGGGTTAAAGAGAGTGAAACGAGAGGAATGAGGTTTAAAGAGAGTGAAACGAGACAAAGGAGGGTGAAGGAGAGTGAAACGAGACGAAGGAGGGTTAAAGAGAGTGAAACGAGTTGAAGGAGGGTTAAAGTGAGTGAAACGAGTGGAAGGAGTGTTAATGAGAGTGAAACAAGACGAAGGAAGGTTAAAGAGAGTGGAACGAGATCAAGGAGGGTGAAAGAGTGTGAAACGAGGCTAAGGAGGGTGAAAAAGAGTGGAACGAGACGAAGGAGGGTGAAAGAGAGTGAAACGAGACGAAGGAGGGTGAAAGAGAGTGAAACGAGACGAAGGAGGGTTAAAGAGAGTGAAACGAGACAAAGGAGTGTTAAATAGAATGAAACGAGATGAAGGAGGTTAAAGAGAGTGAAATGAGACGAAGGAGGGTGAAAGAGAGTGAAACGAGAGGAAGGAGGGTGAAAGAGAGTGAAACGAGACGAAGGAGGGTTAAAGAGAGTGAAATGAGACGAAGGATGGTTAAAGAGAGTGAAACGAGACGAAGGAGGGTGAAAGAAAGTGAAACGAGATGAAGGAGGGTTAAAGAGAGTGGAACGAGACGAAGGAGGGTGAAAGAGATTGAAACGAGAGGAATGAGGTTTAAAGAGAGTGAAACGAGACAAAGGAGGGTGAAGGAGAGTGAAATGAGACGAAGGAGGGTTAAAGAGAGTGAAACGAGATGAAGGAGGGTTAAAGTGAGTGAAACGAGTGGAAGGAGTGTTAATCAGAGTCAAACAAGACGAAGGAGGGTTAAAGAGAGTGAAACGAGAAGAAGGATGGTGAAAGAGACTGAAACGAGACGAAGGAGGGTTAAAGTGAGTGAAACGAGATGAAGGAGGGTTAAAGAGAGTGAATCGAGATGAAGGAGGGTGAAAGAGAGTGAAACGAGACGAAGGAGGATGAAAGAGAGTGAAACGAGATGAAGGAGGGTGTGGGAGAGTGAAACGAGACGGAGGAGGGTGAAAGAGAATGAGACGAGATGAAGGAGGGTGAAAGAGAGTGAAACGAGATGAAGGAAGGTGAAAGAGAGTGAAACGAGACGAAGGAGGGTTAAAGTGAGTGAAACGAGATGAAGGAGGGTTAAAGAGAGTGAATCGAGATGAAGGAGAGTTAAAGAGAGTGAAACGAGATGACGGAGGGTTAAAGAGAGCGAAATGAGACGAAGGAGGGTTACAGAGTGTGAAACGAGACGAAGGAGGGTGAAAGAGAGTGAAACGAGGCGAAGGAGGGTTAAAGAGAGCGGAACGAGATGAAGGAGGGTGTAGGAGAGTGAAATGAGACGAAGGAGGGTGAAAGAGAATGAAACGAGATGAAGGAGGATGAAAGAGAGTGAAACGAGATGAAAGAGGGAGAGAGAGAGTGAAACGAGATGAGACAGGGTGAAAGAGAGTGAAACGAGATGAAGGAGGGTGAAAGAGAGTGAAACGAGATGAAGTTGGGTGAAAGGGAGTGAAACGAGACGACGGAGGGTTAAAGAGAGTGAATCGAGACGAAGGATGTTTAAAGAGAGTGAAAGGAGATGAAGGAGGGCAAAAGAGAGTGAAATGAGACGAAGGAGGGTGAAAGACAGTGAAACGAGACGAAGGAGGGTGAAAGAGAGTGAAACGAGACGAAGGAGGGTGAAAGAGAGTGAAACGAGACGAAGGATGGTGAAAGAGAGTGAAACGAGACGAAGGAGGGTTAAAGAGAGTGAACCGAGATGAAGGAGGGTTAAAGAGAGTGAAACGAGAGGAATGAGGTTGAAAGAGAGTGAAACGAAACAAAGGAGGGTGAAGGAGAGTGAAACGAGACGAAGGAGGGTTAAAGAGAGTGAAACGAGTTGAAGGAGGGTTAAAGTGAGTGAAACGAGTGGAAGGAGTGTTAATGAGAGTGAAACAAGACGAAGGAGGGTTAAAGAGAGAGGAACGAGATGAAGGAGGGTGAAAGAGAGTGAAACGAGGCTAAGGAGGGTGAAAAAGAGTGGAACGAGACGAAGGAGGGTGAAAGAGAGTGAAACGAGACGAAGGAGGGTGAAAGAGAGTGAAACGAGACGAAGGAGGGTTAAAGAGAGTGAAACGAGACAAAGGAGTGTTAAATAGAATGAAACGAGATGAAGGAGGTTAAAGAGAGTGAAACGAGAGGAAGGAGGGTGAAAGAGAGTGAAACGAGACGAAGGAGGGTTAAAGAGAGTGAAATGAGACGAAGGATGGTTAAAGAGAGTGAAACGAGACGAAGGAGGTTGAAAGAAAGTGAAACGAGATGAAGGAGGGTTAAAGAGAGTGGAACGAGACGAAGGAGGGTGAAAGAGATTGAAACGAGAGGAATGAGGTTTAAAGAGAGTGAAACGAGACAAAGGAGGGTGAAGGAGAGTGAAATGAGACGAAGGAGGGTTAAAGAGAGTGAAACGAGATGAAGGAGGTTTAAAGAGAGTGAAACGAGACAAAGGAGGGTGAAGGAGAGTGAAATGAGACGAAGGAGGGTTAAAGAGAGTGAAACAAGATGAAGGAGGGTTAAAGAGAGTGGAACGAGACAAAGGAGGTTTAAAGAGAGTGAAACGAGATGAAGGTGGGTAAAAGAGAGTGAAATGAGACGAAGGAGGGTGAAAGAGAATGATACGAGATGAAGGAGGGTGAAAAAGAGTGAAACGAGACGAAGGAGGGTGAAAGAGAGTGAAACGAGAAGAAGGATGGTGAAAGAGACTGAAACGAGACTAAGGCGGGTTAAAGAGAGTGAAACGAGATGAAGGAGGGTTAAAGAGAGTGAATCGAGATGAAGGAGATTTAAAGAGAGTGAAACGAGACGACGGAGGGTTAAAGAGAGCGAAATGAGACGAAGGAGGGTTACAGAGTGTGAAACGAGACGAAGGAGGGTGAAAGAGAGTGAAACGAGGCGAAGGAGGGTTAAAGAGAGCGGAACGAGATGAAGGAGGGTGTAGGAGAGTGAAATGAGACGAAGGAGGGTGAAAGAGAATGAAACGAGATGAAGGAGGATGAAAGAGAGTGAAACGAGATGAAAGAGGGAGAGAGAGAGTGAAACGAGATGAAGGAGGGTGAAAGAGAGTGAAACGAGATGAAGGAGCGTGAAAGGGAGTGAAACGAGACGACGGAGGGTTAAAGAGAGTGAATCGAGACGAAGGATGTTTAAAGAGAGTGAAAGGAGATGAAGGAGGGCAAAAGAGAGTGAAATGAGACGAAGGAGGGTGAAAGAGAGTGAAACGAGACGAAGGAGGGTGAAAGAGAGTGAAACGAGACGATGGATGGTGAAACAGAGTGAAACGAGACGAAGGAGGGTTAAAGAGAGTGAAACGAGATGAAGGAGGGTTAAAGAGAGTGAAACGAGATGAAGGAGTGTTAAAGAGAGTGAAACGAGACGACGGAGGGTTAAAGAGAGCGAAATGAGACGAAAGAGAGTTACAGAGAGTGAAACGAGACGAAGGACGGTGAAAGAGAGTGAAACGAGGCGAAGGAGCGTTAAAGAGAGCGGAACGAGACGAAGGAGGGTGAAAGAGAGTGAAACGAGATGAACGAGGTTTAAAGGGAGTGAAACGAGACAAAGGAGGATGAAAGAGAGTGAAACGAGAAGAAGGATGGTGAAAGAGACTGAAACGAGACGAAGGAGGGTTAAAGTGAGTGAAACGAGATGAAGGAGGGTTAAAGAGAGTGAATCGAGATGAAGGTGAGTTAAAGAGAGTGAAACGAGACGACGGAGGGTTAAAGAGAGTGAATCGAGATGAAGGTGAGTTAAAGAGAGTGAAACGAGACGACGGAGGGTTAAAGAGAGCGAAATGAGACGAAGGAGGGTTACAGAGTGTGAAACGAGACGAAGGAGGGTGAAAGAGAGTGAAACGAGGCGAAGGAGGGTTAAAGAGAGCGGAACGAGACGAAGGAGAATGAAAGAGATTGAAACGAGAGGAATGAGGTTTAAAAATAGTGAAACGAGACAAAGGAGGGTGAAGGAGAGTGAAACGAGACGAAGGAGGGTGAAAGAGAGTGAAACGAGATGAAGGAGGGTTAAAGTGAGTGAAATGAGTGGAAGGAGTGTTAATCAGAGTCAAACAAGACGAAGGAGGGTTAAAGAGAGTGAAACGAGAAGAAGGATGGTGAAAGAGACTGAAACGAGACGAAGGAGGGTTAAAGTGAGTGAAACGAGATGAAGGAGGGTTAAAGAGAGTGAATCGAGATGAAGGTGAGTTAAAGAGAGTGAAACGAGACGACGGAGGGTTAAAGAGAGCGAAATGAGACGAAGGAGGGTTACAGAGTGTGAAACGAGACGAAGGAGGGTGAAAGAGAGTGAAACGAGGCGAAGGAGGGTTAAAGAGAGCGGAACGAGATGAAGGAGGGTGTAGGAGAGTGAAATGAGACGAAGGAGGGTGAAAGAGAATGAAACGAGATGAAGGAGGATGAAAGAGAGTGAAACGAGATGAAAGAGGGAGAGAGAGAGTGAAACGAGATGAAAGAGGGTGAAAGAGAGTGAAACGAGATGAAGGAGGGTGAAAGAGAGTGAAACGAGATGAAGGAGGGTGAAAGGGAGTGAAACGAGACGACGGAGGGTTAAAGAGAGTGAATCGAGACGAAGGATGTTTAAAGAGAGTGAAAGGAGATGAAGGAGGGCAAAAGAGAGTGAAATGAGACGAAGGAGGGTGAAAGAGAGTGAAACGAGACGAAGGAGGGTGAAAGAGAGTGAAACGAGACGAAGGAGGGTGAAAGAGAGTGAAACGAGACGAAGGATGGTGAAAGAGAGTGAAACGAGACGAAGGAGGGTTAAAGAGAGTGAAACGAGATGAAGGAGGGTTAAAGAGAGTGAAACGAGAGGAATGAGGTTTAAAGAGAGTGAAACGAGACAAAGGAGGGTGAAGGAGAGTGAAACGAGACGAAGGAGGGTTAAAGAGAGTGAAACGAGTTGAAGGAGGGTTAAAGTGAGTGAAACGAGTGGAAGGAGTGTTAATGAGAGTGAAACAAGACGAAGGAAGGTTAAAGAGAGTGGAACGAGATCAAGGAGGGTGAAAGAGTGTGAAACGAGGCTAAGGAGGGTGAAAAAGAGTGGAACGAGACGAAGGAGGGTGAAAGAGAGTGAAACGAGACGAAGGAGGGTGAAAGAGAGTGAAACGAGACGAAGGAGGGTTAAAGAGAGTGAAACGAGACAAAGGAGTGTTAAATAGAATGAAACGAGATGAAGGAGGTTAAAGAGAGTGAAATGAGACGAAGGAGGGTGAAAGAGAGTGAAACGAGAGGAAGGAGGGTGAAAGAGAGTGAAACGAGACGAAGGAGGGTTAAAGAGAGTGAAATGAGACGAAGGATGGTTAAAGAGAGTGAAACGAGACGAAGGAGGGTGAAAGAAAGTGAAACGAGATGAAGGAGGGTTAAAGAGAGTGGAACGAGACGAAGGAGGGTGAAAGAGATTGAAACGAGAGGAATGAGGTTTAAAGAGAGTGAAACGAGACAAAGGAGGGTGAAGGAGAGTGAAATGAGACGAAGGAGGGTTAAAGAGAGTGAAACGAGATGAAGGAGGGTTAAAGTGAGTGAAACGAGTGGAAGGAGTGTTAATCAGAGTCAAACAAGACGAAGGAGGGTTAAAGAGAGTGAAACGAGAAGAAGGATGGTGAAAGAGACTGAAACGAGACGAAGGAGGGTTAAAGTGAGTGAAACGAGATGAAGGAGGGTTAAAGAGAGTGAATCGAGATGAAGGAGGGTGAAAGAGAGTGAAACGAGACGAAGGAGGATGAAAGAGAGTGAAACGAGATGAAGGAGGGTGTGGGAGAGTGAAACGAGACGGAGGAGGGTGAAAGAGAATGAGACGAGATGAAGGAGGGTGAAAGAGAGTGAAACGAGATGAAGGAAGGTGAAAGAGAGTGAAACGAGACGAAGGAGGGTTAAAGTGAGTGAAACGAGATGAAGGAGGGTTAAAGAGAGTGAATCGAGATGAAGGAGAGTTAAAGAGAGTGAAACGAGATGACGGAGGGTTAAAGAGACCGAAATGAGACGAAGGAGGGTTACAGAGTGTGAAACGAGACGAAGGAAGGTGAAAGAGAGTGAAACGAGGCGAAGGAGGGTTAAAGAGAGCGGAACGAGATGAAGGAGGGTGTAGGAGAGTGAAATGATACGAAGGAGGGTGAAAGAGAATGAAACGAGATGAAGGAGGATGAAAGAGAGTGAAACGAGATGAAAGAGGGAGAGAGAGAGTGAAACGAGATGAGACAGGGTGAAAGAGAGTGAAACGAGATGAAGGAGGGTGAAAGAGAGTGAAACGAGATGAAGTTGGGTGAAAGGGAGTGAAACGAGACGACGGAGGGTTAAAGAGAGTGAATCGAGACGAAGGATGTTTAAAGAGAGTGAAAGGAGATGAAGGAGGGCAAAAGAGAGTGAAATGAGACGAAGGAGGGTGAAAGACAGTGAAACGAGACGAAGGAGGGTGAAAGAGAGTGAAACGAGACGAAGGAGGGTGAAAGAGAGTGAAACGAGACGAAGGATGGTGAAAGAGAGTGAAACGAGACGAAGGAGGGTTAAAGAGAGTGAACCGAGATGAAGGAGGGTTAAAGAGAGTGAAACGAGAGGAATGAGGTTGAAAGAGAGTGAAACGAAACAAAGGAGGGTGAAGGAGAGTGAAACGAGACGAAGGAGGGTTAAAGAGAGTGAAACGAGTTGAAGGAGGGTTAAAGTGAGTGAAACGAGTGGAAGGAGTGTTAATGAGAGTGAAACAAGACGAAGGAGGGTTAAAGAGAGAGGAACGAGATGAAGGAGGGTGAAAGAGAGTGAAACGAGGCTAAGGAGGGTGAAAAAGAGTGGAACGAGACGAAGGAGGGTGAAAGAGAGTGAAACGAGACGAAGGAGGGTGAAAGAGAGTGAAACGAGACGAAGGAGGGTTAAAGAGAGTGAAACGAGACAAAGGAGTGTTAAATAGAATGAAACGAGATGAAGGAGGTTAAAGAGAGTGAAACGAGAGGAAGGAGGGTGAAAGAGAGTGAAACGAGACGAAGGAGGGTTAAAGAGAGTGAAATGAGACGAAGGATGGTTAAAGAGAGTGAAACGAGACGAAGGAGGTTGAAAGAAAGTGAAACGAGATGAAGGAGGGTTAAAGAGAGTGGAACGAGACGAAGGAGGGTGAAAGAGATTGAAACGAGAGGAATGAGGTTTAAAGAGAGTGAAACGAGACAAAGGAGGGTGAAGGAGAGTGAAATGAGACGAAGGAGGGTTAAAGAGAGTGAAACGAGATGAAGGAGGTTTAAAGAGAGTGAAACGAGACAAAGGAGGGTGAAGGAGAGTGAAATGAGACGAAGGAGGGTTAAAGAGAGTGAAACAAGATGAAGGAGGGTTAAAGAGAGTGGAACGAGACAAAGGAGGTTTAAAGAGAGTGAAACGAGATGAAGGTGGGTAAAAGAGAGTGAAATGAGACGAAGGAGGGTGAAAGAGAATGATACGACATGAAGGAGGGTGAAAAAGAGTGAAACGAGACGAAGGAGGGTGAAAGAGAGTGAAACGAGAAGAAGGATGGTGAAAGAGACTGAAACGAGACTAAGGCGGGTTAAAGAGAGTGAAACGAGATGAAGGAGGGTTAAAGAGAGTGAATCGAGATGAAGGAGATTTAAAGAGAGTGAAACGAGACGACGGAGGGTTAAAGAGAGCGAAATGAGACGAAGGAGGGTTACAGAGTGTGAAACGAGACGAAGGAGGGTGAAAGAGAGTGAAACGAGGCGAAGGAGGGTTAAAGAGAGCGGAACGAGATGAAGGAGGGTGTAGGAGAGTGAAATGAGACGAAGGAGGGTGAAAGAGAATGAAACGAGATGAAGGAGGATGAAAGAGAGTGAAACGAGATGAAAGAGGGAGAGAGAGAGTGAAACGAGATGAAGGAGGGTGAAAGAGAGTGAAACGAGATGAAGGAGCGTGAAAGGGAGTGAAACGAGACGACGGAGGGTTAAAGAGAGTGAATCGAGACGAAGGATGTTTAAAGAGAGTGAAAGGAGATGAAGGAGGGCAAAAGAGAGTGAAATGAGACGAAGGAGGGTGAAAGAGAGTGAAACGAGACGAAGGAGGGTGAAAGAGAGTGAAACGAGACGATGGATGGTGAAACAGAGTGAAACGAGACGAAGGAGGGTTAAAGAGAGTGAAACGAGATGAAGGAGGGTTAAAGAGAGTGAAACGAGATGAAGGAGTGTTAAAGAGAGTGAAACGAGACGACGGAGGGTTAAAGAGAGCGAAATGAGACGAAGGAGAGTTACAGAGAGTGAAACGAGACGAAGGACGGTGAAAGAGAGTGAAACGAGGCGAAGGAGCGTTAAAGAGAGCGGAACGAGACGAAGGAGGGTGAAAGAGAGTGAAACGAGATGAACGAGGTTTAAAGGGAGTGAAACGAGACAAAGGAGGATGAAAGAGAGTGAAGCTAGGCGAAGGAGTGTTAAAGAGAGTGAAATGAGATGAAGGAGTGTAAAAAAGAATGAAACGAGAGGAAGGAGTGTTAAAGAGAGTGCAACAAGACGAAGGAGGGTTAAAGAAAGTGAAAGGAGACGAAGGAGGGTGAAAGAGAGTGAAAGGAGACGAAGGAGGGTGAAAGAGGGCGAAACGAGACAAAGGAGGGTGAAGGAGAGTGAAACGAGACGAAGGAGGGTGAAAGAGAGTGAAACGAGAGGAATGAGGTTTAAAGAGAGTGAAACGAGACAAAGGAGGGTGAAGGAGAGTGAAACGCGACGAAGGAGGGTAAAGAGAGTGAAACGAGATAAAGGAGTGTTAAAGAGAGTGAAATGAGTGGAAGGAGTGTTAATGAGAGTGAAACAAGACAAAGGAGGGTTAAAGAGATGGAACGAGACGAAGGAGGGTGAAAGAGAGTGAAACGAGATGAAGGAGGGTGAAAGAGAGTGAAACGAGACGAAGGATGGTGAAAGAGAGTGAAACGAGACGAATGAGGTTTAAAGAGAGTGAAACGAGTTGAAGGAGGGATATAGTGAGTGAAACGAGTGGAAGGAGTGTTAATGAGAGTGAAACGAGGCGAAGGAGGGTGAAAGAGAGTGAAACGAGACGAAGGAAGGTTAAAGAGAGTGAAACGAGATGAAGGAGAGTGAAAGAGAGTGAAAGGAGACGGAGGAGGGTGAAAGAGAATGAAATGAGATGAAGGAGGATGAAAGAGAGTGAAACGAGATGAAAGAGGGAGAGAGAGAGTGAAACGAGATGAAGGAGGGTGAAAGAGAGTGAAACGAGATGAAGGAAGGTGAAAGAGAGTGAAACAAGATGAAGGAGGGTGAAAGGGAGTGAAACGAGATGACGGAGGGTTAAAGAGAGTGAATCGAGATGAAGGAGGTTTAAAGAGAGTGAAACGAGATGAAGGTGGGTAAAAGAGAGTGAAATGAGATGAAGGAGGGTGAAAGAGAGTGAAACGAGATGAAGGAGGGTGAAAAAGAGTGAAACGAGACGAAGGAGGGTGAAAGAGAGTGAAACGAGAAGAAGGATGGTGAAAGAGACTGAAACGAGACGAAGGAGGGTTAAAGTGAGTGAAACGAGATGAAGGAGGGTTAAAGAGAGTGAATCGAGATGAAGGAGAGTTAAAGAGAGTGAAACGAGACGACGGAGGGTTAAAGAGAGCAAAATGAGACGAAGGAGGGTTACAGAGTGTGAAACGAGACAAAGGAGGGTGAAAGAGAGTGAAACGAGGCGAAGGAGGGTTAAAGAGAGCGGAACGAGATGAAGGAGGGTGTAGGAGAGTGAAATGAGACGAAGGAGGGTGAAAGAGAATGAAACGAGATGAAGGAGGATGAAAGAGAGTGAAACGAGATGAAAGAGGGAGAGAGAGAGTGAAACGAGATGAAAGAGGGTGAAAGAGAGTGAAACGAGATGAAGGAGGGTGAAAGAGAGTGAAACGAGATGAAGGAGGGTGAAAGGGAGTGAAACGAGACGACGGAGGGTTAAAGAGAGTGAATCGAGACGAAGGATGTTTAAAGAGAGTGAAAGGAGATGAAGGAGGGCAAAAGAGAGTGAAATGAGACGAAGGAGGGTGAAAGAGAGTGAAACGAGACGAAGGAGGGTGAAAGAGAGTGAAACGAGACGAAGGAGGGTGAAAGAGAGTGAAACGAGACGAAGGATGGTGAAAGAGAGTGAAACGAGACGAAGGAGGGTTAAAGAGAGTGAAACGAGATGAAGGAGGGTTAAAGAGAGTGAAACGAGATGAAGGAGTGTTAAAGAGAGTGAAACGAGATGACGGAGGGTTAAAGAGAGCGAAATGAGACGAAGGAGAGTTACAGAGAGTGAAACGAGACGAAGGACGGTGAAAGAGAGTGAAACGAGGCGAAGGAGCGCTAAAGAGAGCGGAACGAGACGAAGGAGGGTGAAAGAGAGTGAAACGAGATGAACGAGGTTTAAAGGGAGTGAAACGAGACAAAGGAGGATGAAAGAGAGTGAAGATAGACGAAGGAGTGTTAAAGAGAGTGAAATGAGATGAAAGAGTGTAAAAGAGAATTAAACGAGAGGAAGGAGTGTTAAAGAGAGTGCAACAAGACGAAGGAGGGTTAAAGAGAGTGAAAGGAGACGAAGGAGGGTGAAAGAGAGTGAAAGGAGACGAAGGAGGGTGAAAGAGGGCGAAACGAGACAAAGGAGGGTGAAGGAGAGTGAAACGAGATGAAGGAGGGTGAAAGAGAGTGAAACGAGAGGAATGAGGTTTAAAGAGAGTGAAACGAGACAAAGGAGGGTGAAGGAGAGTGAAACGAGACGAAGGAGGGTAAAGAGAGTGAAACGAGATAAAGGAGTGTTAAAGAGAGTGAAATGAGTGGAAGGAGTGTTAATGAGAGTGAAACAAGACAAAGGAGAGTTAAAGAGACTGGAACGAGACGAAGGAGGGTGAAAGAGAGTGAAACGAGATGAAGGAGGGTGAAAGAGAGTGAAACGAGACGAAGGATGGTGAAAGAGAGTGAAACGAGACGAATGAGGTTTAAAGAGAGTGAAACGAGACAAAGGAGGGTGAAGGAGAGTGAAACGAGACGAAGGAGGGTTAAAGAGAGTGAAACGAGTTGAAGGAGGGATATAGTGAGTGAAACGAGTGGAAGGAGTGTTAATGAGAGTGAAACGAGGCGAAGGAGGGTGAAAGAGAGTGAAACGAGACGAAGGAGGATGAAAGAGAGTGAAACGAGATGAAGGAGGGTGTGGGAGAGTGAAACGAGACGGAGGAGGGTGAAAGAGAATGAAACGAGATGAAGGAGGGTGAAAGAGAGTGAAACGAGATGAAGGAAGGTGAAAGAGAGTGAAACGAGACGAAGGAGGGTTAAAGTGAGTGAAACGAGATGAAGGAGGGTTAAAGAGAGTGAATCGAGATGAAGGAGAGTTAAAGAGAGTGAAACGAGATGACGGAGGGTTAAAGAGAGCGAAATGAGACGAAGGAGGGTTACAGAGTGTGAAACGAGACGAAGGAGGGTGAAAGAGAGTGAAACGAGGCGAAGGAGGGTTAAAGAGAGCGGAACGAGATGAAGGAGGGTGTAGGAGAGTGAAATGAGACGAAGGAGGGTGAAAGAGAATGAAACGAGATGAAGGAGGATGAAAGAGAGTGAAACAAGATGAAAGAGGGAGAGAGAGAGTGAAACGAGATGAAAGAGGGTGAAAGAGAGTGAAACGAGACGAAGGAGGGTTAAAGAGAGTGAAACGAGACAAAGGAGTGTTAAATAGAATGAAACGAGATGAAGGAGGTTAAAGAGAGTGAAACGAGACGAAGGAGGGTTAAAGAGAGTGAAACGAGATGAAGGAGGGTTAAAGAGAGTGAAACGAGATGAAGGAGTGTTAAAGAGAGTGAAACGAGACGACGGAGGGTTAAAGAGAGCGAAATGAGACGAAGGAGAGTTACAGAGAGTGAAACGAGACGAAGGACGGTGAAAGAGAGTGAAACGAGGCGAAGGAGCGCTAAAGAGAGCGGAACGAGACGAAGGAGGGTGAAAGAGAGTGAAACGAGATGAACGAGGTTTAAAGGGAGTGAAACGAGACAAAGGAGGATGAAAGAGAGTGAAGATAGACGAAGGAGTGTTAAAGAGAGTGAAATGAGATGAAAGAGTGTAAAAGAGAATTAAACGAGAGGAAGGAGTGTTAAAGAGAGTGCAACAAGACGAAGGAGGGTTAAAGAGAGTGAAAGGAGACGAAGGAGGGTGAAAGAGAGTGAAAGGAGACGAAGGAGGGTGAAAGAGGGCGAAACGAGACAAAGGAGGGTGAAGGAGAGTGAAACGAGATGAAGGAGGGTGAAAGAGAGTGAAACGAGAGGAATGAGGTTTAAAGAGAGTGAAACGAGACAAAGGAGGGTGAAGGAGAGTGAAACGAGACGAAGGAGGGTAAAGAGAGTGAAACGAGATAAAGGAGTGTTAAAGAGATTGAAATGAGTGGAAGGAGTGTTAATGAGAGTGAAACAAGACAAAGGAGAGTTAAAGAGACTGGAACGAGACGAAGGAGGGTGAAAGAGAGTGAAACGAGATGAAGGAGGGTGAAAGAGAGTGAAACGAGACGAAGGATGGTGAAAGAGAGTGAAACGAGACGAATGAGGTTTAAAGAGAGTGAAACGAGACAAAGGAGGGTGAAGGAGAGTGAAACGAGACGAAGGAGGGTTAAAGAGAGTGAAACGAGTTGAAGGAGGGATATAGTGAGTGAAACGAGTGGAAGGAGTGTTAATGAGAGTGAAACGAGGCGAAGGAGGGTGAAAGAGAGTGAAACGAGACGAAGGAGGATGAAAGAGAGTGAAACGAGATGAAGGAGGGTGTGGGAGAGTGAAACGAGACGGAGGAGGGTGAAAGAGAATGAAACGAGATGAAGGAGGGTGAAAGAGAGTGAAACGAGATGAAGGAAGGTGAAAGAGAGTGAAACGAGACGAAGGAGGGTTAAAGTGAGTGAAACGAGATGAAGGAGGGTTAAAGAGAGTGAATCGAGATGAAGGAGAGTTAAAGAGAGTGAAACGAGATGACGGAGGGTTAAAGAGAGCGAAATGAGACGAAGGAGGGTTACAGAGTGTGAAACGAGACGAAGGAGGGTGAAAGAGAGTGAAACGAGGCGAAGGAGGGTTAAAGAGAGCGGAACGAGATGAAGGAGGGTGTAGGAGAGTGAAATGAGACGAAGGAGGGTGAAAGAGAATGAAACGAGATGAAGGAGGATGAAAGAGAGTGAAACGAGATGAAAGAGGGAGAGAGAGAGTGAAACGAGATGAAAGAGGGTGAAAGAGAGTGAAACGAGACGAAGGAGGGTTAAAGAGAGTGAAACGAGACAAAGGAGTGTTAAATAGAATGAAACGAGATGAAGGAGGTTAAAGAGAGTGAAACGAGACGAAGGAGGGTGAAAGAGAGTGAAACGAGAGGAAGGAGGGTGAAAGAGAGTGAAACGAGATGAAGGAGGGTTAAAGAGAGTGAAATGAGACGAAGGATGGTTAAAGAGAGTGAAACGAGACGAAGGAGGGTGAAAGAAATTGAAACGAGATGAAGGAGGGTTAAAGAGAGTAGAACGAGACGAAGGAGGGTAAAAGAGAGTGAAATGAGACGAAGGAGGGTGAAAGAGAGTGAAACGAGATGAAGGAGGGTGAAAAAGAGTGAAACGAGACGAAGGAGGGTGAAAGAGAGTGAAACGAGAAGAAGGATGGTGAAAGAGACTGAAACGAGACGAAGGCGGGTTAAAGAGAGTGAAACGAGATGAAGGAGGGTTAAAGAGAGTGAATCGAGATGAAGGAGATTTAAAGAGAGTGAAACGAGACGACGGAGGGTTAAAGAGAGCGAAATGAGACGAAGGAGGGTTACAGATTGTGAAACGAGACGAAGGAGGGTGAAAGAGAGTGAAACGAGGCGAAGGAGGGTTAAAGAGAGCGGAACGAGATGAAGGAGGGTGTAGGAGAGTGAAATGAGACGAAGGAGGGTGAAAGAGAATGAAACGAGATGAAGGAGGATGAAAGAGAGTGAAACGAGATGAAAGAGGGAGAGAGAGAGTGAAACGAGATGAAGGAGGGTGAAAGAGAGTGAAACGAGATGAAGGAGGGTGAAAGAGAGTGAAACGAGATGAAGGAGGGTGAAAGGGAGTGAAACGAGACGACGGAGGGTTAAAGAGAGTGAATCGAGACGAAGGATGTTTAAAGAGAGTGAAAGGAGATGAAGGAGGGCAAAAGAGAGTGAAATGAGACGAAGGAGGGTGAAAGAGAGTGAAACGAGACGAAGGAGGGTGAAAGAGAGTGAAACGAGACGAAGGATGGTGAAACAGAGTGAAACGAGACGAAGGAGGGTTAAAGAGAGTGAAACGAGATGAAGGAGGGTTAAAGAGAGTGAAACGAGATGAAGGAGTGTTAAAGAGAGTGAAACGAGACGACGGAGGGTTAAAGAGAGCGAAATGAGACGAAGGAGAGTTACAGAGAGTGAAACGAGACGAAGGACGGTGAAAGAGAGTGAAACGAGGCGAAGGAGCGTTAAAGAGAGCGGAACGAGACGAAGGAGGGTGAAAGAGAGTGAAACGGGATGAACGAGGTTTAAAGGGAGTGAAACGAGACAAAGGAGGATGAAAGAGAGTGAAGCTAGACGAAGGAGTGTTAAAGAGAGTGAAATGAGATGAAGGAGTGTAAAAAAGAATGAAACGAGAGGAAGGAGTGTTAAAGAGAGTGCAACAAGACGAAGGAGGGTTAAAGAGAGTGAAAGGAGACGAAGGAGGGTGAAAGAGAGTGAAAGGAGACGAAGGAGGGTGAAAGAGGGCGAAACGAGACAAAGGAGGGTGAAGGAGAGTGAAACGAGACGAAGGAGGGTGAAAGAGAGTGAAACGAGAGGAATGAGGTTTAAAGAGAGTGAAACGAGACAAAGGAGGGTGAAGGAGAGTGAAACGAGACGAAGGAGGGTAAAGAGAGTGAAACGAGATAAAGGAGTGTTAAAGAGAGTGAAATGAGTGGAAGGAGTGTTAATGAGAGTGAAACAAGACAAAGGAGGGTTAAAGAGACTGGAACGAGACGAAGGAGGGTGAAAGAGAGTGAAACGAGATGAAGGAGGGTGAAAGAGAGTGAAACGAGACGAAGGATGGTGAAAGAGAGTGAAACGAGACGAATGAGGTTTAAAGAGAGTGAAACGAGTTGAAGGAGGGATATAGTGAGTGAAACGAGTGGAAGGAGTGTTAATGAGAGTGAAACGAGGCGAAGGAGGGTGAAAGAGAGTGAAACGAGACGAAGGAATGTTAAAGAGAGTGAAACGAGATGAAGGAGGGTGAAAGAGAGTGAAAGGAGACGGAGGAGGGTGAAAGAGAATGAAACGAGATGAAGGAGGATGAAAGAGAGTGAAACGAGATGAAAGAGGGAGAGAGAGAGTGAAACGAGATGAAGGAGGGTGAAAGAGAGTGAAACGAGATGAAGGAAGGTGAAAGAGAGTGAAACAAGATGAAGGAGGGTGAAAGGGAGTGAAACGAGATGACGGAGGGTTAAAGAGACTGAATCGAGACGAAGGAGGTTTAAAGAGAGTGAAACGAGATGAAGGAGGGTGAAAGAGAGTGAAACGAGACGAAGGATGGTGAAAGAGAGTGAAACGAGACGAATGAGGTTTAAAGAGAGTGAAACGAGTTGAAGGAGGGATATAGTGAGTGAAACGAGTTGAAGGAGTGTTAATGAGAGTGAAACGAGGCGAAGGAGGGTGAAAGAGAGTGAAACGAGACGAAGGAATGTTAAAGAGAGTGAAACGAGATGAAGGAGGGTGAAAGAGAGTGAAAGGAGACGGAGGAGGGTGAAAGAGATTGAAACGAGAGGAATGAGGTTTAAAGAGAGTGAAACGAGCCAAAGGAGGGTGAAGGAGAGTGAAATGAGACGAAGGAGGGTTAAAGAGAGTGAAACGAGATGACGGAGGGTTAAAGTGAGTGAAACGAGTGGAAGGAGTGTTAATCAGAGTGAAACAAGATGAAGGAGGGTTAAAGAGAGTGGAACGAGACAAAGGAGGTTTGAAGAGAGTGAAACGAGATGAAGGTGGGTAAAAGAGAGTGAAATGAGACGAAGGAGGGTGAAAGAGAGTGAAACGAGATGAAGGAGGGTGAAAAAGAGTGAAACGAGACGAAGGAGGGTGAAAGAGAGTGAAACGAGATGAAGGAAGGTGAAAGAGAGTGAAACAAGATGAAGGAGGGTGAAAGGGAGTGAAACGAGATGACAGAGGGTTAAAGAGAGTGAATCGAGACGAAGGAGGTTTAAAGAGAGTGAAACGAGATGAAGGAGGGTGAAAGAGAGTGAAACGAGACGAAGGATGGTGAAAGAGAGTGAAACGAGACGAATGAGGTTTAAAGAGAGTGAAACGAGTTGAAGGAGGGATATAGTGAGTGAAACGAGTGGAAGGAGTGTTAATGAGAGTGAAACGAGGCGAAGGAGGGTGAAATAGAGTGAAACGAGACGAAGGAATGTTAAAGAGAGTGAAACGAGATGAAGGAGGGTGAAAGAGAGTGAAAGGAGACGGAGGAGGGTGAAAGAGAATGAAACGAGATGAAGGAGGATGAAAGAGAGTGAAACGAGATGAAAGAGGGAGAGAGAGAGTGAAACGAGATGAAGGAGGGTGAAAGAGAGTGAAACGAGATGAAGGAAGGTGAAAGAGAGTGAAACAAGATGAAGGAGGGTGAAAGGGAGTGAAACGAGATGACGGAGGGTTAAAGAGAGTGAATCGAGACGAAGGAGGTTTAAAGAGAGTGAAACGAGATGAAGGTGGGTAAAAGAGAGTGAAATGAGATGAAGGAGGGTGAAAGAGAGTGAAACGAGATGAAGGAGGGTGAAAAAGAGTGAAACGAGACGAAGGAGGGTGAAAGAGAGTGAAACGAGAAGAAGGATGGTGAAAGAGACTGAAACGAGACGAAGGAGGGTTAAAGTGAGTGAAACGAGATGAAGGAGGCTTAAAGAGAGTGAATCGAGATGAAGGAGAGTTAAAGAGAGTGAAACGAGACGACGGAGGGTTAAAGAGAGCGAAATGAGACAAAGGAGGGTTACAGAGTGTGAAACGAGACGAAGGAGGGTGAAAGAGAGTGAAACAAGGCGAAGGAGGGTTAAAGAGAGCGGAACGAGATGAAGGAGGGTGTAGGAGAGTGAAATGAGACGAAGGAGGGTGAAAGAGAATGAAACGAGATGAAGGAGGATGAAAGAGAGTGAAACGAGATGAAAGAGGGAGAGAGAGAGTGAAACGAGATGAAAGAGGGTGAAAGAGAGTGAAACGGGATGAAGGAGGGTGAAAGAGAGTGAAACGAGATGAAGGAGGGTGAAAGGGAGTGAAACGAGACGACGGAGGGTTAAAGAGAGTGAATCGAGACGAAGGATGTTTAAAGAGAGTGAAAGGAGATGAAGGAGGGCAAAAGAGAGTGAAATGAGACGAAGGAGGGTGAAAGAGAGTGAAACGAGACGAAGGAGGGTGAAAGAGAGTGAAACGAGACGAAGGAGGGTGAAAGAGAGTGAAACGAGACGAAAGATGGTGAAAGAGAGTGAAACGAGACGAAGGAGGGTTAAAGAGAGGGAAACGAGATGAAGGAGGGTTAAAGAGAGTGAAACGAGATGAAGGAGTGTTAAAGAGAGTGAAACGAGACGACGGAGGGTTAAAGAGAGCGAAATGAGACGAAGGAGAGTTACAGAGAGTGAAACGAGACGAAGGACGGTGAAAGAGAGTGAAACGAGGCGAAGGAGCGTTAAAGAGAGCGGAACGAGACGAAGGAGGGTGAAAGAGAGTGAAACGAGATGAACGAGGTTTAAAGGGAGTGAAACGAGACAAAGGAGGATGAAAGAGAGTGAAGCTAGACGAAGGAGTGTTAAAGAGAGTGAAATGAGATGAAGGAGTGTAAAAGAGAATGAAACGAGAGGAAGGAGTGTTAAAGAGAGTGCAACAAGACGAAGGAGGGTTAAAGAGAGTGAAAGGAGACGAAGGAGGGTGAAATAGAGTGAAAGGAGACGAAGGAGGGTGAAAGAGGGCGAAACGAGACAAAGGAGGGTGAAGGAGAGTGAAACGAGACGAAGGAGGGTGAAAGAGAGTGAAACGAGAGGAATGAGGTTTAAAGAGAGTGAAACGAGACAAAGGAGGGTGAAGGAGAGTGAAACGAGACGAATGAGGGTAAAGAGAGTGAAACGAGATAAAGGAGTGTTAAAGAGAGTGAAATGAGTGGAAGGAGTGTTAATGAGAGTGAAACAAGACAAAGGAGAGTTAAAGAGACTGGAACGAGACGAAGGAGGGTGAAAGAGAGTGAAACGAGATGAAGGAGGGTGAAAGAGAGTGAAACGAGACGAAGGATGGTGAAAGAGAGTGAAACGAGACGAATGAGGTTTAAAGAGAGTGAAACGAGACAAAGGAGGGTGAAGGAGAGTGAAACGAGACGAAGGAGGGTTAAAGAGAGTGAAACGAGTTGAAGGAGGGATATAGTGAGTGAAACGAGTGGAAGGAGTGTTAATGAGAGTGAAACGAGGCGAAGGAGGGTGAAAGAGAGTGAAACGAGACGAAGGAGGATGAAAGAGAGTGAAACGAGATGAAGGAGGGTGTGGGAGAGTGAAACGAGACGGAGGAGGGTGAAAGAGAATGAGACGAGATGAAGGAGGGTGAAAGAGAGTGAAACGAGATGAAGGAAGGTGAAAGAGAGTGAAACGAGACGAAGGAGGGTTAAAGTGAGTGAAACGAGATGAAGGAGGGTTAAAGAGAGTGAATCGAGATGAAGGAGAGTTAAAGAGAGTGAAACGAGATGACGGAGGGTTAAAGAGACTGGAACGAGACGAAGGAGGGTGAAAGAGAGTGAAACGAGATGAAGGAGGGTGAAAGGGAGTGAAACGAGATGACGGAGGGTTAAAGAGAGTGAATCGAGACGAAGGAGGTTTAAAGAGAGTGAAACGAGATGAAGGTGGGTAAAAGAGAGTGAAATGAGATGAAGGAGGGTGAAAGAGAGTGAAACGAGATGAAGGAGGGTGAAAAAGAGTGAAACGAGACGAAGGAGGGTGAAAGAGAGTGAAACGAGAAGAAGGATGGTGAAAGAGACTGAAACGAGACGAAGGAGGGTTAAAGTGAGTGAAACGAGATGAAGGAGGGTTAAAGAGAGTGAATCGAGATGAAGGAGAGTTAAAGAGAGTGAAACGAGACGACGGAGGGTTAAAGAGAGCGAAATGAGACGAAGGAGGGTTACAGAGTGTGAAACGAGACGAAGGAGGGTGAAAGAGAGTGAAACGAGGCGAAGGAGGGTTAAAGAGAGCGGAACGAGATGAAGGAGGGTGTAGGAGAGTGAAATGAGACGAAGGAGGGTGAAAGAGAATGAAACGAGATGAAGGAGGATGAAAGAGAGTGAAACGAGATGAAAGAGGGAGAGAGAGAGTGAAACGAGATGAAAGAGGGTGAAAGAGAGTGAAACGAGATGAAGGAGGGTGAAAGAGAGTGAAACGAGATGAAGGAGGGTGAAAGGGAGTGAAACGAGACGACGGAGGGTTAAAGAGAGTGAATCGAGACGAAGGATGTTTAAAGAGAGTGAAAGGAGATGAAGGAGGGCAAAAGAGAGTGAAATGAGACGAAGGAGGGTGAAAGAGAGTGAAACGAGACGAAGGAGGGTGAAAGAGAGTGAAACGAGACGAAGGAGGGTGAAAGAGAGTGAAACGAGACAAAGGATGGTGAAAGAGAGTGAAACGAGGCGAAGGAGGGTTAAAGAGAGTGAAACGAGATGAAGGAGGGTTAAAGAGAGTGAAACGAGATGAAGGAGTGTTAAAGAGAGTGAAACGAGACGACGGAGGGTTAAAGAGAGCGAAATGAGACGAAGGAGAGTTACAGAGAGTGAAACGAGACGAAGGACGGTGAAAGAGAGTGAAACGAGGCGAAGGAGCGTTAAAGAGAGCGGAACGAGACGAAGGAGGGTGAAAGAGAGTGAAACGAGATGAACGAGGTTTAAAGGGAGTGAAACGAGACAAAGGAGGATGAAAGAGAGTGAAGCTAGACGAAGGAGTGTTAAAGAGAGTGAAATGAGATGAAGGAGTGTAAAAGAGAATGAAACGAGAGGAAGGAGTGTTAAAGAGAGTGCAACAAGACGAAGGAGGGTTAAAGAGAGTGAAAGGAGACGAAGGAGGGTGAAATAGAGTGAAAGGAGACGAAGGAGGGTGAAAGAGGGCAAAACGAGACAAAGGAGGGTGAAGGAGAGTGAAACGAGACGAAGGAGGGTGAAAGAGAGTGAAACGAGAGGAATGAGGTTTAAAGAGAGTGAAACGAGACAAAGGAGGGTGAAGGAGAGTGAAACGAGACGAAGGAGGGTAAAGAGAGTGAAACGAGATAAAGGAGTGTTAAAGAGAGTGAAATGAGTGGAAGGAGTGTTAATGAGAGTGAAACAAGACAAAGGAGAGTTAAAGAGACTGGAACGAGACGAAGGAGGGTGAAAGAGAGTGAAACGAGATGAAGGAGGGTGAAAGAGAGTGAAACGAGACGAAGGATGGTGAAAGAGAGTGAAACGAGACGAATGAGGTTTAAAGAGAGTGAAACGAGACAAAGGAGGGTGAAGGAGAGTGAAACGAGACGAAGGAGGGTTAAAGAGAGTGAAACGAGTTGAAGGAGGGATATAGTGAGTGAAACGAGTGGAAGGAGTGTTAATGAGAGTGAAACGAGGCGAAGGAGGGTGAAAGAGAGTGAAACGAGACGAAGGAGGATGAAAGAGAGTGAAACGAGATGAAGGAGGGTGTGGGAGAGTGAAACGAGACGGAGGAGGGTGAAAGAGAATGAGACGAGATGAAGGAGGGTGAAAGAGAGTGAAACGAGATGAAGGAAGGTGAAAGAGAGTGAAACGAGACGAAGGAGGGTTAAAGTGAGTGAAACGAGATGAAGGAGGGTTTAAGAGAGTGAATCGAGATGAAGGAGAGTTAAAGAGAGTGAAACGAGATGACGGAGGGTTAAAGACAGCGAAATGAGACGAAGGAGGGTTACAGAGTGTGAAACGAGACGAAGGAGGGTGAAAGAGAGTGAAACGAGGCGAAGGAGGGTTAAAGAGAGCGGAACGAGATGAAGGAGGGTGTAGGAGAGTGAAATGAGACGAAGGAGGGTGAAAGAGAATGAAACGAGATGCAGGAGGATGAAAGAGAGTGAAACGAGATGAAGGAGGGAGAGAGAGAATGAAATGAGATGAAAGAGGGTGAAAGAGAGTGAAACGAGATGAAGGAGGGTGAAAGAGAGTGAAACAAGATGAAGGAGGGTGAAAGGGAGTGAAACGAGACGACGGAGGGTTAAAGAGAGTGAATCGAGACGAAGGATGTTTAAAGAGAGTGAAAGGAGATGAAGGAGGGCAAAAGAGAGTGAAATGAGATGAAGGAGGGTGAAAGAGAGTGAAACGAGACGAAGGAGGGTGAAAGAGAGTGAAACGAGACGAAGGAGGGTGAAAGAGAGTGAAACGAGACGAAGGATGGTGAAAGAGAGTGAAACGAGACGAAGGAGGGTTAAAGAGAGTGAAACGAGATGAAGGAGGGTTAAAGAGAGTGAAACGAGATGAAGGAGTGTTAAAGAGAGTGAAACGAGACGACGGAGGGTTAAAGAGAACGAAATGAGACGAAGGAGAGTGACAGAGAGTGAAACGAGACGAAGGACGGTGAAAGAGAGTGAAACGAGGCGAAGGAGCGTTAAAGAGAGCGGAACGAGACGAAGGAGGGTGAAAGAGAGTGAAACGAGATGAACGAGGTTTAAAGGGAGTGAAACGAGACAAAGGAGGATGAAAGAGAGTGAAGCTAGACGAAGGAGTGTTAAAGAGAGTGAAATGAGATGAAGGAGTGTAAAAGAGAATGAAACGAGAGGAAGGAGTGTTAAAGAGAGTGCAACAAGACGAAGGAGGGTTAAAGAGAGTGAAAGGAGACGAAGGAGGGTGAAAGAGAGTGAAAGGAGACGAAGGAGGGTGAAAGAGGGCGAAACGAGACAAAGGAGGGTGAAGGAGAGTGAAACGAGAGGAATGAGGTTTAAAGAGAGTGAAACGAGACAAAGGAGGGTGAAGGAGAGTGAAACGAGACGAAGGAGGGTAAAGAGAGTGAATCGAGATAAAGGAGTGTTAAAGAGAGTGAAATGAGTGGAAGGAGTGTTAATGAGAGTGAAACAAGACAAAGGAGGGTTAAAGAGACTGGAACGAGACGAAGGAGGGTGAAAGAGAGTGAAACGAGATGAAGGAGGGTGAAAGAGAGTGAAACGAGACGAAGGATGGTGAAAGAGAGTGAAACGAGACGAATGAGGTTTAAAGAGAGTGAAACGAGACAAAGGAGGGTGAAGGAGAGTGAAACGAGACGAAGGAGGGTTAAAGAGAGTGAAACGAGTTGAAGGAGGGTTATAGTGAGTGAAACGAGTGGAAGGAGTGTTAATGAGAGTGAAACAAGACGAAGGAGGGTGAAAGAGAGTGGACCGAGATGAAGGTGGGTGAAAGAGAGTGAAACGAGGCGAAGGAAGGTGAAAGAGAGTGAAATAAGATGAAGGAGGGTAAAAGAGAGTGAAAGGAGACGAAGGAGGTTGAAAGAGAGTGAAACGAGACGAAGGAGGGTTAAAGAGAGTGAAAAGAGACGAAGGAGGGTGAAAGAGAGTGAAACGAGACGAAGGAGGGTGAAAGAGAGTGAAACGAGACGAAGGAGGATGAAAGAGAGTGAAACGAGATGAAGGAGGGTGTAGGAGAGTGAAACGAGACGAAGGAGGGTGAAAGAGAGGGAAACGAGAGGAAGGAGGGTGAAAGATAGTGAAACGAGACGAAGGAGGGTTAAATAGAATGAAACGAGATGAAGGAGGGTTAAAGAGAGTGAAACGAGACGAAGGAGGGTGAAAGTGAAACGAGAGGAAGGATGGTGAAAGAGAGAGAAACGAGACGAAGGAGGGTTAAAGAGAGTGAAATGAGACGAAGGAGGGTTAAAGAGAGTGAAACGAGAGGAAGGAGGGTTAAAGAGAGTGGAACGAGACGAAGGAGAATGAAAGAGATTGAAACGAGAGGAATGAGGTTTAAAAAGAGTGAAACGAGACAAAGGAGGGTGAAGGAGAGTGAAACGAGACGAAGGAGGGTTAAAGAGAGTGAAACGAGATGAAGGAGGGTTAAAGTGAGTGAAATGAGTGGAAGGAGTGTTAATCAGAGTCAAACAAGACGAAGGAGGGTTAAAGAGTGTGAAACGAGAAGAAGGATGGTGAAAGAGACTGAAACGAGACGAAGGAGGGTTAAAGTGAGTGAAACGAGATGAAGGAGGGTTAAAGAGAGTGAATCGAGATGAAGGAGAGTTAAAGAGATGGAAACGAGACGACGGAGGGTTAAAAAGAGCGAAATGAGACGAAGGAGGGTTACAGAGTGTGAAACGAGACGAAGGAGGGTGAAAGAGAGTGAAACGAGGCGAAGGAGGGTTAAAGAGAGCGGAACGAGATGAAGGAGGGTGTAGGAGAGTGAAATGAGACGAAGGAGGGTGAAAGAGAATGAAACGAGATGAAGGAGGATGAAAGAGAGTGAAACGAGATGAAAGAGGGAGAGAGAGAGTGAAACGAGATGAAAGAGGGTGAAAGAGAGTGAAACGAGATGAAGGAGGGTGAAAGAGAGTGAAACGAGATGAAGGAGGGTGAAAGGGAGTGAAACGAGACGACGGAGGGTTAAAGAGAGTGAATCGAGACGAAGGATGTTTAAAGAGAGTGAAAGGAGATGAAGGAGGGCAAAATAGAGTGAAATGAGACGAAGGAGGGTGAAAGAGAGTGAAACGAGACGAAGGAGGGTGAAAGAGAGTGAAACGAGACGAAGGAGGGTGAAAGAGAGTGAAACGAGACGAAGGATGGTGAAAGAGAGTGAAACGAGACGAAGGAGGGTTAAAGAGAGTGAAACGAGATGAAGGAGGGTTAAAGAGAGTGAAACGAGATGAAGGAGTGTTAAAGAGAGTGAAACGAGACGACGGAGGGTTAAAGAGAACGAAATGAGACGAAGGAGAGTGACAGAGAGTGAAACGAGACGAAGGACGGTGAAAGAGAGTGAAACGAGGCGAAGGAGCGTTAAAGAGAGCGGAACGAGACGAAGGAGGGTGAAAGAGAGTGAAACGAGATGAACGAGGTTTAAAGGGAGTGAAACGAGACAAAGGAGGATGAAAGAGAGTGAAGCTAGACGAAGGAGTGTTAAAGAGAGTGAAATGAGATGAAGGAGTGTAAAAGAGAATGAAACGAGAGGAAGGAGTGTTAAAGAGAGTGCAACAAGACGAAGGAGGGTTAAAGAGAGTGAAAGGAGACGAAGGAGGGTGAAAGAGAGTGAAAGGAGACGAAGGAGGGTGAAAGAGGGCGAAACGAGACAAAGGAGGGTGAAGGAGAGTGAAACGAGAGGAATGAGGTTTAAAGAGAGTGAAACGAGACAAAGGAGGGTGAAGGAGAGTGAAACGAGACGAAGGAGGGTAAAGAGAGTGAATCGAGATAAAGGAGTGTTAAAGAGAGTGAAATGAGTGGAAGGAGTGTTAATGAGAGTGAAACAAGACAAAGGAGGGTTAAAGAGACTGGAACGAGACGAAGGAGGGTGAAAGAGAGTGAAACGAGATGAAGGAGGGTGAAAGAGAGTGAAACGAGACGAAGGATGGTGAAAGAGAGTGAAACGAGACGAATGAGGTTTAAAGAGAGTGAAACGAGACAAAGGAGGGTGAAGGAGAGTGAAACGAGACGAAGGAGGGTTAAAGAGAGTGAAACGAGTTGAAGGAGGGTTATAGTGAGTGAAACGAGTGGAAGGAGTGTTAATGAGAGTGAAACAAGACGAAGGAGGGTGAAAGAGAGTGGACCGAGATGAAGGTGGGTGAAAGAGAGTGAAACGAGGCGAAGGAAGGTGAAAGAGAGTGAAATAAGATGAAGGAGGGTAAAAGAGAGTGAAAGGAGACGAAGGAGGTTGAAAGAGAGTGAAACGAGACGAAGGAGGGTTAAAGAGAGTGAAAAGAGACGAAGGAGGGTGAAAGAGAGTGAAACGAGACGAAGGAGGGTGAAAGAGAGTGAAACGAGACGAAGGAGGATGAAAGAGAGTGAAACGAGATGAAGGAGGGTGTAGGAGAGTGAAACGAGACGAAGGAGGGTGAAAGAGAGGGAAACGAGAGGAAGGAGGGTGAAAGATAGTGAAACGAGACGAAGGAGGGTTAAATAGAATGAAACGAGATGAAGGAGGGTTAAAGAGAGTGAAACGAGACGAAGGAGGGTGAAAGTGAAACGAGAGGAAGGAGGGTGAACGAGAGAGAAACGAGACGAAGGAGGGTTAAAGAGAGTGAAATGAGACGAAGGAGGGTTAAAGAGAGTGAAACGAGAGGAAGGAGGGTTAAAGAGAGTGGAACGAGACGAAGGAGAATGAAAGAGATTGAAACGAGAGGAATGAGGTTTAAAAAGAGTGAAACGAGACAAAGGAGGGTGAAGGAGAGTGAAACGAGACGAAGGAGGGTTAAAGAGAGTGAAACGAGATGAAGGAGGGTTAAAGTGAGTGAAATGAGTGGAAGGAGTGTTAATCAGAGTCAAACAAGACGAAGGAGGGTTAAAGAGTGTGAAACGAGAAGAAGGATGGTGAAAGAGACTGAAACGAGACGAAGGAGGGTTAAAGTGAGTGAAACGAGATGAAGGAGGGTTAAAGAGAGTGAATCGAGATGAAGGAGAGTTAAAGAGATGGAAACGAGACGACGGAGGGTTAAAAAGAGCGAAATGAGACGAAGGAGGGTTACAGAGTGTGAAACGAGACGAAGGAGGGTGAAAGAGAGTGAAACGAGGCGAAGGAGGGTTAAAGAGAGCGGAACGAGATGAAGGAGGGTGTAGGAGAGTGAAATGAGACGAAGGAGGGTGAAAGAGAATGAAACGAGATGAAGGAGGATGAAAGAGAGTGAAACGAGATGAAAGAGGGAGAGAGAGAGTGAAACGAGATGAAAGAGGGTGAAAGAGAGTGAAACGAGATGAAGGAGGGTGAAAGAGAGTGAAACGAGATGAAGGAGGGTGAAAGGGAGTGAAACGAGACGACGGAGGGTTAAAGAGAGTGAATCGAGACGAAGGATGTTTAAAGAGAGTGAAAGGAGATGAAGGAGGGCAAAATAGAGTGAAATGAGACGAAGGAGGGTGAAAGAGAGTGAAACGAGACGAAGGAGGGTGAAAGAGAGTGAAACGAGACGAAGGAGGGTGAAAGAGAGTGAAACGAGACGAAGGATGGTGAAAGAGAGTGAAACGAGACGAAGGAGGGTTAAAGAGAGTGAAACGAGATGAAGGAGGGTTAAAGAGAGTGAAACGAGATGAAGGAGTGTTAAAGAGAGTGAAACGAGACGACGGAGGGTTAAAGAGAGCGAAATGAGACGAAGGAGAGTTACAGAGAGTGAAACGAGACGAAGGACGGTGAAAGAGAGTGAAACGAGGCGAAGGAGCGTTAAAGAGAGCGGAACGAGACGAAGGAGGTTGAAAGAGAGTGAAACGAGATGAACGAGGTTTAAAGGGAGTGAAACGAGACAAAGGAGGATGAAAGAGAGTGAAGCTAGACGAAGGAGTGTTAAAGAGAGTGAAATGAGATGAAGGAGTGTAAAAGAGAATGAAACGAGAGGAAGGAGTGTTAAAGAGAGTGCAACAAGACGAAGGAGGGTTAAAGAGAGTGAAAGGAGACGAAGGAGGGTGAAATAGAGTGAAAGGAGACGAAGGAGGGTGAAAGAGGGCGAAACGAGACAAAGGAGGGTGAAGGAGAGTGAAACGAGACGAAGGAGGGTGAAAGAGAGTGAAACGAGAGGAATGAGGTTTAAAGAGAGTGAAACGAGACAAAGGAGGGTGAAGGAGAGTGAAACGAGACGAAGGAGGGTAAAGAGAGTGAAACGAGATAAAGGAGTGTTAAAGAGAGTGAAATGAGTGGAAGGAGTGTTAATGAGAGTGAAACAAGACAAAGGAGAGTTAAAGAGACTGGAACGAGGCGAAGGAGGGTGAAAGAGAGTGAAACGAGATGAAGGAGGGTGAAAGAGAGTGAAACGAGACGAAGGATGGTGAAAGAGAGTGAAACGAGACGAATGAGGTTTAAAGAGAGTGAAACGAGACAAAGGAGGGTGAAGGAGAGTGAAACGAGACGAAGGAGGGTTAAAGAGAGTGAAACGAGTTGAAGGAGGGATATAGTGAGTGAAACGAGTGGAAGGAGTGTTAATGAGAGTGAAACGAGGCGAAGGAGGGTGAAAGAGAGTGAAACGAGACGAAGGAGGATGAAAGAGAGTGAAACGAGATGAAGGAGGGTGTGGGAGAGTGAAACGAGACGGAGGAGGGTGAAAGAGAATGAGACGAGATGAAGGAGGGTGAAAGAGAGTGAAACGAGATGAAGGAAGGTGAAAGAGAGTGAAACGAGACGAAGGAGGGTTAAAGTGAGTGAAACGAGATGAAGGAGGGTTAAAGAGAGTGAATCGAGATGAAGGAGAGTTAAAGAGAGTGAAACGAGATGACGGAGGGTTAAAGAGAGCGAAATGAGACGAAGGAGGGTTACAGAGTGTGAAACGAGACGAAGGAGGGTGAAAGAGAGTGAAACGAGGCGAAGGAGGGTTAAAGGAGTGAAACGAGACAAAGGAGGGTGAAAGAGAGTGTAGCGAGACGAAGGAGGGTTAAATAGAGTGAAGCGAGACGAAGGAGGGTTAAATAGAGTGAAACGAGACGAAGGAGGGCGAAAGAGAGTGAAATAAGACGAAGGAGGGTGAAAGAGAGTGAAACGAGACGAAGGAGGGCGAAAGAGAGTGAAACGAGACGAAGGATGGTGAAAGAGAGTGAAACGAGACGAAGGAGGGTCAAAGAGAGTCAAACGAGACGAAGGAGGGTTAAAGAGAGTGGAACGAGACGAAGGAGGGTGAAAGAGAGTGAAACGAGATGAAGGAGGGTTAAAGGGAGTGAAACGAGATGAAGGAGGGTTAAAGGGAGTGAAACGAGACCAACGAGGGTGAAAGAGCGTGTAGCGAGACGAAGGAGGGTTAAACAGAGTGAAGCGAGATGAAGGAGGGTTAAATTGAGTGAAACGAGATGAAGGAGGGTTAAAGAGAGTGAAACGAGATGAAGGAGGGTGAAAGAGAGGGAAATGAGACGAAGGAGGGTTGACGAGAGTGAAACGAGATGAAGGAGGGTGAAAGAGAGTGAAACGAGATGAAGGAGGGTTAAAGATAGTCAAACGAGACAAAGGAAGGTTAAAGAAAGTTAAACGAGATGAAGGAATGTGAAAGAGAGTGAAACGAGATGAAGGATGGTTAAAGAGAGAGAAATGAGACGGAGGAGGGTTAAAGAGAGTGAAACGAGACGAAGGAGTGTTTAATAGTGTGAACCGAGGCGAAGGAGTGTTCAAGAGAGTGAAACAAAACGAAAGAGTGTTAAAGCGAGTGAAACGAGACGAAGGAGGGTTAAAGAGAGTGAAACGAGACGAAGGAGGTTTAAAGAGAGTGAAACGAGATGAAGGAGGGTGAAAGAGAGTGAAACGAGACGAAGGAGGGCGAAAGAGAGTGACAGGAGATGAAGGAGGGTGAAAAAGAGTGAAATAAGACGAAGGAGGGTGAAAGAGAGTGAAACGAGACGAAGGAGGGTGAAAGAGAGTGAAACGAGACGAAGGAGGGTTAAACAGAGTGAAGCGAGATGAAGGAGGGTTAAATTGAGTGAAACGAGATGAAGGAGGGTTAAAGAGAGTGAAACGAGACGAAGGAGGGTGAAAGAGAGGGAAACGAGACGAAGGAGGGTTAAAGATAGTGAAACGAGACAAAGGAAGGTTAAAGAGAGTTAAACGAGATGAAGGAATGTGAAAGAGAGTGAAACGAGATGAAGGATGGTTAAAGAGAGAGAAATGAGACGGAGGAGGGTTAAAGAGAGTGAAACGAGACGAAGGAGTGTTTAAGAGTGTGAACCGAGGCGAAGGAGTGTTAAAGAGAGTGAAACAAAACGAAAGAGTGTTAAAGCGAGTGAAACGAGACGAAGGAGGGTTAAAGAGAGTGAAACGAGATGAAGGAGGTTTAAAGAGAGTGAAACGAGATGAAGGAGGGTGAAAGAGAGTGAAACGAGACGAAGGAGGGCGAAATAGAGTGAAAGGAGATGAAGGAGGGTGAAAAAGAGTGAAATAAGACGAAGGAGGGTGAAAGAGAGTGAAACGAGACGAAGGAGGGTGAAAGAGAGTGAAATGAGACGAAGGATGGTGGAAGAGAGTGAAACGAGACGAAGGAGGGTCAACGAGAGTGAAACAAAATGAAGGAGGGTTAAAGGGTGTGAAACGAGATGAAGGAGAGTTAAAGAGAATGAAACGAGACGACGGAGGGTTAAAGAGAGTGAAATGAGATGAAGGAGGGTTAAAGAGAGTGAAACGAGATGAAGGAGGGTGAAAGAGAGTGAAACGAGACGAAGGAGGGTTAAAGAGAGTGGAACGAGACGAAGGAGGGTGAAAGAGAGTGAAACGAGACGAAGGAGGGTTAAAGAGAGTGAAACGAGATGAAGGAGGTTGAAAGAGAGCGAAACGAGACGAAGGAGGGTGAAAGAGAGTGAAACGAGACGAAGGATGGTGAAAGAGCGTGTAGCGAGACGAAGGATGGTTAAACAAAGTGAAGCGAGATGAAGGAGGGTTAAATTGAGTGAAACGAGATGAAGGAGGGTGAAAGAGAGGGAAACGAGACGAAGGAGGGTTAAAGATAGTGAAACGAGACAAAGGAAGGTTAAAGAGAGTTAAACGAGATGAAGGAATGTGAAAGAGAGTGAAACGAGATGAAGGATGGTTAAAGAGAGAGAAATGAGACGGAGGAGGGTTAAAGAGAGTGAAACGAGACGAAGGAGTGTTTAAGAGTGTGAACCGAGGCGAAGGAGTGTTAAAGAGAGTGAAACAAAACGAAAGAGTGTTAAACGAGTGAAACGAGACGAGGGCGGTTTAAAGAGAGTGAAACGAGACGAAGGAGGTTTAAAGAGAGTGAAACGAGATGAAGGAGGGTGAAAGAGAGTGAAACGAGACGAAGGAGGGTGAAAGAGAGTGAAACGAGACGAAGGAGGGTGAAAGAGAGTTAAACGAGACGACGGAGGGTTAAAGAGAGTGGAACGAGACGAAGGAGGGTGAAAGAGAGTGAAATGAGACGAAGGAGGGTTGAAGAGAGTGAAACGAGATGAAGGAGGGTGAATGAGAGTGAAACGAGACGAAGGAGGGTGAAAGAGAGTGAAACGAGACGAAGGATGGTGAAAGAGAGTGAAGCGAGCCGAAGGAGGGTTAAAGAGAGTGACACGACACAAAATAGGGTTAAAGAGACTGAAACGAGATGAAGGAGGGTTAGAGAGAGTGAAACGAGAGGAAGGAGTGGTAAAGATAGTGAAACGAGACAAAGGAAGGTTAAAGAGAGTTAAACGAGATGAAGGAATGTGAAAGAGAGTGAAACGAGATGAAGGATGGTTAAAGAGAGAGAAATGAGACGGAGAAGGGTTAAAGAGAGTGAAACGAGACAAAGGAGTGTTTAAGAGTGTGAACCGAGGCGAAGGAGTGTTAAAGAGAGTGAAACAAAACGAAAGAGTGTTAAACGAGTGAAACGAGACGAAGGCGGGTTAAAGAGAGTGAAACGAGACGAAGGAGGTTTAAAGAGAGTGAAACGAGATGAAGGAGGGTGAAAGAGAGTGAAACGAGACGAAGGAGGGTGAAAGAGAGTGAAACGAGATGAAGGAGGGTGAAAGAGAGTGAAACGAGACGAAGGAGGGTTAAAGAGAGTGGAACGAGACGAAGGAGGGTGAAAGAGAGTGAAATGAGACGAAGGAGGGTTGACGAGAGTGAAACGAGATGAAGGAGGGTGAAAGAGAGTGAAACGAGATGAAGGAGGGTTAAAGATAGTGAAACGAGACAAAGGAAGGTTAAAGAAAGTTAAACGAGATGAAGGAATGTGAAAGAGAGTGAAACGAGATTAAGGATGGTTAAAGAGAGAGAAATGAGACGGAGGAGGGTTAAAGAGAGTGAAACGAGATGAAGGAGTGTTTAATAGTGTGAACCGAGGCGAAGGAGTGTTCAAGAGAGTGAAACAAAACGAAAGAGTGTTAAAGCGAGTGAAACGAGACGAAGGAGGGTTAAAGAGAGTGAAACGAGACGAAGGAGGTTTAAAGAGAGTGAAACGAGATGAAGGAGGGTGAAAGAGAGTGAAACGAGACGAAGGAGGGCGAAAGAGAGTGACAGGAGATGAAGGAGGGTGAAAAAGAGTGAAATAAGACGAAGGAGGGTGAAAGAGAGTGAAACGAGACGAAGGAGGGTGAAAGAGAGTGAAACGAGACGAAGGATGGTGAAAGAGAGTGAAACGAGACGAAGGAGGGTCAAAGAGAGTGAAACGAAATGAAGGAGGGTTAAAGGGTGTGAAACGAGATGAAGGAGAGTTAAAGAGAATGAAACGACATGACGGAGGGTTAAAGAGAGTGAAATGAGACGAAGGAGGGTTAAAGAGAGTGAAACGAGACGAAGGAGGGTGAAAGAGAGTGAAACGAGACGAAGGAGGGTTAAAGAGAGTGGAACGAGACGAAGGAGGGTGAAAGAGGGTGAAAAGAGACGAAGGAGGGTTAAAGAGAGTGAAACGAGATGAAGGAGGTTGAAAGAGAGTGAAACGAGACGAAGGAGGGTGAAAGAGAGTGAAACTAGACGAAGGAAGGTGAAAGAGAGTGAAGCGAGCCGAAGGAGGGTTAAAGAGAGTGACACGACACAAGATAGGGTTAAAGAGACTGAAACGAGATGAAGGAGGGTTAAAGAGAGTGAAACGAGAGGAAGGAGTGGTAAATAGAGTGAAACAAGATGAAGGAAGGTTAAAGAGAGTGGAACGAGACGAAGGAGGGTGAATGAGTGTAAAAGGCGACAAAGGAGGATGAAAAAGAGCGAAACGAGACAAAGGAGGGTGAAGGAGAGTGAAACAAGACGAAGGAGGGTGAAGGCGAGTGATTACGAGATGAAGGAGGGTGAAAGAGAGTGAAACGAGACGACAGAGGGTTAAAAAGAGTGAAATGACACGAAGGAGGGTTAAAGAGAGCGAAACGAGATGAAGGAGGGAGAAAGAAAGTGAAACAAGACGAAGGAGGGTTAAAGAGAGTGAAACGAGACGAAGGAGGTTTAAAGAGAGTGAAACGAGATGAAGGAGGGTGAAAGAGAGTGAAACGAGACGAAGGAGGGCGAAAGAGAGTGACAGGAGATGAAGGAGGGTGAAAAAGTGTGAAATAAGACGAAGGAGGGTGAAAGAGAGTGAAACGAGACGAAGGATGGTGAAAGAGAGTGAAACGAGACGAAGGAGGGTCAAAGAGAGTGAAACGAAATGAAGGAGGGTTAAAGGGTGTGAAACGAGATGAAGGAGAGTTAAAGAGAATGAAACGACATGACGGAGGGTTAAAGAGAGTGAAATGAGACGAAGGAGGGTTAAAGAGAGTGAAACGAGACGAAGGAGGGTGAAAGAGAGTTAAACGAGACGAAGGAGGGTTAAAGAGAGTGGAACGAGACGAAGGAGGGTGAAAGAGGGTGAAAAGAGACGAAGGAGGGTTAAAGAGAGTGAAACGAGATGAAGGAGGTTGAAAGAGAGTGAAACGAGACGAAGGAGGGTGAAAGAGAGTGAAACTAGACGAAGGATGGTGAAAGAGAGTGAAGCGAGCCGAAGGAGGGTTAAAGAGAGTGACACGACACAAAATAGGGTTAAAGAGACTGAAACGAGATGAAGGAGGGTTAAAGAGAGTGAAACGAGAGGATGGAGTGGTAAATAGAGTGAAACAAGATGAAGGAAGGTTAAAGAGAGTGGAACGAGACGAAGGAGGGTGAATGAGTGTAAAAGGCGACAAAGGAGGATGAAAAAGAGCGAAACGAGACAAAGGAGGGTGAAGGAGAGTGAAACAAGACGAAGGAGGCTGAAGGCGAGTGATTACGAGATGAAGGAGGGTGAAAGAGAGTGAAACGAGACGACAGAGGGTTAAAAAGAGTGAAATGACACGAAGGAGGGTTAAAGAGAGCGAAACGAGATGAAGGAGGGAGAAAGAGAGTGAAACAAGACGAAGGAGGGTTAAAGAGAGTGAAACGAGGAGAAGGAGGGTGAAAGAGAGTGATACGAGATGAAGGAGGGTGGAATAGAGTGAAACAAGGCGACGGAGGGTTAAAGAGAGTGAAACGAGATGAAGGAGGGTTAAAGAGAGTGAAACGAGACGACGGAGGTTTAAAGAGAGTGAAACGAGACGAAGGAGGGTGAAAGAGAGTGAAACGAGACGAAGGAGGGTGAAAGAGAGTGAAACGAGATGAAGGAGTGTTAAAGGAGTGAAACGAGACAAAGGAGGGTGAAAGAGATTGTAGCGAGACGAAGGAGGGTTAAATAGAGTGAAGCGAGAGGAAGGAGGGTTAAATTGAGTGAAACGAGATGAAGGAGGGTTAAAGAGAGTAAAACGAGACGAAGGAGGGTGAATTAGAGGGAAACGAGACGAAGGAGGGTTAAAGATAGTGAAACGGACAAAGGAAGGTTAAAGAGAGTTAAACGAGATGAAGGAAGGTGAAAGAGAGTGAAACGAGATGAAGGAGGGTGAAAGAGAGTGAAGCGAGACGAAGGAGGATTAAAGAGAGTGGAACGAGACGAAGGAGGGTGAAAGAGAGTGAAACGAGATGAAGGAGGGTTTAAGGGAGTGAAACGAGACAAAGGAGGGTGAAAGAGCGTGTAGCGAGACGAAGGAGGGTTAAACAGAGTGAAGCGAGATGAAGGAGGGTTAAATTGAGTGAAACGAGATGAAGGAGGGTTAAAGAGAGTGAAACGAGACGAAGGAGGGTGAAAGAGAGGGAAACGAGACGAAGGAAGGTTAAAGATAGTGAAACGAGACAAAGGAAGGTTAAAGTGAGTTAAACGAGATGAAGGAATCTGAAAGAGAGTGAAACGAGATGAAGGATGGTTAAAGAGAGAGAAATGAGACGGAGGAGGGTTAAAGAGAGTGAAACGAGACGAAGGAGTGTTTAAGAGTGTGATCCGAGGCGAAGGAGTGTTCAAGAGAGTGAAACAAAACGAAAGAGTGTTAAAGCGAGTGAAACGAGACGAAGGAGGGTTAAAGAGAGTGAAACGAGACGAAGGAGGTTTAAAGAGAGTGAAACGAGACGAATGAGGTTTAAAGAGAGTGAAACGAGATGAAGGAGGGTGAAAGAGAGTGAAACGAGACGAAGGAGGGCGAAAGAGAGTGAAAGGAGATGAATGAGGGTGAAAAAGAGTGAAATAAGACGAAGGAGGGTGAAAGAGAGTGAAACGAGACAAAGGAGGGTGAAAGAGAGTGAAACGAGATGAAGGATGGTGAAAGAGAGTGAAACGAGACGAAGGAGCGTCAAAGAGGGTGAAACGAAATGAAGGAGGGTTAAAGGGTGTGAAACGAGATGAAGGAGAGTTAAAGAGAATGAAACGAGACGACGGAGGGTTAAAGAGAGTGAAATGAGACGAAGGAGGGTTAAAGAGAGTGAAACGAGACGAAGGAGGGGGAAAGAGAGTGAAACGAGACGAAGGAGGGTTAAAGAGAGTGGAACGAGACGAAGGAGGGTGAAAGAGGGTGAAAAGAGACGAAGGAGGGTTAAAGAGAGTGAAACGAGATGAAGGAGGTTGAAAGAGAGTGAAACGAGACGAAGGAGGGTGAAAGAGAGTGAAACTAGACGAAGGATGGTGAAAGAGAGTGAAGCGAGCCGAAGGAGGGTTAAAGAGAGTGACGCGACACAAAATAGGGGAAAAGAGACTGAAACGAGATGAAGGAGGGTTAAAGAGAGTGAAACGAGAGGAAGGAGTGGTAAAGAGAGTGAAACAAGATGAAGGAGGGTGAAGGCGAGTGATTACGAGATGAAGGAGGGTGAAAGAGAGTGAAACGAGACGACGGAGGGTTAAAAAGAATGAAATGAGACGAAGGAGGGTTAAAGAGAGCGAAACGAGACGAAGGAGGGAGAAAGAGAGTGAAACAAGACGAAGGAGAGTTAAAGAGAGTGAAACGAGGTGAAGGAGGGTGAAAGAGAGTGATACGAGATGAAGGAGGGTGGAAAAGAGTGAAACAAGGCGAAGGAGGGTTAAAGAGAGTGAAACGAGATGAAGGAGGGTTAAAGAGAGTGAAACGAGACGACGGAGGTTTAAAGAGAGTGAAACGAGACAACGGAGGGTTAAAGAGAGAGAAATGAGACGAAGGAGGGTGAAAGAGAGTGAAACGAGATGAAGGAGTGTTAAAGGAGTGAAACGAGACAAAGGAGGGTGAAAGAGAGTGTAGCGAGACGAAGGAGGGTTAAATAGAGTGAAGCGAGACGAAGGAGGGTTAAATAGAGTGAAACGAGACGAAGGAGGGCGAAAGAGAGTGAAACGAGACGAAGGAGGGTCAAAGAGAGTCAAACGAGACGAAGGAGGGTTAAAGAGAGTGGAACGAGACGAAGGAGGGTGAAAGAGAGTGAAACGAGATGAAGGAGGGTTAAAGGGAGTGAAACGAGATGAAGGAGGGTTAAAGGGAGTGAAACGAGACCAACGAGGGTGAAAGAGCGTGTAGCGAGACGAAGGAGGGTTAAACAGAGTGAAGCGAGATGAAGGAGGGTTAAATTGAGTGAAACGAGATGAAGGAGGGTTAAAGAGAGTGAAACGAGACAAAGGAGGGTGAAAGAGAGGGAAATGAGACGAAGGAGGGTTAAAGATAGTGAAACGAGACAAAGGAATGTTAAAGAGAGTTAAACGAGATGAAGGAAAGTGAAAGAGAGTGAAACGAGATGAAGGATGGTTAAAGAGAGAGAAATGAGACGGAGGAGGGTTAAAGAGAGTGAAACGAGACGAAGGAGTGTTTAAGAGTGTGAACCGAGGCGAAGGAGTGTTAAAGAGAGTGAAACAAAACGAAAGAGTGTTAAAGCGAGTGAAACGAGATGAAGGAGGGTTAAAGAGAGTGAAACGAGACGAAGGAGGTTTAAAGAGAGTGAAACGAGATGAAGGAGGGTGAAAGAGAGTGAAACGAGACGAAGGAGGGCGAAAGAGAGTGAAAGGAGATGAAGGAGGGTGAAAAAGAGTGAAATAAGACGAAGGAGGGTGAAAGAGAGTGAAACGAGACGAAGGAGGGTGAAAGAGAGTGAAATGAGACGAAGGATGGTGAAAGAGAGTGAAACGAGACGAAGGAGGGTCAAAGAGAGTGAAACGAAATGAAGGAGGGTTAAAGGGTGTGAAACGAGATGAACGAGAGTTAAAGAGAATGAAACGAGACGACGGAGGGTTAAAGAGAGTGAAATGAGATGAAGGAGGGTTAAAGAGAGTGAAACGAGACGAAGGAGGGTGAAAGAGAGTGAAACGAGACGAAGGAGGGTTAAAGAGAGTGGAACGAGACGAAGGAGGGTGAAAGAGAGTGAAACGAGACGAAGGAGGGTTAAAGAGAGTGAAACGAGATGAAGGAGGTTGAAAGAGAGCGAAACGAGACGAAGGAGGGTGAAAGAGAGTGAAACGAGACGAAGGATGGTGAAAGAGCGTGTAGCGAGACGAAGGAGGGTTAAACAGAGTGAAGCGAGATGAAGGAGGGTTAAATTGAGTGAAACGAGATGAAGGAGGGTTAAAGAGAGTGAAACGAGACGAAGGAGGGTGAAAGAGTGGGAAACGAGACGAAGGAGGGTTAAAGATAGCGAAACGAGACAAAGGAAGGTTAAAGAGAGTTAAACGAGATGAAGGAATGTGAAAGAGAGTGAAACGAGATGAATGATGGTTAAAGAGAGAGAAACGAGATGAAGGAGGGTTAAAGGGAGTGAAACGAGATGAAGGAGGGTTAAAGGGAGTGAAACGAGACAAAGGAGGGTGAAAGAGCGTGTAGCGAGACGAAGGAGGGTTAAACAGAGTGAAGCGAGATGAAGGAAGGTTAAATTGAGTGAAACGAGACGAAGGAGGTTGAAAGAGAGGGAAACGAGACGAAGGAGGGTTAAAGATAGTGAAACGAGACAAAGGAAGGTTAAAGAGAGTTAAACGAGATGAAGGAATGTGAAAGAGAGTGAAACGAGATGAAGGATGGTTAAAGAGAAAGAAATGTGAGGGAGGAGGGTTAAAGAGAGTGAAACGAGATGAAGGAGTGTTTAAGAGTGTGAACCGAGGCGAAGGAGTGTTAAAGAGAGTGAAACAAAACGAAAGAGTGTTAAAGCGAGTGAAACGAGACGAAGGAGGGTTAAAGAGAGTGAAACGAGATGAAGGAGGTTGAAAGCGAGTGAAACGAGATGAAGGAGGGTGAAAGAGAGTGAAACGAGACGAAGGAGGGCGAAAGAGAGTGAAAGGAGATGAAGGAGGGTGAAAAAGAGTGAAATGAGACGAAGGAGGGTGAAAGAGAGTGAAACGAGACGAAGGAGGGTGAAAGAGAGTGAAACGAGACGAAGGATGGTGAAAGAGAGTGAAACGAGATGAAGGAGGGTCAAAGAGAGTGAAACAAAATGAAGGAGGGTTAAAGGGTGTGAAACGAGATGAAGGAGAGTTAAAGAGAATGAAACGAGACGGCGGAGGGTTAAAGAGAGTGAAATGAGACGAAGGAGGGTTAAAGAGAGTGAAACGAGACGAAGGAGGGTTAAAGAGAGTGAAACGAGACGAAGGAGGGTGAAAGAGAGGGAAACGAGACGAAGGAGGGTTAAAAATAGTGAAACGGGACAAAGGAAGGTTAAAGAGAGTAAAACGAGATGAAGGAAGGTGAAAGAGAGTGAAACGAGATGAAGGAGGGTGAAAGAGAGTGAAACGAGACGAAGGAGGATTAAAGAGAGTGGAACGAGACGAAGGAGGGTGAAAGAGAGTAAAACGAGATGAAGGAGGGTTAAAGGGAGTGAAACGAGACAAAGGAGGGTGAAAGAGCGTGTAGCGAGACGAAGGAGGGTTAAACAGAGTGAAGCGAGATGAAGGAGGGTTAAATTGAGTGAAACGAGATGAAGGAGGGTTGAAGAGAGTGAAACGAGACGAAGGAGGGTGAAAGAGAGGGAAACGAGACGAAGGAGGGTTAAAGATAGTGAAACGAGACAAAGGGAGGTTAAAGAGAGTTAAACGAGATGAAGGAATGTGAAAGAGAGTGAAACGAGATGAAGGATGGTTAAAGAGAGAGAAATGGGACGGAGGAGGGTTAAAGAGAGTGAAACGAGATGAAGGAGTGTTTAAGAGTGTGAACCGAGGCGAAGGAGTGTTCAAGAGAGTGAAACAAAACGAAAGAGTGTTAAAGCGAGTGAAACGAGACGATGGAGGGTTAAAGAGAGTGAAACGAGACGAAGGAGGTTTAAAGAGAGTGAAACGAGATGAAGGAGGGTGAAAGAGAGTGAAACGAGACGAAGGAGGGCGAAAGAGAGTGAAAGGAGATGAAGGAGGGTGAAAAAGAGTGAAATAAGACGAAGGAGGGTGAAAGAGAGTGAAACGAGACGAAGGAGGGTGAAAGAGAGTGAAACGAGACGAAGGATGGTGAAAGAGAGTGAAACGAGACGAAGGAGGGTAAAAGAGAGTGAAACGAAATGAAGGAGGGTTAAAGGGTGTGAAACGAGATGAAGGAGAGTTAAAGAGAATGAAACGAGACGACGGAGGGTTAAAGAGAGTGAAATGAGACGAAGGAGGGTTAAAGAGAGTGAAACGAGACGAAGGAGGGTGAAAGACAGTGAAACGAGACGAAGGAGGGTTAAAGAGAGGGGAACGAGACGAAGGAGGGTGAAAGAGGGTGAAAAGAGACGAAGGAGGGTTAAAGAGAGCGAAACGAGATGAAGGAGGTTGAAAGAGAGTGAAACGAGACGAAGGAGGGTGAAAGAGAGTGAAACTAGACGAAGGATGGTGAAAGAGAGTGAAGCAAGCCGAAGGAGGGTTAAAGAGAGTGACACGACACAAAATAGGGTTAAAGAGACTGAAACGAGATGAAGGAGGGTTAAAGAGAGTTAAACGAGAGGAAGGAGTGGTAAAGAGAGTGAAACAAGATGAAGGACAGTTAAAGAGAGTGGAACGAGACGAAAGAGGGTGAATGAGAGTAAAAGGCGACAAAGGAGGATGAAAAAGAGCGAAACGAGACAAAGGAGGGTGAAGGAGAGTGAAACAAGACGAAGGAGGGTGAAGACGAATCTTTACGAGATGAAGGAGGGTGAAAGAGAGTGAAACGAGACGACGGAGGGTTAAAAAGAATGAAATGAAACGAAGGAGGGTTAAAGAGAGCGAAACGAGACGAAGGAGGGAGAAAGAGAGTGAAACAAGACGAAGGAGAGTTAAAGAGAGTGAAACGAGGTGAAGGAGGGTGAAAGAGAGTGATACGAGATGAAGGAGGGTGGAACAGAGTGAAACAAGGCGACGGAGGTTTAAAGAGAGTGAAACGAGACAACGGAGGGTTAAAGAGAGAGAAATGAGACGAAGGAGGGTGAAAGAGAGTGAAACGAGATGAAGGAGGGTTAAAGGAGTGAAGCGAGACAAAGGAGGGTGAAAGAGAGTGTAGCGAGATGAAGGAGGGTTAAATAGAGTGAAGCGAGACGAAGGAGGGTTAAATAGAGTGAAACGAGACGAAGGAGGGCGAAAGAGAGTGAAAGAAGATGAAGGAGGGTGAAAAAGAGTGAAATAAGACGAAGGAGGGTGAAGGAGAGTGAAACGAGACGAAGGAGGGCGAAAGAGAGTGAAACGAGACGAAGGATGGTGAAAGACAGTGAAACGAGACGAAGGAGGGTCAAAGAGAGTGAAACGAGACGGAGGAGGGTTAAAGAGAGTGGAACGAGACGAAGGAGGGTGAAAGAGAGTGAAACGAGATGAAGGAGGGTTAAAGGGAGTGAAACGAGATGAAGGAGGGTTAAAGGGAGTGAAACGAGACAAACGAGGGTGAAAGAGCGTGTAGCGAGACGAAGGAGGGTTAAACAGAGTGAAGCGAGATGAAGGAGGGTTAAATTGAGTGAAACGAGATGAAGGAGGGTTAAAGAGAGTGAAACGAGACGAAGGAGGGTGAAAGAGAGGGAAACGAGACGAAGGAGGGTTAAAGATAGTGAAACGAGACAAAGGAAGGTTAAAGAGAGTTAAACGAGATGAAGGAATGTGAAAGAGAGTGAAACGAGATGAAGGATGGTTAAAGAGAGTGAAACGAGACGAAGGAGTGTTTAAGAGTGTGAACCGAGGCGAAGGAGTGTTAAAGAGAGTGAAACAAAACGAACGAGTGTTAAAGCGAGTGAAACGAGACGAAGGAGGGTTAAAGAGAGTGAAACGAGACGAAGGAGGTTTAAAGAGAGTGAAACGAGATGAAGGAGGGTGAAAGAGAGTGAAACGAGACGAAGGAGGGCGAAATAGAGTGAAAGGAGATGAAGGAGGGTGAAAAAGAGTGAAATAAGACGAAGGAGGGTGAAAGAGAGTGAAACGAGACGAAGGAGGGTGAAAGAGAGTGAAATGAGACGAAGGATGGTGAAAGAGAGTGAAACGAGACGAAGGAGGGTCAAAGAGAGTGAAACAAAATGAAGGAGGGTTAAAGGGAGTGAAACGAGATGAAGGAGAGTTAAAGAGAATGAAACGAGACGACGGAGGGTTAAAGAGAGTGAAATGAGATGAAGGAGGGTTAAAGAGAGTGAAACGAGACGAAGGAGGGTGAAAGAGAGTGAAACGAGACGAAGGAGGGTTAAAGAGAGTGGAACGAGACGAAGGAGGATGAAAGAGAGTGAAACGAGACGAAGGAGGGTTAAAGAGAGTGAAACGAGATGAAGGAGGTTGAAAGAGAGCGAAACGAGACGAAGGAGGGTGAAAGAGAGTGAAACGAGACGAAGTATGGTGAAAGAGCGTGTAGCGAGACGAAGGAGGGTTAAACAAAGAGAAGCGAGATGAAGGAGGGTTAAATTGAGTGAAACGAGATGAAGGAGGGTTAAAGAGAGTGAAACGAGACGAAGGAGGGTGAAAGACAGGGAAACGAGACGAAGGAAGGTTAAAGATAGTGAAACGAGACAAAGGAAGGTTAAAGAGAGTTAAACGAGATGAAGGAATGTGAAAGAGAGTGAAACGAGATGAAGGATGGTTAAAGAGAGAGAAATGAGACGGAGGAGGGTTAAAGAGAGTGAAACGAGACGAAGGAGTGTTTAAGAGTGTGAACCGAGGCGAAGGAGTGTTAAAGAGAGTGAAACAAAACGAAAGAGTGTTAAACGAGTGAAACGAGACGAAGGCGGGTTAAAGAGAGTGAAACGAGACGAAGGAGGTTTAAAGAGAGTGAAACGAGATGAAGGAGGGTGGAATAGAGTGAAACAAGGCGATGGAGGGTTAAAGAGAGTGAAACGAGATGAAGGAGGGTTAAAGAGAGTGAAACGAGACGACGGTGGTTTAAAGAGAGTGAAACGAGACGAAGGAGGGTGAAAGAGAGTGGAACGAGACGAAAGAGGGTGAATGAGAGTAAAAGGCGACAAAGTAGGATGAAAAAGAGCGAAACGAGACAAAGGAGGGTGAAGGAGAGTGAAACAAGACGAAGGAGGGTGAAGACGAGTGATTACGAGATGAAGGAGAGTGAAAGAGAGTGAAACGAGACGACGGAGGCTTAAAAAGAATGAAATGAGACGAAGGAGGGTTAAAGAGAGCGAAACGAGACGAAGGAGGGAGAAAGAGAGTGAAACAAGACGAAGGAGAGTTAAAGAGAGTGAAACGAGGTGAAGGAGGGTGAAAGAGAGTGATACGAGATGAAGGAGGGTGGAACAGAGTGAAACAAGGCGACGGAGGTTTAAAGAGAGTGAAACGAGACAACGGAGGGTTAAAGAGAGAGAAATGAGACGAAGGCGGGTGAAAGAGAGTGAAACGAGATGAAGGAGGGTTAAAGGAGTGAAGCGAGACAAAGGAGGGTGAAAGAGAGTGTAGCGAGATGAAGGAGGGTTAAATAGAGTGAAGCGAGACGAAGGAGGGTTAAATAGAGTGAAACGAGACGAAGGAGGGCGAAAGAGAGCGAAAGAAGATGAAGGAGGGTGAAAAAGAGTGAAATAAGACGAAGGAGGGTGAAGGAGAGTGAAACGAGACGAAGGAGGGCGAAAGAGAGTGAAACGAGACGAAGGATGGTGAAAGAGAGTGAAACGAGACGAAGGAGGGTCAAAGAGAGTGAAACGAGACGAACGAGGGTTAAAGAGAGTGGAAAGAGACGAAGGAGGGTGAAAGAGAGTGAAACGAGATGAAGGAGGGTTAAAGGGAGTGAAACGAGATGAAGGAGGGTTAAAGGGAGTGAAACGAGACAAACGAGGGTGAAAGAGCGTGTAGCGAGACGAAGGAGGGTTAAACAGAGTGAAGCGAGATGAAGGAGGGTTAAATTGAGTGAAACGAGATGAAGGAGGGTTAAAGAGAGTGAAACGAGACGAAGGAGGGTGAAAGAGAGGGAAACGAGACGCAGGAGGGTTAAAGATAGTGAAACGAGACAAAGGAAGGTTAAAGAGAGTTAAACGAGATGAAGGAATGTGAAAGAGAGTGAAACGAGATGAAGGATGGTTAAAGAGAGAGAAATGAGACTGAGGAGGGTTAAAGAGAGTGAAACGAGACGAAGGAGTGTTTAAGAGTGTGAACCGAGGCGAAGGAGTGTTAAAGAGAGTGAAACAAAACGAAAGAGTGTTAAAGCGAGTGAAACGAGACGAAGGAGGGTTAAAGAGAGTGAAACGAGATGAAGGAGGTTTAAAGAGAGTGAAACGAGATGAAGGAGGGTGAAAGAGAGTGAAACGAGACGAAGGAGGGCGAAATAGAGTGAAAGGAGATGAAGGAGGGTGAAAAAGAGTGAAATAAGACGAAGGAGAGTGAAAGAGAGTGAAACGAGACGAAGGAGGGTGAAAGAGAGTGAAATGAGACGAAGGATGGTGAAAGAGAGTGAAACGAGACGAAGGAGGGTCAAAGAGAGTGAAACGAAATGAAGGAGGGTTAAAGGGTGTGAAACGAGATGAAGGAGAGCGAAAGAGAATGAAACGAGACGACGGAGGGTTAAAGAGAGTGAAATGAGATGAAGGAGGGTTAAAGAGAGTGAAACGAGATGAAGGAGGGTGAAAGAGAGTGAAACGAGACGAAGGAGGGTTAAAGAGAGTGGAACGAGACGAAGGAGGGTGAAAGAGAGTGAAACGAGACGAAGGAGGGTTAAAGAGAGTGAAACGAGATGAAGGAGGTTGAAAGAGAGCGAAACGAGATGAAGGAGGGTTAGAGAGAGTGAAACGAGAGGAAGGAGTGGTAAAGATAGTGAAACGAGACAAAGGAAGGTTAAAGAGAGTTAAACGAGATGAAGGAATGTGAAAGAGAGTGAAACGAGATGAAGGATGGTTAAAGAGAGAGAAATGAGACGGAGAAGGGTTAAAGAGAGTGAAACGAGACGAAGGAGTGTTTAAGAGTGTGAACCGAGGCGAAGGAGTGTTAAAGAGAGTGAAACAAAACGAAAGAGTGTTAAACGAGTGAAACGAGACGAAGGCGGGTTAAAGAGAGTGAAACGAGACGAAGGAGGTTTAAAGAGAGTGAAACGAGATGAAGGAGGGTGAAAGAGAGTGAAACGAGACGAAGGAGGGTGAAAGAGAGTGAAACGAGACGAAGGAGGGTGAAAGAGAGTGAAACGAGACGAAGGAGGGTTAAAGAGAGTGGAACGAGACGAAGGAGGGTGAAAGAGAGTGAAATGAGACGAAGGAGGGTTGACGAGAGTGAAACGAGATGAAGGAGGGTGAAAGAGAGTGAAACGAGATGAAGGAGGGTTAAAGATAGTGAAACGAGACAAAGGAAGGTTAAAGAAAGTTAAACGAGATGAAGGAATGTGAAAGAGAGTGAAACGAGATGAAGGATGGTTAAAGAGAGAGAAATGAGACGGAGGAGGGTTAAAGAGAGTGAAACGAGACGAAGGAGTGTTTAATAGTGTGAACCGAGGCGAAGGAGTGTTCAAGAGAGTGAAACAAAACGAAAGAGTGTTAAAGCGAGTGAAACGAGACGAAGGAGGGTTAAAGAGAGTGAAACGAGACGAAGGAGGTTTAAAGAGAGTGAAACGAGATGAAGGAGGGTGAAAGAGAGTGAAACGAGACGAAGGAGGGCGAAAGAGAGTGACAGGAGATGAAGGAGGGTGAAAAAGAGTGAAATAACACGAAGGAGGGTGAAAGAGAGTGAAACGAGACGAAGGAGGGTGAAAGAGAGTGAAACGAGACGAAGGATGGTGAAAGAGAGTGAAACGAGACGAAGGAGGGTCAAAGAGAGTGAAACGAAATGAAGGAGGGTTAAAGGGTGTGAAACGAGATGAAGGAGAGTTAAAGAGAATGAAACGACATGACGGAGGGTTAAAGAGAGTGAAATGAGACGAAGGAGGGTTAAAGAGAGTGAAACGAGACGAAGGAGGGTGAAAGAGAGTGAAACGAGACGAAGGAGGGTTAAAGAGAGTGGAACGAGACGAAGGAGGGTGAAAGAGGGTGAAAAGAGACGAAGGAGGGTTAAAGAGAGTGAAACGAGATGAAGGAGGTTGAAAGAGAGTGAAACGAGACGAAGGAGGGTGAAAGAGAGTGAAACTAGACGAAGGATGGTGAAAGAGAGTGAAGCGAGCCGAAGGAGGGTTAAAGAGAGTGACACGACACAAAATAGGGTTAAAGAGACTGAAACGAGATGAAGGAGGGTTAAAGAGAGTGAAACGAGAGGAAGGAGTGGTAAAGAGAGTGAAACGAGACGAAAGAGGGTGAATGAGAGTAAAAGGCGACAAAGGAGGATGAAAAAGAGCGAAACGAGACAAAGGAGGGTGAAGGAGAGTGAAACGAGACGAAGGAGGGTGAAGGCGAGTGATTACGAGATGAAGGAGGGTGAAAGAGAGTGAAACGAGACGACGGAGGGTTAAAAAGAATGAAATGAGACGAAGGAGGGTTAAAGAGGGCGAAACGAGATGAAGGAGGGTTAAAGAGACTGAAACGAGATGAAGGAGGGTTAAAGAGAGTGAAACGAGAGGAAGGAGTGGTAAAGAGAGTGAAACGAGACGAAAGAGGGTGAATGAGAGTAAAAGGCGACAAAGGAGTATGAAAAAGAGCGAAACGAGACAAAGGAGGGTGAAGGAGAGTGAAACGAGACGAAGGAAGGTGAAGGCGAGTGATTACGAGATGAAGGAGGGTGAAAGAGAGTGAAACGAGACGACGGAGGGTTAAAAAGAATGAAATGAGACGAAGGAGGGTTAAAGAGGGCGAAACGAGACGAAGGAGGGAGAAAGAGAGTGAAACAAGACGAAGGAGAGTTAAAGAGAGTGAAACGAGGTGAAGGAGGGTGAAAGAGAGTGATACGAGATGAAGGAGGGTGGAACAGAGTGAAACAAGGCGAAGGAGGGTTAAACAGAGTGAAACGAGATGAAGGAGGGTTAAAGAGAGTGAAACGAGACGACGGAGGTTTAAAGAGAGTGAAACGAGACAACGGAGGGTTAAAGAGAGAGAAATGAGACGAAGGAGGGTGAAAGAGAGTGAAACGAGATGAAGGAGGGTTAAAGGAGTGAAACGAGACAAAGGAGGGTGAAAGAGAGTGTAGCGAGACGAAGGAGGGTTAAATAGAGAGAAGCGAGACGAAGGAGGGTTAAATAGAGTGAAACGAGACGAAGGAGGGCGAAAGAGAGTGAAAGAAGATGAAGGAGGGTGAAAAAGAGTGAAATAAGACGAAGGAGGGTGAAAGAGAGTGAAACGAGACGAAGGAGGGCGAAAGAGAGTGAAACGAGACGAAGGATGGTGAAAGAGAGTGAAACGAGACGAAGGAGGGTCAAAGAGAGTGAAACGAGACGAAGGAGTGTTAAAGAGAATGGAACGAGACGAAGGAGGGTGAAAGAGAGTGAAACGAGATGAAGGAGGGTTAAAGGGAGTGAAACGAGATGAAGGAGGGTTAAAGGGAGTGAAACGAGACAAACGAGGGTGAAAGAGCGTGTAGCGAGACGAAGGAGGGTTAAACAGAGTGAAGCGAGATGAAGGAGGGTTAAATTGAGTGAAACGAGATGAAGGAGGGTTCAAGAGAGTGAAACGAGACGAAGGAAGGTGAAAGAGAGGGAAACGAGACGAAGGAGGGTTAAAGATAGTGAAACGAGACAAAGGAAGGTTACAGAGAGTTAAACGAGATGAAGGAATGTGAAAGAGAGTGAAACGAGATGAAGGATGGTTAAAGAGAGAGAAATGAGACGGAGGAGGGTTAAAGAGAGTGAAACGAGACGAAGGAGTGTTTAAGAGTGTGAACCGAGGCGAAGGAGTGTTAAAGAGAGTGAAACAAAACGAAAGAGTGTTAAAGCGAGTGAAACGAGACGAAGGAGGGTTAAAGAGAGTGAAACGAGACGAAGGACGTTTAAAGAGAGTGAAACGAGATGAAGGAGGATGAAAGAGAGTGAAACGAGACGAAGGAGGGCGAAAGAGAGTGAAAGGAGATGAAGGAGGGTGAAAAAGAGTGAAATAAGACGAAGGAGGGTGAAAGAGAGTGAAACGAGACGAAGGAGGGTGAAAGAGAGTGAAATGAGACGAAGGATGGTGAAAGAGAGTGAAACGAGACGAAGGAGGGTCAAAGAGAGTGAAACGAAATGAAGGAGGGTTAAAGGGTGTGAAACGAGATGAAGGAGAGTTAAAGAGAATGAAACGAGACGACGGAGGGTTAAAGAGAGTGAAATGAGATGAAGGAGGGTTAAAGAGAGTGAAACGAGACGAAGGAGGGTGAAAGAGAGTGAAACGAGACGAAGGAGGGTTAAAGAGAGTGGAACGAGACGAAGGAGGGTGAAAGAGAGTGAAACGAGACGAAGGAGGGTTAAAGAGAGTGAAACGAGATGAAGGAGGTTGAAAGAGAGCGAAACGAGACGAAGGAGGGTGAAAGAGAGTGAAACGAGACGAAGGATGGTGAAAGAGAGTGAAGCGAGCCGAAGGAGGGTTAAAGAGAGTGACACGACACAAAATAGGGTTAAAGAGTGTGAAACGAGATGAAGGAGGGTTAAAGAGAGTGAAACGAGGTGAAGGAGGGTGAAAGAGAGTGATACGAGATGAAGGAGGGTGGAACAGAGTGAAACAAGGCGAAGGAGGGTTAAACAGAGTGAAACGAGATGAAGGAGGGTTAAAGAGAGTGAAACGAGACGACGGAGGTTTAAAGAGAGTGAAACGAGACAACGGAGGGTTAAAGAGAGAGAAATGAGACGAAGGAGGGTGAAAGAGAGTGAAACGAGATGAAGGAGGGTTAAAGGAGTGAAACGAGACAAAGGAGGGTGAAAGAGAGTGTAGCGAGACGAAGGAGGGTTAAATAGAGAGAAGCGAGACGAAGGAGGGTTAAATAGAGTGAAACGAGACGAAGGAGGGCGAAAGAGAGTGAAAGAAGATGAAGGAGGGTGAAAAAGAGTGAAATAAGACGAAGGAGGGTGAAAGAGAGTGATACGAGACGAAGGAGGGCGAAAGAGAGTGAAACGAGACGAAGGATGGTGAAAGAGAGTGAAACGAGACGAAGGAGGGTCAAAGAGAGTGAAACGAGACGAAGGAGTGTTAAAGAGAATGGAACGAGACGAAGGAGGGTGAAAGAGAGTGAAACGAGATGAAGGAGGGTTAAAGGGAGTGAAACGAGATGAAGGAGGGTTAAAGGGAGTGAAACGAGACAAACGAGGGTGAAAGAGCGTGTAGCGAGACGAAGGAGGGTTAAACAGAGTGAACCGAGATGAAGGAGGGTTAAATTGAGTGAAACGAGATGAAGGAGGGTTCAAGAGAGTGAAACGAGACGAAGGAGGGTGAAAGAGAGGGAAACGAGACGAAGGAGGGTTAAAGATAGTGAAACGAGACAAAGGAAGGTTAAAGAGAGTTAAACGAGATGAAGGAATGTGAAAGAGAGTGAAACGAGATGAAGGATGGTTAAAGAGAGAGAAATGAGACGGAGGAGGGTTAAAGAGAGTGAAACGAGACGAAGGAGTGTTTAAGAGTGTGAACCGAGGCGAAGGAGTGTTAAAGAGAGTTAAACAAAACGAAAGAGTGTTAAAGCGAGTGAAACGAGACGAAGGAGGGTTAAAGAGAGTGAAACGAGACGAAGGACGTTTAAAGAGAGTGAAACGAGATGAAGGAGGGTGAAAGAGAGTGAAACGAGACGAAGGAGGGCGAAAGAGAGTGAAAGGAGATGAAGGAGGGTGAAAAAGAGTGAAATAAGACGAAGGAGGGTGAAAGAGAGTGAAACGAGACGAAGGAGGGTGAAAGAGAGTGAAATGAGACGAAGGATGGTGAAAGAGAGTGAAACGAGACGAAGGAGGGTCAAAGAGAGTGAAACGAAATGAAGGAGGGTTAAAGGGTGTGAAACGAGATGAAGGAGAGTTAAAGAGAATGAAACGAGACGACGGAGGGTTAAAGAGAGTGAAATGAGATGAAGGAGGGTTAAAGAGAGTGAAACGAGACGAAGGAGGGTGAAAGAGAGTGAAACGAGACGAAGGAGGGTTAAAGAGAGTGGAACGAGACGAAGGAGGGTGAAAGAGAGTGAAACGAGACGAAGGAGGGTTAAAGAGAGTGAAACGAGATGAAGGAGGTTGAAAGAGAGCGAAACGAGACGAAGGAGGGTGAAAGAGAGTGAAACGAGACGAAGGATGGTGAAAGAGAGTGAAGCGAGCCGAAGGAGGGTTAAAGAGAGTGACACGACACAAAATAGGGTTAAAGAGTGTGAAACGAGATGAAGGAGGGTTAAAGAGAGTGAAACGAGAGGAAGGAGTGGTAAAGAGAGTGAAAAAAGATGAAGGAAAGTTAAAGAGAGTGGAACGAGACGAAGGAGGGTGAATGAGAGTAAAAGGCGACAAAGGAGGATGAAAAAGAGCAAAACGAGACAAAGGAGGGTGAAGGAGAGTGAAATAAGACGAAGGAGGGTTAAAACGAATGAAAAGAGACGACGGAGGTTTAAAGAGAGTGAAACGAGACAACGGAGGGTTAAAGAGAGAGAAATGAGACGAAGGAGGGTGAAAGAGAGTGAAACGAGATGAAGGAGGGTTAAAGGAGTGAAACGAGACAAAGGAGGGTGAAAGAGAGTGTAGCGAGACGAAGGAGGGTTAAATAGAGAGAAGCGAGACGAAGGAGGGTTAAATAGAGTGAAACGAGACGAAGGAGGGCGAAAGAGAGTGAAAGAAGATGAAGGAGGGTGAAAAAGAGTGAAATAAGACGAAGGAGGGTGAAAGAGAGTGAAACGAGACGAAGGAGGGCGAAAGAGAGTGAAACGAGACGAAGGATGGTGAAAGAGAGTGAAACGAGACGAAGGAGGGTCAAAGAGAGTGAAACGAGACGAAGGAGTGTTAAAGAGAATGGAACGAGACGAAGGAGGGTGAAAGAGAGTGAAACGAGATGAAGGAGGGTTAAAGGGAGTGAAACGAGATGAAGGAGGGTTAAAGGGAGTGAAACGAGACAAACGAGGGTGAAAGAGCGTGTAGCGAGACGAAGGAGGGTTAAACAGAGTGAAGCGAGATGAAGGAGGGTTAAATTGAGTGAAACGAGATGAAGGAGGGTTCAAGAGAGTGAAACGAGACGAAGGAAGGTGAAAGAGAGGGAAACGAGACGAAGGAGGGTTAAAGATAGTGAAACGAGACAAAGGAAGGTTACAGAGAGTTAAACGAGATGAAGGAATGTGAAAGAGAGTGAAACGAGATGAAGGATGGTTAAAGAGAGAGAAATGAGACGGAGGAGGGTTAAAGAGAGTGAAACGAGACGAAGGAGTGTTTAAGAGTGTGAACCGAGGCGAAGGAGTGTTAAAGAGAGTGAAACAAAACGAAAGAGTGTTAAAGCGAGTGAAACGAGACGAAGGAGGGTTAAAGAGAGTGAAACGAGACGAAGGACGTTTAAAGAGAGTGAAACGAGATGAAGGAGGATGAAAGAGAGTGAAACGAGACGAAGGAGGGCGAAAGAGAGTGAAAGGAGATGAAGGAGGGTGAAAAAGAGTGAAATTAGACGAAGGAGGGTGAAAGAGAGTGAAACGAGACGAAGGAGGGTGAAAGAGAGTGAAATGAGACGAAGGATGGTGAAAGAGAGTGAAACGAGACGAAGGAGGGTCAAAGAGAGTGAAACGAAATGAAGGAGGGTTAAAGGGTGTGAAACGAGATGAAGGAGAGTTAAAGAGAATGAAACGAGACGACGGAGGGTTAAAGAGAGTGAAATGAGATGAAGGAGGGTTAAAGAGAGTGAAACGAGACGAAGGAGGGTGAAAGAGAGTGAAACGAGACGAAGGAGGGTTAAAGAGAGTGGAACGAGACGAAGGAGGGTGAAAGAGAGTGAAACGAGACGAAGGAGGGTTAAAGAGAGTGAAACGAGATGAAGGAGGTTGAAAGAGAGCGAAACGAGACGAAGGAGGGTGAAAGAGAGTGAAACGAGACGAAGGATGGTGAAAGAGAGTGAAGCGAGCCGAAGGAGGGTTAAAGAGAGTGACACGACACAAAATAGGGTTAAAGAGTGTGAAACGAGATGAAGGAGGGTTAAAGAGAGTGAAACGAGGTGAAGGAGGGTGAAAGAGAGTGATACGAGATGAAGGAGGGTGGAACAGAGTGAAACAAGGCGAAGGAGGGTTAAACAGAGTGAAACGAGATGAAGGAGGGTTAAAGAGAGTGAAACGAGACGACGGAGGTTTAAAGAGAGTGAAACGAGACAACGGAGGGTTAAAGAGAGAGAAATGAGACGAAGGAGGGTGAAAGAGAGTGAAACGAGATGAAGGAGGGTTAAAGGAGTGAAACGAGACAAAGGAGGGTGAAAGAGAGTGTAGCGAGACGAAGGAGGGTTAAATAGAGAGAAGCGAGACGAAGGAGGGTTAAATAGAGTGAAACGAGACGAAGGAGGGCGAAAGAGAGTGAAAGAAGATGAAGGAGGGTGAAAAAGAGTGAAATAAGACGAAGGAGGGTGAAAGAGAGTGAAACGAGACGAAGGAGGGCGAAAGAGAGTGAAACGAGACGAAGGATGGTGAAAGAGAGTGAAACGAGACGAAGGAGGGTCAAAGAGAGTGAAACGAGACGAAGGAGTGTTAAAGAGAATGGAACGAGACGAAGGAGGGTGAAAGAGAGTGAAACGAGATGAAGGAGGGTTAAAGGGAGTGAAACGAGATGAAGGAGGGTTAAAGGGAGTGAAACGAGACAAACGAGGGTGAAAGAGCGTGTAGCGAGACGAAGGAGGGTTAAACAGAGTGAAGCGAGATGAAGGAGGGTTAAATTGAGTGAAACGAGATGAAGGAGGGTTCAAGAGAGTGAAACGAGACGAAGGAGGGTGAAAGAGAGGGAAACGAGACGAAGGAGGGTTAAAGATAGTGAAACGAGACAAAGGAAGGTTAAAGAGAGTTAAACGAGATGAAGGAATGTGAAAGAGAGTGAAACGAGATGAAGGATGGTTAAAGAGAGAGAAATGAGACGGAGGAGGGTTAAAGAGAGTGAAACGAGACGAAGGAGTGTTTAAGAGTGTGAACCGAGGCGAAGGAGTGTTAAAGAGAGTTAAACAAAACGAAAGAGTGTTAAAGCGAGTGAAACGAGACGAAGGAGGGTTAAAGAGAGTGAAACGAGACGAAGGACGTTTAAAGAGAGTGAAACGAGATGAAGGAGGGTGAAAGAGAGTGAAACGAGACGAAGGAGGGCGAAAGAGAGTGAAAGGAGATGAAGGAGGGTGAAAAAGAGTGAAATAAGACGAAGGAGGGTGAAAGAGAGTGAAACGAGACGAAGGAGGGTGAAAGAGAGTGAAATGAGACGAAGGATGGTGAAAGAGAGTGAAACGAGACGAAGGAGGGTCAAAGAGAGTGAAACGAAATGAAGGAGGGTTAAAGGGTGTGAAACGAGATGAAGGAGAGTTAAAGAGAATGAAACGAGACGACGGAGGGTTAAAGAGAGTGAAATGAGATGAAGGAGGGTTAAAGAGAGTGAAACGAGACGAAGGAGGGTGAAAGAGAGTGAAACGAGACGAAGGAGGGTTAAAGAGAGTGGAACGAGACGAAGGAGGGTGAAAGAGAGTGAAACGAGACGAAGGAGGGTTAAAGAGAGTGAAACGAGATGAAGGAGGTTGAAAGAGAGCGAAACGAGACGAAGGAGGGTGAAAGAGAGTGAAACGAGACGAAGGATGGTGAAAGAGAGTGAAGCGAGCCGAAGGAGGGTTAAAGAGAGTGACACGACACAAAATAGGGTTAAAGAGTGTGAAACGAGATGAAGGAGGGTTAAAGAGAGTGAAACGAGAGGAAGGAGTGGTAAAGAGAGTGAAAAAAGATGAAGGAAAGTTAAAGAGAGTGGAACGAGACGAAGGAGGGTGAATGAGAGTAAAAGGCGACAAAGGAGGATGAAAAAGAGCAAAACGAGACAAAGGAGGGTGAAGGAGAGTGAAATAAGACGAAGGAGGGTTAAAACGAATGAAAAGAGACGAAGGAGGGTTAAAGAGAGTGAAACAAGACGAAGGAGAGTTAAAGAGAGTGAAACGAGGTGAAGGAGGGTGAAAGAGAGTGATACGAGATGAAGGAGGGTGGAACAGAGTGAAACAAGGCGAAGGAGGGTTAAAACGAATGAAAAGAGACGAAGGAGGGTTAAAGAGAGCGACACGAGACGGAGGGAGAAAGAGAGTGAAACAAGGCGAAGGAGGGTTAAAGAGAGTGAAACGAGATGAAGGAGGGTGAAAGAGAGTGAAACGAGACGAAGGAGGGTGAAAGAGAGTGAAACGAGACGAAGGATGGTGAAAGAGAGTGAAGCGAGCCGAAGGAGGGTTAAAGAGAGTGACACGACACAAAATAGGGTTAAAGAGACTGAAACGAGATGAAGGAGGGTTAAAGAGAGTGAAACGAGAGGAAGGAGTGGTAAAGAGAGTGAAACGAGACGAAAGAGGGTGAATGAGAGTAAAAGGCGACAAAGGAGGATGAAAAAGAGCGAAACGAGACAAAGGAGGGTGAAGGAGAGTGAAACAAGACGAAGGAGGGTGAAGGCGAGTGATTACGAGATGAAGGAGGGTGAAAGAGAGTGAAACGAGACGACGGAGGGTTAAAAAGAATGAAATGAGACGAAGGAGGGTTAAAGAGAGCGAAACGAGACGAAGGAGGGAGAAAGAGAGTGAAACAAGACAAAGGAGAGTTAAAGAGAGTGAAACGAGGTGAAGGAGGGTGAAAGAGAGTGATACGAGATGAAGGAGGGTGGAACAGAGTGAAACAAGGCGAAGGAGGGTTAAAGAGAGTGAAACGAGATGAAGGAGGGTTAAAGAGAGTGAAACGAGACGACGGAGGTTTAAAGAGAGTGAAACGAGACAACGGAGGGTTAAAGAGAGAGAAATGAGACGAAGGAGGGTGAAAGAGAGTTGAACGAGATGAAGGAGGGTTAAAGGAGTGAAACGAGACAAAGGAGGGTGAAAGAGAGTGTAGCGAGACGAAGGAGGGTTAAATAGAGTGAAGCGAGACGAAGGAGGGTTAAATAGAGTGAAAGAAGATGAAGGAGGGTGAAAAAGAGTGAAATAAGACGAAGGAGGGTGAAAGAGAGTGAAACGAGACGAAGGAGGGCGAAAGAGAGTGAAACGAGACGAAGGATGGTGAAAGAGAGTGAAACGAGACGAAGCAGGGTCAAAGAGAGTGAAACGAGACGAAGGAGGGTTAAAGAGAGTGGAACGAGACGAAGGAGGGTGAAAGAGAGTGAAACGAGATGAAGGAGGGTTAAAGGGAGTGAAACGAGATGAAGGAGAGTGAAAGGGAGTGAAACGAGACAAACGAGGGTGAAAGAGCGTGTAGCGAGACGAAGGAGGGTTAAAGAGAGTGAAACAAGACGAAGGAGAGTTAAAGAGAGTGAAACGAGGTGAAGGAGGGTGAAAGAGAGTGATACGAGATGAAGGAGGGTGGAACAGAGTGAAACAAGGCGAAGGAGGGTTAAAACGAATGAAAAGAGACGAAGGAGGGTTAAAGAGAGCGAAACGAGACGGAGGGAGAAAGAGAGTGAAACAAGGCGAAGGAGGGTTAAAGAGAGTGAAACGAGATGAAGGAGGGTGAAAGAGAGTGAAACGAGACGAAGGAGGGTGAAAGAGAGTGAAACGAGACGAAGGATGGTGAAAGAGAGTGAAGCGAGCCGAAGGAGTGTTAAAGAGAGTGACACGACACAAAATAGGGTTAAAGAGACTGAAACGAGATGAAGGAGGGTTAAAGAGAGTGAAACGAGAGGAAGGAGTGGTAAAGAGAGTGAAACGAGACGAAAGAGGGTGAATGAGAGTAAAAGGCGACAAAGGAGGATGAAAAAGAGCGAAACGAGACAAAGGAGGGTGAAGGAGAGTGAAACAAGACGAAGGAGGGTGAAGGCGAGTGATTACGAGATGAAGGAGGGTGAAAGAGAGTGAAACGAGACGACGGAGGGTTAAAAAGAATGAAATGAGACGAAGGAGGGTTAAAGAGAGCGAAACGAGATGAAGGAGGGAGAAAGAGAGTGAAACAAGACGAAGGAGAGTTAAAGAGAGTGAAACGAGGTGAAGGAGGGTGAAAGAGAGTGATACGAGATGAAGGAGGGTGGAACAGAGTGAAACAAGGCGAAGGAGGGTTAAAGAGAGTGAAACGAGATGAAGGAGGGTTAAAGAGAGTGAAACGAGACGACGGAGGTTTAAAGAGAGTGAAATGAGACGAAGGAGGGTGAAAGAGAGTGGAACGAGATGAAGGAGGGTTAAAGGAGTGAAACGAGACAAAGGAGGGTGAAAGAGAGTGTAGCGAGACGAAGGAGGGCTAAATAGAGTGAAGCGAGACGAAGGAGGGTTAAATAGAGTGAAACGAGACGAAGGAGGGCGAAAGAGAGTGAAAGAAGATGAAGGAGGGTGAAAAAGAGTGAAAAAAGACGAAGGAGGGTGAAAGAGAGTGAAACGAGACGAAGGAGGGCGAAAGAGAGTGAAACGAGACGAAGGATGGTGAAAGAGAGTGAAACGAGACGAAGGAGGGTCAAAGAGAGTGAAACGAGACGAAGGAGGGTTAAAGAGAGTGGAACGAGACGAAGGAGGGTGAAAGAGAGTGAAACGAGATGAAGGAGGGTTAAAGGGAGTGAAACGAGATGAAGGAGGGTGAAAGGGAGTGAAACGAGACAAACGAGGGTGAAAGAGCGTGTAGCGAGACGAAGGAGGGTTTAACAGAGTGAAGTGAAATGAAGGAGGGTTAAATTGAGTGAAACGAGATGAAGGAGGGTGAAAGAGAGTGAAACGAGACGAAGGAGGGTGAAAGAGAGGGAAACGAGACGAAGGAGGGTTAAAGATAGTGAAACGAGAAAAAGGAAGGTTAAAGAGAGTTAAACGAGATGAAGGAATGTGAAAGAGAGTGAAACGAGATGAAGGATGGTTAAAGAGAGAGAAATGAGACGGAGGAGGGTTAAAGAGAGTGAAACGAGACGAAGGAGTGTTTAAGAGTGTGAACCGAGGCGAAGGAGTGTTAAAGAGAGTGAAACAAAACGAAAGAGTGTTAAAGCGAGTGAAACGAGACGAAGGAGGGTTAAAGAGAGTGAAACGAGACGAAGGACGTTTAAAGAGAGTGAAACGAGATGAAGGAGGGTGAAAGAGAGTGAAACGAGACGAAGGAGGGCGAAAGAGAGTGAAAGGAGATGAAGGAGGGTGAAAAAGAGTGAAATAAGACGAAGGAGGGTGAAAGAGAGTGAAACGAGACGAAGGAGGGTGAAAGAGAGTGAAATGAGACGAAGGATGGTGAAAGAGAGTGAAACGAGACGAAGGAGGGTCAAAGAGAGTGAAACGAAATGAAGGAGGGTTAAAGGGTGTGAAACGAGATGAAGGAGAGTTAAAGAGAATGAAACGAGATGAAGGAGGGCGAAAGAGAGTGAAATGAGATGAAGGAGGGTGAAAAAGAGTGAAATAAGACGAAGGAGGGTGAAAGAGAGTGAAACGAGACGAAGGAGGGTGAAAGAGAGTGAAATGAGACGAAGGATGGTGAAAGAGAGTGAAACGAGACGAAGGAGGGTCAAAGAGAGTGAAACGAAATGAAGGAGGGTTAAAGGGTGTGAAACGAGATGAAGGAGAGTTAAAGAGAATGAAACGAGACGACGGAGGGTTAAAGAGAGTGAAATGAGATGAAGGAGGGTTAAAGAGAGTGAAACGAGACGAAGGAGGGTGAAAGAGAGTGAAACGAGACGAAGGAGGGTTAAAGAGAGTGGAACGAGACGAAGGAGGGTGAAAGAGAGTGAAACGAGACGAAGGAGGGTTAAAGAGAGTGAAACGAGATGAAGGAGGTTGAAAGAGAGCGAAACGAGACGAAGGAGGGTGAAAGAGAGTGAAACGAGACGAAGGATGGTGAAAGAGAGTGAAGCGAGCCGAAGGAGGGTTAAAGAGAGTGACACGACACAAAATAGGGTTAAAGAGTGTGAAACGAGATGAAGGAGGGTTAAAGAGAGTGAAACGAGAGGAAGGAGTGGTAAAGAGAGTGAAACAAGATGAAGGAAAGTTAAAGAGAGTGGAACGAGACGAAGGAGGGTGAATGAGAGTAAAAGGCGACAAAGGAGGATGAAAAAGAGCAAAACGAGACAAAGGAGGGTGAAGGAGAGTGAAATAAGACGAAGGAGGGTTAAAACGAATGAAAAGAGACGAAGGAGGGTTAAAGAGAGTGAAACAAGACGAAGGAGAGTTAAAGAGAGTGAAACGAGGTGAAGGAGGGTGAAAGAGAGTGATACGAGATGAAGGAGGGTGGAACAGAGTGAAACAAGGCGAAGGAGGGTTAAAACGAATGAAAAGAGACGAAGGAGGGTTAAAGAGAGCGAAACGAGACGGAGGGAGAAAGAGAGTGAAACAAGGCGAAGGAGGGTTAAAGAGAGTGAAACGAGATGAAGGAGGGTGAAAGAGAGTGAAACGAGACGAAGGAGGGTGAAAGAGAGTGAAACGAGACGAAGGATGGTGAAAGAGAGTGAAGCGAGCCGAAGGAGGGTTAAAGAGAGTGACACGACACAAAATAGGGTTAAAGAGACTGAAACGAGATGAAGGAGGGTTAAAGAGAGTGAAACGAGAGGAAGGAGTGGTAAAGAGAGTGAAACGAGACGAAAGAGTGTGAATGAGAGTAAAAGGCGACAAAGGAGGATGAAAAAGAGCGAAATGAGACAAAGGAGGGTGAAGGAGAGTGAAACAAGACGAAGGAGGGTGAAGGCGAGTGATTACGAGATGAAGGAGGGTGAAAGAGAGTGAAACGAGACGACGGAGGGTTAAAAAGAATGAAATGAGACGAAGGAGGGTTAAAGAGAGCGAAACGAGACGAAGGAGTGAGAAAGAGAGTGAAACAAGACGAAGGAGAGTTAAAGAGAGTGAAACGAGGTGAAGGAGGGTGAAAGAGAGTGATACGAGATGAAGGAGGGTGGAACAGAGTGAAACAAGGCGAAGGAGGGTTAAAGAGAGTGAAACGAGATGAAGGAGGGTTAAAGAGAGTGAAACGAGACGACGGAGGTTTAAAGAGAGTGAAACGAGACAACGGAGGGTTAAAGAGAGAGAAATGAGACGAAGGAGGGTGAAAGAGAGTGAAACGAGATGAAGGAGGGTTAAAGGAGTGAAACGAGACAAAGGAGGGTGAAAGAGAGTGTAGCGAGACGAAGGAGGGTTAAATAGAGTGAAGCGAGACGAAGGAGGGTTAAATAGAGTGAAACGAGACAAAGGAGGGCGAAAGAGAGTGAAAGAAGATGAAGGAGGGTGAAAAAGAGTGAAATAAGACGAAGGAGGGTGAAAGAGAGTGAAACGAGACGAAGGAGGGCGAAAGAGAGTGAAACGAGACGAAGGATGGTGAAAGAGAGTGAAACGAGATGAAGGAGGGTCAAAGAGAGTGAAACGAGACGAAGGAGGGTTAAAGAGAGTGGAACGAGACGAAGGAGGGTGAAAGAGAGTGAAACGAGATGAAGGAGGGTTAAAGGGAGTGAAACGAGATGAAGGAGGGTGAAAGGGAGTGAAACGAGACAAACGAGGGTGAAAGAGCGTGTAGCGAGACGAAGGAGGGTTAAACAGAGTGAAGCGAGATGAAGGAGGGTTAAATTGAGTGAAACGAGATGAAGGAGGGTTAAAGAGAGTGAAACGAGACGAAGGAGGGTGAAAGAGAGGCAAACGAGACGAAGGAGGGTTAAAGATAGTGAAACGAGACAAAGGAAGGTTAAATAGAGTTAAACGAGATGAAGGAATGTGAAAGAGAGTGAAACGAGATGAAGGATGGTTAAAGAGAGAGAAATGAGACGGAGGAGGGTTAAAGAGAGTGAAACGAGACGAAGGAGTGTTTAAGAGTGTGAACCGAGGCGAAGGAGTGTTAAAGAGAGTGAAACAAAACGAAAGAGTGTTAAAGCGAGTGAAACGAGACGAAGGAGGGTTAAAGAGAGTGAAACGAGACGAAGGACGTTTAAAGAGAGTGAAACGAGATGAAGGAGGGTGAAAGAGAGTGAAACGAGACGAAGGAGGGCGAAAGAGAGTGAAAGGAGATGAAGGAGGGTGAAAAAGAGTGAAATAAGACGAAGGAGGGTGAAAGAGATTGAAACGAGACGAAGGAGGGTGAAAGAGAGTGAAATGAGACGAAGGATGGTGAAAGAGAGTGAAACGAGACGAAGGAGGGTCAAAGAGAGTGAAACGAAATGAAGGAGGGTTAAAGGGTGTGAAACGAGATGAAGGAGAGTTAAAGAGAATGAAACGAGACGACGGAGGGTTAAAGAGAGTGAAATGAGATGAAGGAGGGTTAAAGAGAGTGAAACGAGACGAAGGAGGGTGAAAGAGAGTGAAACGAGACGAAGGAGGGTTAAAGAGAGTGGAACGAGACGAAGGAGGGTGAAAGAGAGTGAAACGAGACGAAGGAGGGTTAAAGAGAGTGAAACGAGATGAAGGAGGTTGAAAGAGAGCGAAACGAGACGAAGGAGGGTGAAAGAGAGTGAAACGAGACGAAGGATGGTGAAAGAGAGTGAAGCGAGCCGAAGGAGGGTTAAAGAGAGTGACACGACACAAAATAGGGTTAAAGAGTGTGAAACGAGATGAAGGAGGGTCAAAGAGAGTGAAACGAGAGGAAGGAGTGGTAAAGAGAGTGAAACAAGATGAAGGAAAGTTAAAGAGAGTGGAACGAGACGAAGGAGGGTGAATGAGAGTTAAAGGCGACAAAGGAGGATGAAAAAGAGCAAAACGAGACAAATGAGGGTGAAGGAGAGTGAAATAAGACGAAGGAGGGTTAAAACGAATGAAAAGAGACGAAGGAGGGTTAAAGAGAGCGAAACAAGATGAAGGAGGGAGAAAGAGAGTGAAACAAGACGAAGGAGAGTTAAAGAGAGTGAAACGAGGTGAAGGAGGGTGAAAGAGAGTGATACGAGATGAAGGAGGGTGGAACAGAGTGAAACAAGGCGAAGGAGGGTTAAAATGAATGAAAAGAGACGAAGGAGGGTTAAAGAGAGCGAAACGAGACGGAGGGAGAAAGAGAGTGAAACAAGGCGAAGGAGGGTTAAAGAGAGTGAAACGAGATGAAGGAGGGTTAAAGAGAGTGAAACGAGACGACGGAGGTTTAAAGAGAGTGAAACGAGACGACGGAGGGTTAAAGAGAGTGAAATGAGATGAAGGAGGGTGAAAGAGAGTGAAACGAGATGAAGGAGGGTTAAAGGAGTGAAACGAGACAAAGGAGGGTGAAAGAGAGTGTAGCGAGACGAAGGAGGGTTAAATAGAGTGAAACGAGACGAAGGAGGGTTAAATGGAGTGAAACGAGACGAAGGAGGGCGAAAGAGAGTGAAAGAAGATGAAGGAGGGTGAAAAAGAGTGAAATAAGACGAAGGAGGGTGAAAGAGAGTGAAACGGGACGAAGGAGGGAGAAAGAGAGTGAAACAAGACGAAGGAGAGTTAAAGAGAGTGAAACGAGGTGAAGGAGGGTGAAAGAGAGTGATACGAGATGAAGGAGGGTGGAACAGAGTGAAACAAGGCGAAGGAGGGTTAAAGAGAGTGAAACGAGATGAAGGAGGGTTAAAGAGAGTGAAACGAGACGACGGAGGTTTAAAGAGAGTGAAACGAGACAACGGAGGGTTAAAGAGAGAGAAATGAGACGAAGGAGGGTGAAAGAGAGTGAAACGAGATGAAGGAGGGTTAAAGGAGTGAAACGAGACAAAGGAGGGTGAAAGAGAGTGTAGCGAGACGAAGGAGGGTTAAATAGAGTGAAGCGAGACGAAGGAGGGTTAAATAGAGTGAAACGAGACGAAGGAGGGCGAAAGAGAGTGAAAGAAGATGAAGGAGGGTGAAAAGGAGTGAAATAAGACGAAGGAGGGTGAAAGAGAGTGAAACGAGACGAAGGAGGGCGAAAGAGAGTGAAACGAGACGAAGGATGGTGAAAGAGAGTGAAACGAGACGAAGGAGGGTCAAAGAGAGTGAAACGAGACGAAGGAGGGTTAAAGAGAGTGGAACGAGACGAAGGAGGGTGAAAGAGAGTGAAACGAGATGAAGGAGGGTTAAAGGGAGTGAAACGAGATGAAGGAGGGTTAAAGGGAGTGAAACGAGACAAACGAGGGTGAAAGAGCGTGTAGCGAGACGAAGGAGGGTTAAACAGAGTGAAGCGAGATGAAGGAGGGTTAAATTGAGTGAAACGAGATGAAGGAGGGTTAAAGAGAGTGAAACGAGACGAAGGAGGGTGAAAGAGAGGCAAACGAGACGAAGGAGGGTTAAAGATAGTGAAACGAGACAAAGTAAGGTTAAATAGAGTTAAACGAGATGAAGGAATGTGAAAGAGAGTGAAACGAGATGAAGGATGGTTAAAGAGAGAGAAATGAGACGGAGGAGGGTTAAAGAGAGTGAAACGAGACGAAGGAGTGTTTAAGAGTGTGAACCGAGGCGAAGGAGTGTTAAAGAGAGTGACACAAAACGAAAGAGTGTTAAAGCGAGTGAAACGAGACGAAGGAGGGTTAAAGAGAGTGAAACGAGACGAAGGACGTTTAAAGAGAGTGAAACGAGATGAAGGAGGGTGAAAGAGAGTGAAACGAGACGAAGGAGGGCGAAAGAGAGTGAAAGGAGATGAAGGAGGGTGAAAAAGAGTGAAATAAGACGAAGGAGGGTGAAAGAGATTGAAACGAGACGAAGGAGGGTGAAAGTGAGTGAAATGAGACGAAGGATGGTGAAAGAGAGTGAAACGAGACGAAGGAGGGTCAAAGAGAGTGAAACGAAATGAAGGAGGGTTAAAGGGTGTGAAACGAGATGAAGGAGAGTTAAAGAGAATGAAACGAGACGACGGAGGGTTAAAGAGAGTGAAATGAGATGAAGGAGGGTTAAAGAGAGTGAAACGAGACGAAGGAGGGTGAAAGAGAGTGAAACGAGACGAAGGAGGGTTAAAGAGAGTGGAACGAGACGAAGGAGGGTGAAAGAGGGTGAAACGAGACGAAGGAGGGTTAAAGAGAGTGAAACGAGATGAAGGAGGTTGAAAGAGAGCGAAACGAGACGAAGGAGGGTGAAAGAGAGTGAAACGAGACGAAGGATGGTGAAAGAGAGTGAAGCGAGCCGAAGGAGTGTTAAAGAGAGTGACACGACTCAAAATAGGGTTAAAGAGTGTGAAACGAGATGAAGGAGGGTCAAAGAGAGTGAAACGAGAGGAAGGAGTGGTAAAGAGAGTGAAACAAGATGAAGGAAAGTTAAAGAGAGTGGAACTAGACGAAGGAGGGTGAATGAGAGTTAAAGGCGACAAAGGAGGATGAAAAAGAGCAAAACGAGACAAATCAGGGTGAAGGAGAGTGAAATAAGACGAAGGAGGGTTAAAACGAATGAAAAGAGACGAAGGAGGGTTAAAGAGAGCGAAACAAGATGAAGGAGGGAGAAAGAGAGTGAAACAAGACGAAGGAGAGTTAAAGAGAGTGAAACGAGGTGAAGGAGGGTGAAAGAGAGTGATACGAGATGAAGGAGGGTGGAACAGAGTGAAACAAGGCGAAGGAGGGTTAAAATGAATGAAAAGAGACGAAGGAGGGTTAAAGAGAGCGAAACGAGACGGAGGGAGAAAGAGAGTGAAACAAGGCGAAGGAGGGTTAAAGAGAGTGAAACGAGATGAAGGAGGGTTAAAGAGAGTGAAACGAGACGACGGAGGTTTAAAGAGAGTGAAACGAGACGACGGAGGGTTAAAGAGAGTGAAATGAGACGAAGGAGGGTGAAAGAGAGTGAAACGAGATGAAGGAGGGTTAAAGGAGTGAAACGAGACAAAGGAGGGTGAAAGAGAGTGTAGCGAGACGAAGGAGGGTTAAATAGAGTGAAGCGAGACGAAGGAGGGTTAAATGGAGTGAAACGAGACGAAGGAGGGCGAAAGAGAGTGAAAGAAGATGAAGGAGGGTGAAAATGAGTGAAATAAGACGAAGGAGGGTGAAAGAGAGTGAAACGGGACGAAGGAGGGAGAAAGAGAGTGAAACAAGACGAAGGAGAGTTAAAGAGAGTGAAACGAGGTGAAGGAGGGTGAAAGAGAGTGATACGAAATGAAGGAGGGTGGAACAGAGTGAAACAAGGCGAAGGAGGGTTAAAGAGAGTGAAACGAGATGAAGGAGGGTTAAAGAGAGTGAAACGAGACGACGGAGGTTTAAAGAGAGTGAAACGAGACAACGGAGGGTTAAAGAGAGAGAAATGAGACGAAGGAGGGTGAAAGAGAGTGAAACGAGATGAAGGAGGGTTAAAGGAGTGAAACGAGACAAAGGAGGGTGAAAGAGAGTGTAGCGAGACGAAGGAGGGTTAAATAGAGTGAAGCGAGACGAAGGAGGGTTAAATAGAGTGAAACGAGACGAAGGAGGGCGAAAGAGAGTGAAAGAAGATGAAGGAGGGTGAAAAGGAGTGAAATAAGACGAAGGAGGGTGAAAGAGAGTGAAACGAGACGAAGGAGGGCGAAAGAGAGTGAAACGAGACGAAGGATGGTGAAAGAGAGTGAAACGAGACGAAGGAGGGTCAAAGAGAGTGAAACGAGACGAAGGAGGGTTAAAGAGAGTGGAACGAGACGAAGGAGGGTGAAAGAGAGTGAAACGAGATGAAGGAGGGTTAAAGGGAGTGAAACGAGATGAAGGAGGGTTAAAGGGAGTGAAACGAGACAAACGAGGGTGAAAGAGCGTGTAGCGAGACGAAGGAGGGTTAAACAGAGTGAAGCGAGATGAAGGAGGGTTAAATTGAGTGAAACGAGATGAAGGAGGGTTAAAGAGAGTGAAACGAGACGAAGGAGGGTGAAAGAGAGGCAAACGAGACGAAGGAGGGTTAAAGATAGTGAAACGAGACAAAGGAAGGTTAAATAGAGTTAAACGAGATGAAGGAATGTGAAAGAGAGTGAAACGAGATGAAGGATGGTTAAAGAGAGAGAAATGAGACGGAGGAGGGTTAAAGAGAGTGAAACGAGACGAAGGAGTGTTTAAGAGTGTGAACCGAGGCGAAGGAGTGTTAAAGAGAGTGAAACAAAACGAAAGAGTGTTAAAGCGAGTGAAACGAGACGAAGGAGGGTTAAAGAGAGTGAAACGAGACGAAGGACGTTTAAAGAGAGTGAAACGAGATGAAGGAGGGTGAAAGAGAGTGAAACGAGACGAAGGAGGGCGAAGGAGAGTGAAAGGAGATGAAGGAGGGTGAAAAAGAGTGAAATAAGACGAAGGAGGGTGAAAGAGATTGAAACGAGACGAAGGAGGGTGAAAGAGAGTGAAATGAGACGAAGGATGGTGAAAGAGAGTGAAACGAGACGAAGGAGGGTCAAAGAGAGTGAAACGAAATGAAGGAGGGTTAAAGGGTGTGAAACGAGATGAAGGAGAGTTAAAGAGAATGGAACGAGACGACGGAGGGTTAAAGAGAGTGAAATGAGATGAAGGAGGGTTAAAGAGAGTGAAACGAGACGAAGGAGGGTGAAAGAGAGTGAAACGAGACGAAGGAGGGTTAAAGAGAGTGGAACGAGACGAAGGAGGGTGAAAGAGAGTGAAACGAGACGAAGGAGGGTTAAAGAGAGTGAAACGAGATGAAGGAGGTTGAAAGAGAGCGAAACGAGACGAAGGAGGGTGAAAGAGAGTGAAACGAGACGAAGGATGGTGAAAGAGAGTGAAGCGAGCCGAAGGAGGGTTAAAGAGAGTGACACGACACAAAATAGGGTTAAAGAGTGTGAAACGAGATGAAGGAGGGTCAAAGAGAGTGAAACGAGAGGAAGGAGTGGTAAAGAGAGTGAAACAAGATGAAGGAAAGTTAAAGAGAGTGGAACGAGACGAAGGAGGGTGAATGAGAGTTAAAGGCGACAAAGGAGGATGAAAAAGAGCAAAACGAGACAAATGAGGGTGAAGGAGAGTGAAATAAGACGAAGGAGGGTTAAAACGAATGAAAAGAGACGAAGGAGGGTTAAAGAGAGCGAAACAAGATGAAGGAGGGAGAAAGAGAGTGAAACAAGACGAAGGAGAGTTAAAGAGAGTGAAACGAGGTGAAGGAGGGTGAAAGAGAGTGATACGAGATGAAGGAGGGTGGAACAGAGTGAAACAAGGCGAAGGAGGGTTAAAATGAATGAAAAGAGACGAAGGAGGGTTAAAGAGAGCGAAACGAGACGGAGGGAGAAAGAGAGTGAAACAAGGCGAAGGAGGGTTAAAGAGAGTGAAATGAGATGAAGGAGGGTTAAAGAGAGTGAAACGAGACGACGGAGGTTTAAAGAGAGTGAAACGAGACGACGGAGGGTTAAAGAGAGTGAAATGAGACGAAGGAGGGTGAAAGAGAGTGAAACGAGATGAAGGAGGGTTAAAGGAGTGAAACGAGACAAAGGAGGGTGAAAGAGAGTGTAGCGAGACGAAGGAGGGATAAATAGAGTGAAGCGAGACGAAGGAGGGTTAAATGGAGTGAAACGAGACGAAGGAGGGCGAAAGAGAGTGAAAGAAGATGAAGGAGGGTGAAAAAGAGTGAAATAAGACGAAGGAGGGTGAAAGAGAGTGAAACGGGACGAAGGAGGGAGAAAGAGAGTGAAACAAGACGAAGGAGAGTTAAAGAGAGTGAAACGAGGTGAAGGAGGGTGAAAGAGAGTGATACGAGATGAAGGAGGGTGGAACAGAGTGAAACAAGGCGAAGGAGGGTTAAAGAGAGTGAAACGAGATGAAGGAGGGTTAAAGAGAGTGAAACGAGACGACGGAGGTTTAAAGAGAGTGAAACGAGACAACGGAGGGTTAAAGAGAGAGAAATGAGACGAAGGAGGGTGAAAGAGAGTGAAAGAAGATGAAGGAGGGTGAAAAAGAGTGAAATAAGACGAAGGAGGGTGAAAGAGAGTGAAAGAAGATGAAGGAGGGTGAAAAAGAGTGAAATAAGACGAAGGAGGGTGAAAGAGAGTGAAACGAGACGAAGGAGGGCGAAAGAGAGTGAAACGAGACGAAGGATGGTGAAAGAGAGTGAAACGAGACGAAGGAGGGTCAAAGAGAGTGAAACGAGACGAAGGAGGGTTAAAGAGAGTGGAACGAGACGAAGGAGGGTGAAAGAGAGTGAAACGAGATGAAGGAGGGTTAAAGGGAGTGAAACGAGATGAAGGAGGGTTAAAGGGAGTGAAACGAGACAAACGAGGGTGAAAGAGCGTGTAGCGAGACGAAGGAGGGTTAAACAGAGTGAAGCGAGATGAAGGAGGGTTAAATTGAGTGAAACGAGATGAAGGAGGGTTAAAGAGAGTGAAACGAGACGAAGGAGGGTGAAAGAGAGTGAAACGAGACGAAGGAGGGCGAAAGAGAGTGAAAGGAGATGAAGGAGGGTGAAAAAGAGTGAAATAAGACGAAGGAGAGTGAAAGAGAGTGAAACGAGACGAAGGAGGGTGAAAGAGAGTGAAATGAGACGAAGGATGGTGAAAGAGAGTGAAACGAGACGAAGGAGGGTCAAAGAGAGTGAAACGAAATGAAGGAGGGTTAAAGGGTGTGAAACGAGATGAAGGGGAGTTAAAGAGAATGAAACGAGACGACGGAGGGTGAAAGAGAGTGAAATGAGATGAAGGAGGGTTAAAGAGAGTGAAACGAGACGAAGGAGGGTGAAAGAGAGTGAAACGAGACGAAGGAGGGTTAATGAGAGTGGAACGAGACGAAGGAGGGTGAAAGAGAGTGAAACGAGACGAAGGAGGGTTAAAGAGAGTGAAACGAGATGAAGGAGGTTGAAAGAGAGCGAAACGAGACGAAGGAGGGTGAAAGAGAGTGAAACGAGACGAAGGATGGTGAAAGAGAGTGAAGCGAGCCGAAGGAGGGTTAAAGAGAGTGACACGACTCAAAATAGGGTTAAAGAGTGTGAAACGAGATGAAGGAGGGTCAAAGAGAGTGAAACGAGAGGAAGGAGTGGTAAAGAGAGTGAAACAAGATGAAGGAAAGTTAAAGAGAGTGGAACTAGACGAAGGAGGGTGAATGAGAGTTAAAGGCGACAAAGGAGGATGAAAAAGAGCAAAACGAGACAAATCAGGGTGAAGGAGAGTGAAATAAGACGAAGGAGGGTTAAAACGAATGAAAAGAGACGAAGGAGGGTTAAAGAGAGC